>NC_139435.1:70334628-70934628 GCF_905368555.1 Meleagris gallopavo
TCCCTTTCCCCCCCACAGCTGTGGGGCAGCACACTCACACAGCTGAAGCACACATGCTTGTGGCCCTGGATCACGTTGTGCAGCTCTGCACAAGGCTGCACTGGGGCTAGGACTCTTTGCCTAAGGGATTGCTTTCCTTAAGCCCAAATGGTCACAGCAACACAGACAGCATCCTTCTGAGGACTGAGCTGGAGGGGAAGGGCAAAAAACCCACACGGGACCAGTGTCCCATCAAAGCTGGATGGGGCTTTGTTACTAAACACGGGGCGACACGGGCTGCTAAAGCTTTTGGGGGAAAAAAACATGGCACGTACCTGGCAAGAGATCAGAACGAGGTAGACAAACCCCTTGAATCTCCAGCCGTTCCTTGTCACTTTGCTCTGATCTTCCACGAGCAAAAGCTGCATCGGGCCAGCAGGCAGAGGGGGGAAAGGAGAGGAGAGAGAAAGAGCCGGTCAGTGAGCTTGCACAATTTAGCAACGCGATGAGGAAAAATCCAGGGCCCCAATGCCACCCTTAGGGATTGTTTTGGAATGAATGGACTGGGTGAAAATTACATCTGATGGTCAAGAGTAGGGCCAATATCACAGAATCACAGAATGGCCGGGGCTGGGAAGGACCCCAGGGATCACGAATCCCCAACCTCCCTGCCACAGGCAGGGCCACCAACCTCCCAATTTACAGACTAAACCAGGCTGCCCAGGGCCCCATCCAACCGGGCCTTGAACACCTCCAGGGATGGACGGGGCTTCCACAGCCTCTCTGGGCACCTTTTCCAGCACCTCACTACTCTCACAGCAAAGAACTTCCCCCTGACATCCAACCTCAATCCCTCCCTCAACTTCAAACTCACCCTGCTGCTATCTACCCTTTAAAAGACTTGATTCCCCTCCTGTCTGTAGGCTCCCTTTAACTACTGGAAAGCTGCAATGAGGCCAAGAGCAGAGCGGGGGGGGACAACCACTTCCCTGACCCTCCTGGCCACCCCTCTGCTGATGGAGATAAGGTGATACTGTGAGCTCCGCCAGCCAGCACTTCTCAAGCCCTCACTGCCCACCCGTCTCTCCCACACTGTCTCAGCTTACCTACAAGATGCTGCACAAGAGGATGCAAAAACAAAGGTACTCAGTTGGTGCACAAGTGCAACAAGCGAGCTACTCAGGCAGAGCTCAAGCGCTCCAATGAAGGGACGCAGCACGCACTGCTCCTCTCCTCATTCCAGCCACTTATGACATCATAGGGGCCACCAGGCTGCTCCACCATGATGGACAGGGTGGGGAGGCAAGAGCACTGGTCACAGGTCCAGAAGATTCCACCATGCCACCCCAACGTTCTAGAATCAGTGGGCGGTTGGAATTCTACCTCAGCCGAATCCTGGAGAAGCTGGCACGGGGTTGTTGTGACCAAAGCGCAGGACCTGGCGCTTGCTCTTGTTGAGCCTCATACAACTGGCCTCGGCCTTCCCTCTGGAGGGCCTTCCTACCCTCAGGCAGCTGGATATACATACACATTCATAACTACTATCTTTTTCTCTACCTTAGTCTTGAGGTACACAATTCAACTGTTTCATTTCCATAAAACAACCCCATTGACGTCACACCGCTGACACAACGTCCTTGCAAACGCAGCAGCAACTCCTGGCACCGATAGCTCCGGTGCAACAAGCACAGGGCACTGGCTTGCTTTGGATGCAGTTTGAGCACGGATCTGAGGGCTTGGTGGAAAGCGCCTTGCACAGCCCATCGTGTCCTGCACCAGGCAGAGCGCTGCACATCTCTCATCTCTCCAAGCTTCGGGGCTTTGAAGCTGCGCAGTGTTTCTAGGGAGTTTGTCCCCCAGAACTCCAGAGCACATTGAGCTGTTCCCTGGCAATTCACAGCTTGCAGAGTGTCAAACACAACAAAGAAAGAAGGAAAGAAAGAGGCAAAGGCCATGGCTGTGTACAGAAGTGCTCGGGAAGGGTTCAGCAGGAGAAAGAAACCTGCTGCAACAAGTGTCATGGTTTTATGTTTTTTTGTTTTTGGTTCTCAGTATTCCGCATCAATACATCATGTAGTGTACTGGGAGTTCAAGTGTTAATGCTCCAATTCCAGGCACCTATCCCTATACATTACAGAAATCATGGGATCTGGCCCTTCCGGGTGGGGCGGTCTCTTACTGCCTGGCAGTGGGTGCTGGAGGTGCTTTCCTGGCCGTTCCAAGCTTTTCAAGTTTGACTCGGTCTCAGGAACTCTCTCTCTCCTATCTTATTTGCTTTATTAGTCTCAATTTCAATCAGATTGTATTATATTGTGTTATCTTTCATTCCGGTATCATAGTTAGTAAAATAAGTTTTCCTCCATAGATTGTTGCCGCTGTTTTTGTTTTCCTCCCATCCTTCCTTCCTTCCCATTTTGTGGGGTGGGGAGGGGAGGGCAGGGACCTACCCCCCCCTGTCACGGGCGTAAATTGATCTAGTTAACTCCGTGACAGATTTTTTGGTGGAGAATGCAGACAATTCTGCTTTTTAGCTTATAGAACGAATCTCTCTCTTTGCTCGTAAAGAGCTTCGTTAGGGAGCATTATCAGTAGTTTAGGTTTCTGTGCTGGAAAACCTGACCTTGAAAGACTAGGCGTGCTGCCAGTGTTCTGGGATATTTGTAAACTTTGAGCACTGCTTAGTCTGGGTAGTGCCTTTTTTCTTTTTTTTTTTCTTTTTTCCTCCTTCCTCTTGTCAGTTTCAATTCATTAACCCCTTTTTAACAGACACCAGCAATGAACCCACTTTTCATCGTGAGGGTGTTGAGTAAAGGCTTAAAAACTGTCATATTATTCTCAACTTATTGGCAAATTATCAATGTCATAATTACTTGTTGTGGATTTGTGTTCATATGTAACTACCTAAGGGCACTGAAGGAGACACTTGCATGGTACCTGTATGCAATGTGGTATGGTTTGAATTTTGAGATTTACATCCCAGATGGAATGGCTAATTTTACGAACAGCACGATGTTCAGACCAGTCTCCAGGCTTTCTTATCAGTTTGTCAGACGGTTTTCTAATCTTGAATTAATACTCACGTTGGGGTGTGTGCTATTAATTTCCTGGATTGTATTCCTTTACAAAGGGAAGGAGTCTCCTCCAGAACCAGAGAATGCTGACTGGCAGGGAATATGGAGATGTTTAGGAAAGATCTTAGAAGCAAGGGGACCCGCAATGTCATGGGATTTTACTCTTGAACACCTGTGGGATCCTGAGAAACTCAGTCAGTATTTGAGTCAGGGACAGCGCAACTTACATAAATCTAAGGAGGTACAACTTATTTGGGGTTTGGCTTGTGCTTACCACGCCCTATATAATACTATTCTGGAGAGAGAGAGTTTCCGAGCTGAGGTTCAAGCCAAAATGGAGAATCTCCAAGTCAAATCTGATCAGTTACAAGAGACACCAGTAACAATATCAGTTGCTCCTGTGGAAGGCAAGAAATGGAAACGAGTGTCCACGCATCTAGAACGGAAAAGAGACGAAGCGGAGGAGGAGGTGGAGGAAGATCCAGGTGAGGGGCCCTCCTCAGAACCACCACCATCGCAAAAAGCAAAAGGAAAAACTAAGAGACATGCAGAAGAGAATGATGATGAGGAAGTCTTTATTACTACTCGTCGGCCTCTGAAGATGACTGAAATCCAAGGCTCAAGAAAGGAGTCCACATGGGGCCCGAATGAAACTCTTGTTTCCTGGTTGCTTTGTTGTTGGGACCGTGAGGCCAATAGTTTGTTTCTAGATGGTAATGAAGCTCGCCAACTAGGAGCCATTGCCAGAGACCTAGCTTTGACCGAGGAATTGGTCGATGTTTGGATGAGTCTGCCACCCTCTGGGAACGAGTGTTAATAGCCGTGAAAGAAAGGTATCGCTTCAAAGACGGCTAGAAGCCTGTGATGAAAAGATGGGATACAGTTGAAAGGGGTATCCAGTATTTGGTGGAAATGTTGTTTGACCCTAACTTTGTTCCTAGCCACCCACGACAAGACCGCGATCCTGAGAGAGTGAGGACGACGCCTGAGATATGGCAGAGACTCATAGCAACAGCACCAGACAGATATGCCGCTACACTACTGTCAGCTAATGACAGATACCGGGAACAAGAGAGAATACCCTTAGTTTTTGAATTGATTCTTATGCTCCAAAACTACGAACAACAGCTACCCCCAAGTCACGTTTCCACTGCCGCCATCTCACAAATAACGGACCAACTGAATGAAATGCAGGAGCAAATGTCTCTATTGATTAATCGTGACAAACGTGTGGCAGTATCAGAAACGCTCAATGAAGATCAGGGTAATCAAAAGAGTCTAATGAAGGAGCTGATCAAACTAATGCAAATCCAACTAATTAACGATGATGAACCTTCCTGCTCATGGGCACCATCAAAAATCTCAGCTATTAAAGGCAAACGCTTTCCGGCTCCAGTGAGGAACAATACATCGCGAATTGCCTTGTGGCGTTACCTACGTGACCATGGAGAAGACATGAGAAAATGGCACGACCAAGCTACTCCTGTACTACGAGCACAGGTGAAAGAATTACAAAGCAGATCAACCACCAGTGCAGTTGCTCCAGTTATCACAGGTAATGAATAGAGGGGCCCTGCCCTCAGCCAGGGGGGGAAAGGAATAATCGAGTGTATTGGACTGTGTGGATTCGATGGCCTGGCACATCAGAACCACTGAAATATAAGGCACTGGTGGATACTGGTGCACAGTGCATTCTGATGCCCTCGAGTCATGAAGGGACAGAATCAATCCATATTTCCGGGGTGACTGGAGGCTCTCAAGAATTGACTGTGTTGGAGGCCGAGATAAGCCTCACTTTTGCCGGTAAGGACTGGCAAAAACATCCTATTGTAACTGGCCCAGGGGCTCCGTGTATACTAGGTATCGATTACCTCAGAAGGGTGCATTTCAAGGATGCTAAGGGGTATCGATGGGCCTTTGGGATAGCTGCTGTGGACACAGACAACATTAAGCAGCTGCCTGTTTTGCCTGGCCTATCAGAAGATCCATCTGTTGTGGGGTTGCTGCAAGTAAAAGAGCAGCAGGTACCGATTGCCACAAAAACGGTGCACAGATGGCAGTACTGCACCAACAGGGATTCCTTGCTCCCCATTCATAAGTTGGTTCATCAACTAGAGGGTCAGGGGGTGATCAGCAAAACTCACTCACCCTTTAACAGCCCCATATGGCCAGTGCATAAAGCCAGTGGAGAATGGAGACTGACGGTGGACTACCGTGGCCTGAATGAAGTCACACCTCCACTGAGTGCTGCTGTGCCGGACATGTTAGAGCTCCAGTATGAACTAGAGTCAAAGGCAGCCAAATGGTATGCCACCACTGACATTGCTAACGCCTTCTTTTCCATTCCTTTGGCCGAAGAATGTAGGCCACAGTTTGCTTTCACCTGGAGGGGCGTTCAGTACACTTGGAACCGTTTGCCCCAGGGGTGGAAACACAGCCCAACCATTTGCCATGGGTTGATCCAAACTGTATTGGAACAAGGCAGTGCTCCTGAGCACCTGCAGTACATTGATGATATCGTTGTGTGGGGCGATACAGCAGAAGAAGTCTTCACGAAAGGAGAGCGAATAATCCAAATTCTTCTGTGTGCTGGTTTTGCTATTAAGCGGAGCAAAGTGAAAGGACCTGCTCAGGAGATTCAGTTCCTAGGTATAAAGCGGCAAGATGGCCGTCGTCACATCCCAACAGATGTGATTGACAAAATCACTGCCATGTCTCCACCCACTAGCAAGAGAGAGACGCAATCTTTTCTGGGCGCAGTGGACTTCTGGAGAATGCATGTTCCAAACTATAGCCTCATTGTAAGCCCCCTTTATCATGTGGCGCGAATGAAGAATGAGTTCACATGGGGCCCGGAGCAGCAGCAGGCTTTTGAACAGATTAAACAGGAAATAGCCCGTGCCGTGGCCGTAGGGCCAGTATGAATGGGACAGGATATAAAGAACATCCTCTACACTGCTGCTGGAGAGAAAGGTCCCATTTGGAGTTTGCGGCAAAGAGCCTCAGGAGAGACCCGAGGCCGACCCTGGGATTCTGGAGTCGAGCCTACAGGGGGTCAGAAGAGGGCTACACTCCAACTGAAAAGGAGATCTTAGCCGCGTATGAGGGGGTTCGGGCTGCTTCTGAAGTAATTGGTACTGAAACACAGCTCCTTCTGGCACCTTGACTGCCAGTGCTGAACTGGATGTTTAAGGGAAAGGGTCCCTCCACCCATCATGCAACTGACACCACTTGGAGTAAGTGGATTGCGCTGATTACACAGCGAGCACGGATGGGGAATCTCAGCCGTCCAGGAATCCTAGAGGTCATCATGGAGTGGCCTGAAGGTAAAAAGTTTGGAACATCACCAGGAGAAGAAGTATCACATGCAAAAGAGGCCCCACCATACAATGAACTACAGAAAATGAAAAGAAATATGCCCTGTTCACAGATGGATCATGTCGTATTGTGGGAAAGCATCGCAGATGGAAAGCTGCTGTGTGGAGCCCTACACGACAAGTTGCAGAGGCCACTGAAGGAAAAGGAGAATCGAGCCAATTTGCAGAGGTAAAGGCTGTCCAACTGGCCTTGGATGTTGCTGAACGGGAGAGGTGGCCAATGCTTTATCTTTACACTGACTCGTGGATGGTGGCAAATGCTCTATGGGGATGGTTACAGCAGTGGGAGCAAAATAACTCGCAAAGAAAGGGTAAACCTATTTGGGCTTCTGAGCTGTGGAAAGATATTGCTGCCCGAATAAAGAATATGGTTGTAAAGGTGCGCCATGTAGATGCTCACGTGCCCAAGAGTCGGGCTACTGAAGAACAGCAAAATAACCATCAGGTAGACCAAGCTGCCAAAATTGAGGTGGCTCAAATACACCTGGCCTGGCAGAACAAGGGTGAATTATTTCTAGCTCGATGGGCCCATGAGACCTCGGGCCATAAAGGGAGAGATGCAACATATAAATGGGCTAGAGACCGAGGGGTGGACTTAACTATGGACGCTATTGCACAGGTTATTCATGACTGTGAAACATGTACCATAATCAAACAAGCCAAAAGGATGACACCACACTGGGGGGAAGGGCGATGGCAAAAGTATAAATATGGGGAGGCATGGCAGGTTGATTATATCACCTTGCTACGATCTCGCAGTGGTAAATGTTATGTGCTTACTATGGTGGAGGCAACCACTGGGTGGCTTGAAACATATGCCGTACCCCATGCTACCGCCCAAAATACCATACTAGGTCTTGAGAAACAAGTCCTGTGGCGACATGGCACCTCAGAAAGAATTGAGTCAGATAATGGGACTCATTTTAAAAATTCTCTTGTAAATACTTGGGCCAAAGATCATGGCATTGAGTGGATTTACCATATTCCCTACCATGCACCAGCCTCTGGTAAAATTGAACGATACAATGGGTTGTTAAAAACTATGCTGAAAGCAATGGGAGGCGGTACATTTAAACACTGGGAGAAGCATTTGGCAGAAGCCACCTGGTTAGTCAATACCAGAGGATCTATCAATCGTGATGGTCCTACCCAATCCAGCTCCCTACTTACCGTAGACGGAGATAAAGTCCATGTTGTACATGTAAAGAACATGTTGGGAAAGGCAGTTTGGGTTCTTCCAGCTACTGGAAAGGGCAACCCTCTCCGTGGTACTGTTTTTGCCCAGGGACCTGGGTCCACTTGGTGGGTAATGCAAAAAAACGGGGATGTTCAATGTGTACCGCAAGGAAACTTGATGCTGGGGGAGTGCAGTCGATAATTCTATGTATATGTATATAGACATGTGTTTGTAATGCATTTTAATCATCTTTCGCTTATTCATATATATATGTATATAAATTAAGCTTGATGTAGTGATGTAGAATAAGGGGTGGAATGTCATGGTTTTATGTTTTTTTTGGTTTTGGTTCTCAGTATTCCGCATCAATACATCATGTAGTGTACTGGGTGTTCAAGTGTTAATGTTCCAATTCCAGGCACCTATCCCTATACATTACGGAAGTCCTGGGATCTGGCCCTTCCGGGTGGGGCGGTCTCTTACTGCCTGGCAGTGGGTGCTGGAGGTGCTTTCCTGGCTGTTCCAAGCTTTTCAGATGTGACTTGGTCTCGGGAACTCTCTCTCTCCTATCTTATTTGCTTTATTAGTCTCAATTTCAATCAGATTGTATTATATTGTGTTATCTTTCATTCCGGTATCATAGTTAGTAAAATAAGTTTTCCTCCATAGATTGTTGCCGCTGTTTTTTTCTTCCTCCCTTCCTCCCTTCCTTCCTTCCTTCCCATTTTGCGGGCTGGGGAGGGGAGGGCAGGGGCCTACTGCCCCCTGTCACAGGCGTAAATTGATCTAGTTAACTCCGTGACACATGATTACCGTTTTGATGTTCAGGACTCAAGCAGCCATTATTTTTCATTGTTTATTTCCTATTTCCCTTCAGTTTGATTGCTTGGGACAAGAAGGAATATATTTTAAATTGCACTGACATTTTCAGACCATTTCTCTTTCTGCATGGTCCCAGCACCTGGCATGCTGACTATAATCCTGAATACACATTTTTTCAAAGTTCTCTTCTAGAACTAATAGAATAGTTCCTTATGAGACACAATCTGATCACAGTGCTGGGCACCATGTTCTGAGGCACAGAATATATATCATACTACTTCAAAACGCCTCTTTTTTTTTTTTTTAAATAATCTGGAACTAGAGCAATACAAAAAAAATTCCTTTTAGTTCAAGCATAAATCTGCCTCATGGACTCCAGAAGAGCTGTAAGAATATGCAGAGTGGACATGGATGGCAGCTACCATAACAGTAAGCCACGAAAAATGAGGTTGCGAGCCACGCTGTGTCATTGCATCTGTGGGCAGGGATTCCTCCTTGGACTGAGCAGAGTACAGATGTACCCTGAGAAAAGTACTTAGGATCATTCAGGAAAGGCAAATGATTTGAGTAATTAATTGAGGAAACGTGTATTCTAAAGGTACTTAGAAGGAGAGAGTATTTCCCAACACTATGGGTTGTAACTGCCTATTACCTATTTTGTTAGACAGGTCTACTTTCTATGTTCTTAGACTGACCTGAGAGGGCATGCTGCAGCACACCCCCAGAATTTCACTTTCCCAATCATCCAGGCAGTGCAAGTGTGGTGTACATCTCCCTTGGCATAGACATCCAGTTTTTCTGCCTATGAAATTGAACACGCAGTGAGTCAGAAAGGACTAGTGAACGTGAAACCCATTTTCCATGCAGAGTTAGAACATAGCTAAGGTACCTCCACTTACATGAGCAAGCTTTGGTTTAGGTATGGGTTTAAAGGCTGCCAGCTTAGATAGAAACACTGCCAATCTGAAGTCTAAGAAATCTTTGAGCTTAAAATTCCTTGCCTTGAAAAGTTCTCAAAGAAACCTTGAAAAGCTGCCTTTAAGTATTTCTGTTGAAAATTTCTGTGGTGTCTTCCCACATCATTCACCAGGACTGTTCATATTACACATGATTTATTAAATCAATTTTAAAACCATGGATTGTAATTATTAGCAGTACTTCTTCCCTGTGAATGGGGGGCTGCAAGGGGATTCTGGTACTAAACTGAAAATCTATCCAGAACAAATGTGTCCTCCTGATCTAAAAATATAGACTAAAGGAAACAAGACATATACTCATCATTACACTGACCACATTAGAGTGTGCTTTGGGGCACACGTGCTTCTAGAGACATCGCTAAGAATTTAACTGGTCCAACCAATCCTTTAGCAACTCAGTAATTCAAGATACCTAACAAAGACTGAGGCTCACTGGGCCATGGGCAAAGCAGGGAGCACATAGGCAGGAAACAGGAAGAAGTTCAACTCCAGCTCTTCTACACAAAAGACAGGGCGAGCTGAACCAGCACCACGGGAGGAGCTGCGACACAGCGGAAGAGCTTACAGAGACCTGAGAGTGCCAAAGGACAGTGCCAGGGTAACTCTCACCATTCCTTTGCAGGGGTCTTACGGATGCTTCGGATGCTGATTCCCACTGCCTGTGTCATTTGTAGGAAGCCCAGGTGACAAATGCTCATTTTGTCTGGGTAACGCTTCTGTGGTTCCGTGGGTATGACTGGAAAAAAATAGAAAGAAAAAAGAAAAAAGAAAAAAAGAAAAAAGAAAAAAAAGAAAAAAAAAAAGAAAAAAGAAAAAAAGAAAAAAGAAAAAAAAAAAAAGAAAAAAAGAAAAAAGAAAAAAAAAGAAAAAAGAAAAAAGAAAAAAGAAAAAAGAAAAAAAGAAAAAGGAAAAAAGAAAAAGGAAAAAAGAAAAAGGAAAAAAGAAAAAGGAAAAAACAAAAAGAAAAACAAAAAGAAAAACAAAAAGAAAGAAAAAGAAAAAAAAAGAAAAAGAAAAAAAGAAAAAGAAAAAAAAAAAGAAAAAGAAAAAAAAAGAAAAAGAAAAAAAAAAGAAAAAGAAAAGCATGCAACCCTGTAAAATTTACCACTCTGCTGTTCTTGTCAGCATGACATCTGAGATGAGCACTACATGTCCTGCACCTGATTGAAAATTCATCCAAGCCTATATTCCACACAGCTTCATCTCAGTGCCAAAAAGAAACACGTGCAGAGATGTTTAGAAGACTCTCTGTGCAGATAAAATTGCAGGGTGCGTACGTATTCTCTTCAGTTCTCTTCAGTAATAAATATTAATTTATAATTCAAAGATAACTTTCCAAGAAGTAGAAAGAAAGGTTGATGAAAAGGAAATACACAACAAACTATTTTCATCTAAAACATCCTTACTAAACCTCTCCCCATCAAAAAGGAAGCATTCTGGGCAGTGTTAAGAGCAGTTCTTGCAGCACAAAATGCGGCACAGTCTCTTTTTTTTAACAAGCCACTCATTTCTCTAATTAGTGTCAGATTCCCTCAAGTTAAAATACGTGGATCAGAACAGCCGCTCAGTCCTGCTGAGGTAGGAACCCACGGCTGAAATGTCCCCCCATCCCGTTCCACGCTATTTCCAGCATCGGTGGGGAAAGGAAGAGCAACTGACATCACCTACCCAGGCTTCTGCAAGGCCTTCCATACGGTCTCACACCACAGGGAGAAGCATGGGGGAGAGCTCTCGTGCCACAAAGCTCGGGGCTGGAGAAATCAAGGTTGCCTCCAAGAGGCTGCTTTAAAACAACATGACTTACTGCACAGGAGACATGAAAGACAAGCTTAAGGTTCAAAAGCCTCCAATCCTCGTGGATGTGGCTGTCTGCACAGACAACAGCTGCCTGCTTTCCAGCAGGCTGATGCTCACCCACCAAAGCGCTCGCCCAGCAGATGCCTGTCATAGAATCATAGAATTAGCAAGGTTGGAAAAGATCTCCAAGATCATCCAGTCCAACCGACCACCTACCACCAATATTTCCCACTAAGCCATGGCCCTCAGTACCACATCTAATGTTTCTTGAACACCTGCAGGGACACTATCAGCTCCCTGGGCACTCCTGTGGAGAAGTGTTTCTTAACATCCAACCTGAATTTCCCCTCGTGCAACTTGAGGCCTTCCCCCAAGTCTATCACTACTTACACGGGAGAAGAGGACGCTCCCCACCTCGACATAATCTCTCTTCAGTAACTGTAGAGAGGGATAAGGTCTTCCCTGAACTTCCTCTCCTCCAGACTAAATAATCCCAGTTCCCTCAGCCATTTCCCATAAGACTGGTGCCCATGACCCCTCACACAGAAGAGTTTCACTGCTCTTCTCTGGACACATTTCAGGGTTTCAATCCTGAAATGTGTCCTGAAAGTCCTCCTTGTACTGAGGGACCCAGAAGTGAACATAGTACTCAAGGTGAGGACTCACCAGTGCTGAGTACAGGGGGATGATCACTTCTCTGCTCCTGCTGGCTCCAGCCCTTTGCATTGCACTTCCAATCTCAACCCTTCCTTCCGCAGTAGAGCTTGCATCCTCACTTAGGGCAGGAGCTCAAGAGGTCAAGAGGAAGAACACAGCGTGCAACTAGAAGACATGTCTCAAAGCCGAGAAGAGTCAACTCTCTGGCCTTGGGCACAACTCACCAACCAACAGCCAGGCCTTGACAACTTCGCTCATCTGAGCATGCGCGACAGGGCTGTACAACGAGTTTCTTCTTCATTAAATAACCCACATAGATTCCTAATCCAAAATGAGAACGGCAAGAGTTAATATAGAACAAAAGCTTCCTGTTCCTAGGCCTCATCCTCTTAGCCAACTTTCTTTGCCTCATCCCCTACCCCAACTCCTGGATGATGCCCGCAGGCTTAAGGTCAGCTCTCAAGTCCATAGGACTCTTTTCACAGGACTCCATCAACAAGAATGTCACACTTGTTCCATACACTCAAGTTGTCCCAGCAGTGCTATCACTTAAAACACACAGAACCATCCAAACCCCGAGCATGCCTGCACATCCCCTCCCGTGTTACTGGAAGCCACAGCTCACCTTCACACCTCCGTGGATTTCTGGGGTTTTACACTGATGCAGCCACGCTACAGCTCCGTGGCTGTCACACAAGGCCTGTGGGACCTCTTTCTCTGCAAGCCCCATCTGCAGGCATTGCTTCATGAGGTTCACCACCCGCCCTCCTGAGCAAAGACAATGCTGTGCGAGTTTCCTCTTAGCTCTGAACGTGAACAGATCTTCCCTCGAGCAACAGGATGTGAGACAACAGCAGAAGACAACCAACCTGCAGAACCAGCTCATCTGGGGTCGGTCCAGATGTTGGTGTGCTCCCTTCCATGGCCCAGGCCAAGCTTGCTGAGCTGCTCCTCCTTTGTGCAGGGGGAAATGTGTGCAGATGCTCTGTGCTGGCTATGCACAGCATGCCTTTGACTTGCCATTCCTCTCTCCGTCTTCCAATAGCAAACAGCCTCTCCAACCTTTCCTTGCTAAAAAATCACTTGGGAAAGAAGAACTGGCAAGCTTGCTTTTTAAAGTACCTTACTTGTACAGCTTGATACTTTAAAGCAGAAGCTCTCCTAGCACTGACCTACCTTAGACAAGCTCAACCTGCAGGGAAAAGTTATTCCTCTGCGTCTGCAGACTTTGCACACGCTTCCAGGTGCAGTAGTCAGCCCAGGTCTCAGCACAGCTTGACCAACCAGGAAATGCAGCTGATGCCCGCCGTGCTTTTCTCTCTTCTGAAACACTGTTACTGCTGCAAGAAGCAAGGATTAAAATCACAGAATCACAGAACTGGGTTGGAAGGGACCCCCAGGGATCACTGAGTCCAACCCCCCTGCAGCAGGCTGCACAGGTGGGCGTCCATGCGGCTCTGGAATATCTCCAGACGAGGAGAAGCCACAGCCTCCCTGGGCAGCCTGTTCCAGAGCTCCGTCATCCTCGCCGTGAAGAAGTTCCTTCTCATGCAGGAGCGGAACTTCCCGTGCTCCAGTTGACGGCCATTTCCCCTTGCTTGGGGCCGCGCAGGGCTCCTCTCCCTGTCCCGGGACCGCTCTCCCGCACACCTCGGGCGCAGCTGTCCTCAGCACTCGCTCCCCTTGTGCCGTGGCTTCCGCCTCGCTGCTGCCCGGACAGCAACGGCTGCCACCCAGGTCTCCTGCGCCTCCAACAGCCGGCCACAAACGGCCGCTCCCTCACGCGGCAGCTCAGCCAATCGCAGCTGGTGGAGTTAACGCAGATGAAGGAGACCCCGGGAGAGGGGCGGTGCTGCCGCTGACCAATGAGAGGCAGGGGGCAGGGTGGTGCTGCCGATGACCAATGAAAAGCTGGGTCGGGAGAGATGCAGGTCAGGGTGAGCTCGTCCTGCCGCAGCGTGATGATGACAGGTCTGCAGATGCTCTGCACGGCCAGCTCGTAGGTTGGGAACCAGGAATGGACACGGAGGGAGGAGAGAGGTGTTAGGGAGCAGCCAAGGCATCAAAATGCATCAAAAAGCCCGGAAAGGCATCACAAAGCCACAGCCAGGAAGCTTGGGATTATCATGAGCAGCATCCAGGATGCTAGAGATTATTTGCTACCATTCCAAATGGTAGCTGCAGACATCCCAAAGCCAGACAAAACGGGAACAAGCCTGGAGCTCTGCTTCATGCACCCCACAGCCTCAGCGTTGCAAGCTGAGGTGCCTTGTTGTTTGTTGCATTCATCCCAGTCTGTGTGAATGAAGACTCCACAGGCAGTCAAGGTGTTGAGTGAGCACTAGTGTGCTTTTATTATTATATAAAAGACAGGAGGGCGTGAGAGGTCCGGGTAAAGATGGGAATCATCCTCCCTTGGATGGAAAGGTCATGGAGAGAGTGGCTCAGAGCTCTCAGTGCTGCTGCCTGGTGCCTGGGACTGGAGGCCTGATTGTAAGTCCCCCTCCAAGAGGCTCTGCTTCTCCTCGCTGATGCCGACCTGCTCCTGCATGGAGGTGCTGCTGTTGGGGCACTCGGACTGTGCTTGGGCTGGGCTGCACTGCAGAGGCACTGGGTCACAGTCCAGGCTGGTGACTGCGGTGTCTGGCAGGCTCAGGTCAGCATCTTCAGCACAGCTGGGAGTAATCAGGGCTTGAACTTGGATGAGCTCCCTGTGTCCGTCACTGTTGTTACGTGGAAGGCTCTCAACTGAACGGCAGCGATTTGTGCTTCCTAGGAGCTCTGCACTGATGGAAGCACACAGCCCATCATCGCTGGAGAGAGAAAACACAGAATGGTGTGAGTTGTGCGTGTCAAGCAAGATGCAGAGCATGTGAGCAAAGGCTCCGCAGCTGTACAGGACAGCATCTAAGGGATGGCTTTGATTGAGCTGGCAGGAACCGTGCAGCCATAAAAGAACTTCAAAAGCATCTCTGACTCTGACATTCACACCTCATCGGCCCATCTCACTGCCATGTTTAGTTCCTAGTGCCAGCAAGTCTGACCAACAGTTCTGCTTTGAGGAGAACCAGAATTGGTTTCAGGCACCTGGCTCTGAAATCTGGAAAACCCCACCATTAGTGTAACTTAGTTTCAGCAAGTTTGGGCACTAGAAATAATGGAAATAAACCCACAGAAACCCACCCAAACAATGACAACAGGTGCTGGAAAAGGAAGTCCTCTTTACCTTTCAGATGGAAAGTGGATGATGGTGTGGAATTTGCCCTGTACAGCTGCAGGGCCTTCTTCCACTTCTATGTCCCCGCTCTCAGGCACAATGGCAGAGCTGCTGTGGCCTCGCCTCTGTGCCTGTGCCTCCTCCAGGCTGAGCAGCTTTGTGGCAGCAGAAGAGACCCACACAGACTTGGGCCCTGAGAGAGAGTTGTGCCCTGTAAGGGAAAAGCACAGGTAAGAGCGAGGATCAGAAAGCAGCAGCACAGCCATCACAGTGCTGGGGGAGGTGCTGAATTTTTCTCAGACTTGCTTATCCGAGCCACTGGAAGAAGAGGAGCTCAAAATAACCATGGGGTCAGAGGTGTGTTTATGGCAAAGGACGCAGTCATAATTAAGAGCAGCTCACTGTATCAAAACAGGCAAACAAAATCCCTAGAAAATGGGGGCAGGGAACTGAGAGAGCTTCGCTGCCACACTTTCATCAAGCTGCACCTGCGTGCAAAACACCATAATGACAGTGATGGTTTTCTTCTTGTCAAGTTTGGGTTTGCACATTCTCAGCAAAGGATACCATATTGTAATCTAAGCCCAAAAGTCTGTTGTCCCCTCAATAGTAAAAGCGTAGTTCAAAGATCTTAGAGAAGGCCTGCATTTGGTCAAGGTGTCAGATCAAGATAAAGCTAATGCAGGAAGACACTCACCTGCTCCATCTGCCATGTCAGATCCGGATTTGGAGCAGAAGAGGACGTCTGTGTGGTTGATGATAAATTCCACCACAGCCGACTCTGTCTGCAGTTCCATGCAGGCAGCTCTTCCGCTGGGGCAGGCAGACTCGTTCTGCTGTGATCTGTAGAAAAAGGCAGCTTTTAGAAGTCATTTCTCCAAGATCGTTTCCCTAAGACTGAATTGCTGCAGCCCTAAGCTGTCAAATTGGGCTCTGGAGACTTCCGCAGTGGGCAATCGGTGATGCCACTGAAGAGATTCTCCTGGCTGATCAAGGACACACCAGTCCCATCTAAGCAAGAGAGCAGGAATGGTCATCTAGAAATTGTGCCCGTGGGCTTGGAGAACAGTCCAGGCTCCTGCTCTGCTGTCAGCCACTTACTACAGATTTTACAGGAGAAGAGCTCATTTGATGGAGAGAAAGGGAGGACTGCTTTTCTTAACTGGAGAACAGATGGAAGCGTTGTGTTGAAACGGAACCAGAAGTTTACCTTAAGAGGTTTGGAGCCCACACAATGGCTAAGTTCTTAGCATGCATGTTTGTGATGGAGGAGCTCCCAGCCAGATGAGCCAAGTGTCTCATCAGGTACTCCAGTGTCCTGGAAAACAAGAGAGGCAAGTGTTCAGCACCAAGGAGCACGCCGTGCTGCCCTTCACAAAGCAAACCTCAATTCATGCTGGTTCTTGTTATTGCTACTGTCACTGAAGACCAAGTAGATCCAACTTGACTCAGTGCCACGCTGCAGCACCAAGGCCCAGCACAGCACAGCCGCAGCCATCAGCTGCACCAAGCGTGCCCCCGTGCCCAGGAACTGAGCCAATAAATTCACCCCGTGTAGCCTTCAACCGCTTCAGCACACACAGGCATCGTGTTGCAGCGTGAGACAAAGCCTGGAATGGCACCAGTGCCCTCTGAAGTGCAGCAGGGCTGAGCTCAGCAGGCTGAGGGCAGCACTGACCTGTAGTGAGGAGCGGGCAGCTGCTGGATGACGTCCTGCATTCTGGCCAACCGCTCCTCATCTGTAGTGGCACAAACAGCACCCTGGAAGAGTGCAGAAAGGGAGTGAGACACAAATCAGGCTAGAAACCTGCCGCAGGGTGGGGAACTATGGGGACAGTGTGCTGTTGGGCAGCACCGAGGCACATGTCATGCCTTCCAAAGGACATTTGGGGAACATAGAACCACACAGCTGGTGCCATTGAGAACAAGGAGTCCAAGCACCGGGCCGCTTTACAGCCTGGGTGGGCAGCTCAGCTCCTCGCAGTGGGCATTCATCTCCAAGTACACTTTGCTATTCATCCCATTCCTGTTCTATAAATAGGTGGGGAATAGCAAAAAACAAAAACCACCTGGGAATTCTCGCAAGCACTGTGAATGTGGAAATAACCACCTCCTGGGACCACCAAAAGTGGCATCAGTACGATGCAGGACGTGGCAAAGACATGCGAGTCAACCTGATGGGGCTAACAGAAAAAGGGCCTCAGAGCTGGGGCACTGCTGCAGCCATCTCCCAAGAGGCCCAGGGAAGAGGTCAAGGGAAGACGTTGCCTTGTGCTTACCGAGAACTTGTCGTACAGCTGGTGGGTGAGCAGAGGGTTCGGGAGCTCCCTGAAGTACATCTTGCAGAGGGAGCTCACGCTGTGAATGTCACGGACGGTCAGCTCAGGAATCTGCTCGGTCTCAAATTCACACCTGGAGAGGAGGACACAAAATGGTTGAGAAAGAGGAAAGCAAGTAAAAGCCAGCCCACCTGCAGTCCAGCTGTGTCAGTCGCAGCACTCTTACCGGAGGCGCTGGACGTTGGACGCGACGCCGGACAGGCGGTATATCCCCTGCACCACGCCATGCTGCTCAATGAACTCGGCGCAGCTCTGGAGGACCTGGGGGACTAAAGAACACGTGCCAGCGCTTAGTGGAGCTCCTGAGTCAAGTCCTGCTTCAGGCTGTGCTCCCGTCACGTCCCATCCACTAAGCCCAGCCAGGCTTGGGTGAAGCAAATACAAATGTGCTTGTCTCTTAGGAGCATTCGCCTCACTTTATCCTTCAGCCATCAACTCCCACCACTCGTTTCTCCACTGGTATCAACCTGCCCCCTGCTAGATATGATCTCCCTTGCATCTTTAGACTCCCAGCAGAGGAAGATCTCAGCAATGGGCTGTTCCTTACCATCGCGACCAGAGCGGAGAAGATGCTCTCCCAGGTCACAGCCAAACACCCCTTCCTTCTCCACCTCCCGCTCCTTCGGCTTCTTTGGGCGGGCCTTCACCAAGGAACGAAGGAAGGTGATGAGCTTGCCGCGTTTCTTTGGCACTGCACAACAAAAAGAAGAAACTGGGTCACAGTCATTCCAGGTTTGGCTCAGTTGGACGAGGCCGAGCACAACACATTCGACACGTCAAAACGGGAAGAACATTACCAACAAGTACATACAAAAACGGATTTTCCCCATCCCCCATCCCTGGAGGAGACCAAGGCCAGGTTGGATGGGGCCGTGGGCAGCCTGGTCTAGTCCCGCATGAAATGTGGATGCTGGCAGCCCAGCCTCAGGCACAGGGGTTGAAGCTTGATGATCCTTAAATTCCCTTCCATCCCAAGACATTCTACGAGGATTCTAGGATTTCCCCAAGTCCAGTCATAAACACGGGAGGATTGGGCCACCTGTCTGCGCGTTCCGATGGAGCTTAATGCACTCCTCTTGCTTAGCTTGCTCAACCTGGGGATTAAGGATCGTCTTGAAAAGCCATGTTCTAATCAAGCATATCACTAGCAAAGCCAAACCTCTATCTGTCCACCAGGGACGCTGGCTGTTCTCAGCCTCGTCCTGACTTGCAGGAGAACTGCCTTTGCCCTCCCTCATTCTCACTGCCTACAAAACAGCAGCCATACGCCCCGTGGTATGCACGAAGGATCATCAGCACAGAGGATAACGTGGGATGGATAAGGGAGGTATTACACATGGGACACACCCCAAAAAAGACTCTCCTTTGCTTCCCTGCATTATCAAATGTAACATCTGTACCTGGCTTTGGCACTGAGTTGATGAGAGCCTCGGGAACTTTGTCAGTAATCAGCTCCACACACTCGCCAGGGAAAAATCCAACCTGTAACAAGAACAGAAAGAGAGGAAAACTATTGCATGCAGCATTTCCCAGGTCTGAACTGTTAAACCAAAAGCAACACAACATGTTCCTTGGAACGTGCTTGCCTGGCGCTCCATAAGACTATCCAGCAGACAATAGCCTGCATAAAGGTAATAATTTTTCAACATTTACAGCCAAAGGCAAGGTCCTCTGGCACTGACACAGGGAAACCTTTTACGTGCAGAAGCCATCCTGTGCAGGCAGAGCAGCTCTAAGCTGAGATTCCTGCCTTTACTGAAGTGGCATGCTCAAGTCTGAAGCTGGTGCCTACCTGGAAGCCGTGCTTGCCTCTCCACCAGGGGCTCAGCTCCTTTGGTGGCATATCAATAATGCACACGATGTCTCCCACCTGCAAGAGATTGCAACGTCAATCCCAGCTTCAGCACGGCTGGGAGGAAGCACAGCTCAAATGACTCACCAAACATTCTGAAGGTGTCAGACAATATTGCTGATACCTTCACACCTGATGCTCTTCTGTACATGACAACAAGGAACGCCTTGAACTGCTTACCTCAAAGGAGAGTTCATCTGGTGCCTGGGCGACATATCTTTTAATGGCATGGGCAGCAGCAATAGCTGGAATATTCACAGATGACTCCTCATGGACCAGCAGGGGCTTCCCCTTGGTCTCAGTCTGAAACAGAGAGCACAGGCCACAGTGAGGAGCTGAGGACAAACGAGGAGGATTTCAGGCTGAGGAGCACATCTGCAGAGAAAGCTGCAGGAAATGCACTCAGTCCTTATCATGGGCACATAGGAAGGAACGGCAAGTCTAAGAACAGTTGTTTCTCTTCCTGGGGTGCAGCAGGCGCTTGCCAGGCAATGCCAAGATGCATCTCTCCCTACCCAGACTGATCAGCAATGGCACTGACCCAGACAGGTGGCCTTGCCCATTTTGCCCCATCCTTTCCTGCGCTCCTTGCCCAGGAAGGTCGATTGTTTAAGATGCCAGGAGACCGTTCAGAGGGAAACCAAAGCTACGGCTGCAGTTCACAAGGTGCAAACAGTGCCACTGCAAGCACAAAGCAAGCCAAAGAGGAGCATAAGAGTCTGCTCACTTCCTGTAACCCATTGCCTGGAGACCTCAGCCGTGGACTGGACACAGGAGCTGGTCCACCGACCCAATCCTTGGCTCACTAGCAGTGCCACCTTCCTTTAACTTGGTGAAGATGGGAACAGCACTGTGTCTTTGGGTGACAAAATCCAGGCAGGATGGGGACAATGCTCCTGCATGTTTGTTATGCCAGATCTGATTCTGTTGCTACTCTGACTTTCACAGCCATCTAGATGCCCGTAGCAAGGAAAGAAAGCTTTTAGGGCAGCTTTTCAGTGACACCAGTAGAGTCGCAAGGATTCTCTCTCTCCTGAAAAGCAGGAGAGCTCATCTGCAGCTCACTCTGCTGGCTCAAGTCAGGGAACAAAGAGCAATCAGAGCTTCATACTCTACCTCCATCTGTGCCACGTCAGGCTCACGGCTGATCTCGCTGCACGCGACGCCCATCCCAGCAGGCACAACAAGCTGGAACTGAAAAGAAACACACTTGTATTTTCTCTGTTCACACTCTACAGTGTTGAGAGACTTCTGGAGAACTACCCTTGGCTACCCCCTGGCACAGGCAGATGTTCTAGAAACAACCACTTTGTTCAGTCAAGTCAAACGTGGCAGCCCATTAGGCAGCATTTTACCAAGTGCTATCCCTCTGCTAGCAGATGGGGACTCTGGCACAAAGCAGCAGGTGCATTTGCCCAGGGCACTGTGACAGCGCAGGAGCAGGGCAGTGAGAGGAATCATTGCTGGAGGTGGATCTGCTCCCCAGCCCTCATCTCCCAACCTCCAGCACCCACCGCAGCCCTGCACGTGGATTTCCTCTGCTTGCATCTCTGCTGTGCTCCCCACAGCTGTCGGGCAGCACACTCACACAGCCGAAGCACGCATGCTTGTGGCCCTGGATCACGTTGTGCAGCTCTGCACAAGGCTGCACTGGGGCTAGGACTCTTTGCCTAAGGGATTGCTTTCCTTAAGCCCAGCTGGTCACAGCAACACAGACAGCATCCTTCTGAGGGCTGAGCTGGAGGGGAAGGGCAAAAAACCCACACGGGACCAGTGTCCCATCAAAGCTGGATGAGGCTGTGTTACTAAACACGGGGCGACACGGGCTGCTAAAGCATGTGGGGGGACAAAACATGGCACGTACCTGGCAAGAGATCAGAACAACTTAGAGAAATCCCTTGAATCTGCAGCCGTTCCTTGTCACTTTGCTCTGATCTTCCACGAGCAAAAGCTGCACCAGGCCAGCAGGCAGAGGGGGGAAAGGAGAGAGAAAGAGCCGGTCAGTGAGCTTGCACAATTTAGCAAAGGCGATGAGGGAAAATCCAGGGGACAAATGCCACCTTTAGGGATTGTTTTGGAATGCATGGACTGGGTGAAGATTATGCCTGATGGTCAAGAGTAGGGCCAATATCACAGAATCACAGAATGGCCAGGGCTGGGAAGGACCCCAGGGATCACGAATCTCCAACCTCCCTGCCACAGGCAGGGCCACCAACCTCCCCATTTAACACTAGACCAGGCTGCCCAGGGCCCCATCCAACCTGGCCTTGAACACCTCCAGGGATGGACGGGGCATCCACAGCCTCTCTGGGCAGCTCTTCCAGCACCTCACCACTCTCACAGCAAAGAACTTCCCCCTGACATCCAACCTCAATCCCTCCCTCAACCTCAAACTGATCCTGCTGCTATCTACCCTTTCAAAGACTTGATTCCCCTCCTGTCTGTAGGCTCCCTTTAACTACTGGAAAGCTGCAATGAGGCCAAGATCAGTGTAAGGGGGGACAACCACTTCCCTGTCCCTGCTGGCCACCCCTCTGCTGATGGAGATAAGGTGATACTGTGAGCTCCGCCAGCCAGCACTTCTCAAGCCCTCACTGCCCACCCGTCTCTCCCACACTGTCTCAGCTTACCTACAAGATGCTGCACAAGAGGATGCAAAAACAAAGGTACTCAGTTGGTGCACAAGTGCAACAAGCGAGCTACTCAGGCAGAGCTCAAGCGCTCCAATGAAGGGACGCAGCACGCACTGCTCCTGCCCTCATTCCAGCCGCTTATGACATCATAGGGGCCACCAGGCTGCTCCACCATGACGGACAGGGTGGGGAGGCAAGAGAACTGCTCACAAGACCAGAAGATTCCAACCCCCCACCTTAACATTCTAGAATCAGTGGGCGGTTGGAATTCTACCTCAGCCGAATCCTGGAGAAGCTGGCATGGGGTTGTTGTGACCAAAGCGCAGGACCTGGCGCTGAGCCTCGTACAACTGGCCTCAGTCCCCAGATCGTGCCATGCACAGTGCTGGCAGTTGGACTTCTGGTCCTTCTGTACTGGATGGGAGCTGGACTTGCTTCTCATTCCCAAAGTCATTTACCATCTCAGTTGTGAACTTGAACTTTTTAAAATGGAAAATCAAAATATTTTCTTCTCAAAATTGCTGGCTTCTTTCTTCTGCACTTGTTCCTATTCTTATGCTTTTAACGAGTCTGTTACTGTGTTATAACATCTCCTCATAATAACAAATTTTAGAAGCTAAGGAGTATGAAGGCTTATAGATTAATACAAGCTGGTAGAGGTGTTTTATCAGTAAGGAATTAGCGAGCAGATGTTCTGTGATACCTTCTGTACTCAGTGGTGTTGATACTTACAGAACTGTCCTTGCTGTTGATGATCACATCAGCCCTTCTTGTGCTGAGTTCCTTTGAGTGTCACTGGGATGTAGCTCGTGGCAACAGAGCAAATAACTTCTATAAACAAATGTTTTAATGCCCATTATCTGTGATGCCTGAAACTATTCCTTTCCCCTCCATAGCAGAATTCCTACGTCAACTTTACACAAACGTGTACATTTTTTATTGGTTGTGATCAGGGTTAATAACAGCCTGAGCCAGTGTCACATTTACTGGCACTATTTAACCATATTTCCTTCAGATTTGGTAATAACTTAGAACAAACGTGTCTCACTGTTTTTCGGAGTGAAATATTCTTCAGAGTCTCCTGTGCTGTTGGTTGTAAGATGGAATGATAAAGAATTGTCATTATGCTAAATTCCCCCACTCATATTTATTTAAAACTCACTCTCTTCTTCCAACACAGAACAACTTAAATGATTTCCCTTGGTGTCAAACCCGGATTAGTCAGACGTGAGAGCAAAGAAGAGATCTTCTAGGTAACTGCAAGAAGAAGCCATGTCCTGTGTTCAGCATTGACCAGGAACATCAAAGCTACGTCAGGTGAGTGCTAGCTCACTGCCTAACGTGGCAATTGACACAAATCACTGTGTTAAATGAAACTAGCTGGATACCTCTTTGGTCAGCATGGTCTACATCATATTTTAGAAGATGTCTGCAGTCAGTATAGAGGAGTCTAAAACTTCCTGGATTTAAAGATTATCTCTAGATTGAAGATAGGGATGTGCTTGGCAGAATTTGACAAGAAAGAGTGAGGTAACTTTGGTAGCTGCTACATTTTGTGTAAAATGCTGAGCAAAAAGTGACTGCATTTATTCAGATCAGAGAAAATTGGTTCGTGCAGCTCTTTGCCCCTTATTCTTCTGACTTTGGACCCTTCCCTGCTCAGGAAATCTCTGTACATAATGTTATTTATGTTTTGTTTACCTCCGAGGATCTCTTCCAGTACTGATTCATCTTGTTCATTCCTATCCCCTTGAGTCTCTTTAAAATTTTAGACTTCTCAGATGCTGATGAAAGTCTCCTCATCTGAACGACCATTTGTGTGAAGATTAACCATTTACTCTCTCCATGCCATGACTGTGCATATTCCACTCAGCCATTACTATGCGTAAGAAATCTAACTTACAAGATCTTTCTTCATGTAGAAACTCTTGCATATTTTTGATCACTCTTCTCAAAAGACATCCCTTTAGGTGACGGACCTGAGAAGGACCAGGACTGTGCACCAAGGAAATCATGTATATACAAAGAGAAATGCTAATGCCTGCCTGCCTGCCTGCCTGCCTGCCTGCCTGCCTCCCTCCCTCCCTCCCTCCCTCACTCCCTTTCTCCCTCCCTCCCTCCCTCCCTCCCTCACTCCCTTTCTCCCTCCCTCCCTCCCTCCCTCCCTCCCTCCCTCCATCCCTCCTTCCCTCCCTCCCTCCCTCACTCCCTTTCTCCCTCCCTCCCTTCCCTACATGCATCTCTTGAATATAGAATTCAATACACTGAATTTCATTTACATTCTTCTGCCAATCTTGATAGTTAATGCAGATCTTTGGTGATACTGGTCAGTCTTTGTACAGGTTTTGTTGCAGCTGCTTAGTGTGTGTTAATGCGTGCCCATGTTTGGGGTCAAACAGTGGTAGCTGGGGAGTAGGTGCCCAGTAGGCATTTCACAGTGGATGAAAGGATGTGGCAGAGCAGTGCCAAATTTTCTCCCATGCTTGCTTGGGCACTGCCACTTTTTGTATGATAACCTGTGGGTTCCTCTGCCTGTGATGGTGACAGCTGGGTTGGAGCTGAAAGATCCGGTGAGCTTCTGTTGTCTCACTGTGCTCAGGAAATACTGGCTATTGCAGGAAAAGTGTCTCCACACGTTTACAGTGATCTGAAATCCTTTCTGCTGTTCCCTCATTTTCATCATCATGTGTAGGCTCAGGAATGGGGCTCCACGTGAATTTAAGGACCATTGATTTCAATACATGTAGAAATCAACACGTCCTCAGACACTGAGTGATTTCTTTGCATTTTTTCAGGAACAAATTTTAGTGCCCGTTATTGAAGCTATCAGAGAGGAGATAAGAAGGAAACATAACCTTCCAAATGGCAAATCAACATGCTCACGTTTCAGCCTTAAGTATTCATGAATATTATCCCCCTTGCTTCTTTGAAGAGTTTTGACATTTACTTAAGTAATTACTGTCACCTTTAAATGGCTGCCCATATTTTGTCCTTTTGTAAATCCTTCTACTGCTCTATTCATGCCTTTGTTTCATCTTTGTTCTTTGAGCCAAGCTTTGTGGGGTCTGCCAGGTGTACTGTGCACACATATTCTGAATTAATCTCTCCACTCTGTCAGAGCCTCCATTTGTTCAAAGGAGGTGGGAGGAACGAGGGGAATTCAGCCTGAAATACTTTGGTCTTGGTTGTCTCTGTCAGTTCCTTACACCTGGCAAAATGCAGCTTCCTATGAGAACCATAGAAACAATATCAAACATGAGCATCCTCAAGTAAAATTCTTTGCTGTCAATGTGTCTCGAAACAGGATGACAGATTCTTCAAAATCTTTTATTCCAAGAGCTTTGCTGCACTATATACATGGCCATCATGTAAAGTCAAATGGCAGCCCTGTTGCTGTAGCTAGGCACTTTGCTCTGCAACCCATCTAATATTCACATGAACAAATGTTTCCTGAAAGAAATGTCATGCCTGGTTTCTACACTTGGGTAAGCAGATTTCCAGGTACAAAATGATGCTCTCCTTTGTGGGAATGAGTGCTGCAATGATGTCCCACAACTGCAACTGGCTGGAAAAGTTTGGCGGTGTTGTGTGGAAGCTGAGGATATCACTGATTAACTGGGCACTCATCTCGGACACAGTGATGTCAATCAGTTGATATTCCCATTTAAGCAGTCAAGAGCACAGAGTAAAACTTAGAAGGTGATGAAAGAAACAGTGGAGATTCTTCTGAGGCAAGGTAGACTCCTCCAGATTCAGTGTGACTCTTCCAGGTGATCTGGAAGAACCTGGCCCTTACATTAGAACAAAGAGTGCCTGTGAGTGACTTTGTTCTGCCTGGAAGTGAGAGGCAAAAAGAACCAGGAGGGAACTAGTTATGAGTTCATCCTGAATAAAACCAAAGTTACTGCTTGAGTTTCAGCACTGGTTGAAAGAAGAGACTTGTGAACCCAAAGTGCTTGCACAAACTGTTGAAGACAATCCTGAATGGATTTCATCAGTGCACTGCAGAAGCTGTATGAAAGACCTTAGATCCTGCTGAGAAGGGAGGTTTGTGGAGATTCTTTGAAGGCAGTTAATAAATACCGTCGGAAATAAGCATCTAGGGGATGCTAGGAAAGCCTTAGGGAGTGCTGAGCAGAATCACCCTGGATATTCATTCTTACAGGCTTCATCTTTGGCCAAAGCTTTGGGAGAAAAGAAAGCCTGAGTAAAGAAGAAAAAAAAAGGAAGTTCCTTTTAAGGTAGCTGTTACAAAGTTTATCTCTTCTGCCCTCTGTCAGATTCTCGGTTGAGGAAAAAACAGAACAAACAGTGACCATGGAGAAATGAAATAGTAAACTTGTGACGAGTCAGAGTTCCCATTTTTGAAAAGCTGCAAATGGGTGACGTTATTCTTAAGAGTCCTACAGAAAGGTCTGTGAAATGATGTGTCTAACCTTTTAATGCCAATCTGTAGCTTTGTCATGTCTTTTTATAAGAAGACAGTTGTGTCATCTTTTACGGTCTGAAATTCTTAGCCTGTTGGCTAAGAACCTGCTGGACAAAACTGACTTGGTGAGTTTTATTCTGTGTTTATGCTTTGAGCTTTGTCTTTCTGCTTGTGTGTCTTCAGAGTGCCTGGAAAGCTGTGCAGAGGAAAAGGATCTGGAGGTGTCAGTTGACAGCTGAACACAAACCAGCGGTGTGCCCAGGTGGCCCAGAAACACTGCTGCCAGCAGAAGCAGGGAGGAAATCATCCCTCTGTACTCAGCTCTGGTGAGTCCACACCTTGAATACTGTGTTCAGTTTTCAGGCCAACACTACAAGAAAGATATTAAGGCCTTGGAGCGTGTCCAGAGAAGGGCAAGAAAGCAGGTGAGGGGCCTGGAGCACAAGTCCAGAGGGCAGGGGGGCAGCTAAAGGAACTGGGATTGTTCATTCTGGAGAAGGGGAGGCTCAGGGGAGACCTCATTGCTGTCTACAAGTGCCTGAAAGGAGGCTGTGGTGAGGTGCGTGTCACCCTCTTCTTGCAGGGAACAGTGATAGGAGGACAAAGAATGGCCTCAAGTTGCTGCAGGGGAGGTTCAGGTTAGATATTAGGAAACATTTCCTCTCCAAAAGTGCGGTGAGACATCGCAGTCACCATTTGCATGTGTTCAAGAGCCTTGTAGATGTGGCTATGAGGGACGTGGTTAGTGGGCACAGTGTGATGGGTCGATGATCTTTTTGTTCTTCTGCAGCCTCAGTAATTCTGTGACTCTCTCACCTCAGTGAGGCTCCTTCCTGGTCTCCTGGCAGGCAGTGCTGCAGACTGAGCCACCTGAGTGCTCGAAGACTGGACACAAACTCTTGAGGTTTTGCTGTGCTGCCTTCTGCGAGAGAAGAGGAGCCTGGCCTCAACTCCCTGCCTTGAGGCAGAAAGAAGGATGAAAATTGAATATTGTCACAAGAGAAAAGCCTGTATGTCTCCCCGGTGTTGAACGGAGGGCAAAAATGTCTGCAGGCCTATGGAGCAAGAAGGAAGGTTTGTTTCTCTTTACACATGCCATACAAAGGAAACAAGTTACATGAGCAAGTAGCAGAGCATAGTCTCCAGGAGAGACGCTGGGCCACTTTTGCTTTTCCTCCACGAATTGCAACAGAGAAAACCATTTCAAAAATTTCCCAGTATTCTTGTATTCCCAATGGTGAATCTTTGCATCTCGTTTTCCACCTTGTGATTGTCAGTATTCTCTCTTGCTCTTCATTTCCTATTGGGAATCCCAAACTTGCATTTAGAAGTTACAGAACGAAAATCATAGTTGGATTTTTCTGTTACGGTCTCTGAATAGATTGTGTAGGTGTATGTAAACTCCTTTATCTTTTTAATATTTTCCTACTGTGTGTCTTCAAGTAGGTCATGAGTAGTTACTGCAGGAAATAAACTAATAAAAGTATGTACTGAGAGATGTTCTGGTTCTTAATTTGTAATTCCAGGAAAAAAAAACCTTCTAATCTTTTTCGTTTTCCCTTTCTGTAGGTACACTTACTTTTTATTTTTTATTTTTCTGTCACAGGCATTTATGGAAAATGAAATTAAAACTTCCTTGCTTAAGCATTCACTTAAAGCAGATTTAAATTCTCTCTCCATAAGGAATTTTCCCAGCAGGTAATCATCAAGCTTGGCATCTCTGTTCCCCGAAACATTATGATGTGTTGACTCATAAACCTGCCCCTGTGACACAGCCGTGCTCTGAGCTCTGGGTTTATTTACCAAACAGACCAAACACACATTTCTTTCTTTCTTTCTTTCTTTCTTTCTTTCTGCGGCAGAGTTCGTATCTGACCCCATGCAGCAAGTTAACAGATACTGTGTGCAAGAACAGAGAGGATTGTTTTGATATTTTGCTATTCTGTGTGGAGGACGTGCAGCTGCTGCCATCTTCAAAAGATGAAGATAATTTGTGAGTTAAGAGACCAGACGTGATTGCACTAAAGCAATTCCAGGCAGAGTTGATGGAAGTAAGCTGTAGTGGCAGGTTCAGGAATCAACAGATCATAAAGTTGCAGTGAACGGAGGTTGAAAGCTTAGTATTTCTGTGCTGAGAAAATTACCCAGCTTCCAGAGGAGCAGGCAGACATTGTAGCCATGACACCTACGTGGATTTTGTTATGCATGTCCTTCTCATTGACGTAGGCCCCGAGTCTTCAGAATCTGTAGCCAGAAGTGCCTTTAGACAACTGGTGTGTCAGTTTTGGACTTGGCCTTAGGGAAAAAATAGCCTCGTACCACTCCCTCTCCTCAATTTTGCACGCAGTGCACATCAGTGTAAGAGCCTCTCCAGAGAGTTGTAGAGTTGTCCTTGTAGGCTCTCGGTGTGTGCTTAAGAAGCAATCAGAAATGTGCCAGAACATCCAGGTGCATCTCATGGGGTTACCGTGATAACTAAGTGCTGCTCCTGGGCCGCCAGTCGGACCTGTGCTTTTTCTTCATGATGCTTTTCTGCAACGTACAGCAAGGCATGTGACCTTTGTATGTGAATCAAATGTGTCGTAGAATCACAGAACCAGAGAATAGCCTGGGTTGAAAGGGACGATGATCATCTAGTTTCAACGCCCCTGCTACGTGCAGGGCCACCAACCAGCAGAGCAGGCTGCCCAGAGCCACATCCAGCCTGGCCTTGAGTGCCTGCAGGGATGGGGCATCCACAGCCTCCTTACTCTTCTGCAGGGTGAGAAATGCTACTGCTGGGGCTATCTTTGAATTTGGTCTGTGTCTTCAGGATGTTCTAGTGAGGCCAAACATCTGCAGACCTGTCTAAGTAAGCGTGGCTGACAGCTGCTTTGTGCTTCTGGAAGTCTGTAAACCCCCTAAATCTAACTAGTAGCACAGTGTCGTTGTGAGAGATGTGTGAACCTGTAGCCTGATTCCACCCTTAGCTGTGTAGCCTGTCTGCCACTGGTGAGAGTGGCTTCTATTCCTGTTGATACACATTTCATGCTGTTGCCAAAATAATTTAGAAGTGCAGATTTAGAAATGTTGACCTATTTTTTCAGGGAAAATGTCCACATTTTTACAAAAAAAAAAAAAAAAAAATAATTCATAAAAAGAGATTTGAACTCTCCAAATCAGAATAATTGCATGATGTCTCATGGAGGCTGCAGTTCAGTTGCCTTAAATTTCCATTCCTCTGTAGATGACTTTTCTGAGCTACATATATCCAGAAGCAAAAGTCGACTCTCTGGGAGAAAAGTTCATCACGGATGTTGATGGCTCTAAGACCAAGTTGAATCAGTGAAGGTTGCCAGTGACGAAGTATTTGGACAGGAGACAATTGAAATACAGCTTTCAGATTGCTCGGCACAGATATCTAAAAGAAACTGAGTGTAATCAACTGAGTTCTCTCAGTATTTGTAAGATTCTCAAACAATTGTTTTTGAAGAAATTGGAGATTTAAAAATAAGCATTTCAGGTACCACTGATTATTTTATGACTTTGAGAGAAAAGTTAAGTGAAAAATAAATTAGGCTTAAAAGCTGTCAAACATTTAATATCAAATAACCTGTTTCAAGCACAAGCATTATAAATTAGCTATCATTTCCTATTTGCAAACTTCTAAATATTTCCAGAGTTGTTGCCAAGATAAGTAGAGCGAGGAGATAAATATCTCTTTGGCCATCTGAGTTGCCAAGAGATACTGCTGCCTTTTGAATGAGCATCAGCCACTCAGTGAGGAACCACCCAGAGCTTAAAGATGGTCCAGATTCTCTCAGTGCTACTAACGTTTGACTCCACAACTGAGGACCTCCAAACGTAAGGCATCTACAGCAACTACATTTGATGGTCTCAATTTACGTGCCTAAATCTTGAGCTGAGCTACACAGCTTCTGGTTTGAAGGACTGTTAAAATTAAAGCCTGCCACCAAATATTATCAGCCAACATCTTATCTCCTGACACATTTTGTCAATAAATGGTAGAGATGTGAGGAATTTAAGGGGGAAAAAGAGATGCGTAGGTGTGTCGTAGTTTCATGAGACACAAATGCACTTAGACTACTGAGGTAAACTTTTACTATTTATAACTCAACTAGCTTTGCAATTCTGAAAGTCATTACAAGGTGTTGCTACTTAAAGTAGAAAGGACCTGGATTTGCTGATCCAGAGCAGCTTTTTAACCCTTGGTTCTGCTGATTAAGACCTAAGGCCTGAGAGATGATTTCCTCCATGAAAAAGTCATTTATTTAATTGTTCATGACAGTTTTTGTAGCATCCTCTCAAACGTCTGGCATTCACTGCTTTTGGAAATAGGGTATGGAAGTTGATGAATCACAGCTCTGCTAAAGATGTCCAACTCTACACACGGTATTCAACCATTTTCTCTACGCGGCCTTGATTAAGTAACATAAGGAAACTAAAGAAAACATTTCCAAACTGCTGGTGCATGAAGCTAGGTTGCTGTTAGGGCTGAAAGGCACTTTCTTGCTCATGACCTTTTCCTCTGTGACTCTTTGACACAAGCAGCTGTTTCCATCTCCTCCCCTCCCCTCCCCTCCCCTCCCTTGCTCTCTCCTCCCTCCTCCCCCCGCAGCCCCTCCACAGCCCTTTGTCCTCTCTTTCCTTGCCCTCGAACCCCAACATCTCAGCCCATGGGCTTGGGCAGCATGGCAAGGGCGGCTGTACACTGAGGGCCATCCTTGGGTGTTTCCTGCAGATAAGCCACGCACTGCATGCGATCCTCCATCTGCTTTCCAGCGAAGACTCTGCTTGGCAGCTGATCCACGAGCTGTACGCGGGGATGCTCTTCCAGATCTTCTTCATGCTGCAATGCTCACAGCGTGGCTGCTTCAGTCCCATCACCGGTCACATGGAGGACATGTCCTCCTGGGCGTCCTGGTGGAATGACAGGTTGGTCATGAGCCAGCAGTGTGCCCTCGTGGCCAAAAAGGCCAATGGCATTCTGGGGTGCATTAAGAAGAGCGTGTCCAGCAGGTCGAGGGAGGTGATCCTCCCCCTCTACTCTGCCCTGGTAAGGCCTCATCTGGAGTACTGTGTCCAGTTCTGGGCTCCCCAGTTCAAAAAAGACAGGGATCTCTTGGAAAGAGTCCAGCGGCAGGCCACAAAGATAGTGAAGGGCCTGGAGCATCTCCCCTATGAAGAAAGGCTAAGTGAACTGGGTCTGTTTAGCCTTGAGAAAAGACGACTGAGAGGGGACCTGATCCAGGTTTATAAATAGTTTATAAATACCTGAGGTGTGGCGGCCATAGCGGTGAGGCCAGTCTCTTTTCAGTGGTACGTGGAGACAGGACGAGGGGAAACGGACATCAGCTGCAGCATAGGAAGTTTCGCACGAATGTGCGTAAGAACTTCTTCACGGTGAGGGTGACGGAGCACTGGAACAGGCTGCCCAGGGAGGTTGTGGAGTCTCCTTCTCTGGAGATATTCAAGTCTCGCCTGGACGCCTACCTGTGCGACGTGGTGTAGGGAACCTGCTTTGGCAGGGGTTTGGTCTCGATGATCTCTAGAGGTCCCTTCCAACCCCTACAATTCTGTGATTCTGTGATTCTGTGATTCTGTGACTTGTCGCCTGTGAACAACATCAGGTGCTCCATCCCTGCTGCCAGGTCTCTTCCCCAGGCCCAGAGCCAGGGTTCCCTATGTGACGCATGCTTTGCTGTGCCCGCAGGCGTGTGGTGGAGAGCATGAGAGCTCTTTTCCAACACCTGGGGAGTGACAGTCTAGTGGAGGACATAGAGCAGCAGGGTGGCTGGGACATGCTTATGAGCCTCGAGACCTACCACACAGGCGTGGCTGTGCTAACCAGGTGAGAGCCTCCCCTCTCATCCCTGTCTCCCCAGCTCTTTTCCCCTGGACAGGGGCTGCTGTTGCTTGGTGAGAAAGGACTTGCAGGGCCCGTCACCTCCCAGAGCGCCCTTTCCCTGCGCACCACTGACTGCAGCTACTGCTGGGGCTGGCTCTGCATGCAGTGCCGCGGCCTGTGCCGGAGCTGTGTGGCATAGCAGCCAGAAGGGTGGCCAACGAGCGTGGGAACAGCCCAGGGGCCTGGGAAGCTGAGGTGGTCCCACAGCAGGCGCCTGTGGGAAGACGGCCAGTCGTTCGTAGGCGAGGCTTCTCTCAGCAAACTGAGTGCATCTCTGCGTTCTTTCCCTGACCAGGGCGCTGCGAAACACAGCACCGCTCTGCTGTCCCGCGGTGTTTGAAGAAACACTCTTAGCTCTCGTGCAGAGACAGGAGCACAAGGAGATCGGGGCCATGGCTATGTTTGTTGAGGTGAGCATAGAGGCGAGCGGTGCCTCCTGGAGGTGCCTTTGATCCTTAGTCTGTCTGGCAGAGCGGGGAGGGTCAGGTTGCATGTGGATGGAGCAGGGCCACTCTCACCCCTGGGGACACCCCTGCCACGAGGCCTTTTTCCACATGAGGCTGAGGAAAAGGGCGGAAGCACATGCATTTTGTGCAGCTCCTGAGAGCGAGAGGCTGCACATGGCTGTGAGGGCAGGAGCAGCAGGCAAGGGAGCTGTGCTGCCACGAGACAGAACTGTGGCTGGCCTTGGCGTCCTGCCCTGGGCCTTGCGGGAGGGCAATTCAGCACAGGGATCCTGCCAACGGGGACGGTACTCTCATGATACTGCTGGGTGTGTTTCAACTTCTGGACTGCGTTAAGGTCGCTGACATCGTGGCGGATGTCAATGGCTACAGGATCCAGAGCCTCCTCCAGTCACACCTGCAGAGTCAGAACTCAGTGCTGCGTGACTTGGCTACCACCAGCCTGGTCAGGCTGTCTGTGATACCCAAGATGGTGAGCGGGCGGCATTGAGGGAAAGGGATGGCAAAGAGGGCCTGCAGCCCAGCACCAAGCAACGGTGCCCGCAGGTTATTATGGGTGACTTTGCCCATAATCCTGAGAGGTGTCAGCCACTCCATTGTGCTGACACAAATGGCTGCTTTGGGAGCCAAAGGCAACAGCCCTCCGTTCCGTCCCATCCTGTCCCGTCCCATCCCGTCCCATCCCGTCCCATCCCGTCCCATCCCGTCCCATCCCGTCCCGTCCAGTCCCGTCCCGTCCCGACCTGTCCCATCCCATCCTATGGGGCCACGGTGTGCTCAGATCTGGCCCCAAACAGGTTTCTTCCCTGGGCTGTGCCATCTGTAAGCAGAGGTGTTCTGCTGGGGAGGCACTTGGGGTTTCTGAAGAAGAAATGCTGTGTTTGCCACAGGCAGTAACTCTGCAAGACCTGCTGCCAGAGGTCACGCAGCAACTGCAGGATGCCAACAGCAGTGTCGGTGTGAAATTCGCGACTGTCCTCCACAACATGCTGCACCTGGCAGACCAACAGAAGGTGGTACCCACTGCCTTGCAGCTGCTTGAGCTCATGCTGCCCTTCTTAAACGTAAGCCCGGCGGGGGAGCGGGAGGCTTGGCTCGTATGGCTGCAAGGCATGTGAGTGCGTGGCGTGTTCCTAACTGGCCTGGCCTGCAAATTCTCCTCTTCCCACCACAATGCCTGACTGCCTGCAGGAAACCTTTTGCTTGGTGCTTGTCAGGCTGTTGTGCCGGGGCAGCCCCTCCCCATGCAGAGCCCTGCAGATGCACAGCCTTGACAGTGGTTCACAGCTGTGCAATGGTGCTGCCTGCACAGCTGGCTTACCTCAGCTCCCTGCTGTGAGCGGGAGAGCCACAAACGTTTGGGTCCCTGTCAGCCAGCCCACCCCGCCTGCTTAACCTAGGCTTGGAGGCAGGACTCAGTCTCTCCCTTCTTCTGCATCACAGGAGTCCACCCAGACCAGGCAGCTCTCCATCCTTCTCTGTAAAGATGCCATGGACGTTGCAGGGGTTGCCCACAGAGATGAAGAAGGAAGTGCGCAACATCCTCGTGCCTCTCTTCTTCCACCTGCACAACAAGGACCAGAGTGTGGCTCAGGTGGGCATTTCTAAGCTGCACAGTCACTGGAGGAAGGAGGTGCTGGCAGCCCTCAGGATGGCCTGGGCATTGGTAGCACCCAGTGCCAGAGGTAGTGGTTGGCCCACGCCTCTGCCTGAGCGCAGAACAGACACCTTTCCCCAGCTGCTGCATCTTCCTTCCTACCAGAGCCCAGGAAAGCCCTGAGCTGTGGCAAGGTGCAGGATGCACCGGCTCCGTTCGGCGGGCACTGGAAGCATTTCCCGGTCTCTGTTCCTCTACAGGCCTCCAGGGAAGCCCTTCTTTGCGCGGCCTAGCTGCTGAAGCGCAAGCACTCAGCTATCTGCTGAAGACAGCGCAGCCGCAGAGGATCGGCAAGTGCCTGGTGAGGACAAGTGCCCCAGAGCTCCCAAGACCCAGCCCAGATGAGGCCTGCCAGCCCTGGCCCGGGGCGTGGGGCCGGTGTCCGTGCCTCTAACGGCTGCAGGCCGATGGGCACAGCCTGCCACCGTTCACACACCCCTTCCCTCAAGCGCGCAGCAGCTTGGGCTCTTCTCCGGCCTCCTCTCCCTCCTGGAGGCCCCGCCCACTTCTGCTAGCCAGCTGTCGGGGCCAGCGGCCCGGCAGGTGAAGGTGGCGGAGGCCCGTGCCATGCAAGGCGCTTGCCTGCCCAAGGGGAAGAGTCTGCGCCAGCCCCATCCATGTGTGCCCTCTTCCAGCTGGTGGGCCACGGCAGCAGAGCGGACCAGTTCCCAGAGCAGAGCCTGTCCTACCTGCAGAGCCCCCAGGAGCCCCTGCAAGAGGTGGCCGTCAGGTTCATTGGTGAGCCAACGAGCCCTGACAGTTCTGTGCCCCGCAGCAGCTCGGCCCCAGCACCGGCTGCTGCTGGCTGAGCCATGTGATCGCGAAGCAGTGCCGGCTCAAGGCGGGCCGGGCACTTGAGGGCTTCCCTGCTGCCCTCCGGCAGCCCTGCCTGCGCAGCGGGTGGCGGTGGGAGCCTTTCTGGGTGCCTCGGAGCCTCCCAGGGTGCTGTGGGCGCGTGGCCAGGGCAGCAGGGATGGTGGGAGGACTGTGCTGGGAAGGTGGGTTGGCCAGCGGGATCTGTGATGGGCTGTGAGTGCGTAGGGCTTGCCAGGTGGCACCTGAGAAACTGGCATGAGGAGAAGCTGAACGACACCATTGAGGGTGAGTGAGGGCAGTGTGGAAGACAGAGCGGTGTGGCAGGGAGAAGAAAAGACCCTGGGTGGCAGCGTGGTGTTTCTCTCTGCTAAGATAGGGCCACTGCCATGATGGTGCTGGGCAGGGATGGCTGCACTGAGAGCTGTGCTGGGCCGTGCAGGCCAGGGGCCATGGGTCAGAGCCTGACTTTTACCCTTCAGCTCTCAACATGATTGTGGCTGGTTTTCAGAGGCAGCTCTTTGCAGTCCCCTTTGATTAACACCAAGGGCAGCTCCCCTGCCCCTCCTTCCTTGCCTTCTTTCTTCCAAAAACCTCATGGCGCTCCATTGTAGCGTCCCAGTGTGGTGATTCGTCTCACCACACTGCTGTGACAGGAGTTAGGTCATAGTTTTCTGACTGCACTGTAGCTTGTGACTCCTCCTACTTTTTAACCATGCTGTGTGTGTTGATGTGGAGATGCTTCAGCTGGGCTATCAGCTCTGTTACCTTGTGGAGGAACCATGCTGAATTCCTCCGGTACAAATCTGAGGTTTCTCTTGGCAAAAAGTGACAGTGTTTCCAGGCTCTTCTCTATCACTTGGAAATACACCCCCTTCTCTCACCATATCCAGTTTGAAGCTCCATTGATCAGTCCAGCCAACATGCTGCCCAGAATTCCCGCCGCTCCTGGTCAGCTGCGTTTCATCCAACATCAATACTCCTGGTATCTCAAAGTTGTGTCCAGGAACACAGTACCCATAACCCTGAGCAAGGGTAACACCATGGATATTAGGAAGAATTTCTTCCCAGGAAGAGTGGTGAGACATTGGAACTGGCAGCACAGGGAGGTGCTGGAGATCCCTGGAGGTGCTCAGGGAACACGTGGATGTGGCACTGAGGAATGTGGTTAGTGGGCACGGTGGGGATGCGCTGACAGTTGGACTTGATGATCTGAGAGGTCTTATCCAACCCTAATGATTCTATGGTTCTATCACACCACCAGCCATTCACCTGCTGGGTTTGCCTCCTTCTTCCTGGGTCATGGTCGCCCAGCGGGAAGGTTGAGGAGAACACTACCCACCTCCCTTCAGATTTTGTCATCTCCTTGTTGCAGTCTCATGTGACCCGCCTTGAAGGAGAAGCAGTGGATAGTAGTTGTCCATGTTTATCAGACCCCACGGCTTCTTCTTCAATTCTCTTCATGAACACAGGCACCTGGCAGATGGCAAACCTACTTGGAGAGCTCATCCAGGCGGCAGATGGCTGCCTTGATGCCTCTCAGCAAGTAGCCTCCAGTTGCTAACCCCTTTTGCCTTTTTCTCCTGACACTGGTTTAGAACCAGTGGCATGAGTCCTTGGCTGGACCAGTTGAACGTGGCTGTAACTTGCTGGCCTCAAACTATTACCTGCACACCCTCCTCTCGTGTCTTTCTCACTCCATAGCCTCTCAGCTGTTGCTCCGAGCCACTTCGGGGAAAAGGAGTGGCTCCTCCTCCTATTCCGAGCAGGGATGAGGATCCAGTTTCCCTCATCTTGTGAGTTACTGCAGTCTGTCTTCTCAGGGCTGGAAACTAGCTTATCTTCTTTGCCTTGCAGGGACTTATGGCAGGGCCACAGGCAGGTCTGCCTGTGTCACTGCACAACGCTAAGCATCGGTCTCCCTCTGCATTTCTGAATGAATTAATGAATAACAGCAAGGTATCTGGTAATTGACTCAGTAGCTTTTCTTTCGCTCCAATTTAACCTGTCCTGCAGGTTCAACATTTGCAGATCATTTAACTCCCACTGCTTTACGTGATGTTATGATGTTATGAATACCTACAACAAAAATCACAAAACCACAACACTTGCAGTGACAGGCAGCGCACTCTGCAGACCATGCTCCAAGACACAATCAAAGAGAGCAGCTACTGCCTGCTCAATGATGTTTTCTTCATCAAGGCAAGAGTAAGAGGCCGTCCAGCTTGGATGCTCTGCTGGGAGCGGCTCAACTCAGGACTGGGACACGCAGGGCTCGTACCCCACCTGTCTGATTCCTGTGCCTGGGAATCTGCCAGTGCGTGGGGTGCTCCTGTGCCGTGCACATGCCCCATGTCTTGTTCAGCACACTGGAAATGGCATTGAAGAGGGGCTGGTGCTGGCCGCATGCAACAGCAGAGGCATTTTGCTCTGCAGCCTTGCTCTGGGAGATAGGTGTGCCCAGACCACAACTCCCACGGAAAGGGAGACTCCCAGACACAGGAATCAAATCAGTGGGATACGATAATATAAAAGCTGGACCATCTTGTAGCAAAGTTGGAGACCTCATCTGCATGAGTGGATTCATTGTGGAGGACCTCGCAGTTGCCAGGAAGGCTCTGGCTGCAACCAGAGCACCTGAGTGACTGCAGATCTGGTTGATGGTAAAGTATTGGGGCAGTTGGTGATTTATTTTTCTTAATCCCTACAGTTAATCTTATGTAGCAATGGTTTGGTTTGTTGCCTTGTTCTGTTTTATTCTTGCTGTATCATTTCACTTATTATGTCATTATTTTAAACGTAGGTAAAGACAAACAGACCTCTTTAACTTGGTGCCTGTGCCCCTTGTGCTGACTCCATCTACTGGCAAAACAGGCACTGACAGAAATAAATGGGACAGTATATCTTCCACTAGAAGGTTAAAGGAAAGCAAATCGTTTCCATCGTCACCCACATCTGACTCTCTTGTCAGTATTAACTATTTGGCAGTAGTTCAGTTCATAATCGTATTTGCATTGCTTTTGTATGGTACACTTTTTGTGTATGCTTTTTGTGTGCTTTTTCAGGTACAAATACCACACCGTGATGACCACTGTAATTTGTTTTCCCTGAAAGTGGTGGTTGACAGGCAGGAAATAAAGGCAGAACACTACGATGTAATTTTGCTGCTAACTCATGCAAAAGGGGAGAAAACATACAACGTGCATACAGACCGAAGAACACAGCCACTGATGGAGATGCTACTGCAACTGCAATAAATACGTCATCAGAGAAAAAACCAGCATTCTAGTAATAGGAGGGAAGCATTCATCCTCATAACAATTTTAGGAATACGATTAAAAATGAGTGCTAGACATAATGTATGTTACGATTATTGTGGTTTTTTTCCCTCTTACTCTTAACTATTCACATTAAAATACTATGCTGAAATGTATTTTCATTCCCTATCCCACCATTAGCCCAGAATATAAAATCAAATGTATCGAGATTTGTGAACTGTCAACAGGACTAAGTCATCTGAACTTCCACAAGCACCATCCCTTGTATTGTTATCAAGTCTGTAAGTTGAAAATATCATATGTAAAAACCTTCTAGGTTTATGCTAATTATATGGGAAATAAGCTTATCTGACAGACACTGAGTCATGATAAAGTAGATGCATATTTTACAATTACACGAAGATGACTAGCAGTAAAGAACTTTGTGTTTATTATATTGTTTCAGTTTCTCACAAGACTTCTTGAAGCTGGAATGAACGATGATTATCAGGTAAGAAAACAAAGAGAAGCTCTTTCTTTCATTCTGACTGAGAGGTACTGCTGTCCGTTGTTGAAATCCTAAGGACAGCAGAGAAGCTCAAGATACATGCATGTGTTATGCAAAGTGAACATTAAATGACAGCATGATTGTTTTAAAGTCTTCTTCAGAATAATCCAGTTTAATGTTTATTACTGCGTTAACATTTATCAAGAATGTCTAAACTTCTGACTCCAAATTCACAGCAACCTTGTCAGAATCAGTGGGACTGCAGCAATGATTTGTGATTTCCTCATTCATTAGCAGGCTAGGCACTCATTAACTTCATTTTGCTCTCCAAAATCATAAATGGAGAAATTACTGCTAAGAACTGTGCAAGATTGTAATAACTTAATAATCTTAAGAATCTTAGTACCAAAACAGAAATGTTTCCTTCTCATTAGGTCATGTACACGTAGAATACTGACTGACTTACAGGTCTAATCAGGAGGTCATTTAACATAGTAAAAAAAAAAAACAAAAACAAACAAACAAACAAAAAAACCCACAATCAATCAATTAACTTTCTGACTGAAGTGAAAACTGACTACTGAATCCACTGATGACACTAAAAAACATAAGAGAGTAAACAGACCTCCAATAGCCTACATTCCACAATCTCATAAGTACTTTCCATTCAAAGAGTATCTTACCATGAGCTTTCTGAGAGAGGGGAGCAAGGATTCAATTCATACATCTCATGGCTGCAGTATTATGTCATTTTGGTGAAAGAGACATTGAGAAAAGTTATCCTGTAGCCCACATATCAATTAGGAAAGAGACATATTGCAGAGAACATGTTGTCTAGTATGTAGCAGCTTCACAGTACCTCGAAATCAGCTAAAAAACTTTTCAGAGCAAAAGCCACCAGGATAGGACCCCACACTGGAATACGGAAGAGACGATGAAATCCATGGCTTTATCATTCCGATGTATCCCTGGGCACGTAATCCAATCTTTCTGTTACGGGTGAAGCTCTGTGGCAGTGGAGTCACCTCTCATTTCTCTTCTCCCCGTGGCATTTCCCAGGAGGGACTGGAGGAGAGATGGTGAAGGCTGTTGGGTTTTCTAGGCACTTCTGAGAGGTGTTTGGCAGCTGCTTGTGCAAGGGAACGGGTCTGGAGAATTGTGGAGCGAGGCTTACGGTATGCTGTCCCCATACGTTTATTGTCAGGCTCCAGTCAGAGGGGGCTTTGAGTGTTCTCTGTTTGCAAATATTGGCCCTGTTTTTCAGCTGCAGGTGCCCTCATACTGAATTGCTGCCTGCTTTTCTTTCCTGGGCTAAAAAATAAAAAATAATTAAAAAAAAAAAAGCAGAGCACTTACAAGAGACCTAAGTGCAGCTTGAGAGAGAGGTTCCTTGCAACATCATAAAACCCTTAAAATTGAAAGGGACCTCTGATGGCCATTCAGTCCAAGTCCCCTGCAATGCACAGGGACACCACGCTCCACCGTGTTGCCCAGGGCCTGATCCAGCTTTGCCCTGAATGTCTCCAGGGACAGGGCATGAATCACATCTGTAGGCAACCTCTTCCAGTGCCTCACCACCCTCACTGTAAAAGATTTTTCACTATTATCTAACCTAAACCTGCTCTTACTGAGCTTGGAACCGTTTCTCCTTTTTCTGTCACCACTGACCCTGCTAAAGAGTCTGTCCCCTTCTTTCCTGTAGCTCCCCGTTACATGCTGAAAGGCTGCTATCAGGTTACCTTCTCTTCTCCAGGCTGAACAGCCCCAGCTCTCTCAGCCTGCCCTCACAGGGGGTGTTCCATTCCAGGGGTCATTCTTGTGGCCCTTCTCTGGACGTGCTCCAGCAGGTTTACCTCTCTCCTGTACTGAGGACTCCCCGTGCAGCACTGCAGGTGAGGTCTCACCAATGCATAGTAGAGGGGCAGGATCGCATCCCTCAACCTGCTGGCCACAGTTCCCTTGATGCAGCCTGGGATCCGGTTGGCTTTCTGGGCTGTGAGGGCACACTGCTGGCTCATGTCAATCTTGCCATCCACCATTATCCCCAGGTCTTTTTCACCAGGGCTGCACTCCATCCTTTCATCCTCCAGTTTGCATTGGACTGCCTTGGCTCCGGCGCAAGAGTTAAAAATCATTTAAGTTGCTACTATATTTAAATTCCATTCAATGTACTAATTGTCATAAGTTATTTTGCATTACTGGAATTTTCCAGACCTGAAAACAGCAGTGATTTTGCACTGCTCTGTGAATTGAAAACTGGGAGCTATTTGATGTACTGTTAACAGCTTTACAAGACTCTTCCACAAGCCCTGAAAGATAATGTTGAAATGACATGTTTTCATCAAGCCAAAGCACACTGAAGGTGTTAACTACATATTCTTAACCACAGATTCAAAACAGTTTTATAGCTCATAGAAGATTTGATGCATTTAACGTAAAAGGATTTAACCTTTGCTTTGCCAAGACCTGTTAGGATTAGAAAAAAAATTTCAGAAATAGCAGACAAATACTTAGGATCAGTATCCCTTTTTAAAAAAATCTTATTTTAAAATTTCTGCATTTTCCTTGTCTTTCCGTTTAATGCATCTGAATTTTAGACCACTACAACCGAAGAAATCATTTTCCTCAAGAGTTTCTACCAAACCTCCCCATTCTCAAATTCAAGTAATTTCAAATGCTTCTGGTATTCTTTTTCAAGATGAAGACTATCCTTATCACTCACAATCCAGACAGCAACAAATCCTCAATCTGAGGAGCACTTCCACTATCCTGTGTAAATAATTCTTACTTGCCAAAGCTTTATGACCATGGATAGGTAGTACATAAAACTGTGCTTGGCAATTAGGAAAAACGAAAACAAACCAACAAAAAACCCACATATATCACATACCAGCTTCCTTCAGCTCTACGGCTTTTTCAAACCCACCCACACTTCAGAGAAGCTTTAGTAACCAAAGATAAGTACAGTGTCTAAATACAGCCTTTGCTGCACTCTGCTGCATCTCGGCTACAAACGTAGGTAGTTTGACACTCCGAGATCTCCCGTAAGACCTCGGGAACCAGTCCACGAGAAAACAGTTTTCACAGGAAAGCAGCTGCCAGGCCAACCGCACGATTCTCAAGCTGCGCAGCCTCAGGCCGCCCTGTTCTAGCAGCCGGCCGGCAGGCCATCGCTCGGCTTTCAGCGACGCGCGCCGAAAGGAACGCGTCCTCCGCGCCACCTTACGGCACAATCGCGCGCCGGAAGTGACGTCACCGCACCGCCCGGCGGAGAGACCGCGTCGCGCCGGAAGTGCGCGCGCGCGCAGGGCGGTGCCGCCGTTGCCAGGCGGAAGCGCGGCCGTGCCGGCAGCTGCGTGACGCTGCCGGGCGGTGCCGGCGGTGCTTCCGGTCTGCGTCTGCCTTGCGGTCGCGCCCGCCGGGCGGAGCGGGGCGATGGTGTCCAGGGCTGCCGACCGGCTACTGATCGTCGTCTCCGTTCTAGAAGGTAAGCGGGGGCGGATTCTAAACACGAGCCGAAGCCTTGAAGTCCTACGGCTAGTGGGGTGTCGTGGACAGAGCGTGTTCCGGAGGACTGTTGTGAGTGGGACCGCAGCGGCTTCTTTATGCTTCCTTGCACGGGTAGGCGATCTGTAGGAAACGGAGCCAGCTCTGGCGCTGGCTTTCGTACGGAAAAGGCGCATCGAGGTTTCGTTCTTTATGGCTTAAACGCTATAGGTGGACGTCCATCGGATACAGTCACTCAGAAGATGGGTTTTGCGTGCTTCCGCCGTTTTCCCTATTCTGCTCTGGGCGTGCTTAGTCAAAATGTTACTTCAGGTTGATGGCGGAGCCTTCCTTTCCTTATATATATCTCTACTCTCCTTAGCTGATGTTTAAAGCCCTTATTGCTGCCTTTCCCCGTGGCCGTTTGTTGCTTCCCGTTTGAATTGAGCCGTCACCCCTGTAAAGGTGGCTGTGCCTCCGCCTTTCCCAGCTGTGGGAAGCGACACCTCCGGCTCTGCTGCAGCTGCTGACTTCTCCTGGCCTCTCTCTGCAGCCTTCTTCCTTCAGCTGGGCCCAAGACATTGGAATGCAGAAGATGATGAGCAGAGAAGCATTTTCTCGTGGGGCTTTTCCCATTTATGTTTTGTTGTTGCAGTCTGATGTTTCACAAGCCCAGTTATCAAATCCACCGTTATGCTGTGTGCCTGGTTAATCACACCTCATCTGAGATTTGTGCTGGATAGGCTTGCTGAGTTGTATAATTAGTCTGTGCAAGTTGTCGGTGCTGTTGGGGTGCATGTCTGAATGCTTTCCGTTTATAAAGCACTGTGTTACTTCTCTGGCCGTTTCTGTTGCTTGCTGATGACTTAAAAAGTGTCCTCTGAAATGCAGAGAGCCTCTCTCTGCATTGTGATACACGTAAACTGTAAGCATTTGTTTTGTCACAAAAATTATGAATTAAAATGTAGAAGGATGCTGAATCCAAGACAAATGCTATGTGGCTCTCCACATTCTCTTAGAGATTTCTAAAAAGCACAGCACGTCTTGGATAAACTTTTTAGTAATTCATGAGATCATGCTTGCTATTGTAATGTAGGAGAGTAGTAAAATTTACAGTGAAGGAAGAATGCTTTATCATTGCTGTCTGACACCTATTGCTTCGACTTCTTCCCTTAGATTTCTCACTGTTGAATCATACCAATTACTTAGTTTCTTTCTTAATTCTTAGCTGTTACTTGGTATCTTGCTGTTTCTGGGTGCTTCTCAAATGGTTTGTTCCTCACTGTGTCCTTTATTGCTTCTAAGTAGTGAAATGACATTTCAAAGTAAGAAAACTACAATTGAAGAGAAAGTTTGAGGAAGATGGGTGAATACATCTCTGTATAATTGGTTTGCAATAAAGATCTGAGCTCACTTGTTTCATTGATGGTGTCTGGTGATTGCACTGTGTTTCAGGACGCTGTTTTCCAAAACGACCCAAATATATGCTTATAGTTGAAGCGAAGTTTGATGGAGAACAGCTGGCTACTGATCCCGTGGAGCATACTGATCAGCCGGAATTTGCCACTGAATTGGCCTGGGAACTCGATCGAAAAGCACTTCATCAGCACAGGTAACAGCAGAAAGTTTAGCCTACGATAAATTTGTTTTGGAGATAAAACTTAATTTTCTTGTGCTTACAGCTGCTGAAATAGAGTGTTTAATCTAACTGCTTAGAAAGAGAAGCTTTCTTTTAGCTGTGAAATGATCTACCGTTTTGTTTTTACAGCAGAGAAAAGTATTATGTGGTGATATAGGTGACTAGAAGTTTTTAAAGCTTCTGTTGGAACTACTTAAAAAAAAAAAAAAAAAAAAAAAAAGAAAGAAAGAAAGAAAGCTAGAATCCAGTGCTTTTATTAGAAAAGCATAGTTCAAGCACTGGATTCTGGCTTTCTTACGTATACCCTGACAAAGAATTAACTTCAAGCCTGAGAAGAACTTCAAGCTAGAAGAACTGATACATTGGTTTTGGTTTCCAGAACAGTCATTAGTTTTAATTGAAAGTATAGAGATACTGGTAGAATCTGTCAGAGAAATGAGAAGACCGCTTGAACTTGGAGGAGGGAAAGATATCTAAATGTACCTCATGCTAGACACCACACCTATGCCTCTGAGAACATGCAGGTGCCTTGCAACAGTCTTTTGCTCCCAAGTGAAGTTGCAGTTTAGTTGCATTACTTGATTCATAAACGTAGAAAAGACTGAATTTTTGTTACTACTCTATTTTTAATAGCTCTTGAGGCTCTTTCAGAGTCCAGTCAGCTTCTCTTACCAGAATTATCTATTTATTCGTTATCTGTCAGTTAATCCCAAATTTTTAGCATTGGGTGTAAACTGAATTGCCAGCTCATTGGAACTAGCTATGTAAGAAATCTCAATAAATTGTCATTGATATACTTGAAACATGTGAATCATTTATTATGACCTAATTGCACGGGTTAATTTTTACATTTTGGATTTCAACTGAGATGTTCCTACAGGCTGCAGCGCACACCTATCAAACTCCAGTGTTTTGCTTTGGATCCTCTGTCTTCAACTAAGGAGAATATAGGCTATATTGTGCTTGATTTAAGGGCTATGCAGAAAAAGAAACAGGTATGTTTCCAGGTGTAAAGTCCTACATTTTGATGTTTATAAAATAGTGCTCTGACAGTAGAATTTGAATTAAGGCAGAGGTATAATCTTTGAGTTGTTCAGGAGGAGTATGAGTCCTACTTCATCACATACTTGTCTTTTTTTTGAGAGAACAAATGAAAGTAGTTTTGTGTCAATGTTATTGGAATGAAAAATATTTACACAGCCTGCTGTGCAATATGAAAAAGCTAAGTATGCAGATTAAAAAAAAATTCTTACCCTTTAGAATTTGAGGATTGAAACATTTCTAATCATGTTTAGTCACTGTCATAACTTATTAGCTGGGGAAAAGAAGAGAACAAGGTCATTTACTGAGCAACTAAATGTAGTTAAGTCAAAATTTTAGAGAGTGAAGCTGTTCGTAATGTGTTCTTTTTTTCTTTTTTTCTTTTTTTTTTCCCTATGGAAGATGTCTAGGGGTTCTGATGTTCGGGCCCATTAACAAAGCAGGAGAAATCATGATTGTTTATATAGAATCTTGATGAGTGAATTTTATATTGTGCTTAATCAGGATGTAGTTGTGGCATGGGTCATGATACGACCTTGGTTTAGTGTTTTGACATCACACTTAAAATTTATAATCCATGTAATATAGTCTGCACTCTTTTAGTTGAAAATTTAAGCATTCTGTCTTCTAATTAGAAGGCTAATTTTATATTTTGCTTCCCCACAGTTTACTTTGTAAATCAATGGAAGAGAGTATGTTAAACTCATCTTCCAGGAATGGTGATACAGAGTCATTGAGTGTAGCAGCGTGTACAAAATAGACCACGTTTTTGTGGATGAACGCTAGGGTAATTTTCTGTGAATAATAAGGTAGAATTGCTAGAGCAAGTCTGTTGTCTATTACAGTATTTTATGATTTTGCTAATTTGAAAATGCTTTTTCCTTTTCTGTTTCTAATTTTGTAGACACCAAGGTGGTACTCTTTGCTAAGTAACAAGTATGCTAAATTTAAATCCGAAATAAAAGTAGGCGTTATGTTGGAAACTGATTCCAAAGCACCGGTTGGTGATTTAAAAGCAAAGGAGGCGGCCCCTAGAGAAGGGAGGGGTAAGTAATACAATACCATTGGCTTTGAATTACAAATGCTCCTGTTTTGGGTGTATATTCCTTGATGCAAACACGTTGTTTGAGCTCAAAGAGAGCTACAGTAGTTTAATATTAATTAACTGTAAATCATTTGTATCATGTGTAACCATAAAGCACGTGAATAGGAAACACACTGTGTTGTAATAGCAGAGGTGCTTTACTTTGTGTTACGTAGGTGGACAGAGGTGCAGGCTAACTGATCTTCAAAATCAGCATCGGAGACTCAAGCTTACTTCTGCTGGCATTTCAGTCAGGTTAGATGTCAGGGCTTTGGAAAGTCCTGTAGCTAAAGAAACAAAAGGAGTTTTTTTACAGTGTGTAATTCTAAATCTAAACTGACAAGTTGCCAAGTAGCGCAGTAATTCATTGCTTGACTAGTCAGCTTTTTTTTTTTTCCCACCTTTTTCTTTAACTTTTTTTTTTTTTTCCTAAACTAAGCCACTCAGTACTTACAACAGGTTTATCATCGATAACAAATTTTTGTAGTAACATCTGTTAGTTAACTGTTGGCAGCAATTCTGGATCTGGATTCTCTTCTACGTTCCCTTTAAAGGTACTAAATTAAATATATCAACATCTGTTAGTATTTGAATTATATTGAATAGTAGAAGGTGTCTCCATCTGTCCTGTGCTTTTCACTCATTTTTGTCTTACGGAGAAAGTTTAGGTTTTGATTTTTTCTTTTAATATTAAATTTCCGTAGAAACTTGATCTATCTGTTTTTATTTTTAAAGCAAAAAACAGATATATCTCTCTGCATCCAAAACCAAACCTACTTCCATTTGTCAAAATGGAGTATCCATTAGACTGGAGGATTTTTATTTACATACCTTGCAGTATATTCTATTCTTACTCTAAGGATAACTTCTTCATAATTCTAAACTAATCATTTGCTTGCCATGGTCTGTGACTGTGGTTTGATAAAATAAAGTTTCAGTGGCAACATTGCATAAGATTTCTGGCCCTTATTTTGTCATCTCAGCTGTGTTATGGGCTATGGCATTACAGGAGTTCCAGGTAAATTGAGTTTACTTCCAATCCTAGCCATTCTGTGATTCTATGGGACCCCAAGGATCATCAAGTTCCAACTCCCCTGCCATGAGTCCTTTCAAGTTCACAGCAAAGTGCAGGCAATTTTACATAATCTGAAGTTGGTAATAGAGGCAATGAAGCATTGTAAATGACTTCCTAATTTTTCACCTCTTCCTATGTGATCTGAAGCTCTGTCATCCTTCACGATGCTGGCTCACTGTATAGAAAATGATAGAAAAATTCTTCTTTAGTGTTCTAAGCGTTGGGTACAGCTGATCTGCATTGCCCAGTACTACTTTTGTTAGACAGGGAATGGTTTTCTTCTTTTAATTCATAAACATTTTTAATTTCACCTCACGGTCATGAGTGATCTAAGTTTTACCAGTGTTTGAAACAGAGCCTTTTGGTTCACAACCTGAATTGCTGTGAGATTATTAGTATTTGCTGTTGTTGAGGCGCTTTGAAATCTATTAAATTACTGTGTAGCAGTAACTGGTAAATAATTTAAAGGGCTCATTCCCGAGCAGGCATTGTGTTTCTTTGCTCCATCATTTACCTTATTTTTAAATGAAGCAGAGGTGTGTAAAGTATGTATAACTACAAGATTTGCCTTAACTATAATTTTGCTTAACATAAGTTGTGTAATGTGGTTTGTAAGCATTATTTTGCTTAATTCTTTTCCGTATGTCTTACTTTATTGTTCTAAACTGGACTTAAGGATGTATAAATTATTTGATGTTGAAGTACAATTTCAGTGCAGCTTAACAAATTATAATTTTTGGTTACTTTACCTCCTTGCCTCTAACAATTCTTCCGTCCGTGTCTAGCTCTGATGGTGAGTCTCAAAATTTTGTTGGGTTGGAAGTGGACTCATTAATGGAAATGTATCAAAGTTACTGTGATTATCCGTTCGGGGCATGAGGTGGATTTTAGAAACTGTCCTCTTGCATCCGGGATTGAGCTGGCTGTTTCTTTAAGTATACTGTCTTCTTGGTCTCATCTGTATAATGTCACATCTGTGATTCTGAAGCCTGAGTCTGAGGTGTTCAGATTTCATTTTCGTCTTCGATCTTCAAAGCATTCAGGCTGACAAGATCTTGCAGTTTTAATGGAATCCTTTTACTGGCAGTAAAAGCTGGTTTGCATACTGTATGCTTCATAGTATTGTAGAGTATCATAAGCTAAAGGGGATACACAAGGATATTTTGTCAGTTTTTGTATTAGCCTTGTGATACAAAGTTGTAGGTGAGTAATCAGTTAAAGAAGGCTGTAGTTTTGTGAGGTGTGTTGGTGTTGCTGGAGGCTGGCAGATTGGAAGCAGTGACCAAAGAGCATCTGACATACCGTGATCACACTTAACCCTGTGTGAAACCTAAAAGCACTGCTTTCCTGTATATTTTCTACAAAATTAGAAAAACTACAGTGCAAGTCTCTGGTGTTTTATGCACTGAAGACTTCAGGTAAAGCTTCTTCATGTGAGTCATTCCAAAGGTCTGCACAGTGAAACATTATATTTCATCAACAGCTGGACAGTCTGATCTGTCCAGTTACTGCCTTTCATCTCTTTCAACAAATCAGAGAAGAAAGAACATAACAGACTCCAACCTAATGAAATAAAGTTCACATCACTTTAGGAATGCTCCAGCGTTCTTTCTAGTGGTGTGCAAAATGATATATGTGGTCCCTGAGTAGAAAATAATTTAAAAAAAAAAAAAAAACAGCACCACATCGCCTTTGTAATGAAGGGAAGAATGTTTGTGCTTAGAGATTTGTTTTATGCTAAAAAGCTTTGGAACCAGTCATCAAGTTCTTTATTATCTGTGTGGAATGATTATGATTATAAAGAAGATTCCTGCTGCAATTGATAAGATTGTAACTTATTTCTTAATTGTCTCTTTTCTCTTAGTGTCTGCCCTTCTTTCTAGACTTGATCCTAAAAGTATTGTACCAGTCCTGAATGAAGAAGAGGGCTATCATCAAATTGGACCAGCAGAATATTGTAGAGACTATTTTGTTTTGTCTGTAACCATTGCATTTGCCACACAATTGGAACAGGTTTGTTTCACGTCCCATTTAGTTTTGAAGAAATACTGCACTACACTTGTATTTTTGCCATCCTACATCTCCTTTCTATTTAGATTTTTTTGGTTTCTTGTCTCTTGTAAGAAATAGCCTTGCCTCTATGCTGAATGAATATAAATTAAATTGAAATTGTAAAACTCTGTGTAGTACTAACGTGTTAAAAGATGAGAATTCTTTTGGGCACTAAAACTGTCATGATGCATTATTCTTTTTCACTTCTCTTTTAGTTAGTTCCTAGTACGATGAAGCTTCCTGAGCATCAGCCTGAGTTTTTTTTCTACTACTCATTACTGGGAAATGAGGTAACAAATGAACCTTTCACTGATTTGATTAATCCAAACTTTGAACCAGAAAGAGCTTCTGTTCGAATACGTAGTTCAACCGATGTCCTTCAAGTTTATCTTTGTGCACAGTCAAAGTTGCAGGTAAGGTGTTTCTTCTCAAATGTGAAGGAAAACAAATGAAATACTGAAAATAAAAGAAATAGAAACTGGCTTTCACTGAAACTAGATTTCCCAAAACTTCCTTATATTACAGTGTTTTGGCTAAATATAACATATTTTTAATGCCAGTATGGGAAATATTAGCAAGTTTCCCTGCTCAGAGAGAGTGCAATCTCTTTAACACGGTGACTTATAGCATAATTTGATGGCTGCATGTCATGGCAGAAGATACTGCTCCAAAATGGTAATGTTGCTAATGTGGCATCCCCAAAGGCTCTCATCCTCCTGAAAGCTGACCGTCTGCAAACCATGCTCCTGTAACTCTCGAATAAGTCCTAAAATCACTTGTCTTCAGCAGTGTGTGTGAATAATAAGAGGAGTCTGGGATTTCCTCCTGCTTCTCAGCTGTTTTAAAAATGCTGCAGCCATATTTAGACTGTTATGGGATATTGCTTGCCTTTAGCTGTACCTTTAATGTTGGAGGGCATTGAAAGGATTTCTAGTGATCTGCACTTGGTCACACTTAAGTCATACTTAAGTGACTACTTAAGTAAGTCAGTGTTTCTGAGGGTAGTGTAGGTTTTCTAAACATAGCTGTTAAGTACTACAGTGTTAGTTATAGAAGGTCCATATCCAGACTTATGCTTTAAAGACAACTATCTATTTCTTGATGTACAGCTGTTTCTCTGACATAGCTTCTTAAAATTTGGGATACAGTAGTAGAGCATTTTTTTTTTTTCTGATCCTTAATTTTAATATACTTTTTTCTACTGAAAATGAAGTGTAATGCTAAAATGTGCGAATTTGGGTGTATGTGCATATATGTATATTTGTCTGTTATATGTATTAAATGTCAAAGTTATAATACAGCGCTCTGGTTTGCCTGAAAAAAACTAAGAAGTAAGTTTTATTGGGGAAAGTGAAATTGATGTGTGAGTTTCAGAAAGTAAATTTCACTGAGGAATGTAAATCACATTTTTTAGATCCTTCTACTGACAAAGGCAAATGTTAGACTCTGGAATGTAGAAAGAATTGAGTCAAAGTTTGAAAAAGGAATTAAGATTCTTAGCAAGAGTCAAGAGTATGATTACTTAATTCTATTAAGCTATTTAAGCTTAATTAAATGATTTAAGTGGAATCTAAATATGAACTTTCAACTAATTGCTTTATTTCTTCCTGAGTGGTGCATTTCATATCTTTATACCTTACGGGTGTGAATCTGTACTGTGCTTACAAGGCACACACTAATAAATTTGTGATCCAAAAAGGGTGATGTGATGATTGTCCTCAAAGGACAGCATGCACTGATCTGCTGCTGTGATAACACTAGGCACAGCCTGCCAGCTCAACACTGAAATTTCACAGCAGTTCTTACACTGCTCAGAATACTGGTTCTCATCATATAGGGAGTAGACTAGGGATGAAGATTTTTATTAGCAATACATATGAAAATACATATGGCATTTACTTCCTGGTACTTCTGTATGTATACAGATTCATCTTTGCTGTGGTGACCAGTCCCTTGGAAGCACTGGAATACCCTTGTCTGGACTACTGAAGAAAGGAAGTGTGGAGATTGATCAACATCCTATGGCAATAGAAGGAGCATTTGTCCTTGTTCCACCAAATAGAGCTAAGCAGAACCTGCCACAGTTACCTCTGGATATGTCTCCTACTGTTGGGGTATCTGTAATTCTGCAGAAGGAGTGCTTAAATGTTCAGGTATAACTTACTAGTTACTGACATAGTTAAGGAGTCATTCCACAGTTTCATGTTTAAGAGAGTATTTCTAAGTCATATTTGACAGTTAAGTATGTAACAAAAAAAATCAGAAAAAGACCAAGTTGTTTTACATGAAGAATACTTTCATTACTTCATTTTTTCTATGCCAGAAAGATAATCTAAGACTTGCCGAGACAGAATTTTTCCCACTCAAACCATGATCAGTAATAATACCATATCACTTCATTCAGCCTTTGATTCCTTCAAATGTTCCAACTGAACCCAAACAACCAAAGAAAGATTTTTCACCTATTGATGGAGAAGCAAAGGGCCTGCAGCAGAGATCCCAGGATGTCCCTTCTCAAATTGACCACTCTTCTCCAATAGAAGGTGAAGCAACAGAAAGTGAAGCAGAAAGTCTGAAGTTTGAAAAAGCCACAGAGTTGAAGGAAGCTGGTATGTGATATATGTCGGTTTTTTGTTGGTTTGTTTTCGTTTTTCCTAATTGCCAAGCACAGTCTTGGGTTATGTACTACCTATCCATGGTCATAAAGCTTTGGCAAGTAAGAATTATTTACACAGGATAGTGGAAGTGCTCCTCAGATTGAGGATTTGTTGCTGTCTGGATTGTGAGTGATAAGGATAGTCTTCATCTTGAAAAAGAATACCAGAAGCATTTGAAATTACTTGAATTTGAGAATGGGGAGGTTTGGTAGAAACTCATGAGGAAAATGATTTCTTCGGTTGTAGTGGTCTAAAATTCAGATGCATTAAACAGAAAGACAAGGAAAATGCAGAAATTTTAAAATAAGATTTTTTTAAAAAGGGATACTGATCCTAAGGAAACCATGTTCTGTAGCAGAAAATCTTGCTTTTTAGTATTTGTCTGCTATTTCTGAAAATTTTTTTCTAATCCTAACAGGTCTTGGCAAAGCAAAGGTTAAATCCTTTTACATTAAATGCATCAAATCTTCTATGAGCTATAAAACTGTTTTGAATCTGTGGTTAAGAATATGTAGTTAACACCTTCAGTGTGCTTTGGCTTGATGAAAACATGTCATTTCAACATTATCTTTCAGGGCTTGTGGAAGAGTCTTGTAAAGCTGTTAACAGTACATCGAATAGCTCCCAGTTTTCAATTCACAGAGCAGTGCAAAATCACTGCTGTTTTCAGGTCTGGAAAATTCCAGTAATGCAAAATAACTTATGACAATTAGTACATTGAATGGAATTTAAATATAGTAGCAACTTAAATGATTTTTAACTCTAGATTGTATGCGTTTTTATGTTTTCTTCTCTGTGAGAGCATTAAAGTTCTTCCCATTCATTTAATTGCACAAAGCAATTTAGTGCCATAATCTGTTACATAAGTAACTCAGAAGACTTAATTTCATTACCACATTATGCTAGCTAGCTGATGTTGAAGTAGTGAAGTTTTTACTTTTTATTATTAATGTAAACATCACTCCATAAACCAGCAGAAGGAAAAAAACATTTGATCCTAGCAGTGATGTTGGTTTGTTGTTGTTTTTTTTTTTAATTACAATAACAGAAACATCTTGGAAGATTATGAAGAAAACAGATCAGAACAACTAATGCTTAAAAAAGGCGGATGAGCTCCTTTCTGACCAATCTTGCCTTTTTAGTCTGCTTTAGTTTTGAAAGTTTTGGAAGCTGTCTTTTGGTAACCTATCTATAAAAATTTGTTGTTTGACCTATTATATTTTTGAAGGAGGTAGTGGAGAGGCTAAGGTCCCTGTTCAAGGACTTGATAAGCCTGGAATACTACTGTGATTGAATTTTATAATTGAACAGGCCCCTTATTGTCAGTATAGTTTCTGTTTACCAAATAATGGTATGGACAGTCCTATCCTATTGATGTGCGTGCATTAACAGATACATGTTGTGGTCTTAGCTGTAGCCCTTCAGTTTTCATTTCAGTAGTGAACCATAAGTGCAGGAGCAATGGTTTATACTTTCTTATGTGAGCATCTTAATAGATCTGGTTCTCTGTCCTTTACAGTCTCAAATTAAGGAAGTCAATTCCAAGTAGTCTAACCTAGTGTGTGTGTATATGTGTATATAAAATACAAATTTTATTATTATTATTGTAAAAGCACCTCTTCTGCATGCCCTCTAGCAACTGTTACTCAGACTGTAGAAACAGGTATCCCTCTTGGCTCCGCAGGGTGATGCAGTATCTTAGACGTTACCTCAGACTTCTTCCAGAAAAAGACACTTACATAGCTTTAAGAAATAGGAAAATATCTTTCAAAAATATTTTATTTTTAATTTTATTTTACTTTATTTTATAAGCAGTAACTTATAGTGGCTATTTTTTGTGGTATTAGTTTGTAGTACAAGGAACTGAAATCATTTAGGAAGTAACTCATTTGCTTGTATATAAGAAATGAGCTATATATTTTGTTGTTTGGGACAGAACAAATTATTAAAAATGTGCATGTTCTCTTGTGATTTCAGCGGATGATGCTCCGGTAGTTGCACCTCAGCCCAGTCCTGTGAGTTCTGGCACTGCATCGGCACAGAAAATTCTCATTCCAGCAGCCTCTCACCATTTTTGCTTTTCAATAGACTTACGAAGTGTGCGTGGTCTAGAAGTTGGTTTTCCAGTAAACTGCATTTTAAGGTATGAATTGTTTTGGTTTTTCTTGTTCTTGGTAGTAGGGCAATTAATACTTCTGAATAATTGCTATCAATATTCTACCTGATGAATTTTACTTTCATTTAGCTGAATGCTTTGGGATGTTCGACTAGTCCATCACTAAACTTCAGAGAGCATTAAAGACAATATGTAACACTTAACCTACACTGGAATTCTTATTAAATAGCTCACCTGAATATCAGTAATTCTCATTTCTCTCCTTCTGACTATTTTTCCAGCTGATAGAAGGAGTAACTTCTGAGGCATTTAATATCTCTACCAGGAACAAGTTGTGTTTTAGTAAGATCATGGGATGTGTGTGATACTAAATCTAACATACACACACTCTTTTCTTAAAGTGAAGAACTTGTGTAGTAAATGTTTTATCATTCTGAGAAGTAGTATTAGCGGTTTGATGGCCTTTTCATACAGGGAGCAAGTTTTAGTAGGAAGATGCATCTATTTTTGTTACATCTGTTCGTCACCTTGAAAGAATATACAAGCTTTTGGATAATTGAATGTTGTGCTTCAAGCAAAAATACAAAGCTTCAGTGCTAGTTTGGAACATGCGTGTAAAGACAGTTTGTTACTGTAGTGGACATGAAGGAAAAGTATGGGAGCACTTCTGGAGCATAATCTTCAGGGAGCACAAGTTGCCATGAAGAAGTTGAGGATAAGAGAAATAAACTAAAAGATGCAGTACCAATTCTTTAGCTTAGTGTTTTTATTTTTTACTCTTCCAGTGTTGTTTTTTTTTTTTTTATCAACATGTTTTCTTTTAGGGTTTCATTAAAATTATGGTTTGAAATTTCATAGATATTGGAATATGAAACATTGATGTTAATTTATAGCTTTCTAATGTTAAATAAGTTGGCATTTTCAGTTTGAGCAAACCAAAGTTCAGTAAGTGCTTGGCCTCTTGGTTATCACACCCTGAATTTGCTGATACAGTAATTTCAGTACACACCCAGTCATATCTGTTGAATATGTCTTTCCTTTTAGTACATTGAACCGTGGGCATTATAAACATAAAGCATCAAATGTCAGTTAAATTTTCAGGTGGTTCTGACACTGAGTGTATTTATACTTTATCAGTCATCATGGTTGAACGATACACAATTACATATACTATAAACAATGACATATACAATAGTACTTAATTCTTCTTCAATTATTTTATAAAGTGTGCAGAAAAATATAATTTTACTATAACAAAAGATTAATTCATGTTTCTGAACATCCATATGGATTTTGAAAGCTTTTTGTCAAAATAACAGCAAATACAAAGGAAGCTGCATTGGTACTGAAGTAAATGAGAACTAAATATTTCAGAGGTAAGTTATACTATTGCATGTATTTGTGCTGTTTTCATTAACCTAGTTTTTCTTTTTGAACAAGCTTAAAAAAATTAATCACATCTTTAAACTGATTGCTGTTGCAATTGTTTTTTATTAGGTATTCCTACCCCTTCTTTGGCAGTGCAGCACCTATTATGACAAGTCCTCCTACAGAAATCAGAAAGAACATGGAAGTTTTTCTTCCCCAGTCCTACTGTGTATTTCACTTTGCAACTACACCTCATCAGCTTCAGGACACGTTTTTCAGGTCATCACTTTCATTCTTTTTGTCATAATAATATTGAATGTGTTTTACATTTTTCATAGCAAATAACATCAGTTTCTAATACTTTACTGAAGATCTTCAGGTTGAGAGCTTAGTAAAGAATCAAAATGCTAGTAGCAGTATATATTTAATACATTGCTCTTTCAGTTTCTTTTATTACTTACATTTATAGACAGAGACTCAAATTCTTGTATTTGTCTCTTGAGTACTTCTGTAGGCTGGAGTCATTGCATGCTGCTGCATTAAGTTTTCAAATTAAAGGTTAATAACATTTCTAATGAAGCATTTTTCTCTCGTTTGTTTTAATATATGATGAGCTCTGATATCTTTGAAAATATTGAAACACGGGAAACTGAGTACAGCTCCATTGTGGGTTATAGCATGGTTTTTCCAGAAGTAGTTTTATCCCTTTTGACAGGGGATTAAGATGTGGAATAAAAGAATAGTCAAAACAGTGGTATTTTGAAAGAGAAGGCTCAGAAGATCTGTTCTATGAGTGACAGTGGCTGAAGTATCTATAGATAATTATGAATGAAGATGATCTAGGTCTAATATTATCAAAGTTAAAATTAGTCAGTCATTTTTATTGTGGTATAGCTCTTCATTGTAACTGGAGTACTGATGAATAAGTGATGGAAAATATACCAGTTCCACAAATGTCATTCCTCTGAGTGAAAGGCAGTAAGCCTCTATTGTTGTTTGACTCTTGTGACCAGTAGTGATTTGGGAAGTTACATGAAGTCTTTCTCCTCTTGTTTGTTGATCACTGACACGGAGATCATTTTCTTGTTTCAGACTACCTCTACTGGTTGAATTGTGGCACAGGGATAAAACAGCCAAAGACTTGCTTCTAGGGATTGCAAGACTTCAGCTTTCAAATGTTTTGACTTCAGAAAAAACACGGTTCTTGGGTGGTAATGGTGAACAGTGCTGGCGTCAGACTTACAATGAAGCAGTCAGCGTCATAGCAGCACAAGGGTAATAACTAAAAATTCCTTTATTTGTAGCAGATTTTGAAGAATTATTTTTTTAATATTTCTCTCAACAATGGCCAGCTTTTCCTGTTTGCCTTTTTGCTTTATAGCTTTAAAACCTTTCTTTAAATGGAAGAAATTGACGCATTCTTGTAAAGGCTGTGTTTTGTTCACAGAACTCTACTGATGACCCTATAGTAGAAAACATGCTTAAGAAGTAATAATTTTTTTAATCTTTCAACAATTACTTGCAGTACTCTTGCGATTTTTTTTTTATGATAAAAGAAGGAAGTAAGAAATGTTGATGAATTGAATCTTCAAAATCAGACATTTAATTAGGAGTGCTACAGGTCTTCTATACTTGCTTTGCCCAACTGTAGGAAATTCCTACATAATATTTTTCTCAGTGCATGGGTACTTAAACTGTTGATACATCAACTTGGTCATTTTCATACTAGGAACTCTAAGGAATAATAAATAAAAAAATGAAATAGAGAAACAAAAAATTAAAATAGAATCATGTCTATTAACAGAACTTGCAGGGATCTCAAAGTGTGTTGCTAATGTTTGAAAAAAATACTGCTTGAAATTAAGTGTAAATTGATTTTGGTAGTCTGCAAATATTAGGAAAATCAAACTCACAACCTTTTAATGTTTGTTTGTTTTCAACCTAAGCTTTTCATTTTGAGACCAGATAAATGGTGATTGTTTTCCTCACTTGAAAATTCAACCTATAGTTTCACGGGACAGAAATTCAGGACTTTATTATTTACTCCCACCTTTGTACAGAAGTACACTTCCCAACAGCTCGTGTTTGTGAGACTGTACTTTAAATTGGATGTCTGAAACAATCCTTATAGGAAATAATTCTAGTGAAGGATACTGACTGAATTGGTGAATGGGCTTATTGCAGAGCAGAAGGGTGGGAGGAGGCATCCAGGAGATAAAACAGTTTGCCACAGGCATACTGTGCAACACTGCACTGCTACTAGAGTCATTTTCTTTGGTTTATATCATTTAATAGTGGTCTTGGATAAACTTCACAAACAGATTTAAATAAATAAAAAAAACAAGAAAATGTTACTGAGGAGCCTTCATGAGTAAGTTATGTAAGAGTTGTGAAAATCTTGTTTGTCCATAGCATGCTTTCAGCTCAACTGACTTCAGTGGAAGTTAGGAGAACAATCCACAGAGGGATTATACTCTGGTAATAGCAGTGTTTTCTGCTTGAGTACATCAGAAAGAGTAGTGGCTTTAGTTAATGTTTCTGAAGATGTTTGTTTGTTTACTTGAGGGATTGACATTCTTTTTCATACATATGGAGAAAGTTAATTTACTTGGTGACTTTTATCTTAAGCCCTTGTTGAAATCGTGAAGGGTTCTAGTAGTTGGTGTCTAGATCTTCGTCCTTTTCTGTGTGATAATGAAACCTGATTATGCCTTTTAAAAATAAGTAAAAATTCTACTTAGTTAGTGTCAAGGAAAATTCTGAGGACAGATAGGGCGACCAGTATCTTCTGTCCTCTCAGACTTGCAGAAAATTGATCTCTGCCTCTGCTTAAGTTTTTGCTGTGTGGCCTGATTCTGTGGAGAGTTGATCTCAGTGGACAATAAGGTTGATGCTTTCTCAAATAATAGAAGTTTAAGATAAAACCTTTTTGCACAATATCTAACCGCTAGATGGCGTTCCCAAAATGGCCTCAGCTGTGCATTCTGCTGTTCTGATACTTTGCTGGTTTTTCTCCTGTTGGTGTGATATTCATTTTAGACTCATATGTTAAAATACCATAATTATATTTCTGAAGTCCGTTACCTTAAATGTTGTTTTTTAATCAGTTACTGATAGAAAGTTGTAAGAACTCAATGCAGTAATTTATATTAATTTATGAAATGCATGGATAGCCCTGCTTTTTCCTTAAAGGGAGTAGTGTAAAGGATTGCTTTTTTTTTTTTTTTTTTTTTTTTTTTTTTTTGGAAACAATTAGTTTTGTCATTTTATAGCTGGGAGAGGGGATTTCTGTGAAAACTTAAATGGTTAATTCCCGTGGCTTTTTCTTGTGAATCACAGTGTTGAGGCTTTAAGTGATTGTTCCACTGCCTTCACATCCTTATTTAGTTTACAACTGATATGGTTTTTTCTGACCACTTATAAATCTATGTTGTAATGTACTTTCACCTTAGACTGGTGATAACATTCAGTTAAACAATTTGTCTGTGTATTCTTTCTCTTAGCGTCTTTCTATGCAGAAAACTAATTTTGTTTACTGCATTTCATCTGAGTTTAGAGGTAAGACAGCCAAAGGCAAACTGTTCTGTTTGGACAGAAGCTGTAACTTACTTCAAATTAGTTTCCAAAAATATTTGTTTGCTGGACATTCTCTCACTGTATTTGAAGATACAGTTATTTGCCATAAAAAAGTCTGTCTCTAAGTGCATGTAAAGCTATCAGTTGTCTGTGCTGAAGCTTCTAAAAGCATGCTTTTTAGAAGCCCCAGGATACCTTAGCACAAATGACAAGTTAGGTAGCTTATTATATTGTGGTTAATTAGAAAGTTTTTGTTAATTTTTTGGAAGGTTAACAGAACTTTGTTGTGTATCTTAACATGTTCAATTCAGTAGCAAAATGCTTTCAACAGGTATCCTTTTAAAACATTTAAGACTGCAGATACAATTTCTGGATCATGCTCTTACTACAGGATGTGTTGATTATGATTAGATGCTGGTGAACTAAGTTCCTAGTCACAAGCTTAGGTGCTTAGATCAAAAAAATGTACTGTAGTAGCATAGATGAGTCCTCAGGTAAACAAAGTATGTGGGAGAACCTGGTTGGAATGTCACAGAGAAGACTGTTTCAGAAGTCTTAGAATTCACAGAAAACCAAATAGCTCTTTAACTTTGTAGTTTGCATGTTGTCTTACAGTTCACTTCCTGTATTTTTAAGTCTGTCTTAATTAAAATAATATTCTAATGTAATTTTCAGGTCAGACACCAGAATCGCAGAGCTTTTATATGCCATCACTTTGGAAGACTATGGACTTGTGAAAATCCATGAAGTTCTGGTGTCAGACTCTTCTCAAGTAAATTTTGCATTGATCTTGGCCTTTTTCCCTGAACAGTTCATTCCGTAGTTTTGGGTTTTTTTTCAATTAAATATTCATTGTTATGTCAGTGTGTAGGTGCTGGTCAGCAACGGCAAGCCACTCAAACTCAGCTTCATTGTGCTTCAGAAAAACAGCCAGAACCCCGAGAAACTCTTGAATACAGAGCGGCACTGGAATTAGAATTATGGAAGGAAATGCAAGAAGATATTTTTGAAAATCAGGTTTTTACTCTTCTACTTTCTAAACAACATAACCACCTTGAAAAGCTTTGGCAAAATTGGTGGAAGGAATTGTTTTTTTTCTTAAACTTTCTCATATGCTTTAAAGCTTTGGAGATGTATAAAAATATCTTTTAATACCCTTAAAGGCAGGATATTAATTATTATTATGAAGTGATAAAGTAGTTGCTGTGTAATGAAATATTAAAGTTTCGATTTCCCTTCATGGGTTCTGCAGTGCAGGAGGTATTCAAGGTGCAAATTATTACTGTTAAGTATTAACTCTACAATTATTTATTCTCAGTTAAGTCCTACTGCTGTCTTTGTACACTTGAAACCATTCTGCTCATCCTATAAATGTTTCCTCTAACAGAGTGAAGATAGGTATTGTTGCAGTCCTGTGCAAGTTTGATAGAGTGAGAATCTACTTTGTCTTGGAATATTTTTTCAAAATTAGGCTGCTTTCACAATTCATTTGTAAGAGTAAGGAATATCTTTCACTATCAAAGTCATACCAGGAGTTACAGTAAACCAGTCTGTTAAGGGCTTAATTCTGCTAGCTGTCTCTCTAGATTGTGCTAGCAACAATTTTGCTTTGAGTTCCTATTTTGGGACTTTTTTTTTTCATTTTTTACTTTTAAAAGCTTAAAAAGAAGGAAATGGCCCGTATGCAAGCACTTGCAGAAGAATGGAAGAAAAGAGATGAACAGAGAGAAGCACTAGTGAAGAAAAAGGTATGGAAGCTAGTTTGTATACTTGCTGAAAAGTCTCATTATAATTTTTATAGTAATGTGATAAAATACTTTGTAACTACAACAAACAAAAAAGAGACAATAGGAAATTCTCACAGCTTAATACTAAGTATGTATTTAGTCACAACAAAATAATTTGATTTGCTTCAAAATCTGGCTAATCATATGTTTGTTTAATATTGATGGGAAACTGCTAGGTTGTCTACCTTTTGTAAGATTATCTAGACAGAATTCTTCCTACACATCCCTTTAGTTAGCTAGCTTTCTCTGGAGGAAGGGGTTTAATCTCACTTGGCTCTTGTGAAAGTAAGAGTTTAAAAAAAATAGCAACAGTACAGTTGGAATATGTTAAGCTGGGTTTCTCTCAGATTATTTCTAATAAAATAAAAGTTTGTTATCATAACATCATTAAGAGCTGGAAATTTGTTTTCTATGTACATTTCTAGACCAAATATTATTGATACTTAAGTTATAAATTTTGAAATCTTCAGCTGTCTAAAACAATGGTTATTACAGGAGAAAAGGTTTGTTGTTTGTGTGTGTGAATATATATATATATGTGTATGTATGTATCTTTTTAATACAGGTAGCAGAATATACTATTCTGGAAGAACAACTTCAGAAAACCCTGAGAGATCTAGATCAACGAGAACGACAGCTTTTGACTGCTGAATTAGAGGTAAAAAGTCTTTTGTCACTTTGTCCAATTTTAATTAAGTTTTCTTATAAACAAAGTTGTGATCTATACAATAACTAAAATAGCAGCATTCACACATAAATGAGTACTAATAATTTAAAGCAAAATTTTTATAAGGATGCATGTTTACTGAAATAGAAGTTTTACATTTAAGAGTTTGCTGAACAAGTGTAGAACTGTAAACACTGTTTTCTTAACAGAATTAGTTGAGATGCTTAATAGCACTACAATATCACAGTTAGGTTTAGTATTCTGTTATACTAAGTATTGTACACGCATGTTTCATTTGAAGCAGTAATTGCTAGATGAACAGAGAACCAGGTGATAAGGAATGCTGGAAAGAACTGCAATTGTCCACGTTTTGTCATCCAGGAATTTGATAGAACTCCTGTCTTGTATTTTTCAATAGTGACAGAACCAAAGAAGGTATGGTAGAAACTGGCAGCTATGACTGTTTCTGGATCTCACTAAATATCCCACATCTAGGGAGCAAGATGAGTCCTCAGCTAGTAATATGGAAAAGGGGCATGGGGTGAACTTTTTTTCTTTTTTCAGAACAGTCTCACAATATAGGTAGTTTGCTGTGGTTGAATTAGCAGTCCAGCTGTCTCTTTTCTCCTGTAGCTCATGTTACCCTTTTTATAAGATGGAAACAAACTTGGAAAGAGATGTGAAAAATAAGAAGAAAGGCAAAGAGCAGTGTACCCACTGATAAATGAGAAAACTATTTTCAACAGACATGGAGAATGCTGTGATCCTCAGTGAGTTCTTTGCCTCAGTCATCATGGCTAGTTAGGCTTCCCACACCTCGTGTCCCTGAACCTCTAGGCAGGGGGGAGGGAGGAGAAATCTATCCTGATGTAAAAGCAGAGGAAGTCCAAGAGAGTCTCAAAAGGCTGAATGCGTACAAGTCTTTGGAGCCAGACAACATAAATCCTGGTCTTCTGAAGGACTGGCTGATGTCATTGCTGAGCCACTCTCCATCATATTTGAAAAGTCATGGCTGTCAAATGAAGTTCCTGGTGACTGGAAGACGGGAAACATCACTCATTTTTAAGAAAGGGAGAAAGGAAGACTGGAGGAACTACAGACTGGTGGTTTTCTCATCTGTGTCTGGGAAGACCATGGAACAGATCCTTCTGGCAGCTATGTTAAGGTACATAGGAGATGAGGAGGTGATCAGAGACAGCCTGCATGGTTTTACCAAGGGCAGATATGCTTGACCAGACGAGTGGCCTTCTATGATGGAGGGATGGCATTGCTGAACAAAGGAAGAGCAGCTGATATCATCTGTCTGAACTTGTGCAAGGCTTCTTGCTCTGTATTCAGCACTGGCGAGGCTGCATCTCAAGTACTGTGTTCAGTTTTGTGCCCCTCACTACAAGAAAGATGTTGAGGCCCTGGAGAGTTCCTAAAGTAGGGTAACAAATCTGGTGAATGGTCTGTAATACAAGTCTTATGATGGGATTGTTCAGTTTGGAGAAGGGGGAGGCTCAGAGGAGGAATGATCACTTTCTATAATGTGAAAACCTGAAAAGAGGTTGTAGTGAAGCAAAATTGGGTTCTTCTACTAGGTAACAGTGATAGGATGAGAGATGATGGACTCAGATTGTGCCAGACTGGATGCAAGGAAAAGTTTCTTCTCAGAAAGGGTAGTGAGGTATTGAAACAGGCTGCTCAAGGAAGTAGTGTAGTCACCAGCCCTGGGGATTTTTAAGGAAAGAGTAGATGTTGCGCTGAGTGACATGATTTAATGATATTGTGTTGATGATGTGGTGATCTTGGTGGTCTTTCCAGCTTTAATGATTTTATGGTTCTGTGGTTCTGCACCACACCTTTAAATTGGAGAAATATAGATTTGAAGGATGGACTATTCAGAAGGCAAGGGGTTGGTTGGATGGTCACAGCCAGAGGGTTGTAGTCAGTGCCTCTATGTCCAGGTGGAAGCTAATGACAAATGGTGTCCCCCAGGGATCTGTCCTGGGACCAGCGCTCTTCAACATCTTTATCAAGGATATAGATGGTGGGATTAAATGTACCATCAGCAAGTTTGCTCATGACACCAAGCTGATTGGTGCAGTCAGTACAACAGAAAGAAGGGATATCATCCAGAGAGATGAGGGCAGGCTTGAAAAACGGGCCTGTGTAAAACTAATGAGGTTCAAAAAAGCCAAATGCAAGGTGTTACACTTAGACTGGGACAATCCCAGGTATGTCTGCATTCACTGATAGCGACAGGACAAGAGAGAATGGCTTTAAACTAAAGGAGACAGATTAGGCTACACGTTAAGTGGCAAATATTTATTCAGAGGGTGCTGAGGCCCTGGCACAGGCTGCCAGAGAAATTGTGAGTCCCTGTCCCTGGAGCCATTCAGTGCCAGGTTGGGTGGGTTGTGGGCAGATCTGGTGGATGGCAGCTTTGCCTAGGGAATGGGAGTTGGAGTTCAGTGACTTTTAAGGCTCCGACCTAAGCCACTCTGTGACTGTTTTCGATCCAGTGCTTGTGAACAAAGGTCAAGTCCCCAGCAGAGGGACTGGCCGTTTGAGCCTGTGTCCTGTTTTGTGCTCAGGACCTCTTTATACCACCCAGAATGTAGTTTGTACTGTAAACTCTGTCTGACTTTACCTTCTGTGTACAAAATATAGTGATTGTTTGATTGAATGTATTTCAGTCTGAATAAAAATAATTACTATTTTTCTCGTACACCTTTGTCTGCTTTAAATTTAATGAGGTTCTGATTGGAGAGTTTAGGGGTGATAAAATCTGAGGATTCTAAAGGAGTCTAGACAAAAATATGTAGAGTTCACTTAGCAAATACAGTTTGAGAAATGAGCAATTTGGAGAGATTTGTACTCAGCTAGCAGTCATGCAGGCCAGTAACATCTGCTTACAGAATTCAATCATGTCAAAGATTGTTCTCTTATTAAGCTCAGCTAGAACTTCTTTCAGTGCTCTCATTTTGAAGAGTGTCATCTTAGTGAACTAAAGACATTGTCTTGGCTGTAGCTGAACCTTTGCTATTTCTGCACTGAAGGAAAATTTTGAATTTTTAAATTGCTAGTGGAAAATTAAATTGTCTATTTGCAACTTAATTTAGGAAGCAAGTAGAGACACAGATAGCACTGCTTTGTTTTTTTGTTTGTTTGCTTGTAGTCCAAGTATAGTAATTGAAAGATGATTAGTTATGCTAAAGGAAATAAGAGGATATACAAGTTCTGCTCTGAAAGTAATGCTTCCTATGACATCAGAGGCAGATAGTATGGCAGTAGAGGTTGACCCTTCCCATCAGTATTCCCTTCCATGTTGTTCACATGGGACAGGTGTCAGCAGAAGGGCAATCCGACGGAATGGAGTCTGACACGGAAGTGCAGATGAAGCAAAACTGTGGAGTTGAATTCATCTGTGAGGGAAAAAATGGCACCCACTGACACTCATGTACACATTTATGGAGACTAAGCAGTGGCTGTGAGCACAGTGAGGCAGTGGGTAGTGCATTTCATCAGTGTGAGTTGCTTCCCCTGGTACAGATTTGTACAGGTGCAGGACGCAGGCTCTTATTCATAGTTGGTGAAAACACATAGCTAATGGTGGTGACTGTGTTGAAAAATAGTGTTTTGTAGCTCAGAATTTGCTTTATCAAATAGTGTTATTGTGATCCTTGTATCTGTTGTAGTTTTTGTGGAAATAAATGGGAGGTATCACTGTTGGAACAACCTACATATTGTACGTATCAGTAACAATATAATTTCTGTTAAAGTTTAAAAATTGAAAATAATTTTTTGTCATGAATAAATAGTAGCATTTTTAAGAGACTAAGATCCTGAACCTACAGATTAATGCAGCTGTCTCATTTTTAAGATTCAAAGAGGAAAGAAGGAGTTGCAAGCAGAGCATGAACAAAATAAGCAGGAGGTACAGGATTCTGTGCGGCGAACCAGAGAAGAGTGTGCCCACCAGGTTGAACTAGAAAGATCAAAAGTCAAGCAGCTGGGAGAAGATAAGCTTCGTATACAACAGCAGGTATGTCCATTTATATGTTCTGCTTCCATCATTTACTTTAAGATAATGGCAATAAAACCTTAAATATGTTAAGTGGAGGAATGATACTGAGACAAGCATATTCTGGCAGTTTAATACATACTTTATTTCCATTTGTTCAGTGAATTACATGGAGAGATCCATCTCTGTCAGTCTTGCTTAATGTTAGGGCCACTTTGCAATGCAGTTGTTATAACTTTTTTTTTAATGCTGAAGATCAAATTATGATTACAAGCATATGTTGTGTGTGGCTGTGATCTGAACTTTGGTGTACAGTTCAGTAACTTCTAATGAATTTTTAGCAATGAGCATCTATCAAAATGTCTAGGTAGCTTGACTTTGCAATTCATTTTATGCTTTCACTGCAAAGATTATTTTTATCACTCTTGAGTAGGGGTGGAGAGGCAGTAATCCTGATGTTGTGATCTGTTTTGAAAATAGTGCTTCAAACCAGAGGAATCTACACTGCATTCTTTTGTCCTGTATGCTGTCTTTTGCACTGACAAAACTAGCCCAACTATATTTTGCTGACTGTTAAGGAATTCCATACAACTGTAAAAGTACTACGATTTTGGAGCATATTTAGAAACTTATGTTCATTAAATCTTAATAAGAGTTGAACTTCTTACACTGCTTTTCAAAATAGACGCACTACATCAGACCAAAGGTTAGATTTTGAGGCAAAGAAAACAACTGGGACAAGCATAGAAAATACGGTTTTGCTACAACCAGGATTATCATCAGGAGTTATATATATCCTGAGCGAGAGGCTGCATTTTGTATTTATCTGCCATCAGTGGAAGTATTCCTCTTGAACTCATCTGACTGCTTATAGAAAAAAAAGTTTTAGCTGTGCAACATCCTGTTTAGTACACTCTGTAGTTTGTGTATTTTAAAATATATTTTGTTTATTTTAAGCTTGTAGCTTAATATAGATGAGTAATTGTTTTGTGCCCATGCTACATGCCATTCCAGACATGAACTCTACTGTGTTTTGTATTCCATTGTATGAAGGCTATGCCTTCTGCTGATCATCCTGCTTGCCTCTTTCTGTATAGCTCTCGCTATACAGCTTTCTCACAAATTCTATTAAAAATAATAAATTATATAATAAACATCAGTGAAAAAAATTGTTTTGGAAGAAAAACTTAGGCAATTCAATTAGGAGTTCCAAAGAATTACAACATTGATATATTAGTAAAATAATAAAATAATAAATGTTGGCTATGTAACAAAAATGAATCTTCTGAAGCATTTTCTAGCTAAGAAACATTTATTCTTCTGTAGTGTTATTTTATCAACAGAACATTTTTATTAGTTGTTTTATTAATAACATCAATACAACAGAAAAAAAAGTAGCTGTTAAGTTTTTGACTTGTTTAAGTTTTGTAGCAAAGTAATATAATCACATATTGGCTTAATTTTTTCAAAATACTCGTTTGAAAAAAGGAAATCAAAGCTCTTTTTATGTTGTCTTCATGAAAGTCTGGAAGTACACAGTGAGGGCAGAGGTACGCAGCACTAAGTCATTCGTCATGGAACTGTTTGCTTCAGCCTTTTAAATCATTATTTGGCTGTATGAGATATTGGTCATTTCCTCATCCAGACATTGCTAAACAAATTATGCTCCTGAAATTTAGTCAGGAATAGAACTTCATATAGCAGATACCATCGTTGACTTTCTTTAAAAGTTGTGTGTACATCTAAATAGTTTTGTCTTCTGTGTTTCTTTTGCAAGTCTCTTTTTGAAATGCAAACAGCAGTGTTTATAAATCATCTGCTTTTGTATGAGGAGAGACTTGTTCTTTTCTTTCTAGTATAGAGCAAAGATCTTCTTTAAAATTATTAAAACATTAGTGTATGCCATCTCCAATATATCATTAATCATGACTGTGTAACTCTCACTATCTGTTTTGTTTCTATTTTAATGTAGCTTTATGAAGCAGAAAATAAGTACAAAATTTTGGAGAAGGAGTTCCAGCAATACAAGGAACAGCAAAGCAGTAAGCCAGAAATCCAGCTACAGTCGGAAATAAATCTTCTCACTTTAGAAAAGGTATCTTGTTTTTTCAGTCTCTGAAAGCTATTACAACAGTCCAATCATTGGTGAGGGAGATGTAGAATAATTTTGCGTGAGCCTGGTTGATTTGTCTATTTTGTTCTATTTTTACTTTTTTTCAATAATTTCCTCTAGCTAAATATTCATAGATAATAAGGCTAGAAGTGGCATTATTTCTGTAGAGGAAGCTATCGTGTTAGAGGCCAAGTCAGAAAAAACAAGCTTATTTAATGAATTGCTACAGTTGTCATTTCTGTTTGGGAATCAGTGTTCTCTTCATAAAATCAAACGAAAATTAACCTCGTGAAGGTTAATTTTCACTGTTAATTCGTTGTGTGTTGTTTTTTGTTTTTTTTTTAATATTTCTGGACAGAAGTTGTGTTCCTTACTGTCACAAGTTGTATTCTTTATATCCTATGCATATAGATATTCAATGCAAAAAATATTCTGTGCACAGATACGGGCTGGAATTTTTGAGAGTTTTGGGTCAAATTGTTGACAGAATCTTCTGGAAAAAAACCACAAAAGACTCTTGGTTATACAGCTAGTCTGCATGTTATTAGATGGTCGAATAGCTTCTAAAATACTAGCAGATGATTCAAAATGTTTTCTTGTACAGACATAAAATTTCTAACTAAAATTTTACTATATTTCTTATTTTTGCTTTTTAAAAACTCTTCATAAAGATAGTGCTAAATAGCTTTTTTCCAGTTAAAAGAAAATATCACTATGTTAGATTTTTTGATAGAAATGTTTCATTTTTCAGGAAACTGTGCTCTGTACTTTATGTCTGTTTTCATTTCATGCCTTCTATATTTTTGCAAAGTGCAGCAAATTATTTTTCTTAGAGTTTAAGAAGTTTTTAAGATTTATGATTTAGACAGTAAGATCAGAGATAGCCACTATATGCATAGACTTAAAAAAAAAAAAAAAAAAAAAAAAAAAAAAAAAAAAAAAGATGGTCTGAACAGAGATCTGTTTCAGAGAAAAGAATATAACACATCTTCCATCAGCTCCAGGAGAAAAGGAAAAAAATTTATACACTTTTTAAAGGCAAGATTTGTCCATCAGTGTTCCCGTTAAATTAAAGTTCATAATCTTAAACACACACACACACACACACACACACACACACAAAAGAGAGTATGGGAATGGAGAGAGGAGGTTATTAATTGAGAATCTTAAATTTAAAAGGTTACATCAGTAAATTTAGTTCTAAAAACTAATCTTTTCCTTTTTGTATAGATGACTATCCAATAAAAATAAGGCTATGTTTTAAACAAGAAAATGTTCATGTGCCATAATATTTATGTTACATTATATAACAGCTTTAGATGATGTTGTATGCTACACTACATAAACACTTTTCTTAAACCATACCCTTTGTATATATATAGCTTTCAATGATTGTTACTGCTGTTATTGCTTCAGCTGATATGATTTTAATTGCTTTTAGGTTGAACTTGAAAGAAAGTTGGAGTCAGCTACCAAGTCAAAGCTCCACTACAAACAACAGTGGGCCAGGGCTTTAAAAGAACTTGCAAGGTTAAAACAGGTATGCAGGTTGCTTTCTTTCAGTATACAACACAGTGAAGTAAATGCCGTGCTGAAAGCTATTTACAGTTACTACTAATTACTGGCAGCTTTCCTCATGTTAGTGTTTTGTTCATCTTCATTAAATTCAAGCTCTGAGCTACATTTCTATTTGGAAAAACAAGAATAGCAAAACCCGTACGAGTTTGACATTACATTCAAGAAAGAGCATAACTCCGGTCAGCAAAGAAGGTTGGTTTAGCTGAAAGCAGTCATGATTTAAAAAAGAAACGTTCTATCTCATTCCCAGTGACTTCAGCCCACACTTCCAGAGAAAGGGCTTTGACCATCCTGGCTATCTTGGTCTATAACAGTCCTAATGGTTCCCAGTTTTAACTGAAATGAAGAGTAAAGATTAAAACCAAAAATGGAAGCAGTGGTTTAAGAGTTGGTGAATGCTGTAATGTGATGTAAAATTGCGGGGGGGGTGGGGGGGGAGGGAAATGGAAACAAGGTGAAAACTTTTACTCCTGCTGTTGGAAATCCTAATCTCTGAAACCACAGCGGCATGCTTTTTTTGCCTTTGTTTTGACAGTGCTTTTGAACGCATGTTTACAGTCAAACTTGCAGTAGTAACAGCTTCATCCTCACTGAATTTAGATACTTTTGTCTTCTTGTGATTTCCTTTTTCATGAATTACAGAAAACATAAGCTAAGCTGTGATATGTAAGAGTGACAAAGCATGTTCATTGGTTGTGACAAATTACTACTCTCTGTTAATGACCAAACAGGGACACAGGTCTAAGACTAAAGAATTTCAAGTTTAGTAAAAGGCTTGTACTATGTCTCTCAATACTTTTTTCCTCAAATAAGAAATAGATTATTTAAGAATTATAGTCCTTGCTTCATTCTTTTTCTCGGAACTTTTGTCTTCTGGACAACAAGGAAAAAACCTTACTTCTTCTAATTAATAGCTGCATTTGTAATCCGTATTTTACTTTGAAGATAGTAAACATGCTGCGTAATTGCTATTAAAAATTCATATTTATTTGTTGTCTTCAAATTTATCTTTTTTTTCCTACTGATAAGAGGAGCCATGAATTTTCCTTTCCAGTTTCTGAAATAGCTGTTCTTGGCAAGATGATAGAAGAAGAATAAATCTCATCTTTCTGATTAAGATTTCTTGAATTGCCATGAAATGTTTAGGATATTTTTTTCTTAACGCCATGTTTAAAAATCCCCGCAGAATAAAGGAAAATATTGTTGCTTGCCAGATTAACACTGACTGTATATCATCGTCATTAAGATTTTATTGTAAGTTTTATCACAGTGGACACAATGATCTGAATTTAGTAATGTGGATGGTTTCAGCTGACCCCCTTCCTAAAAATCTGAACCAAAACATAAGTTGGCTTATACCATGAATTATTCTTCTTAAACTATACTAAAGAACAAACCCTTTAAAAGTGTTTTTTCGTGTTTTTATATTCGCATGCTTCAACTTATACTTAGTCTATTGATAAAGGATTTAAGTGTATTTAAAGAGCCAAATAAAAGTTAAAGCAAGGCTGATCAAAAACCACTTACTGTGTTTTAAATATAAATTTGGAAAGTGTTGCTTCAGGAATTCTAGATCTGCTTTAGTTCAGATGATTTGTGCAATTGCACATAGTTTGACCAATTTCTTGTTTAAATTGGATTAGTACCATGTTAATTTTGCATTGCCTCTGGTGAATAGCCACAGGGCTGTAATCTGTGCCAGTAATTTGTCACACCAAAGCTCTCTAGAGAACTATACAAAACATTTGTGTAGTGAGGATTAGACGCTGAAAGCCATATCTTAGATTGTTAATAAATGTTAATGACAAAACCCAGCTGGTAAGTCTTGGAAATGAGATCTAATGCTTTGTGCCTATTGCCAAAAAAATGTTTAAATAGAGATTTCCATTACTCAAAGGTGACCTAGTACAGTCAATTTGTGAATTAAAGAAGCATAATTCTACAGGCTAAGCATTTAGTAAAATGCTGTTCTGATTTGCAACCATAAAAGTCAATGTTTCCTTAATTAAAAAGTTTCCTTTTACTTGGGAACTAGTTTCTAACACAAATTTCTGATGTCTTTACATTCTGAATAATAAGATATGCACTACATAAGTTTTAAAAAAAAAAGTGTGGAACTGTCAACAGACATGTGCACTGTTTTGAATGTTAAAAAACACTGCGCTGTGTTAAAAACGTAGTACTGGTGGTAAGAACAACAAAAAAACCTCAAGCACATGTACACATTATGTATATACATAACCTGTGCTTAACAGAATAGAAGGCAGTTGAATTTAAGCACAGCTTGTAATGCTGAGTGAAAATAGATTTCACCTGAATGTAACCTAGCTTCTTTATTCCTTCTTTGTTACTCTTGTATTAATAGTTATCACACACCTTTTCAGCTTAGGAGGACACAAAACCAAGTTAGCTACATGTCTGTGCTTATGCAGGTAACTTCCATCACTTCCACAGGTTACAAAACCTGTCTTTCAATGTTTGTTGGAACCTACACAAACAGAATGTGCCAAGTTTTGTGTGTGTGAGCCCTATTTGTGAAATTAATTAAACCATTTGTACAAAATTGCAGAGGTCCTGGATTCTAAACTCGGTACCTGTAAAAAAAAAAAAAAAAACAAACCTCTGTTTTAAAACAAACACCAACGCTAGCAGAAGTGCCATTTTCAGCAGCTGGTAGTCTCTGTGATAATTTCAAAGTACATGCATACATATTCAGTGTTCTGGGAGAAATGTTTTTTCAATTAAGACTTTTATTGTTTTTGTGACCTACAGATCTGTTCAAACCAATACTGATGCATTTACTTAAAACAATGTAGACCTTATTGGCTGGCTGACATTCACTCTATCTTCTCTAGTCTCCTGCTTATCCACTCAGTAATTAATTTGATTAATTTATGACTAATACAGCAAAGGATGAGATACAAATCTTTGCCTTAAAAAAAAAAAAAAAAAAAAAAAAAAGGGAGAAAACAGTTGGAGGTCCGATTCCTGGTTAAAAACTGTGTCTTGAAACCATCCAGGCCCTCCTACTGACTTGTCAGCTCTGGGTTATTTTCAGAAAACTTTATTTGAGTTCTTTAGCTTCAATCGTAAGTTTTCCCACAGACTTGCATGGTATGTGTGAGTGGGAGATTGAATAGTGGCCGCTATTTAGCCATTGTTTAGTCTAGTGTATGTATGTTTACATCTCCCTTTTGGATTTATAGGCAGCCATGGCAAAATAAAGATTGCGCTTCCTTGATTGAAGAGCCTCTTAACCAAAGCACCTGGTGGCTCAGAGGGGTTCTTTTACAATTTGATTGTAATTGAAATTTTTGTTTTCTTAATGCTGGCTAATTTTTATTTAATGTTGAGTGTTTCTCCTAAACACGATTTAAGTTTCCACTGTGCCAGCCCTAAAACAGTACTCTTCTTCATGGTTCTCAAGGTCCACGCTAGACGTGGAAACCAATGAAGAAAAGCATTAAAACAATGTAAAGAGAAAGTAAACAATCTGATAAATAGTATGTGACTTTAAGGCACTGTTTGGCTTGACTTTGTTTTTGGGAATCAAGGGAAAATCAAGGGAAGGATGGCACAATATCAAAATGATAGGAAAAAAAAAAAAAGGAATATTGATAAATTTTCATTTTTACTCTTTGAAAAAAAAGTAAGAAGTGAAAGAAGTAACAGCATCGCGAAGAACTAAGAGGGTAATGAAGGAGGAGTACCTATGCCAATTAAGTGTATTGTGAAAATAGTTTTCAAGTGCTAAAAATTAAAAGTAGTTTGCAGATGGTCCTCCTAGTCATCTGTTGTTGCTTTACTTCACTATCATGGCTGTTGATACTCAGGTTGTAATGCAAGAATTAAGTTTGCAGGAGTTTCTAGTAAGTCTTATCTCTATAACTGTCATTAGTCTGGCCAGATGATGATTCTGTAATGATTCCTTACCTGAAATTTAAAGACACAGTCTTCTAGAAATTTGAATTTACTTAAAGCTGCCTGACTGGGTACAATAAGCGATTACGAATAAATCTGAAATGTTCCTCAATTTAGGATATATTGTAAGAGCATATTCTCTCTGGAAGTAGCATAAAATGACCGCATAAATATTTTGCTGTAAGAGCTTTAAATATGTTTATGTGTAAGGTTATGTGCACTGAGGTACTCACTTTGATGTATTCAGTTACATTCTTGTTTTTAAATTAAATGAACACAGAACAGAATGAAGATGTTACACATGAGGCTGGAAATGTTACAGTTCGTTTTATTAGTACTGTCTTAGTACTATTTCATAAATATAATGTCTTTTTAGAAGATTATGCAGTAAATTCTGCTAAATTCTCAATACTGATGTGAAATAGAGTTCAGTTTCTTCTTTGGTTTAAAAAAAAATGAATTATTAAACTGTGATAGCAAGAGTGGATGCAGTACCTGAATATCTCTCATAAAGCAAGCAGCACCAGTGTCACCACTGTGAATAAGGAATTCTTCCTTCTCTCAGGCTGTAGCAAATCTTAGCTGTCTGTGAGCACATGCGCTGTTACTCACCCTGCAACTTCTTGTAGACATTTAAAGGAGTCAAAAACTTGTTTTGGGAAATTTCATATTTATCAGGTACTACGAAGTACGTAACTTAAATTATATAAAGGATCCATGAGAAATGAACCAGCATAATCCTTGTCACTTGCCTTCATGTCCTAGTTCCTGAGTTGTAACTTAAGCTAAATGCTAGAGAAATACTTCCTCAGAAAATACTGTTGATTTTTTCTATTGAATGTTTTCTGGTTTAAGATCATATTATCCAGGGTCACTGTATGACACTTTTTAACATGCTACAGAAATTACTGTTTTGCAGTATGACAGGACTAAAATTAATCTAATTTCTCTCTTTATTCCCAAACAAGAAAGTGGTAAATATTTTGTCATGTTTATATCACAGTTGTATAAGTCACCTTAAAATTCTAATTGCACTTTCCTAGAAAGAAACCCCATTCGGTGTTATCTTTGGAAACAAAATATACTGGAAAAGTTTTTCTCCTTTATGGAGAAAAGGAGAACATAATACTCTATATATTGACCATTACTTCCCTACAAATCTAGGAATACTGTCCTGAGCAAAGAATGTACTCTTGAAACTTAGCTTAGGACTTTGTTCTGAATATTCAGAGAATATACTTCTTCAAATGTTTACTTCTTTCATACTTTTTTTCTTTTTGCTATCAGTCTGCTATCGCAGCAGAAAGCTCTGAATCACTGAACTTTCTTGCCACAGAGAGTAAGGTATCAAATTGTAATCGTAATTCTATTCCCAGGCCAAAACTGTTGTGTCTTTTCTCTGAAGATGCAACTTTGAAGAATATTTTCAAAATCTTACTTTGTTAGATGTGCGTAACACCCTCCAAGCCAAAGGAGTGGGTTACAATACCTCCATTCAGTATAGTCACAGCTGTTGGATTTGTATGTATTATGTGCTTCATTTTAATCTACTGAAGTAATTAATAGGCAAGGGTGCCACTTTCTTCTGGCCAGTTGAAGTCTTGCTGTGCTAATAATGAGTGCTCCTCTGTTTGCATTAGTTTTCCAATATTTGGTTTTCAGGTTATGTTTGCCTGGCATGTGTTAAAAGAAATTGTCTCCTACAATTACTGAGACTTAAACAAAAACAAAAAGAAAATGGACAAACTCACAATCATATCCAGCTTTCCATGACAGTAGTGACAGTTTAGAATTGGGTACAATTAGAGCATGAATTAACTGAGCTGAAGAGCAAGTTTTGTTTTCCCAAATAAGTTCATCCTTTTTTCACAATCTGTAACAATTCACTGGACTGAAACTGATCATATCTACACATCTGCATAGGTAGAAAAGGAGAAAATGACATTAGAAGGCCTCCTTTTTATAGAAGATCAGGATTTCTGACTTCATTTAAGAAAATGTCTCATCCTCTGAGTAGCATGGATTTCTTCCTCCATATAAGACCTTTTGCTTGTGAATTGCATTCTTACATAATCTTTAAAGGTGGCCTTCAAGAGTCCCAATATTCTCGAATAAAGCAAACAGGAAAACTAAGCTACAATCCAAATGAATTTCAAAAGCAGAATCTGGATATGCAAGCTGTATGTGTACAGCAGTGTGTATTTTCTGGCATAACAAACTTCTTCAGACTTAGTGTCTGACCAGGAAAAGTAGTAGCTGGCAGGCTGCATTACTGTACAGATGCTTTACCTGTAGGGACAGGCAAGCAGAAATCTGTGGATTTGTACGGTGCAACAGTTCTTCTGAGGTTAGATATAATTTAGAATTTTAAGTTGAATAGCAGTTTTATGTAGTCTGAATTTTCTGTTTGGTGCTTTGCTTCAAGTATTAATCTCAGTAACTTTTTTTTCTGAAATCTGGCAGTATTTTAATTTGCTTCATTTTGAAAAGAACTACAGTTTAATTAGATCTAGTGAAGGCAACACAAACAGTGATGGTTTCAAATAAGTAAATATTGATCTGCCTCCATATTTCTGTGCTCTAGACAATCAGGGTGATCAAATACACCATTTTCATTATCTAATTCAGTTGTGTTAAATTTCTGTTGTATTGTCTTTATAACAACCCAGTTCAGTGTGCATTGTGAGCAACATCTGGTTTTACTACCAGTAAGATCACTACCACACTGTGTACTGGAAACTTGGCTTTATTGCCTGAAAGCTACTGCCTATATAGAAATGGGTTCCAGTGATAAATCCTGTATGTTTCTGAGGCTTGTATGCAAGTCTGTGTATGTTTGTTTTTTTTTCAACTCATTTTAATAAGTAAGAGGGAGGTGAGGTGGAGAGTTGTTGTTACTCTTTGGTTGCCAGCATTGATTTGATCGATAGATTACATGATCAGTTTGTCTTACAACTTTGTATTTGGATTTCTATACAACTCTTGGATAGATATCTGTTGGCAATAATGATGTCTTACTGTTTTCTTGCAGATTTGTTGTTTTCTGTTATAAAACCTGACCTACTTCATTCTGAGTCTGTACGTCTTCTATGCAGCAAAGACTTGATGGAAAAGGAAGGACTTTGGTCTTATCTTTCCCAAGTGCTTTTTTTTATACTTCTATCATCTATCAACTGTAGAAACTCCTTGGCAAGATTCTTTCTTGTGGGCTTTATTGCTAGTATCTGTTCAGCAAATTGCTCTTTAGTCAATTTGGCCCGTCTCACTGAAATAGCAGCTTTTAATATGCCTGAGTGGTATTTTGGATTTAGTATAAAAATGCTTTGGTTACATTCATCCTGTGATTCCATGTAATCTTGTATGAGTGTTTTCCGTATTTCATTGCCTGCTCTTGTTAGCAATTAGAGTTTTGCTTTTATTGATACCTTGCAAAATGTGGATTTTCTTATTATTTAATGGTTATCAGCAAGGAGTTCTGAAGATGCCTATGACTAAGATAGCTGACAACAAGGATTAGATTCTTTCAGAAAGTATTAGGTTGGCTGTATAATGAATATGCTCGTGTCCGTGAAAGAAAATAGTTCTTTACTGCAGTAATAAGTATAAAACTTTGTATTAACAATTAAATAACTGAGATCAGAATGATATCAAAACTTAACAGTAAGCTCACACTATACAGTTTTTCTGTATTTCAGGTTGGATATTAGGAAGAATTTCTTTTCAAAAGGGGTGATCAGGCACTGAAGCAGGCTGCTCAGGGAGATGGTGGTGTTACTGCCCTTGGAGGCATTTAAGGAAAGGGTAGATGAAGAACTCAGGGGTCATGCTTTAGTGGGCAGTATTGATGGTGGATGACTGTTGGACTAGATGATCTTAGAGTTCTTTTCCAACCGTAATGCTTCTGTGACCCTCTCCTACTTTGTTCTGTGTCACTACAGAATCAACTGCCACTTCACCTCAGGCTTTCTTTTTCATTGACTGTGTTGAGTTGGTAATCAAGGTTGTATCAAAAATGGGAGGAGAACAAGGAGAGAAAGCAGCATACTTGTCATTAAGACACTGTTCAGTGTCCCAGGATGATAGGGGATTCCAACCGTAGTTTTTCATCTCTATACATGATGCTAAAGCAAAAAGCAAACTTAGAACCAAACAGACTTTCCAAATAGGTAGGTTGGTTAGATTAAATGCACCAAATAAATTATCTAAGGTTTTGCATAGATCCATAAAACTGTAAAAGGAAACCTTGCCAGAGTTTTAAGTTTTTGAGGCTTACTTATTCAACATAAATTGCAGCTTTGGCAAGTCATCCTTGAAGTTTTGATGCTAGATATTGCAGGGCCAGTAATGGGGATTTTCTGCAGCTATTTAGCATTTTGTGTATGTAATTCAGTGTATTCTTTATTATTTAATAGTACATATTTTTGTATAATCTGTAATTCAAAATAGAAAAAAAAATCTGAGAATCTTCAGCAGTTTTGCAAATTTTCTATTTACAAGCTTAAGCTGGTGTTTGTAGAGGAGGTTTGTCCCACTTTTGCTGCTTCGTTAATGGAAAGATATCTCTGGACTTCAGGTAATCTGCTCTGGATAGGTTTACTGCAGTTGTAACAGTTTTACAACACTGTAGATAACAACAACTAAGACATCTTGTTTAACTTCTGCATTTCTACTAATACAGGAAATTTAACTGTTGTGATTTCATTCCTGAAGTTCTGTTTGTTTTGTTATAACAAGCACTTCCATGTATAACTGTGCAGTTAACTGGGTTGCTTTTATCCTTTCACACATCAGCGTGAACAAGAAAATGCAATGGCTCGCCTTAAAAAGCAGCAGCAAGAGCTGGAGCACATGAGGCTGTGCTATTTGGCAGCAGAAGAAAAAGAGCTGGGGAAAACAGACCGACAAGAGCTGGAGGATATCAGAAATGAACTTAACAGGTATTAGAACAGTTGTGAGATTCCTCTTTTTCCTCTCTTCTTGAACTCTATCTCCAAATAAGAAAAGGTTCAGTTAAATCATATATAATTGGCTGTCAGTGCGGTAATAGAATATGTTTCGGTGTCTCTTAGGTAAAAATTTGCAAATTTGTAAAATGCAACAGTAATGTACTATAGAAAATCTATGTTTAAAGTCAGTATACTTTGGTTTTAATATTGTTGTAGAACATCAGGGTTTTTTGTTTGTATCTATTCTGAACCTTCAGGTTTAGAGAGGACTGCATTACAGGAGAGGGGTGGTGAAAGGCAGATATTTGTCTTTATTTGAGATACATTACATTTTTAAGTCTGTCTAACTTAAGTTGTCCTCCTATGGCTGTCAGCATTAATATTGTACATTAATTAACAGTGCACATCAAAACCTTGTAATTTGAGTGGCTTTGCAAAATCAAAATAGGAGCTTTGGTAGTAATTATTACTATACTGTACTCATATTAAAGAAGAGTACTTTAGCTATCATATCAATACCTCATTTATGTTTTTTTTCTTTTAATTTCAGTATATACAAGGTAAACTTTCATCTTTTATAAATTTATTTATTTTACTAATTATATCAGCAGATGTGTGGTTTTTGTATGAAAAGCAAAGCAGTTTTTAATACTCATCTTCTGTTCTCTTCCATTTTATCAACATCAGGCTAAAGCAACAAGAAGAGAGAAAGCAATTTCAAGATGTTAGAGATAATTCTGCACATAAAGTGGATAGTCTTCATACTAGAAAATCAAATGAGAACACAGATGATTATCTCTCACGTCTGATGGAGGAGAGGGATACCTTGTTAAGAACAGGAGTGTATAATCATGAAGATCATATTGTAAGTGAACTTGATCGTCAAATCAGAGAGGCTATTGCAAAAAGAAATGCCACTAAATAAAAGCATACAAAAAAACAGCCTGAATTTGAATAGGCTTACTGATGTTTTTGAACCTTTCTCTTCAAAAATGTATGGTGATGCATAGATTTGCACATTCTTAGCTGTTTTTAAAGTCAGTGTCAATATTTGCAGTGCATAATGTTAAGTGAAGTTTTAAGTTTCAAAGGGGGTGGCTGTTTTTAGTGTTTTTGTATTCCTATACATGCAAATATATTTATATTCTGAAGTGTTTTCTACCACTCTTTCCACAATTGGGCTGTGTTTATTTTTAAGATATTTAATAATTGTTCTCAGTTTTTTGGTCAGTATTTCAATTGTTTTTTTAGAGTTCCTCAACTATACTTGGAGAAAGTGTCATCAGCTCTTTTCTGTGATTTTCTTAATTCTCTGAAATTCTTAATTTTGACCCAAAATGCAGCTCCTGAATAAATGTCACTTTTTATTAAATGACAAACTAATCAATTTTTACTTCTGCAACTGCAGTGAATATAGCTACTTTCTACAGTTAAGTTTTCTTTTTAGAGGCAAGCATTTAATTGGAAGGGAAGGAGCTCCCAAACCTTGTGAAACTGAAACTGATTGAAATGTTAAGTAACTGGTATGATCATACAGGATGAAAATGCTTTTGTCCTAGCAGCTTTGCACATAAGACTGTAAGGGTGAGCCCAGGCTTTGTTCATAAATACATGTGCATTCTTATATTTGTCCCGTGTGAGAAACTATATTTGAGTCATTTTTAACATTTCAGATGCTGGGCACATGCATAAGATAAGAGTTTTACTAAGACATTTTCCTTAATCAGTGCCTACTCAGTTTGCAGTTCTTTAACACGTATTTCAATCTGTGTTTTCTCATTGCTGTTAGGATGATTTATTTGATTGTTGAAGTGTGAAAAGGATAGCCTCAAATTGTTCAAAGCCAGAAGAAAGATCCATGAGAAATGTTAATTTCTGCATAGTAGTTGAAAAAGTTTTTGTTTTTTCTAGCTTCCATTCTGTTTGAGTAGATGTAAAATCATTCACATGGACCTAGCTAATTACATAAACTTACAGCACTGTCTTTTTAATGGGGATTTTTGTCATGTTGCCATGGTTCTCAGTTTCAATCTTGAGTACTGAAAAAGTGTTAAATATCTCTATTCAGGCAAAGCATAACAGACCCTATGCAAAACATTTTTTTCAGTGTACTTGCATGGATACAACTGTACATGTATTGCCTTCCTATTTTTCATGGTATAAATCATAGGATAGTGCATCTGACTTGCCTAGCATGGGCCCATTTCCTGCTAAAAAAGCTTGGGTTTTAGGCCCCTTAAAGTTTTAATGTAGCTACTTATTCTCAGATGTTACTTTCTATGAGGACTTACTGTTTATCAGAGTAAAAGTATATAAGAAATTATTTTGTGATGCCTCTCACACCTATATTTTTTCAACTGAAGGTGTTTGAAAAGATTCTACTCCACTAGTAAAGCAAGTAACACCTTGATAAATCCTGCACAAATTCATGGCATGTAATTTTATGCTGTTATGTTAGTGCTTCTGTTGTCATTGATGCATGATCATGCACTGTTGCATAATCCTGCATTATTGGAAATGAAACGGGATTCTTCTGTCTTACCAAGAAGACTTCGTTGTTCCTGAAATTGCTTCACTTTTGCAAGACGTGCAGTTTCTTTTTCAAACACTAGGGGGTCCATTAGACTTAAAGATTGCAGAGTGTGTATAATAGCATTTTCATGACTGGTGATTTTTTAACCAATTCTATGATTTTTCAGGTGTTACATTATTTAATAAACTCATATTTTTAGTATTAAGGACTTTGTGTTTCTTTTTCTATTTCTTTGAACAAAGCTTTTCTTTATTACTGTAGGTCATATGACAGTCTTTGGTGCTTGGAACAATTAAACTGATCAGTTGACTTTTGAAGTTAATTTCATTTTTTCAATTTCTGATAGTCTCTTCTGTGATTTGTACAGGAAACAGCAGTCATGAGGTGGTAAAATTTGAAAGAATACATGCAGATTAGTTTTCTTCTAGTAAATCAAAATATTTAGTAAAATTTACAGTAGGTCAACTTTTTTTTTTTTTTTTTAAGAGGAAAAAATGCCTCAACCTGCTATTTTAAGCTCTTTGGGCCACTTTGTGTTCTGAAAGTTCAGTACTTACAGGATGACAAGCACGTGTTACAATGTTTTCCTAATTCCCTAGGAATTTTTTTGGTTATACAGCCATTATGCTTCATGTTCATTATTTGTATTAGGATAAAATAGTGAACAATACTTTGGGTTTAATATTTCAACTCAAATTGTGCAGGAAGAGGTTGAGGTCTTTCATTCTGAAGTAATCTAGAAATAAATATGGATGCATACTTGTTGTAGATAGGTATTGCAGACTGCAGTTTGGTATTGCTTTTTTATATTTTTACATTGGATTCCATGGGCTCTTTGTTGCCACGAAGCCATTTTAAACATTATAGTTATTCAGTGGAAAGATCAAGTACTGTTTTTATTAAAAATGAAAATAAAAATTCTCTTATTTTCTATCGTAATCTCTCTTTATGGCAAGAATAAATAGCATTTAAGCTTATTTTAACATCCCCAGCAAAAAAAATCCTGCTGGAAATTGTGTATAACTTTGGTCCAGCTTCTATGTGCATTGAAGAAAGGGAAGAGGAGAAGCAACAGCTATGCATTCTGGCAAACTCATGATGTTAACTTTGGTGTAGCCAGATTTCACTGAAGAAATGTGAAATTATTTTAGAACAAGTGATTTTACTGCTGTTTTTCTGTAAACTTAAATGCCCATAAATAGTAATAAATGGGGATGTTGAGGCAGAGAAGGGTTGTTGGGTTGTTCTTATTGCCAAATTAGTTCATTGTCACACCTTTATCGTCTTTACTATTTGGGCACAGAACTTGCAGTTTCCTCTAAATAAGGACACTTCGTTACTGAATTATATCCTGTATTTGTCCAGATCTCATCTTCTAAAGGTAAAGCATTAGTCTAATTGAAAATGAGGACATCTAGAAACACAGCTTGTGTGCAGGATAATCCTCATCCAGAGGACCCCTGCCTGCTTCCTGGGGTGCCAGCTGTTTCTGCAGTGAGGACTTCCTGCTATTACTAATCTTTACCATCAAGTAGTTGACTCAAATTATTTAGTGCTGAGTTGAAAGCAAAGCAGCAAATCTGCATATAATCTGCATATAATATCTATTATTTAATAAATAAATAAATAAATTATACACCTTTACAAGGAGCATGAACTAAGATTCTGAGAACTGTTACAAGGAAATTGAGCACTTTTTCACTTATTATTAGGCTTTATCAGAAAATTTCTCTAAATTCTTAATTATTCAAGGACTGAAATCTTAGAATTGTAGAAATAAGAAGTGTTTTCCTTTAAAACTAGTTTATTAAAACATGTAGCTATGAATAGATCTTTCCACCATTGTGTACTTGGGAGTGAAGCTGTAACTACTGTTTCCATACTTTAGCAGTTACCCAACATTTTCAACCCTAGCCTTTTCAAAGCTGCTGTTGCAGGGAAGCAGCAATATTACGTCTGGCACTGAATTTTCAAGTATTCATTCCATTGCTGTACTACACTGCGATATAAATATTCTTCTCTTCCATCCACCGAGATAAAACTTAATGCATAGCTAAAGATGGAAGTCCTTTATCATATCTCGTAGGTGCTACTGAAGTGTTTATACCAGTTATTACATATTTACACAATTATTTATTTTGCTACTACTGTGCCTCAATGTTCGTGACCTGTGTCAAGTCTTGGATAGGAAGCACCAGCTCTACTATTGTTACAGGCAGAACTGTAGAAAGGCGGCTGCATACTTAGATCTCATTTAATTTGTTTCCCCAGGGGGTTGTATTAGTAGTGTTTTCATTAGAAGTGTTTTTACAGATGTCAGCTATCCAGATATGAAGTCTCGGTGGTGGAGAAGCAGTCAGGAATTTGGCATTCAGAAGAGAAAGAAAAAAGTCAACTTTGAGAGACTAATCTATAAAAAAATAATTTACTGACTTTCTGATGTAGAAATTTGCAGTAACCCCATTGCAGCTCTAACGTGAGTCACTGAAGTTTTGCAAACTTGAAGTTTTTCTGTTCTTAACTTCAAGAAATGCTACAGCCTGTTGTTCCTCATCAACAAAGACTAAAATAGTCCTCATTAACAACGTTTCTGGAAAAGTGGCATCCAGTACTCTTTTTTTTTTTTTTTTCCTGCAACTGAAATACTTGTAGTAGTTTGACATCATTTTAAACTATTTATGTTTTGCTGCAGAAAGTTTTCTTCTAACAATATACATAGCAAGTAGATGATTGTGCAAGTATGGTGTTACAGAACATTTAACTGAAAGGGGTTTGATGAGGCATAACTGCATTGACAAAATAATAATGCATTAACATTTAAGTGGGCTTACTTGTAGCAGGAAGAGTAGAGCACAGCTACTGTGCATTGCTCATGGTTTTAGCTGTTCTCTGAGAAGAGGATAGAACAACTGTTTTCAGAGATTACGTGTTACTGTCATCAGATCTGCAGTACAAATGGGGAGAGGCTATTTATCAGGGAGGGCAGCGAAGGTAAGAGAAAGACTTATGTATGTGCTTGAAATTCAGGCTGCACAGAAGAGTGTGGGTGCCACGTCCCAGAACTGGGATGGGAATTTGGACAGCCTGATGGAGTGGGAGGTGTCCCTGTACATGACAGAGGAGTTGGAACTGGATGGTCTTTAAGGTCTCTTCTGACCCAGACCTTTCAATGCTTAGAGCAATGAAATTAAATCATCAGGTTTTAAGTTGAGCAAGCAAATTAAGCTAGTAGGCATTTTATAGAATTTAGGTTGAAGTGCTAATGGTAAGTCTTCCGTGTTTTTTATTTGCTTAATAGCTTAGTGTAAGTGAAGGAATTCTTTGTTTTGTTTCTGGAGATAGAGTAGGATTAAATTCTTCTCATATCAAGAGACACTGGTTGTACAATACGCCAGGCCATTGGTGTTCTCACCTGAGAAGGCTATTTTGGGCAATGAGTTTATAATACAGTAGATGATGCAGATGAGGGCTGTAAGGCACTGTAAGATATTATTTGTTCTATTATCAGAGTTACACACAAAGGTAGGAAAACCATTCGTTCCAGGCATTAAACTGACAGCTTCTCATCCAAATAAATCAGACAGCTTCATGGTTCATTCTTAAAGCTGGCGCTTCAAGCCAGTAATACTCATATACAGTAATTTTCATCAATATTAGTGCCTGTTTTGTGCAAACTGCTTCACTAGGAATCAATCAAGCAACATTGAGAATCTTTTATGTAGACTGTATAACATTTTTTATGTTTGTACAGCAATTTAACACTTCTGATGTGTATGCATATGATGTTTTGTATGCTCAGGTTTATTTTGCATCCTGATTTTTCTGGTGATTTTACTGCAGAAATGGGGCTAATAACTCTAAATAAACAAACTAAGCAGGATGTCAAGATCAAGACAGTAACACTGCCAGAATGAATTGGTAGGTCTATCTACTTCCATGAGAGGGCACTGCTCTTCATGGAAAGCCTTGGACACCTTGACAATGTGTCATAACCTAAATAGAAATAGTTAAGCTTAGCTAGAGGACATTTTAAAAGGTATTATCTCTGCATCGCAGCATAAGAGCAAAGCAATGCTTGTGTTGCATTACTTTATGCAACATGACGTCTTTCCTGAAGCAGTTGTGAGGAAGGACTCCTATGGGCAGACTTAGGGTTGACTGTGTAGCAGGGCTCTCCTTTTCTCAGCAGCAAAGTGAGAATAACAGGGGCAAAGGTTTTGTGTGCAAGAGGTTCACAAACTGCGTCAACCTCAGACTGTATGATGTCTTCTTAATGCCCTGAATGTGGTAGTCACTAGTTTCTAACTGGACGCTTCTTCAGCAAATAATTAGAAATTATTTAAATTACCTAACTTTTCTTAGTAAATAAATCAGTATCTTTTTTCATTTTTCTGAATAGTTATGAATTCAACCAAAGGTTTTCAGGAGAAAAATGAAAAAAAAAAAAAAAAAAAAAAAGTTTTAATCTTTAACTCCTATTTCTATCTGAAGGAAATTAAGCAAGTTGGGTTGCATGCAGCCTTTCCAGAGAAGTTGTTCAAGGAGCAACTATGAAGTTTTGCTGCCCTGGGCACAGCTGTATCAGATGTGAGGCAGTACTGTCTGCTCCTGCTTCCTTCTCTGTTGGTAAGAGGAGGAGGATTTCTCACTGTCCTGATGTTTTGATGAACACCTTGCTAGATAATGATTGGTTGTTACAGGTGTTTGGAAAAAGGTCAAGCAGTGTTTGGCGTACTCTGTGTGTTAAGTAAATAAGTAGTTGCAAGGATTTTAGTAAAAGCTTTTATAAGAAATCTTTTCCTGACTTACTGAGATATTTATGAAAGCAAATTCCTATTATTCTAACAGTCAGGACAGATACAGCTGGAAATAAGTCTGGAAGGCACTCACTGTCATGGGGAAGAGCTGCAAGCTGCTTGTGGAACCTCTGTCTCTACATGTATAACAGCAAGCTCCCAAGTGCTCACTGCAACCATACAGACACACGGTGAAGAGTAGATTTCACCAGCAGGCAGTGATTTGTTTATGATGAAAACCAAAATACGTATTCATTAGGTAATATGCATGCATCATTTTATATGCTTTTGTAGTAAGCAGTCTTGAGCAGGAAATTCATTTTTTTAAAAAGGTTTCTCATGCCCTTATTTTGCTTGCTGTTCACTTCGCTGATTGACTTCAAGATAAAAACAGCTTTTGTGTGAACACTGAGGGTTTGAGAACAACTACTGAATCAAATGAGCTGCAAAGCAATTTTTAGTGGGTTTCGTTATTTAGACTTTCAAAAAAAAAAAAAACAAAAAAAAAGAGAAAACAGGCATTGGATGCTGCTTTCTTTCAGTAAATGAACTCTATTGTGAATGAAGTAATTAGATGACCCCTGTGCAGTCTGAACACATATATACGTGTTTTTAAACACACAGGTGAAGTAGGAATGTGGTCACTGGAATACACCTAGTTGCTCTGCAGGCAGAGGGGCTTGCTCTGTCCTGCAGCACTCTCCTGATTTCCTCCTGTTGCACAGAGCAGAACTTCAGAGCTCAGCATCCAGATCACCTAAAGTCATGTTAGGATGGAACAAAGTTGTCCTTGGGGAGATGAGAGGCAGCATAACCTGTTCTACCATTCGTTTCCCTGATGAAACTAAAACCAACACAGAAACCGATTGCCACTTGTGCCTTTCTTTGCTGAGATCTCTGAAATCTTGCATTTATTCACCTCAGTCTCATAAATACATGTTTTTAAAATGCTGCAACCTCAACTCCCTCCTCCAGCTCCAATTTTGTTATCACAGTATCTATTTTAATGGCTATTAAGCTGCAGTGTCCGTGCCTTATCTTTGTCAGTTAATGTATCTAATTCCACCATCCCAGAGGGAATAAACCTGAAGCTAAAGCCTGCAATATATTAAAGAATCAAGAACGCTTATGCAGAACAAACAGAGGATTTAGCTTGGATAAACAGCAGAGAGCTCAGTGTCTTTTATGTCCAGGGCTCAGGACTGGAAGAAGAAAATGACTATAAATCATCCCTGTGAAACAACATAACATAAATGTTGTATGTTTATTTAAAACTTTATACAATCATTTATCTCAGCTATAGCTCAGTTTCAAAAAGTGCTCTGCTGTAATTAGGTACTGAGACTAGCAGTGATCAAGAGTGAAATGATATATGGTCTTCAGCCAGAATTTGCTTATGGGAAGAATGGAAAGCACTTAGGCAGACACCGAGTATCTATAGCCAGCAGATCAAGCAGGAGGATAATTCAACAATAACAAAATCCTTGATAAATTTTTTCCTGTTTCTCTTCAAAATATCACTTTTCTTGTAACGTGACATTGTTTTGAGAGCTAAGCAACCAGCAATTTATGCCTTAATTTTCACAATTGAATAAAGGCTGATTTGTTTTCCATGTCCAAGGTATGACATGTTGCTCCACCAGACTCTAATTTAAAAAAGGCTAAATCTTCTGGGCTTGCATTCCAGGGAGAAACACTCCTTAAAACACGCTGCTGCTGCTGCTTGCTTATACCCTGAGTTCCTGCAGACTCACAGCAAGTCACGGCTAACCATTTCCTTATAGGAAAAGGAGAGCCATCAACTACATGTGTTCTGCCTATGGAGATGGACAGAAGTTAATGCAGCTCTTACTGCAGGAGGAGAGCTTTCCCCACATGCTTTGTGGTGTTCCAGAGGGGTGTTTAACTGCCTCCAAAGGCACTGGTGCTTGCCTCAAGCTGGAGGGTTGCGAGGACAGGGCACAGCCCTGGCTTTTACTCCACCACATCCCAGCCATAGGTCAAGCTGACTTCCATTTTTGTGGGTACACCCTTGCACACAGGATTTCCTATCACCATATTTCCCCCTTGCATTTCCATGCTGTTGGGGCGTATCTCTGGGGAAGTGCACATTGTGACATCAGAGATCTCAGCAGTGTGACCGGCTGGGATGGCTTCTGCTGATGTTGCAGGTGCTGTCTCCTCCCACGCGTCTGCGTACCTGGCAGATCTCCTGTTGCCTTAACAGCACTCTGAGGTTCCAGTGCCTCTGGGTTTTTACAGCTTCCAGAGGTGGCCCCTCAAACTCTACACTGCTCCGCATTACCAAAACACATTATTTCAGTTTGCAGGATTAAAGTTTACTAGTGGCCCAAGAATTGACTCTAAAAAGAATAAGAAACGTGGCACACACTCTGCACCTTGAGCTGTTTTATTTATTTTAATTTCATGTCCTTGCCCGTGAAGATGAGGACTGTAGAGGCAGGTAACCGAGGAACCAATGCCAGAGGTGAGACTATCTGTACTTCTCCTCCGCTGACACAGTGCTGTACAGAGCACAGGCTCATAAATATTTCTGTGGCTATGCAGCTGCAGATGTTTTCAAGCAAATATATTTATTATGTCAATAACAATAAAAAAAAGATGACTTATTCAATAATTCATAATGGTTGCAGGGCTGCTGGAGGCCAGCATGGCTCACTTTACTTTAGATAACTTATAAATGTAGATAATTTCCATGACAGTTCGAAATTACTTTCTGGTGAGTATTTATCTGAGATTTAATTTTCTTATTAACCCAACCTATTCTAGAAAAGTAGACAGCAGTGCTGCTGTCTTCCTTGTTCTGCTCTCCCAGATGCAAGCAGTGATGTCCAGAAGTGGTTGGTGGAGGCAATGCAGCAGGAGAGGAGGGAGCGCCGTGTTCTGAGGGCACACAGCTTCCCCTCCATACTGAGGTGAATCACCACCAACCTCGTGGCATGAACCTATCAATATCCCAACAGCCCCAGTGTTTCGGATGAGTTCTTTTCTGCAGGTGTTTGGATGCCAACAGCAGTTATTGTATGGACAGAAAAGTGTACATGGAACAAGCTTACAGAGAACAAGCTTAGGATAGTGTTTCTGGCTTGTTGTTTAAAGCTCATCTTTACGAGCTGATAGGTTTAGAGTTTATTAACAACTTCGTAGTGAATGCGAAGTAGAGAATCTGTAATTTAGAAATATGAGGTTGCTTTATGGATTTAATTTTGCACATGCAAAAAAACCATACAGCTGCAAGAATCTGTAACTCCAGGCCTGGTTAAAAACAAACCTTGCTCTAACACCAATAAAAGTTAGCAACAAACACTGGAAAACTCGAGCTATGTACAAAGGTGGCAGATAGCTGTGGGACTCCACTGGGTGTGGGCTCCTGGGCAGAGGTGGTAGTGTGGGACTCAGTCCCACTGACTGCTGTCCCACTGCCCTGCTGTCCCACTCCACACCACAGAGACACAAAGCACCCTTCCGCCTTCATCGCCAGAGAATTTACTGATGATATGCAACTAAATATTTAGTTGTGCAGAGGACAGCTTGTCACAGACAGCTTTGTGGCTAATGTATACAAATGCTGGTATGGTGCTGGCTTCCTCCCTCTGTGCACAGAGATACACACGCACCAGCCGCAGCCTAAATAAGCTGATTTATTTGTTTCAGTTATTTGATAAGTGCATCATACCTCAAACCCTAGGAAACCACTTAAGGAGGATTATAAGTTTTATGATGTGAAAAGATTACCCTGAGTGCGCTGAGCAAAGTTTACATTCAGAGCCTGTGCAGGAGGTGAGGCAGCCACAGAGGCTGGGGAAGGGCTTGTGAGCTGGAAAAGGGATTTTCTCTATTGCTGCACCTCTAGTCAGATTTTTACTCCCTTCAATCACTAAAGGAATTGCCCTGGAAAGCTTCAGTGACAGCCAGGGGCCCCAGAGCTGGGGGAAATCATGGGCTGGGTTGGAGTTGGCACTGTTGGCCCAGCACACATGGACACAACACAGCAGTGCTGCAGTGTGACAGTGCTCATAGTGCATGCAGTGCATGCTGCAGTGCTCAGATTACTCACAGTGCTCACAGTGCTCATTAAGCTGCAGTGCTGCACTGACACAATGCCACAGTGCTCACAGTGCTCACAGTGGTGCATGGTGCAGTGAGCAGTGTGGCCACACCACTGCTCACTGCACCATGCACCACTGTGAGCACTGTGAGCACTGTGCCACACCAGAAGCAGCACTGCAGAGCCGCAGCAACCACTGATGACACTCACGGTGTTCTGCTTTCATTCATTCCCCTGAGCAGCACAAACCTTACTCCTGCTCTGCCCACCACCAACACTGCTGTGTGAGTGGCATTCGCATTGCATTGTGCTCTGTCTCCTGCACCTTTCATGAGGGAGTGCTCATGTGTCACCAGGAAATGTCGGGCAGCACACTTTATTAGCCTCACAATCCCAGGGCCCATCAATACTTGTCGGGGCCCGATGAGATCATGCCACCATTGTTAATCAGAATGGAGGAGGAGGTGAGAAGCGGGATATACCTGCAGGAAGGAATCCATTTTATGAAATGTACTGCGGCTTCACATGCAAAGTGCTTTTTCAGTACAAAAGAGTGGGCAGATGACCAGCCTATCACTGAAGTTTAAGCTAACTTCCATTTAGAATTAGACAGCTCATATTTTTACAAGAAGAGGAGAAATATGGCATAGCATAGACAGGCGAGTGGATCCTTCTATCAGCTTCTGTAAGGCCCATTACTTAGAAAAGCACTTAAGTGCACCACTGGCTCCAAGCGCAGGGAGTGTTAGTTAATGGAAAGCTGTTAGACTGAGGTCTGTGGGAGAAGCCTGAGATACCCTGCTGACACCCCTGGTGAAAATGCTGTCCCTTACAGAGCATCTTTTGCACACCCAGCTGAGTGTAAGCACAGCACTTAGTGTGTCACATCTTTCATGCAGCGCAAGGTCCCCCTCTATCACTTTGGGTCCAGGTGGCATTGTGATGGGAAATGAATGGTGCTCAACAGGCCTAGCAGAAGAAATGCAGAGGAACAGAATGAGCCGTATGCAATAACTCCTCCTGATGCTGTAGCAGTCACAGCCAAAGGGATGCAGCTGAAAGATCTCAGGGAGTCCCCAATGTTATTTTAAGAATTCTCACAGAAAACCCTTGATCTGAGCCATGTCAGCACTCCTGAGGATCTCCCTGGGGTCTTCTGGAAGAAAGTGCCTCATCCACAGCTCATGCGGACTCTGTTCTCACAGTGCAGTGGATGCAGTCTTGTGAATGTTAAACACAGCACCACACTCGTGCCTTTTGTTAGGAGGAAGGAGTAGGTTTTTAAGAGAGCATTTCTCCTTCTCTAATCTAAATGCGCAGTTTCAGGGGATAGAAAGGGTGGAACACATTATTAGAAAAAGTCCGACGGGAATTAAAAGCAAAAAGCAGCAATCAGAACTCAGCAGATGCTGTTACAAACCAAACACACTTGGCTTCACTGAAAAGCACTTGCCTCTATTTCTAAGTATACAGAAATAAGTATGTCTAAATGAGATGCAAATATGTTTCCCCGTGACCTCTCAGAGCTGCTGACCCTGCTGGGTTCTACTCGGAGGGGAACACACTTTTAGCAATAGCAGCCCACTTCCAGGGCTCTCCTGGAGCAGAGGCAGAGCCAAAACCACTTCTGTGCAGGTCCTGATGTACATGATGACTGCACTGGGTTCAGGGACAACAAAGCCATGAATTTACTGCCCATTGATTAGTGTAATTCCTGCAGGCCCCATGAAATTCTTTTAAATGGATATCAGATACAAGAATAAAGCTGAGAAATCAAATGCAAATCTGCTTTGCTCAGGGCAAAATCTTGCGTTCATATTTCTATTCCATATCAGACTGTTCCAGTTAAGAGCGCAACTGACAAACAGAATTAAAAAGCACTTAATTTGCCAGTTTTGGTAGAGTACTTGAGTAGAGAAGAGGCTATTAGATCGTGCAGCCTCATCTTGTGCATCCGAGGGCTTTACATTTCATCCAGCAGTCCTCCAGGAGCCCCACGGCCTCCCTGGCAGCTCAGCACCCATCTTGGCAAAGGCACATCTTGCAGGAAGGCACACAAGCTCCACATGAGGACGCTGGTTTGGGCAGTTAGCATTCTGCACCAGGGTGATGGGAGGAGAGCTGCTCAGCTCTTCTGACAGGACTGGATCCCAAAGCAACCAGCAAGGGGCAGAAAACTTTTCTAAGCCCATTTGCAAACGATTTTCATAAAACTCTTCTGTAAAACCTCTGGGCTCTGTAATTCAACGCCAGCCCTGAGCTCTGGCCTTTTACTGGAGATGTATCTTGGCCTCATCTCGCGCTTCCAAAACTGAGAGCCAAGTTTTGAAAATTAAGCTCTTGGGCTGAATATGGGTTAGGCATGCCCTTGATCCAAGTACAGCAGTTCTCCAAGCTGTTTGTACTGATTTACAGTGAAAACAGTCTTTCAATGACTCTAGGTAGTTTTTCCGATTTTTCCACCAGAAAAAGAAACAAAATCAATCACTTTAAACTGCTTCGCTTTCTATTGTCTTTGGGAGTCTTTATGGAACAGGTTCTAGTTTAAAACTTACCATTTTCTTGTGACAAGCATGCAACTTAGTTTTACCATCTCTATGACATTTCCCTAAGCCACCTACCTGTGATTAGTGCTGGCTCGCTTTTTGTTTAGTTCTGCTCTCAGACGTCCATTGGTTTGCTCCCAGTGCTGGAGGCTGCTGCTACTGGCACTGACGTCAGCAAATGATACTTCCAATGTCCTTAGGATAAAATGCAGGCAAGAGGCAGACAATAAAAGGTTTTCCACCTGTGTCTTCTAGTAACATAAGTCAGATAAAAGATACATGAGCATAAAAATATATATACGTGCATTTCTGATTTGAGGGGTTTTTTCTTCCGTTTTCTTGCTGGCTTGTGTTACTCCCTTTATTTCTGCTTGTCTAATAATACAACATCATATTAGTTTAAAGCTAACTTTGGAAACTGTGTAGCATCAGGGACTCATTACTTCTCGTACTTATGGGAACTTGCTGGGGCACACAGTGTTCCCACAATAAGGTGGGCAAAGTGTTTGCCGGTGAGGCATTGCATGGCAACTTTGGGATGCCTTTCATTCATCATCTGGGTTTTCTGTTTTTTTCCTAACAATCTGTTAGATCTCTTGGGAAAGCTGCTGTACCTTAGCAAACCTCTATGGGGGTGAGTGGAGAGGATATTCAGAGCACTTTCCCCACTCGAAGCACCACAGAAGGTCACTTGCACAGCTCTCTGCAGTCAGTCATCCTCATCAATCAGAGAGGCATGTTCTGCTTCACACTCATTTAAACCAGGATGTGTTTGCATTTCTCATTAATTTGTCAGCTTCCATTTGGGAAGCATTCTCATGCAATCAATGGAAGTCAGCAGGTAAGCCTAAATATTTGCACAGGCTGTACCTAATGAGATCACTTAGACAGCATTTGACACGAGGTGTCACTGGGATGGGAATCCATCCTTGGAAAAGGAATGCCAGGACAGGTAAAGTGGGCATACCTCTGTGCATACACGCTTCCCTTCTTTCCTCCACAGAAACCCAGTGCTGACCCCACACATGTGGGCACCATGGGCATGTGGTACCAGACTGAGGCTGAGACTGCAATTAGAGCCTGTTTTCTGAGGAATGAGACTGTTGTAGGTTCCTGTAAATCAAATCTAAGCCAAGGAGCAGTTCCTTGATATGCACCTTCCAGCTCATTGCTTTGACACACATGCGGGCTGAATCCTGCTCAGCTCTCATATGCAGCTGGCCTTTCACCGATGGATCCAGTGCCCCGCTCGTGCCTTAGGAAACCCAACGCCACGCTTGCTTCTGAGTTATAGTAGATATAAAGGCTTTTTTCTCTCTCTTTTTTTTTTTTTTTTTCCCTAAATCATTTTAACGCCATCATTTGTTGGGCCTTAGGGTAAAATTACATTTCACAGCTCCCTTGTTCCCATGCTATGGTAGAAAAGAGATTGATGTCTGAAATTTCAACTGTATTTGTCTTACAAATTTGTCCGACTCCCCAGAGAATAATTGTCTCATATCATTTGAAGGCTGGTAATTCCTTTGGAATGACCTCTGTGTTATAATTACAGCGAGAGCACTAGTATGTAGCTGGGCAAAGTGAAAGTTAATGTTCTTGGTTTCTAGCTTTGTTATTTTTGTTAAACTGTTCCCCTTCAAAAGAAATACCTGGAGATACGGAGCCCTACTCTAGGGGGCTTTTTGCAGATAATCCAGAGCAATTTTTTTTCTGCAGAACACTTACACGCATTAACAGTTATCTGAAGGTTGCAATATATTCTTAAAGTGATTGCACATTTCTGGAATATATTAGCAGAAATGGTGGCTGTAGCATGCTGCTTACCTCAGAATTATTTTTTTTCTTCCACTCCAGACGCTTTGAAATTTTCTGGAAATATATTCAGCTGTGGTTTATGTACTTTTTCTGTCATGATATGGGGGTCAAATTGAGAGTAATTTAAATACACATTCTGCTCAGGAAAGAAAATTCTGCAAAGCTGCAAAGAAATCTGGAGAAAACAGCAAGCGGGCCAGCAGATAAAGAAGACGAGGTGTGTGCTGTGGGCATCAAGGCAGGCAGCATGCAATTTGCAGCAGGGATGTCACACGGGTGCTGCTGCCCCAGGACCCCAGGAGGTGCCTGGGACCCCTCCTGGGAACTGTGGGTGCTGGGCAGTGCGCGGGGCTCTCTGCTGTCTGCGGCCATCACTGAGATTTACATGCTCAATCCTGTCTGCCTCAGCAAAGCAATAAATACCTCAAAATGCTCTACACTATAGGGCCTATTCTACTCTTGATTTACAAGGCCAGTTACCTATACTAACCTCTGCTAATGTGGGTGGGAATTTCTTTTATAAATCTTTGGCACACTCAGGAGGGACACTGGACTTAAGCTGGTACAATTCTTCTCTCCGGACAAACCTAGTGGCTCTCATCCCCTTTAACTCAGCTCTTGCATGTGTAGAGCACTATTTGAAGGTAAAAATGCCCTTTGGTGAGCCTGAAGGGCCTGTGCACTTCCTTTAAAAAGCACAGACCCTTCTCAACACAGTTGCTGCGATCATAGGTTCTAAATAGCAGTGCTTACCAATCATTTTAGTAGCATCTTTGATAATGCTGCCATTTTTTTACTGACTGCCCACAGAAATCATGACACTCCATAGTGGATGCTCTTCAATATTCTGGTTTTTTTTTTCCTCTGCACTTTCTTGAACAGTGTCCACCATAAAAAATTCAGAATTGAGACTGCTAAAGGTGTCCAGCAGGACAGTACACACTGCCCTATGCTTGTTGTCAGCAAGAAAATCCTGGTCCAGGTTACAACTGCTAAATTCATCTCTGTTTTTTCCTGCATATTTTCTGATGATCCTGGAGTGTTAAACCTCCCCCTTTTAGTTAGGTGACTGGAAATGTTTGCAAAGCAGTATTGCATGTAGACAGTCTGGTGACAGAATTAGAGGAAGACAAGGAACTTTGTTGAAGTGTAATGAGAATTAATGTTTTGGCTATTGCAGTTGATGGATATGCTGGAAAAATAGTTAAAGTTGCTTTCTGTGCTCAAGTCAGCTGCCATAACAACTGTTTCCAGAGAATGCAACTTCTGAATCCTTGTGTAGAGCACGGGGGGACTCAAACAACACAAAAGAATGTGGGGTTTGGAGGGAAGGGGGTGCGGGGAAGGGAAAGAAAAGCACTGTATAAGTTTAACTACTTCCAGCTCATTTTTCCCCATTGCAATAATGAAAGTAAGTGCATCTCAGCTGCAACCCAAGCCAAATCTGGAGACAGCTCCAAGAATGCTCTCTTTAGTACAAGAACCACCCTGCAGTTACAAAGCCACACAAGCAAAGTCTCTATTCCGTGTTTTTAGCCCTATATGAGGATGGAAACTAGTTTATGGAGTTTAAGGTAATAAAGGCTCTGGAAAGTGCTCCCTTTACTGAATGCAGCAGGCAGACAGAGCCACTGGCACAGTGCTGTTGCATCCTACCCAGAGCATGAGCCCTTCCCTATGGACACCCAGGGAAGGAATCTGTCACCCTTTGTACACACCTTTCTGTAAGGAAACGTGCCCAGTTTTCTAAGTGTGTCCTACAGCCCAAGACGCTACAGAGCAGTTTTATTTGCACTGGATCAGCCACTGTTTGACCTGGCAAATGCCCGCAGAGGTCCTCTGCAGTGGTTCTCATGTTGCATGCACTCATTAAGGCACCTCCCTATAAGGAAGCCCGAATAAAATAATGGACAGGATATGCATAGCATTACCAGTTTTCACCAGTGTGAAGGCCAGAACTCAGAAGTTATCAGAAAAGAAAAGAGTTTATAGTGAAGGGGTAAATTAGGAGACATGTCTAATGACTGTGGTGCCAGCACCAATTTTTCAATTGAGGAAAGACGTGTTCATTCTCACTCCTTGCATGCAGAATGAACATCTTGGTGGCTTCCCATCTTGGAGATGTATTAGAAGAAAATGAAAAAAAATATATCATCTCTGTCTCCTTTTCCTCCTACAAAATTTGTGGCAGCTATGTAGGAGTCTCCTTGTAGTTTTTTTGGAAATGCTCGTACATCAAGGCAGTGGTGGGGATTGACAGCACACAGCTTGTGCAAGGAGAAGCTTTGTAGCTTTTGCATCAACTCCAGCACTCGGCTCTTGTGATCCAGCACAGCTGAAGAGAGGATTTTGAGGGAATGACCCTTGGTTCCCACCCACCACTGGGGCTATGATGTGGAAGACTGTTCTTCCAGTTTATTGCAGTGGACCCAAGAGACAGCTGTGAATCAGTGAGAAGCTGAAAATGTCCTTACGGCACACTGTTTGAAAGGCCTGATCCAGTGGGAGCAAGCCTTTCACTACAACTTAGGTTTTAAAGCTTCCCTGGTCCTCAGATAGGGGAACTCTGTAGGTTGCTATGCTGCCAGAATATATGATACATGATGTCCTGTTTGTTTCAGTGTTGTCAGCTTTATTCCTGAAATCACTCAAATATTCACATCTGGAAACTCCATTTCACAAGCTAATGGCTCTGATTAGCCCAAACTCTGTGTATTTTACTTTGATCCTCCATTTTTAAGATTGATCTCATAGCTCATTTTAGAGGTGCTCACCTGCTCTGTCCCTGGCGTGTGCATCTTTCTTCACGTGAAATGCTTGCATGAGACAGCCTGTAATAAGACCTCTGTAGCAGCACTACAGATCTTGCAGAAAGGTATTGATTTCAGCAAGAGGATTCCCATTTGGCAAAGGCTGAACATCATGCTGACCACCACCTTTCCTATGTTAGGATTTTGATACAAGGTAAGCGAGCAAGACATGGCCATGCCCTTGATCTGCTTCCTTTTCTGCAGGGGTGGTGACGCCTATGACACTGCTAGACGGAGAGGCTGCCATTTCCCTGGCCTGCCTTCGGAGTCTCGCAAGGGAGAACTTCAGGAACAATTTAGAGGTTATAGACCAGATCATAGAGCCATCATAAAGCTTTCATCAGTCAATAAAACAGGCTTTTCCTTTCATAAAAAAAAAGGACTCAGACTTTTTTGTCTTATAAAAAGAATATTGATGTTGGAACCCTGAAAACTTTGTCTGAACTTTTATTCTCTGTACTTTTCATTTCCTGTTTTTCTTTTTTTTTGTATGCAGGGAGCTCTTTCATGAGAGCTTTAATGCTTTTTGATCCACTTATGCGAGAGGTGCCTCAAATAACACCTCCACGCGCCCATCTCCGATTTCCACCAACAGGTCACCAGGCAGCTGTGAACTCCAAGTTGCTGGGAGAGGGAGTTCATCACCCACTCCTGTCCCCGCTGGAGGAGGAAGGCTGAGTCAGGCAACTGCACTCTAAACTCCTCTGGCACTCCCAGGGCCTCTGGAAAGAGCATCTGAGCAGCACCTAGACTGAATGATCTGCTTGCTGAGTTGGCAAGAAGAACAGCATCCCTTCTGTTCTTGCACAAATGCCATCATGGCTGCAGTCAGCAGACAGAGCAGGTGCCTTAGTTTCCTGTTCCAATTATTTTTCTGAATTTCCTGAGTAGAAGCTAGAAGTGGATTGCTGCTCCTGGCTGAGCTCCTCTCACCTTGGGCTGCAGCCTGCAGGCAAGATGCTGACTGCACTGCTGACCAACCTCAGCTCATCCAGCAGTTGAGAAGCACTGCATCTGATCCATCTGGACTCAGGACGGCATTCTCAGGTAATTACAATAAAACAAAATAGTTTTAAAAGACACAGCAGTGTAAGTCTGTGTTCTCACTTCCTTCTTTGCCTTCTCAGTATGTTCCACACTGCAGAGCGCTGCGATGTGTGGTTGGTGTAGATTGATCTGTTACTCAGGGCATATATATTCTGGATATCTTATTATTTACAGGTACTTTGGGGAAAAGGTTTAGTTATGTTTTCTCATATATATGTTGGCTAAGCTAATCACAATTAAAATCCTTGCTGTGAATATAACACCACTGATTACATCTGCTTTTGCTCATGGTTAGCTGTCTATTGCTAATTATAGAAATTCTGAGACTAAATATAGGAAATAATTTCAGGAAGAAATTACAGATATTTTCCATAAAGTTGTGTGGCAGGGGTAGGGCACAGACTATCTCGTATAGTTTAATTACCTTTATATACTCATTTAGTGTCAACAAACACCATGGATATTTCATGCACAAATAATGCTTTCTTTACAGAGTGGTGATCTGCTGAAACAGCTGCTCAGAGAGCTTGTGGATGCCACGTCCATCCCTCAAGATGTTCAAGGCCAGGTTGGATGGGGCCCTGGGCAGCCTGGTCTAGTATTAAGTGTGGAGGTTGGTGGCCCTGCCTGTGGCAGGGAGGTTGGAGATTCATGATCCTTGAGGTCCCTTCCAACTTGGGCCATTCTGTGATTCTGTGATGCTGTGATTCTGTGGTTCTATTATACTATGGATTTTGGCTGCTTAAATATTTTGTGACTATATGCCAGGAAGATATCTGGAGAAATCAGTCTTGGTTGACAGACTGAAATATTTTTTTTTTTAAATGTTAGAAAAGACAAATTTGTCACATAACTTATTTCCAATGAATTATTTGTCCCACCCTGTCTCCATACAGGCGATACTGCACAGCGGCACAGCACTCTAGGGACGATGACAGTCAGGAAGTGAGCTCTCTACAGCATTGTTCATGAGTAAAACTTTTACCATTTAATGATAAGAGATTTTGAATTATTGTTGGGCAGTTGATTGAAAGCTGCTGTACTTATTTTCAAAATGTGGAAGGTAAAAATTGATGTGATTTTGAAAATGGAAAACTATTGTATGAAACTCTTTAGCACCAAGAGAGCTTCCTGGATGATGGCCATAAGCTGCATTTGTTCAAGTCAATTTTGCATTAATCAGTGTGCCATGAAGATTGTGTCCTATGTTTTTTTATTTAGTGGATCGTATATTTTAAGTAGTGCCTTTAGTGTTTTGATGAAACACATTAAAAATCCACTGTAATGCCTAGGTGGCTGACAGCGTTAATATATAGCACGTACATTTGCCTTTGCAGTTTAAATAATCTGGAAGAGATGCTTTATTATTTATTCTTAAATTTTATCACCAACAGTCCATAATATATGAGGACCAAATTTACAGCACGTGTCCTCAATACTTTCAAAAATATCAATGAGTGTTTTCCCATCACTCAACAACAAAATCAGACTTTTAAATGAAGTTTTCCATCAAGAAATTATATAAATGATCTGCTGCCTTCTGTTCCAAGAGACTGCAAACCAGCTGAGGAGGTCTTTTTGTTAGACAGCACATGGACTAAACGCAGTGTAACATGTAGCTGAAGTACAGCACTCAAGTCCCTGAGCATCCTGATTTTCTAACTACTCACTAGACTGAGACTGGCACCTTTTTGGTAGCTTATCTGAGAGGAAGTTGTTCACTCAGAGGGTGGTGACGCACTAGAACAGGTTGCCCAAAAAGGCTGTGGTTGCCTCATCACTGCAGGCATTCAAGGCCAGGCTGGATGTGTCTCTGGGCAGCCTGGTCTGGTGGTTGGTGACCCTGCACATAGCAGGGTATTGAAACTACATGATCATTGTGGTCCTTTTCAACCCAGACCATTCTGTGATTCTATGATTCTGAACATCCTTGTATCACAACATGCAACTGGTCTGACAGCAGCGAGATTCCATTTGCACTTTCTGGTCTTGGCAAGGACAGCCTGCTGTCTTCATGACCCTGCTCCTGCATTGCAGCCCGGTGTCCTTCCTGGCCATAGAGCTGCATACTCATGTGGATGAAGGATTCAGGTCTTGATCCTCCTTTTCAAAATTAGGAGGAGCACATGGGAGCAGAGGGACATCCTCCTGAATATGTTTGAGAGGAGAACAAGGTGCCAAGCAGTGTGCACATGCTGCTTTCACCAGGAATAGCTCCTCGGAGCTCAAACGTGTACATCTGGCACCGCACTCAGAGCAAAAAAAAAAGCTGAAACAGCAATGAGATGTGCTCTTCAATTGCCACCAGACATTGCTTCTGGGTCTCTTGGAAAATAATAACAGCGGTCAGTCGCCATTTTCTCAGGCAAAAGACCAGCCTGGTTCCTGCCGTGAGCGCGGCCTTGTTGGCATCCCGGCACGGCGCCTGCGGGGTGAGCTCCTGCAGGGAGCAGGCCTGCTTCTGGGCCAGCAGAAGGACTGAGCATGAGCCCGCAGGGCCAGGAGGGAGAGACCCAGCTGTGCATATGAATATTTGCAAAAGGCACAGAGCTCAACGCCAAGGGCTGGCCTCACATCAGCTGAGGTTCTGAGCGCGGGTTTTGTTTCACTGCGAGTCTATCCAAGCTCATTTGTCCGTTGCTAGTAATTTGCCCAGTGGGCCACGTCTCACAGCCCTCGGTCTTTATTCAGGCTGCGTGCCCAGTGACCTCAGCACACGCTCTGCCAGGATAAAGACTGCCTGAGGGCAGCAGACTTCAGGCTGGATACCTCAAATGCCATTTAAATGTGATTTCCAACTTAAAAATCTCTGTTTTTCTTAAATAAAACCACAGAGACGCAGGAGGACAACAACTTTAGTGACGTGATTCAAAATAAGCTCTTCTCTAAAGCATCTGTGAGGCGGAGTGTGGAAATTGAACCCCCTGGAAGAAACACAGACTGCGTAACACTCGGGGAATGGTCGATGGGTAAATGCATGCTGGTGGCACTGCAAAGACACAGGGCTTATTTAGCACTTCTCTTAGGCTGTGAGCAGGACCACACAAACACAGGCTGTCACAAATACACATCTATGGAATGATGGCTCCGGTCTGTTACATCTAGTGGCATTTCTTGTGTTTTGCTGGGCTGCTGATCCATTGCAACAGCATTAAAATGCACCAGGAAGCATTTCTTAAATCGCAGAGGAAAATATGAGAGGGGCTTTTAAAAGGCTCTGCAGAGAAATCCACCCATGGGGCATCTCCCTGAGCCCAAGTGCCACTGCGGCCGAGTCAAGCCCCAGTCTTGGGGCAGACACGCACATCACAGAAGTCACTCATCAGATTTCAAAAGCCACCTTCTCACCTCAGTTAAAGTATTCTGATCTTACATACTAGCAGCTCCATACCACTCTCAGTGCCCAGCAGCTGCTGGGAGCATGCTGAGCTCAGGCTCCATTTGCTGAAAGGAGAGGATGCCTACCATATCCCCACCAACACTCCAGGTTGTGGGCAGGGGCTGTTAGAAGCAAAGATACAGTGAGGTCCAGCTCTCTTCACCAGCTCTGAAGTTGAAGCATGCAGAGCTTTCCTAGCCTCCCTTCTATGTCTGACCTATCCTCTGAGAGTATGAGGATATTTTTGGCTTTTTAGAATATACTGCACAGATCACAGACCAGAAAAATTACAGCTGGCAATAATCTTACCTCATTTAGCCTGTCTGCCTGTCTGTGAAGGATTGCTCCCTGGAGCCTGCTCTTGTAGTATTCGTAACGCACTGTGGAGCTGGTGAAAAGGAGAAAGTGTGTCCTGAGAGGTCTGCTGTTTTGAGGAAGTGAGAAGGGTTGCGTTAAGGATGTTTTGGGTAGTCGTTATCATTTTGTTTTATCTGGATGCACGAGAATTGAGACAGCCTGCCAGCACCTCTCTGTACACCCAGGTGAAAGAAATGCGCTGCACAGCTATTTATTTCTGTTGTGATCTGTGTTTCATACTGATCTGAAGCAGCTTCTGAGTATCATCTGAGCTAATTTTCATCTGAGGTGAGAATTAAAGACTGTTGCATGTCACACGAATGATGCAACCTGAGGCTGAGGTAATTTAACATTTCCGCTGCAGTGGCACTTCCCAGTTAAACCAAATATACAGATATAGGTGAACAGTTTCTAGACTAACACAATACCAATAACTTGGCAGCTGAAAGTTCAGATAGCATGTTGTAAAAAAAGATACACAACTGACCAACCAACCAACCAACCAAAAAAGCCACAAGCAAGCAAAAAGTGCCATGCATAAGAACAGCCTCTGAGGAGCCTGCAGACGCATTTAAGTTTGCTGCTCCTGGACCACTTGGGCACTGCTGGACTGCAGCAGCCAGGCAGATGGCTCTACCCAGCAGAAATCCCTGGGTATGGTGGGTGCTTTTTGCTTTTGTTTGCAGTGTGAAGCATGCGCACTCAGACCTTTGAGAGCCCTGGGATCTAGCCAAGGGTGGGTGTGATCACTTAAAACCACTGTCACAGCTCCAGAGAACCATCTTAAACTTCACTTTGGTAGGTCAAAATTTAGAGAAACTGAGAAAAAATGCAAGAAAAATAATGCATGTATTGCTCTTCTTTAAAATCATTATATCAATGGATAACATCATTCCGTACAAAGTTCTTGAGCTCTGTGTTATTCTTGTTTTTTAACAGGTCTGACTCCGCTTCATTAACTGGCTTCTTCTGGCACAACACTCTCACCCATCAGATTTACCTGTTCTTAGCTGCCTTTAAAGAAACTCCAATTTGTGAGTAGTAGTTAATACTTAGCTCTGTATCACATCTGGTATTGCTTAAAGTTATGCATAGTCTCTTAGCAGAGTCATTTTCCTTTCTGCTTTACAAAATGAAGCATATCGATTATAATTTGTTTCCTCTCTCTTTTATCTTTTTTTTTTTACTCAAAACTTGAAAGAAAATATTCAAAAAGCATTTTTCTTTCCTTCTCTTTTTCTTTGTCTCTTTTGTTGTCTTCCTTCCTTCCTTCCTTCCTTCCTTCCTTCCTTCCTTCCTTCCTTCCTTTCTTTTCTTTCTTTTCTTTCTTTTCTTTCTTTTTCTTTCTTTCTCTCTTTCTCTCTCTCTCTCTTTCTCTCTTTCTCTCTTTCTTTCTCTCTTTCTTTCTTTCTTCTTGGTAGTTTCTCTAACAAACTTATTTGTACTAAAAGTAACCTTGAATTGAAGGCAGAACGATATGTTGTGCATGCCAAAAGCATGTTTCCCTTTATGAAAATCCTCTAATAAGTTCAAAATATTGGATAGAGATCTTACATTTAAGACACAAATATAAATCCAAGCATCCCTCAGAGTGCCGTAGTTCTATGAACCAATCTAATGTTGCTGTTGGGTTATCAGGTGATTTTGTGAAGCATGTGCACAGCTTTCAGTGAGGCGGACCAAAGGCCTTCAGTCAGGAAATGTTCTGTTACCAGCAAACTAGGGCAGTTGCCCAACTCCAAGAATGCATTAAATTCTTGATGAAGTCACTGAGAATTATTTTTTTCCCTAAAAGAGGACTTTCCAGGCAAAACAAGTGGGTAACAAGCTTTTTCTTCCCTAAAACCTCCTCTGGATCTGCTTTGCAGTTTTTCTCTATTTTCTCTGTTTTTATTTAAACTACAACAGATTTAAGGAGGCACTTAACTCCTGATGGTTAAAAAGAAAAAAGTATTGCTTCCTAAAATGTAGCCTTTATGTTACTTTTCAGTTGGAATTAGTTGCTCCCAACACCATAGAATCATAGAACCCTTAGAGTTGGAAGGGACCTCTGAAGGCCATTCAGTCCAACTCCCCTGCAATGCACAGGGAAATCATAGCCCCACTGCGTTCCCCAGTGTTGAAAATAAATAAGCCTTCCAATGCTGAGCATCAGCTTAATCTGAGTGACGCAGTAAAACCAGGTCCCAACTTGAGTATCACAATAATGGCCCATGTGACCACAAACTGCAGTGTGACTCAGGCACATGTAGCCCCTCTAAGTCTTCTCCACCCTTTAGCTTTAGGTTTTGCACATCTGCACACTCTAGCTACAACCCTGGTCCAGATGGAGATTTGACATAGTCTAAAGGAATGATTTAAATTCTACCAAGTCAGGCAAACAGGGTTTTAGATTATTTTCTTCAACAATTTTTACGTTTTCTACTTGTGCACTTTTCTTACTCTTTCCATATGCGAAAGAGTTTTCTCCCAGCCCACAGTGCATACACTTCTCACTGGTATTCTCCAAAACCTTTCCATGTCTATTTCTTGCTCTGTTTTCTGTTCTTATTTCTCCCTTCCTGAAGTGACCACAGCGCTTCTCTCACACTGTACTCTCATGTTTGTTAGTTCCCTTCACCTCCTTGCTACTGTTTTGTTCCCAAAACGAACTGCAAGATTGAAAGACAAAGAGAAGGATTGGCACAATCTTCCACACTGAGAATAGCCTTTGAATGTGCTCTGTGCAGTTTGGATAATGAATGAGAGTAAACAGAGGAAACAGTAAAAAATGATGAATTTCAAATTTCAAGTGATGAAAAGAAAGAAAAAAAAAAGGAGTTTGTATCTTCCCAGTTAATTCCTTTACTTCTGTCTTCCCTGCAGAATGTGAGCCTTAATAATAAGAATATACCTACTAAGGTGTGACGTTATTTGAGAACAGACTTCCTGGCCAGGATACATTATTGGGATGCAGTTCTGCTAGTCCTCATCCTCACATCTGGTAATTTTCAGTTTCTAATGTTCTAATGTTCAGCTTTTTTATTTTGATCACAAGTTTGTTTTACCAGGGAGAACAACAAATAATTTTCATGTACGATTTTCATGCAGAAAGTTTTCTTTGTGTTATTAAATTTATCCGAAAGACCGGGCCCAAACATCACTCTAGACTGCCCCACAGAGAAGAAGAGGCATCCTGTACAGAGGCATGTTAAACTCTGCGTTTCCAGAATGTGTTCTTCATTGATGAAGCACGTTCAGGAGCCATCAACGTTACCCTGCAATTTGTTGTGTTCATGGTATCACTGCATGTTGTATTCTGAAATGTCTGCAGGGAACCAAATGTTATCAAGTGGATTTCACATAGGAAAAAGAATTACTTAAAGGAGCAGCTGAAATGTATTTCTGTTCTGAATGTCCCCTAGAGGCTGGCTACTGGGGACATTTAGCCCATAAATATGGACTAAACTCTATTTTCATAATTGATTTGTACTTCATCTTTAAGTGCTAAGGAGGCCAGTGGATCAGCAGACTGCAGCTTCATTCTGGTACAGTAAAAAGTCTATGCATGCTACAATCAGGCAAGTTATACCATAGGCAGTTGAGGCCAACAGGAATCCATGCAATAATTCTCACTTTAACATTTTCAAACATTAGTGACTTACAGGCTCTGATCTTAGTTCTGAATTTCCCTTTGCTTTCATTGATTTTGTGGTATATCTTACCATTGCAGTAAATTACTGAGATCATAAATGATGACTCATGAAGCTGAGACTGAAGTCAATGCCACTGGGGCAAAAGAAATTAATGGATGCTATTGGACAACCTTAGTTCTTTTCTGTTTCTGTTGTTTGAATTTTTTCATTGAGCCTGGGCTGCAGAAAGACTGGGGATGTGATCACAAAGAATGTTCCTGTGGCTTTCTTTTGCACCTTGTTAAATGCACAGGTGGATGGGGAAGGGAGTAACTGAGGATTTTGGTTATTTTTTAAAACTTCTGCATTCCAGAGGTAAAAAAATGTATTGCTGGAACAGTAGTTGCAGGACGGTGCTCCTTACAGGGAATGCACAAGGAGAAACTAAGATAACAGTACCTAAAGTGGTCATAAAATTTGAGCAATAACAATAATAAGGTTGACCAATAGATAGTAGAAGTTTCCCCTTTGTCTTCTGTGGGCGTAAAAAAGAATCATCCCCACCTTTACATTGATAGTACTGCTGGAGAACTTCTCACACTGCCCACATGCCTGGCGTTATCTTTCCTTCAGGGGCTAAGCAAACAATGGTGGATACTTTGAGAAATACTTTCTATGCTGCATAATATGCAACTTTGAGAAAACGCTTCACTAAATTCAGCCAAAGTATGTTTTCTAAGGAGGAAAACATAATCTGCAAGGATTAAAGGAGCTTGCATGGACTTGCTGTAATAAAGAGCCTTTTGATAGAATTAACCTAGTTATTAGTTGGCCATCCAGAGGCTGCCTGTTACCACAGACTCCACAGAACATCATTAGTTATGTGATGCGCAGCAATGCAGACCGCATTGATTTGCTGCATGGTGACTGTGCATTAATTAGCAGCATTTGGGCAGCTGAGATACATCCTGACACAGACATGAGCCTGACCACTGCAGTTGGTACTCGCTAGCATGAGCATGACATGAGCTGTTTATGCTCCTTGGTGCATCAAGCACCCAAGCATCCAGGCCCATTGCCACCTGCCCACAGCAGTGTCCCCGTCTCCTGGGACACTGAGCCCCCTGAGCCTCACTGTGCAGCCACTGGGCTCCGAGGTGTGTGCACCCAGCAGAGACTGCAGCTGAAAATAACTCCAGAGACAAAGGGAGTGGGAGTTGAGGCAGGAAAATCATTCCTCATAAGCAAGAACAACATCTGAAAGAAGAGGATTGGAAGCCGACATGCTGACATTCCTTGGCATTTCTTGTGTTAGCATGTTCTCCCCCCTGCAGTGCTGAGCAGTGAAATAGCACCTAAGTGGGAAAGGGCTTGGTCACACAGAGGTCACACCCCCTGACCAAACACAATGCAAAAACGCAGCTCTGAGGATTTCCAACGTTTACAATCTGTATAGAAGAGGCATTGTTACAGAAACCTTGCCAAGTCTATAGGGCCTTTTAAATTCTTTAATAAGAAGCCTAAGAAATTTATGGCTATGTTGCTAGATGTGGAGGCCAAGTAAACTCACAATGTTGATCTTAGTTGTGTTTAAATTTCTCCTGCCTTCTGGCACTCCGAGCAGTAGTGGAAAGAAATCATTTTCTCCTAGCATAGTTAAACCTTTGGAAACACAAGGGTAGCATGGAAGAGCATTAAGAACATAAATTATGTCACACACACAGTCCCCAAACTGGTGGTGGGCACATTTCCTCCCAAACACTGCAGATCTGTAGTGACATGCGTGGACACAGAAAGCAAACAACCCCTAACCAGGCAGATCTGTGGAGCCAGCCCCCAGATTACCAGATTTCTGCATCAGGCTGCTTTCATTTAAAATGCTGTTGCAAGCAAACAAATAGACACAAGCTTGAGCTTTGAAACATTATCATTCCTTGCCGAGAACACCACTGTCTTTGTCAGATGACTGGCACTTGGAAGCATTCTTTGTTTTTCTGTCTATATAAGCCCATTTGTAATGTGATTAGATTTGGGATGGAAAGCAGTAGGTGAGTTTTCTCCTGTACTTTTAATTCTGCAAGTTTCAGTTATAGAAATGAGTCCTGTCAAATCCTTGCCTACTAGGGACAGGATCTTGCTGGGTGTTAGCGTTGCGCCCAGACCAGGGGCATCAGCAGTGTGGTGCAAGTGCAGCAACCTTCCCAAATGCAGCATGTGCTGGGCAGAACGCCTCAGAACAGAGGGAGAGTGATCTGCCTCTCTTTTAAAGGTTTTGGTTAGAAGCTTATTTTTCATTTCCTTACAGAGCATTTAATATTAATTGTAGAGTAGAGACTGTCAAATGTCCCAAGTACTGCCGTGCGTAAGAACAGCAGCCAGATGATCTATCATGTGAAAGATTACCTTGATTTACTGCAAGGCATAAAGCGGTGTGGTGAACCCTGAGAAAAAATGAAGCACCTATCTGAAAAGTAATTTCAAGGAAAAAATTATGTGCGACATATACATGTTCTTCTGTTGAAGCTTATTAAATTTAGACGGTTAGATTTTCTGGTAGAAAGTTTCTTTCTTACTCTCACGAACAATCAGCTTTACCACCTCCCTCCCTTATGTTTCCATTTTCTTTTCATTAATGAAAAGTTTAGATCTTTGGAATAAGGAAAGACTTAGTAAAGATTAGAGAGAGAATCAGAACGAATGCCCACGTGTGTACATCTGCATACACAGGGAGAGAGCTTGTACTTGTCATCTGTGAGCTACGCAGGTCAGCAGGACTGTACGCTACAGGAGACACTTATTAAGAAAAATGTGTCAGACAAAAGTAGTATAAAAATCATCATAGGTTTTGATTGTTTAAATCTGGCTTCGGTCTTTAGTGAAGTGTGATTTATTTCCTTGTGCTTCAAAGCCATCTTTTAAAATTATTATCAATCATTCTACATTTCTCATACTGAAAGTAATGAAAACATACATTTCCAAGCAATCGTGATTTTTTTTTCCTATTGCTTTCTTTCTTTCTTTCAGTTATTTTATTTTACATGTCTTTCACCAAAAAGAAAACAAGCCAAAAACCTTTAAATCAAAAAAGTATGCATACACCTCCCTGCTGTGTGCTGTTGTTCTTGTGCCACCTACAGCACCTCAGCAACAAAATGTTAAGCAAGAAAAAGGCTTTTTACTCTCTGACCAAAATTTCTCCCCATTCTTTATAGAAAAGCAGCACTGCTGAAGTTCCATTTCTTAACAAAATGAAATATAGTGTTTTTCTTTGCTTTAGTAGATTATGCTAAATATTTTCGATTGTGCATGTAAAACTCACAGATTGTTATTAGTAGTTGATCTCATCTCTGAGAATGCAGTTTATTAAAATACATTATTACAGTTAGACAGAATCATGGTTACTTTCTTTTTAATATACAAGATTGAATAATCTTTCAGAAAATTCTCTGCATGCATCCTCTGAACAAGAATATGATGACTGCAAAAATAGGCCAGTGAAGAAAGAAGAGGATTTGAAGAGGCTGTGTTTATTGTTCAATAAATCACAGTCACTATAAATGACCTGCTGACTTCAAGTTCTTTAGGTCAAGGAACCCTTTGCTGTTCTGCAACTTCACCTCTTTGTTGAGCTTCTTAATCAAAAGTGTAAAGCCAGAAAGAACATCGAACAATCAAGAGCTGGATGATTGGATTGGTTATTTTAAATGACTACATCTTTGGTTGTGACAGATTTGGGGATAGATTGCATCTTCTCAGCCTCACTAAGAAGGTTGAATAGGTCGAGCTTTTTGTGGAAAACAACCCCTTACCTCCTTGAGGAAAAAAACTCAACATAAAACAAATGAAAGTATCACTCCAAAGTGTGCACTATCCAGTACTTTAACAGCCAATTAATTTGCTGCATATGTAAAAGCTGTAGCAGTTAAAAATATTTTTCCAGTACAGTGATTTCTCTACTTTTCCATATCAGCAATGAAAAATGATAATTTGGTGGTATTATGATAATTTTTAATTTAACATATGAATAGTGTGATGTATTACTAAAGCAATTACCTTAATTCAGCACAGTTATTTGTATTGTTTCTTGTGATTTTAGCTGATCCAAGGAGACATTCCAAGGTGAGTGAATGAACAGTATGAAAAAGTGAAGATTTACCATATGTAAACAATACTGCAGATTTCTATTGATACAAAGAGTGCAGCTCTTCTCTCAATGGGATGGAAGTGGATGTGCAAAGTTTTACCAGTTGAGGAAATCTAGAAGCATGAGTCTGCCTTGGGATTTTGCAAGCAAACAACCATTGTACTCAGGCTGCTGGCAAAAAGGGAGCTCTCAACACAGGAAAATTCTAAACTAGAAAGGCAGTGGCAAGCCAAAGAGAGAGAAGAGAAAAGCTACACATGGTTTCAAGTTCTTTCACTGTCTATAATATGACTCCATAATACATATGAGAAACTGCACAATGCAGTACCTTCATCAAGACTGGACGTGAGGCGAATTAAGACCATATGACCATGTGAGACTGAAAGAGATATATGATCTTTGTAGCCATAATAAAAAGTAGAAGAGTAATTTAAAAGTCAACGTTATTATTGAGAAGATTACACAGAAGAATTAATCACTAAAACCCAAGGAGAGCCATGACTGGAAGCATGCAAATGGTCGAAATTAATTTTCAAATCATTAGACCTAGGCAGAGATCTTCTCTCAAATGATGAAAGGCAAGGAATCATGCGCAGACATTTTTTCTTCTTTTTTCATGAAGTCGTAGAAGAAAAATCCAAATTTATTTTGTTTTCCTAGCCTATTTTTGTGTGTGATTGTGGAGTTTTGTGGGTTTTTTGTTTGTTTGTTTGTTTGTTTTTGTTCTTCAAGCAAGTCTCTGCTTTTCTTGAAAATAAATTCTGAGAGGGAAGAATGAAGGAAGAACTTTACTAGTTCTTAAAAATGCATACTTGAGAGAAGATCTTTCTCGGGGACCTCAAATATTAGCACAGAGCAAAGAATTACTAGTAAGATGACAGGCAGATAAAACATTACCTCCTTTAGAGTTTAAAACTTCCCAGATCTACTTATCTCCCATGAAAGAATGGTGCAGCCTCCTTGCTTTCATTAGCTCATTAAATAAAAGCAAGGTAAGCAACCTCACAGCAATGAGTCAGATACTGCTTTTAGTTGTATCTGCCTATCTCTTCATTGAACGTATGTCTTCCTCACACAAGCGGTTTCAAAAACTGAGACAGGAGCTACACAATCTTCTTATCACTGACCGATCAGACACTTCTGCAGCATTTCATCATGCGGAATTATTGTGCAGAATTACAGTAATATATTATCTCCTTTCTGGAAGATCTTGTGTGTAAGCAAAATAAATTGCTTTTTGTACTTCAAGGGGAAAAGGAGAAAGTGAAGAAAGACACAGGCAGACTAACAGACGGACATTGCAAGTAAGGCTCAGTACATGCATGTAATTGTGCTTTTTTAAGTTGCTAAAAAGTATTTTCTATATGAAAACTTTCAGTTTACTGGCTATCTAATTACATTGCATGCCATGGGGAAAAAAATAAAAGAAATTACCCTGATAAAAAGTTAAAGACAAAAAAATTCTAAATAGCTTCCAGAAGAGAATCTGATTCTTAACAGTGTGTGTGCTGTAGGCCAAAATGTTCTTGGCTTCCTAAAAAAAAATTCCAGGTTAGTCTCTGCATGACTATTATACTTTGACTCATTCCATTGAGGCTGAGATTATAGAGAAAAAAAAAAAAAAAAAAGTATTTTTGTGACTTCTTGTGCCAACATAAACAAATACAAGTTCTTTCTTTAGTCATTTGTAAGCTTATTTGGAGCAATTCTAGAGATGGGGAAAATGATTGAATGCGGTAATGTTAGAGAGGGGAAGAGGAAAATAAAGATAAAAATGAAATATAATAGATAGAAATGACAAAAGCCAAAATGGGAGAGGAATAAGGAATGGAAAGAGTTTAAATCTATTGGGAAGTACTGGTATGGATGATCTGCTTTGCTTGTTGGATGAGGACATATGAGACAAACATGGAGAGATCCAGGTATGGCTATAGAGCATAACCTAGGATCTATTATTATGACTTTCCAAGAACTGACTGTGGCAGTTTTGCTAGTTATGTTACTAACTACTATGCCACTACATGTTTAGTTATGTAACTAAAATATATTTAATTATTTTTTAAAATATATTAAAGTTATGTCAATGAAGTCTTCAAAAGTGAGACCTATTGAATGTAGTGTGAGGATTTTGATCTCTTTCTGTGATAGATTGTCCTTCCTCTTCCACTACATGTGTTTGGATGGGTTCCAGTCATGTTTGGAGATCAAGTCTTTTAGAGCACTGGTTTGTTCTTGGCCTTAGGTACGTGTTGTTTGTCCAGCTATCAACGGCCTTCTTAGTTGTTGTTTTGCCTATGAAAATGACTCAGGGTTAGAGCAAGAAAGGATGGCCACCAGAAAATACCGAGGAGAAAGATAAAAACTCTCTTCAGTGCACTGACTTCTACATATCATCATCTTAGGCACTTCACTGTTGCATGTTAATTGGTGTTCTATTTTACAACAGGTTATATCAGGCTCACCACCCCTCCACCTCTCTGTCTTGTGCTTCAGTCTGCTCCAAAAAGTTATCAGATCCCTACAGCCACAGAAGATGCAATTGGTCAAGTTATCTGCCAAATGTTAAGATGGCTTTTCAGTAGAAAAAGAAGAAAGTCTAAGGTACATGGTGCCAACATTTCTGTGTTACCTGTTCAAGTATATTTGGATTTGTGATACTTAGATCTGTGCTTGTTTTAACCCACAGATTCTTACTGATGCCAGAGAACCTACTTAATGTGTGCCATGTCTTGGAAGCTGCCAATTTCTACCTATTTGTTTGGGAGAAATTGTCCACTTTGTTTAGAAAAAAGCTCCAACAATGTAACATCAAAACCAATTTTGCTTTGTTCTTCTGATTTCCGTGTTGTACTTTATTACTGCATATGATCCTTCCCTAAATCTCAGTAAATATACACAGGGCAAAAGCGAGAAGGTACCAGACTCCCAGCCCTCAGTCCAAATGAAAATGTTCAGTTAAGGACTTAAAAGAAAAATATTAGCAGACCTGAGCCTCACCCCTTCTAAATCATCCACCAGAAGAGTTCCAAGAAGGTGGACCCCAGGACCCACAGGACACTTTTATATCACAGATTGGGACATCAGCCAAAGGACTTCCCCACTGCCACCCCCTCAGACATTTGTGTCTCATTAGCTCATGACAGATTACATGGGCTTGGCAATATAATCTCATACAGCGTGACTCAATACAATTTTGTGTTATAAAGAATTTTCCTTGCATGTTTAGAAGCTTGCCTTGAATGATTGACTATCCCTGCTACTTGCAAACCAGCAGGCAGTCTGCTCGCCAATTTACCTGAGTATTTTCTCAAGTACAGTAGTTTTGTGCAATTATTCTACCGTGGTGGTTCTGGTGCTTATGTAAAAGGTCATATAGCATGAAAAATGACAGAAACTGACATATTTTTCTCAGACTCAAGTGGTATTTTTTCAAGTGGAACAGGGGGGTGGCTTAGTGAACTAATCACTGCTCTTTGACATATACAATGCAGTGAAATAATGTTACAAAAAGCACTGAAGGTCCCTTGCAGTGAGCAAAGCTAGTGGTTATAGTTCTGGTTTTAGAATGAGAGCAAAACTAGTGGTTATAGTTTTGGTTTTAGAACGAGTTTTTTCTAACGGAGCTCAGATAATAACATCAGCTGGAGTTTTGAAATTCTGCCTTAGTCCACTAGATGGTGATGCTTGTAAATCAGGCTTTGGGTAAGTACAAAACACTTTGGCTGTTAACTGTAAAAATACGCACTTCAGCATGCAGAATAGGAAAACCAGGATACAGTAGGACACGATTTGTCTCACAAACCTACACCCAAAAAATCCAGTGTATGGTTGAGGAGTTGTTTGAGCATATGACTGCACGGGGCTCAGTGTTACAACAGTAGGAGTATTACAATACCTTCCAGCTGCCAGGAAAAATAAAATCGCTCTCAATTCTCTTCTCCCTGCAAATCAGTTTGCAACATCCAAGCTGCAGCCCTTCTAGAAACTCAGGATAAACACTACAGCAAAGTACTGTGATTATTTGGAGCTACCTTCACGGCACATTCATTTAAGCACACATTTTTCTGCACAATGCGCACAAAATTCCATAACATAAAACAAAGACTTAGCATAGGGTAATAGAAATGTTTTATTAATCAAATATATTTACATTTTCTTGTCTTCTTTTTAAATGTGTGCCTGTTATTCTCATTTAAACATGATGTAATCTTTACAGTTTATATCACAGGAATACAACTACATGCATGACTTCATTGGTCCTTTGCTGTAAAAAAGATGCTAGCTGATGAAATTTTTCAAAATGCTGCCTACCTTTCTAATTACACTGTTATTATAATTTTATAACAACAGAGGGCCCTTTCAGTGTGCTCTGCATTTTATTGGTCGGTTTATGCACTTCAGATTGGCTTGTCTTGTCAAAACTTCCAAATCTTAACAAAGTGTTGGAAGAAATACTTCATGTTGTTCCAGAGCATTTTATTCTCTGGGAATGCATCTACAGAAAGAACTTGAAAGGAACAGAAGAGTGCACTAAAGATAAATAAATTAAAATAAAAATAATTTAAAAAGTAACAATTGATGCCTCTCAAAAGCAATGAGAATTTACTTTTGGACTTTCACCTATTTATTCTTCAGAATCTACATTCTTTCATCAGCTGTAAGACAGCATGGCATAACCTAATGGCACCATACAAAAAATAAATAGTAATTATAAGGAGAGATTATGTTGCCAAGAGAAAATAACAGGTGTACACGTCATTGCTTGCAAGTTTCTAGTATGTAATGTGGTATAATTATTACATTATTCTCAACTCTGTTTTCTCTCATGGGAAAACAATCAATTTGTATTTTAGAAGATCACATTTCGGATATAGAACCAGAGGTTCATAAAGGACCTAATGTCATCCTGAAAGGAATAACTCCAAAAAGTAAAAAAATTCAATTCCACCCACTGAATGAAATTATACCTTGGCATAGTTTTTAAATAAGACTTCCAGTGTGTCTGGAATGGGACACAATCATGTGAAAACAAACAGGAATACCCAAACATTTGTATTTATTTACCCATCTACAAAGCAGAGATGCCAAATGCTTCTGAAATTCTGAAAAGGCAGGCACATAATCACAACATTTCAAGATGATCGTACTATACTTACTGCTTTAGTTTACCATGTGCAAACACATATCATCTTCATAATGGATCTAAATGTATGGTTGTTCCATCGATACATGAGCAGAAAGTCACTCAGCATTCAGGAAGTGCAGATAGGAGCTAGATTCTGCTTAGTTCAAACTTACAGTGTATTTTAGCTTCTCCATGCTAGTTTTGCATTTGCTATATTCTAACTGAATGCCAACTGTTGTACTTGAGAAAAACCCCATATGAAACCATGAATATTCAGTGAATTGATTTTGTATGCTGCCAAATCCGTTATGAAAGTGCCATACATAAAATAACACAGTAACTGAAATTGTGCTCAGGAATCTGGCACATCACAATAACTTACACAAGAAAGAATTTTGGGAAGAAGGAAAGTAAGTTCTGCAGAAATCCCACTCTAGTGCCTTAAAAAAAAAGGAAGAAAGAATGGAGGGAAAGAAGGAGGGAGAGAGGGAGAGAGGGAGGGAGGTAGGGAAGGGAGGTAGGTAGGGAGGGAGGAAGGACGGGAGGAAGGATGGGAGGGAGGGGGGGAAGGAGAGAGGTAGGGAGAGAGGGAGGGAGGTAGGGAGGAAGGATGGAGGGAGGAAGGAAGGAAGGAAGGAAGGAAGGAAGGAAGGAAGGAAGGAAGGAAGGAAGGAAGGAAGGAAGGAAGGAAGGAAGGAAGGAAGGAAGGAAGGAAGGAAGGAAGGAAGGAAGGAAGGAAGGAAGGAAGGAACGGTGGGAGAGAGGGAAGGAGGGAGGGAGAGAGGGAGGGAGGGAGGGAGAGGGAGGAGGAAGGAAGGGAGGGAGGGAGGAGGAAAGGAGGGAGAGAGGGAGGAAGGAATAACAACAACAACATAAAAAAAAAAAACAAAAACGAAACCATAAACTTGAAATAACTGAACTTTATTTCACACCCATTCAAGAGAACACTTAGACAAATCCTTAATTAGAAACCTGTAAATGAGCCTATCTCTATTCAGCAGGGAACTTGGCATGTCGGTAAGCACATACTTACATGTAGTCTGCATTACAGATTCAAATGTAAGTCTCTCTCTGCAAGAGACTGAGCAATTTGGACTGCCATAAACTGCCTCCCAGAGCAGGAGAGCACAGCAACAGCACAAGTCAGTGACCTAACACATAGCTCACATTTGCTTTTCAGAGCATGACATATCTCTTTTCCCATTTGCTCTATTTCAGCTATTTTTCTTGTGGGAACATCTCCTTGCTCGCAGCAATGATCTATAGCTGCTACTCAAGTGTTAGCTAAAACCTGCTGACCTACCTAGAGGTTTCTTTATCTTAAGTCTCTAAAATAAGGGAAGATGTGAATTACTAGAAGAAAGCATACGAAAGGCTTTTCATCAGTTTGGGTGTTCTTTTTCCTTTTATTTTAGCCTTGCTAGGAACATAACAATGTTCAGATAGTCACCTTTAAGTTTTAATACTCCCTATCCAGCTTCTTTCAACTAAAAGAAAAACGACAACAACACAAAAAAAACAAAAAACAACATATTTATATAGTAGCTAAGAATCTCTTATAGCTTGGAGGATAAAAACAGGCAAGCGATGACTGAATTGTTTAATCCCCATAACTCCTCACTGAGAAACAGAGCTGAAAAGCTCACAGGACAAAAGCCTCTTTATAAGATAATCTGGTACTTGATAGACCAATGATAAAAATCACTATTTTTCACAGTGTTTTTTTTTTTTTTTAATGGACAACCACAGAAATGGTAATTCCTGAAGTTTATTCCCTAAAGGACTTTGGAAACTCCAGACTCTGCAATGTAGATTTGCAGTGTAATGAAACAGCATCCTGACAAAAGAATGCCTTTAGATTTCAAATTCATTTTAAATGTATTTGAATTTTACTATATGCTCTTTATCTGTTTGAGCTCTTCAACGTTTTAAAAGTATATGATACAACCAACTGAGCCCTTAGGAGTTAGCCAGCACTTCAGTTTTGGTGTAAAAGTGAACAAATTTGGTTTATTTCCTATGATCTTAGCAAATTTATCTTGCAGTTTTATGTCATGACATAACATGACCGAGGAGCAGTTTACCTTTTTTTTCCCTTTCTTTTCTTCTTTTTTTTTTTTTTTTTTTTTTTTTTTTTAAATTTTGTACGTTTATCAAACTACAGCTCTAGCACTGAAACAATCAATATATAAACACTGCTGGTCTCTAAAAGTGAAAATCATTCTTTAACTTGACAAAATGATGAAATCTGAAGAAAATTAATGATACAAGCTTGAAAATAGCCATTGTAACTGAGTATGAAAATTGTGAAAACCAACATAACAACATCTGAGCTTTTTGCATTGATGCTGTGAAGAATTTGGCTTCCTTCTATTCATGACTGTATCAGGCAAAGTGAGCACTATGAAGCCTCCAAACCTTTTACAAGGTATCTGAGTACAGACTTATTTTGTTTTGAAGCTCAGTCCAAGAATACTGAAAGTTTCATCTAAAACAGGAGCATTTTCAGTTTGATCCAAGTCAACAGAATAAAAATGTCAGTAACTATAGATTGGGTTTCTGTTTACCTTTTCTAAACATAAGCAAACCATTGAATCAATCATTGAAACATAGAAAAATTATCTTGATATTTTGCTCCTCACAGCATCATTTGCAAGTAGACTGTATTTCAGATCTATGAGGCTGAATTTGATAATTCTGCTAGCTTTACTACTGGCTCTTTTACTTAATGTATATTTGCAGATATACAACATTCCTTTTTTTTTTTTTTTTTTTTTTTTTTTCCATTTCTCTTTCTCCCTCCTCCCCTCCCCCCAGAATATCTGTACCAATGCAAGGTCGTTGAATGAAACTACTTGTATGAAAAAGTGCACACAGTGTGAAGCATGAGACTATGGAAATGAAATGCCCTTTGGTCTGAGGAGGCTGACACTGACCCAGATATAGCTCTCAATTGCTCCCCATCCCACACACCAATTTCTGTTACAGCCACATCAAGATCAACTTAGCCCAGTCCAGCCAAATCTAAGGGTTACATCTGGGCTACAAAAAGGTGCAACAATAAACAAGTCCATGTGCATTCTCAGTCATAACTGTGGGCAGAAGAACCCTTGAGATTCCTCACTTTGGTATTAAATAACAATTATAAAGGCTTTTAGAATTAAAGCAATACATGGTGGGAGTTGAAATGTTAACAGTCCCAAGTAACTTGTCAATTGAAATAAGACTCATCCCTAGTCATAAATAAATAATCTCTTTCCTGGTCTCACTTTCATGCCAGGATCAATATCTCTTAACATCTTATTTATTTTATTACTGCTTTTGGTTTTCTGGGACTGATTGAAAGTTGCTCAGAGGAAATCTTTGGTTTTGCTTAAGTGTCCGTGACATTTAATCATGACTTTCCTTGCAGTTTAATTCCAACCAGTCAATCAGTTAATCCACTTCAATTGATTCTGTGCTCTCTGTTATTGGCTTGCACTCATTGGGCATCCTCTGGTGTCGACTCAGCTGGGTGGCTTGTGTGAAGCTCCTCTCACACCTCTCGCACCTGGTGAAGGCAAGGGAGAAAATTGAGACCAGGGAGCTGCTCTGGGGGGGGGTAATGGGCTTTGTCTCATCCTGCCTAATCAGAACAGACACTTAAAAGTGGCTTCAGATTTTACTGGCTCAAGAGGTTTAATTGGTGGCTACTTCCAAGACCTTGATGCCTATGATGGGACAAGGCCTGTCTGATTCAGAACAGAGGAATCTGTCAATAGACAAGGGGAAGGTGATTTCTCCAGAGAGGCCTGTCCTGCTGTAGCTCTGATCACTGTCAGTTCAAATAGATAAAGAACAAAAAGAGATTTTTAGGAGTGAGCCATCAAAGAAGCAGCTTGTCTGCAGTTTTCTGCTCTGTAACCCCTAGGAGAAATTGATGACAAATAGAATTTCACCTTCTGCTAATTTAAAATCCACAATTGCCTGTTTGAGGAAGAGAAATAAGAAAGCAATACTTGTTTAGTGTTAGAACAAGAGAAAACTCATTGCTTATCTGATCTGCAGTTTATCTGACTATGCAGTGGGGTTCGTTTTAAAACAGGCACATATGGAGTTAGTGATTATTTAATTACCTGAAAACATGCACACAATATTTCTGTGTTGAGAGAGAACTCATAACTATCACCAGCATTTTCTTCGCCGCCTGTTATGTCTTCAGCCTTTCTACCCTATTCTCTCTTCAGATAACAATAATCTCCAAAAAAATAAAATGTGAAAACATTAATGAAGTTATTGAATTTCAAGGGAGAAAGGTGAGGGATGTTACTCACTCCCAGTGGATCCCCTGTCCCTGCTTTCAAATAGAATCTACTGTATCTAATCCCCCCAAAACTATCCTTTTAATTTGCATTCCAAATGCTAGATAGAGATGTTTGATGAATTGCAAATACAGATGCAGTGGATCCTTCTTGTATGGCACTCCCTCCAAAAGCCACTTCTGATTTAATGCTGCTGTGTGAATCTTCAGAGAAGATTATAATACAAGCATCACTACCATGCATTCTTCACCTTCAAAGGAGAAACGAGAAAAACAATGGGCTAAGCTAATTCATAGTTGTCTTTTTCTCTTCACTGATATGAGTGTTAGAAGGTGAATTGTCACTGATGTAGCTGCTTACAAAAGAAATAGAAAAGAAAGATATCTACACAGATGTATAATTGTGGAATGTTCTTCACACTAGTAACATTTAGTAAAAAAGTTCTGCTAAAGGAGTATTTAGCACAGACATTACAGACACATTCATTCAAGTTACTGTACCAACCTAAAATGTCAGCATTTTTAAGTTGTGTTTCTTTGACTGTCTTTTGTGGAATATTTTTAGCAGCCTGTTCCACTGTTAAAAACTGCACTGTGATCTCGACAAATGTAAAATGTCAGCTTTAATGTATCAGAGCTATCAGCTCAATGAAAATAACTCAGAAGTATTGATTACTTAATGATTTTTGGTGTATTCATTAACGTCTATGTGCAGATCATCCACTCTCCAGAGCTCCTGAAGTGCTGATGACACATTAGTGTACTGCTGATTGTTTATTAGAAAACTGATTAGTTACTGGATTAGTGTGTCAAAATATACTACCTTCCATTGCCTGACAAACTTATAAATTATTATATTATTTTTATATACATTTACATGTATCTATCACAGAGGCACTGGAATCAATTTTAAGGCTGGGGGTTAGCTTAGTCTGTGTGAGATATTGCCATCTACTTGAACTTGATAGTTTTGCTGTTTTGATGTCTACAAAGACAAGCGGTTTCCTTGCTGAGTAATTGGAGTCTGGATCCTTGCCCTATGGAGATGCAAGTAGTACAATTTCATAGTAAGCTACAAAATCAGGTGTGGCAACACCCAACTTCAAAAAGCCTGAGCGAAGGAGTGGAATATGCCATATCAGGACATTCAGGGCCACGGGTGAATCAGAGAAGGACAATAAAATTATCAAAAGACCTAATGCTCCTCAGTAAAACCACTGGCTATGTACATATTCTTAATCTTCTCCTGAAAGCAGGGAACAAGGGTCACTGTGATCCTTTAAAATGTAAGTTCCTGTCCTTTGTCCACTGACTTTTACCAGTGACAATGCTCTCGCTTTCAAGCTGCAGGTCGTTCTGGGACACGTTCCTAATGAGAGACAGGAAGGTTGTATCATGCCACTAGGAGACTAGAAAAGAGTAAGTTTATTGCTACCGCCATTTGCTCTCTAGACCAGGTATTTCTGGTCAGACTGTGCTGTCTCCACTAAGCAGCCCTTGGGTAGAAATCAGAATAAAGCCTTTAGCTGGGCAGCTAAGCCTCATGCACCTGAGTTACCTTCAGATTGCACCCTAGGTGCTGAGTACGGTCAAGGTGCTTTGAAAGAGCATGATTAAAGGTTACAGCCTGGAATATGTAAATAAAAGGCTTACAGAAGAGATGAACATTATCCCCCTAATTCCTCCTTTCAGTTTGACCTGAAGTAGGTGTTGCTAGACACAATATGGCAGGAAAGGTGTGGACAAATTTGTGACTGTACTAATCATAACTGCCTCATAGCAAGTGGGAATGGGATGAGATCTAACAAGGTCTTTCTTCTGAATTATGCCATACACTTTTCCTCTAACAGTCATACTTTTCCAGTCCATTTTAGCATAGTAACCACTGCAGTTACCCCCATCTGAGTTTGCTGAGTACATGCATGCATGTTTTTGTGTGTGTTCTGATATTACTAGCCACACACGGCTAACATTGTGCTGAAAGATTTAACAGTAGCCAGAAGAGTCAAAAACGAAATGAGTCCACCTCCCCCACAGTAATAATGGGAGCTGAGCCCAGGCCTGGCTAAATTGGGCATAACCAAAATTTTGTTAAAGCCCGAAATACAGATACAAATATTTGCAATAATGCTGCCTACTAATTGACAGGACACTCGAATTCCAGTTAATCCTTCTAAGGGCATTTGTTCATTATTTAAACAGTCACCAGCACAAGGTAGATTAAAAGAAACAATTTAAATTCTTCACACAATTAGATGGTGTCAGTGACAAGTGGGTCTATGTTATCATTTCTTACAACATGCACGTGCTTTCATTTTACATATGTAGTCTCATACTGTCTCACTACAATCAGCCTCATCCTAAACAAAACTTCATCCCACCACAAGGCCTCTCTGTGTCATTTGGTTGCTTGAGAGGATAAGTTGAACAAAATGATACTTAAATTCACAGACAACATGAACAAGTTTTGGGGGGATTTCTGTAGCACCAGGTTCTGAATTTGGTTAGATATCCCCCATTGGTCTGTGTGCTTTAGAGTGCCTTTAAAGTATTGGCAATGAGAATTGTAATCATGACTGCTATGATTCCCAGGTTTATATCAACTTCTGTGAAAGGCTTTAGCTGAAGAAAACAAAGATAAGGCCTCGTTTACAAAAAAACACACTCATTGGATATTTTCCTAATGAATATTTTAAAATTTTGATCAAGAATTAAATATAACACTGAGTTTTGAAATAATTTGGAAGAGTGGGAAAAAAAAACAACAAAGAGAGTACAAAGCTACAGTGTCACTGTACATACAACATTTATGTTCAGCTGACATAAATGTTCTCTAGTTTTGTATTTCCATAAGAAAAATGAAAAGCACCTGGTTTATTCCAATCAGAAGGAATCTTTCCTCACATTATTTTCAACTGACTCCTGAAAACTACATGTTTGCACAGCCCTGACTCTGCAGGCAGGTTCTTTAGTTTACCTTAAATTTTTCAGAAATAGAAAAGGGGAGAAGAATTTAATAAAATGAGAATCAACAATAACTTCCCTTTTCCCCCTACCTTAAATTCGCTAAAGGGCTTTGTTCTCAGACTAGCAGCCATAGTGGAGACTTTGGAAAGATAAGAATACACAAAAACATTACAATGGTGAGGCTGACTTGATAGCTTGTGGTGACATGAAACAAAATCTCTTCTAACTGGACCTGCAGTCCAGGCTGTGTAGCTAAAGCTTTAGCTACAGATAACCTCACTTAGCATTGTTATCTATAATGAAAAGCAAATAGAAAAGTCTTCCTCTATACATCCAGAGCTAACTAAGACCTACAGAGAAAGTGTCTTCTCATATCTAAAGATTTTTAACCAACCAACCATGGTTGATTTTCCTTTTAAGCAGAAAATAATTTGAAATATTTAAAAATACTTTCACCCTTTGTAAATCAAATTTCATTTTTAGAAATAATGCCCACACAACATACGCTTAATGGTTGACACTGCCTGCTTAATATGTGCACAATATAATTTCTCCAAATGCCACTTACAAACATAGTTGGCTTACTGCACAAGAAATAGTGAGGTTGCATTCATAGAAGGTGCACATTAACTATGCAGCTGGTCCCATTTTCACCCATGAAATTGAACTTATCAGCATGTTTTAAATGACACCTGTTATTTTTAATACATCTTACTGACGATGTGAGTAGTTTAGTACTTTCCATACCTGGTCTTTCTTGCTAATAGTATTGTGTGCATTGCCACAAGTTCAGAACTTTTTGAGGTACAGAAGACTCAAAATACCTTTGCAGGCAAACATATGAAACCTAAACTGCATGATCAAGACTGAAATATTTGTCCCATTTACAGTCCCTGTTTATTAGAATTCATTGTGTTTTGTTTTGTTTTTTTTTCCTAAGCTTACATAGTATCAGGTCTTGGATCCCTCCTGTTCAAAGGAGGATCCAAATAGTGAGAAGGTACCAGGATGAGCTGCAGCTATCTGTTTTTCCCCCAGCAGAGAGCCTGGATTGCTTTCTGGATAAGTTCTCTGCCCCTCCTCCCACAGGCAGAAGCAGTCCTGCAGGGATGTGAAGTCTGTCCTTCTAAACAGCTTTCAGGATCAGGGCATCTGCATCCCCTTATCTGACTACCAGGGGCAGGAAGAATGGCAGCTCCAGTTTTAGCTTCATGTGAAATTACCAGTCAGCTTCCTCCACAAGTCTTCCAGTGAGAAAGTGGAACTGCTGCTTCTGGAGTTTAAAGAAAGAATTGAATAAACGCAATGACATGCACCATAAAGCAGCTGTACAAAGCATCCATATATTTTGTTGCCCTAAGCTGTGACTTTAGGAAAAGGAAGGTGAAGTCCAGAATGTGTAAATACTTCAGCATAGGCATTGTGAAGCAAATCCCAGACCATGTATTGTAGTACATACATTAAGCCTTTTCTTTCACTAAAGGAACTGCACTACAGTCAAGCCCATTTTGGAAAACAGGGAAAAATTACTAAAGTAACAGGGACAAATAATGGCCCTAAATGGGGCAAAAGAGCAGATCTATTGGAAACGTGACAAAAACAAGATGTTAGGGAAAAAATTAAGTGAAGTCAACAAGGTTACACATAAGTAACACCTTAACATTAAAAGAAATCTATTTTCCATTTTGACCCAGAAACCTCTTCCATTAATTACTAAAATCTATTTACACAGCAAGTAGGTAAAATCAATGTGATTGCTCTCACTGGTTTTGGCTCTCTTTCTGTGGGCTCTCAGCATCCAACAGCCTGCTTCTGGTGGACTCATCACTGAGATGTTCCTAGTTTACAAGTTTTCCCACCTGCAAGACTATATACCAGACAAATGTTTCTGGCATGCAAACTTTTTTTGTCCTGGATATGCAGCATTTGGCTCCTGGCTCTGTCCCTGTGTCCTCAACAGAGGCATGTATGGAGGACATGCTTCCTTTCAGCCATATATGGAGGCAAAGCATTGGTATCTCTGCTGAGCTTGTTATGAGGGGTTCTGACAGGCCCTGTGGCTGAGCTGGGTTACATTAACCAGACCTGGAGCACAGTGCGGCAAAAGTGGAAAAGAAAGACAAAGAGAGGCAAGTTGGCTGAGTACAAGTGGCCCTTGTAGAACAGGGGAAGACCCACCCTCTCCTAGTCTTACCCCAGCCTTCTCCTGGGAACACTGGGCAGCATTCAAAGGAAGTGATATCAACACATTATGGATTCATATCAATATAATGCTTTTCTAACAAAGTGGGATTGTTCCAGATACAGTAAACATAACATTTGTGTCTGTCAATTCAGAAAGGACACACACAGCAACACAGAAAAAGTGTATTCTGTCTTGGAGAACATCTCCTGGTGAGTAGGCAGAGTCCTGCAGAACAGAAAGTAAAACAGACCTGAATCAGCTGTACTATTGCTGGAGATAAAAGTAGAGAAAGTTCCTGAGATGCAGATGTGTCTTTTGCTTTAATTTCAATAAGCAGAAACTGCAGAGGTCAGCAAAGTCTGCTTAATTTAAAAAATGTCCTAATAGGTTCCTTTCTCTTAATATTTTGGGTAGCTAAACACTACCAACTTATTAGTATGATCTTATCAAACTTAAGCCACAACACAGGGTTGTATTTTTTATGCAGTGGTTCTGAGAAAAATACCAAACAAGTAGATGCATATTGCACCACCAGCACCACCCACTCTCCATTTAAGTAGTTCCAAATTAGCTGAAGGTGAAGCTCCACCCAGCTCTTCATACAGGCATCGCAGAAAGTCAGTAGCTTACAGAACTGCCTGTAACAGCCTCGACTGTATTTTCAGCTGTGGTTCTGTGGCAGCAGCTTTTCATTTACCTAAAAGAATCAAGTTCTCATTAGAGGATAGGAATCGCTCTGGGTCTGCATGGCACCTGAAAACAAGCCTGGTTTAATTCTGATTTCAGTCACATCACAGATGGACTCGTCTGGCCTTGGCTTTCCGGGGAAGCTCACCCTCACACTGATGTGTTGCTACAGAGCGGCAGCTACACATTTCCCTCTCCACTGGCGCCTGGCATGCTGCTGGCTTCACGTACTCACTTGAAGGGCTTTTCCCCAGTGTGCGTCCGGATGTGATTGTTGAGCGTTGTAGCACCAGCAAAGGCTCGGCCGCAGTAACCGCACTTGAAAGGTCTGTCACTGGAGTGTGTGACGACGTGGTTCCTCAGCTCCGAGGGCTGGGAGAAGGACTGGGAGCAGTGACCACACTGGTAGGGCCTGCAGAGGAAAGAGAAACACTGGGCCATGAGTGCATCCCATAGTCACGAATCAAAAACCACGTGGGGAGGAGCACCCAGTCTTCCCAATAATTTCCAAAGAGAGCTGTGGGTTTGTTTCTCTGGGACTTTCTTGGTAGACACAAACACCAGCCTTCATGGTCTTTAGCAAGTACAAAATACATCTGCAGGAATTACCTGAGAGCCTAAGGGCATCAGATCCTGAAAAACATAATCCAGCACACTAGTGAGCAAGCACTACACATTCTATGCCTTTCTTATTTTTTTCACACTTAGCACAGTACACCCAATTCACAGGGAACTCCAGCCAGACTGAAAATGACTATTTTGTGATCTTGAAATGAAACCCACAGATTAGGTTCTCAACATTATCTGATTGAAAGAGATCTGTTAAAAACAAACACAGGAAACAAACAAACCTGACTGTGTTTGATGTTACAAATTCAGAACCATAACAAACACACTGTAAACACAAGAAGAAAAGAAAACAAGACAGCAAAGTGAGACAGGAGAGCTGAAATGCAAACACCCTTGCTAACTGAATTGGAGAATAAAGAAGTCCTGTCAATACATTTCTGTTTTGCAAAACTGATTTCATAACACATTACAGATCTTTTCCCTTTTCGTATTTTATTTAGTTCAGTGGCAGAGTCCCTAAATGCTCACCAGGCTTTTTGTTAAGAAAATTAATAACTGGAGGGAGAGGAGGATAGGAATGGTTTTTTACCCATGTTTTAAATCATAGTTCTTGATGTATGCATCTTTAGGGTTGAGGTCAACACCAACTTAATTGCTTTCTCTTTAATAAATGTATATGCTTAAGAGTCGAGAAACTGAAACTAGAGGGAAAGGGACAGTGGTGACCAAACACGCATAGTTCACTTCAGTGCAAAGTAAAGGTAACTATCTCATTTGTCAAGTGAACTGCTTAATTGTGGATACTTGCATCACTGAACACAAATACTATTATCTTACACTGCTTCAGAGCACTGAACCCTGCTTGTAGAATTTTTTAGCTTGATTAATAACTTAGTGTTGGTCAATAACTCAATAGCTTACAATTTTAACTACTAACATTTGAAAACCTAGCTGCTTTCCAACAGATTTGAAATAAATATGTGAAAGCTGTGGAAAAGTTACTTAACCTGGATGATGCAGCCTTTGAAAATTACACGAATGCTTACAAAATCATATTTTAAGAAAACAATGCCGTGTATAGAATACCTACTTTCTTTAATGGAAGACAAGTGGCTACATGTTTTCTAGTCTTCTTTCTGCAAGAGTATGGTTAATTTACACAAAATATATTTATCCAACTTGACATGAAATTTCAAGTGCTAGCAAAACAAAGATGGTATGTAAATGCAGACTTATTTGTTAGGAAATCTTCAAATCGGGAACTTTTAAGCAAAAAGAATACGTTAAGATATACGCTATCCAAGAAATATTGATTTTTTAATAGTGAAAGGAACCATTAACATCTATTAGCCTCTGGTTATCTATTTTTAACAGCTACCACAAGAAATGATACAACACAATATAAAACCAATTAATCTTTTTTTTCTTTTTTTTCTTTTTTTCTTTTTTTTTTAACCAGTCAATGTGATTAATTTCATACTGTGAAAAGTCACACTATAACTTGTACATAAATTTCACAATTCCCAAGCAGTTATTATAGAACATTGTGGTACCAAGAATAATCTTTTTACTTCCTACACTGTCTCAAAACAAGCTTCTTGTTTATAGGGAATATGAGTACATATTATATACTCGGAACCAGTTTCACTGGCTGATGTACAAGACAAAGAGATGTGTAAAAGGTGACCTATTGCTGTATCACTTAGACTGTGACTTTTTCCATTCATCCATTTCTTGGCAGAACAGCTATTTTAAAAGTTATCCTAATTTTTAGGGGATATATTTCTCCAGTTTATACACATATGATTCTGATTAAGAATCAAGTGGTTAAAGTAAGTAATTTTTTCAAGCTTGATACATGACACATTAAACAGCTCATTTTAAAAGGAAAGCCCATATAGGATTGCAGTACAGCAACAATTCTGAAATGCCATATGTAATTTATGCAATAGACAGATTGAAATACGCCAAGTTTTGATAAATTTTGATAAATTTTGCATACAACAATACAGCAAAAAAAGGCATTCAATAAGTAGAAAAGCTATTTTTTTTCCCCTCTGGTAACCATTTCACTCAGAAATTTTTCCTGGCAGAAAAAAAAATCAATACTTTTTGTTGTTGTTGTTGTTTTTTAAACTGGTGCAGAAGGACAGAACATGAGCAATGTTCGGTTCAGTGAGTACATTGACATGGGCAGAGCAGGGCTGTCTTTGATGTAACAGTTATGTCTTCTGCCATCACTTTGGTCTGCACTGGGACACTGAATTGAGATGGTGATCTCTGTACACCAGAGGGCTGCAGACAGAAAGAGAAGGGGCACAGTGGCAGAAACAGTGATTGTCATAGGCTGTTTTTGCAATGATGAGCTTCTAGATGGATTGTGGTCACGGACCAGGAATGCTAATTCCCACTGGAATTACTGAGAACATATTGTACCTTCCTGCCTCCAAGGTGTGCAAATGAATACAAGCATAGCTTGTGTATACTGATGTTCCAGACAATTAATGTTCAAACAAAATAGATGTGCAAAAGGCTGCATACCTACCTACCTGCAGATAGCTGCATAGAGCAATTTGCAGGTATGAAAGTCATCATTCTGATGAAACAGCTGTACCAGGGCTTGACAGTACATGCTGACAATCAGAAGAAATGTTTTTTTTTTTCTATAAAATTATTTAACTATCATTACCAGGAGCAATGTAGTTTTGGATTTTTTCATCTGTCTGTTTTTCTATCTTATGGATGTAACTCAAGCCTGATCAAAATCTTCTCATCTAGTATTTTTAAGAATGTTAAGGACATTTAAGGACAGCTGAGCTGCTGTACAGAAATGTGCTGCTAAAAGTGATGTGCTGACAGCCATCAAAAGCACTTGTAATGTTTTTCATTAATCACATACTTACATATTTTCCTAGTTCTCTGTCTTCCTGTCTGAGCTTAAAGGAAGAATATCTACTTACCTAGAAGCAACCTCTCATGTTAGAAAAATTACACTTGTCATTGACCCCATGGACCATCAATCAGTTATGTAGCTTTACTGCCATGTAGCATCAATCAGCATTTTCTAGAGAGTATAATCTTACAATTCCTGACAACATGATGGCGCACAAAAGTGAAATCTGGGATGGGATACCTGTAATGTAACAGTTTTCAAGATTTGTAGAGATTTAAATTTTGAGCTTTTCCAGGGTTCTCAAGTTACATTTTCAAAATGAAATCAGTCAGAGGCATTTCATGCTTCCCAACTTAGAAAATCCCTCAAACAATTTTGCCATTTGGCGATGTATTTTTTTATGCCATATACTTTTAGATCTTAATTTTTTCTAGGCGAAATTACATCTTGTACAGGACCAGTACAAAATCCACATTCCTCTATGAGTTTCACTGAAGGCCACCAAAGATCATGCTTTGTGTGGAAGGTAGGTAACATGTTAGGAGGGAACCACAGAAAAATAAACTTTTTTGCACCTGAACTAGCTGCTAACAGACAACTGTACATTTAAATTATTCCTATTAGATTTAGTAAAAACAACATATCCCTCCAACTATTGCTTTTTATTGCTCCTCTACTGGAACAATGCACTCTCCAGCCCCAAGACCTCAGTGCACCCGCCAATATAAACATATACTCTAAATCATAAATCAGAGTTGTGCTGAATTATTATGATCTTGAAAAATATTATAATTACTTTCCACCAAATTTTCAGATTCTTTCCTTTACAATGAATTGTTTTCCAGAGAGGCCTCTTCATAACCAGACTTGCTGTTGTCAGAGGTTACTTGGAATGCCAGTGCAATATTTAAGAGATTAATTTCTTGTGATAGTGAACTCCTGAATAACAATAATTCTATCATTGAAACGCTGTCACATCAGGGAGACAAACTAGCACATTGCTGTCATCTTAAAATCCCAGAAAACACAAACTGAGAGACTGACATGCAGTTGAAACTGCTTTTCTCTTTCTTAAGGGCTGAGGAGAAGGAATCAAAGCACTTGTCTGGGCATTGTGATGGCACACCAAGCCCAGGCATTGGCAGCTGAACCGCAGACATGGCTACATGGTGTGGGAGGGGAAGCTGTGAGAGCACAACCTCTAGTGGAAGTGAAAGCAAGCCGTGCTGAAATGCTGCAAGCACTGTTTTCACAACCAGAATCCATGTTTCTCTGTAACATGCTGTAACAGTGGTGAAGAGCACAGCTGCAGTCAGAGGAGCTAGGCCACAGCTTTCCTAGTAAAAAGACATTTCACAGGGAGATCTTCTTCTAACAAGTGCTGACCTCAGAGGCAGGTGAACAAAGCGGAGTCTGAGAGCACTGCAGACTGCAGCATACCCAGCACCAGTGGGGCCATGAGAAGCTACTGACAGTAATTGCAGGCCTAGCTCTGCATCCTCTGCTGCTGCCTTGTTCTGCTAACGCAGCAAGGCCACAGCCCCAAGCACTTCGTGCACCGCGTCAGCACGTGTGGGGAGCCGAGCCCAACGGGGATCCTCGGATTGTCTCTGCAGATGTTTGCGGAAGAGCTAACACAACCAGAAAGTCAGAGCAAGTGAGTGTTGTCAGACTTTTGAAGCTGTCAGGGAGAGGTGCTGCGCGGTGCACGCTTTGTTATTATTAACTACAAGTACTGGGAGTTTGTGAACCTTTGTGAAAAGATTATGCAAGAACAAGCATTAACTTCAGCATGATGTTTACTTTAATTGAGCAATATTCCATAGCCACACTATAAACAGAAATAGACAACTCTTGATCACATTTACTTTTTGTTTGTCTGTTTCAGGAGATGTTTAAATTAATTAGTGGACGTGGGGCGTGCATCAAGGTCAAAGACATGGAACCTATAAAGAAAAGGATAAAAACAGAATGGTCTGGGCCATGGTCTTCGAAAAAAAGACTTTCAAATTGGTAATTTAATACGTCAAGCACCTGTTTTAAAAACAAAATGAAACGAAGCCTTCACAATTTAATTTTGAGGTGTAACACGAAAAATGCACATATAAAAAGATCTTTTGAATAAACAAGAATGGAGAGGGCCCAATGACATCCCCGATTTATCAGTCACAGTCACAATTAGATAGAGAAGGTTTTTCCTCAAATTGTCAAGATTAAATACTTTGACAATAAACATCGCATAAATGTACAAGTCGTATGAGAAACGGTGCCACATGTTAGCTCCTGGGAACTGCAGACATCTGCCTTACCCAGCAACAGTGCATCTTGAATGCAGTGGTCAAAGTGAAAAAGAAGTAAGCTGTTAAAAGAAACTTTGTCAGAAAAGTGATTTAGATCAATATATATTTTATATACACACACACACACACACACAAAATTATTCACTTTGCTCAGAGGCTTCTCCATACCCCTTTCTGCAGCCCCCCAGATAGCGTCATTGGAAAATTCTGCAGCAGGAGAAAAAAACAAAGCAATAGACAACAGCAACAGCGACAACAGTAACAAATAAATAAACAAACAGAAACCTGAGGAGAAAATCTGTTTGTGACTCCTGCTTCATGGAACAGTTGCTCAGAGTACTTCTGCCTGGCCAGTAGTTAAAAGAAGTACCAAGTGCCTCAGAACTCAGGTGGATGTAAGTTTTCATTTTCCTAATTTCCTCCACCTCCATTTACTATTAGCTTCCAAGAAGAACCCTAAAACATTTAATGGGCTATAATGTACCTCAGTGGGAAGACAGAAGTAAACCATTACATGAAGTTAATTTTAATCTAAATTACAATTCTAAAAATAACAACACTGATGATCTTGAAAACTCTGCCTATTCTGGGTTCATCTCTTTTGAAAAATGTGTATTTATTTATCACATCACTTATATCTCAAATGAGACCCTGCTTTTTTTTTTTTTTTTTCCCCCCCACTGTCTAACAGAAAGAAATATATCTGGGGCTTCTTACATCTGTCTACTTCTCTGTTCCCATCCAGATGTTTTCTGAATCAGATGGCTTTAAAGTTTGGTAAATTTTGTTGGTTTGGGGGTATATTTTTTTTAATAGTTCTCAAACCTTGGATATCCTGCTGTCCTCAAATTTCTGCCCATGAATCAGACTCCTATTGAAATTCAAAGGTTTCCCTGTACCTCATGTTGAAGGTAATCAGCATTGTTGAAAAACAAACACAAAGCCAGAACAGATAGTCTAAGGCCATTTCCTAGAGAAGACAGCCCTTGCTGCTTCAGTTATATCAAAGACAGAATGGCAGTGTGCTCACAAATTGCTGACAATAAATGGGGAGCTGTTTATCAGCAGGAGCAGTACTGCAGATATTGGTGAGGAAATACCAGCCAGAGAGTTGCATCCAGCAGGCCGGCAGGCAGGTATTCCTCCACCCATCATACCCTATTTTCTTGACTCTAGTAAATCTTAAACTTCACTTCAGAAATTTTTCATCTAGAGAAATATTGTACACTTAAGAAACAAAGGGCAACTCTTTCCCTGCCACTGTGTAGCTGATCTGCCAGCATCTGTTTATCAACATAAAGGTAGCCAGGATGTAAATTCAGCCTGCGAAGATTCCTGAAAAGGAATATGAGAAACTAGATCCCTAGGACAGCTGGGATCTGCACTAACTGTTACTCTGGTAATGCAAATGCAATGAGCTTAAACAGATCCGTGCCACTTCAGTCACAGAAGAGCTCCTACGAAATGTTTTTACAACACTTTTGTTGAGATGTGCTTCACTTCAACAAAGAAGACATTACAAAATTGGCCTCCACAAGGAATCTACACAATTGGCTCCATGAGAAGACTGAGGTTCAAACCTTTCTTCAGCACGGAGGAGATGCCTTTGTCACAAAACAGAACATCATAGTGACTGTATTTGTGCAACAGATTGATCCAAAGTTTGTCTTGCATCCTCTGATAGGTTCAAAACTCTCCGTTCAACACCATATACAAATTTCTATTAAGAACAGGATTCAAAAAAACAAACTAGCCAAGGAATTAGCTAGCATGAACGTTGAGAATGTGGCCTTAAGTATTAAGATTCAAATCTTCCTCCTGTAAATTTATATTTTTCAACACTACTGACACAGTGTTCACTTACCAACTAATCTCCACTGCATCCTAAACCTCATCAGATTTGCTGAGTTCTTTTCCTCTATCACCCTTCCCTCCCTCTGCTGCTATGGGAGAGAAGCAAATACATACTGTCTGATCTAGATTATTTGCCTAGTATGTTTTAGGGTATCCTGAGGAAACAATGCCCTGCAATTGCTGGGTGAATCTGTTCTGCATTACATGGAAAATTTAGATATGCACTGCAGGGGCAAGATGGAAAGACAGTAACCTATCAATGATGGAGTTCACCTCAAAGGGGAGGAGTTATACTTCTCTGTTCTGATATATATTTGTCACAAAATAATTCAAAGAAAATAGAATAACAAAACCAAACCTCTCACCTCCAAGATGAGAGCGCTTATTGTTAGACTGACTTATCTTCAGATGTTCTCACTGGAAAAATGAAGATTTAATTGCCCCTTAGATTGCAAAAGAGCTCTATTAGAAGAGACTCTTCATGTATTATTACCTGAGCTTGGTACTTTATAAAGGGAGACACAGATTCAAGTGAAGGAAAGAATGAAATGTAGTCTTCACACATAACTCAATGTATTGCTGAGACAGTATGTATGGGAACTGCACAACAAACCCCTTCTAGACCTGATGCAGCATTTTGTGCTCTGTAGTGAGCTTACAGTGCTTTAATACTGGAAACATAGAAGTCTATGAAACTTGGGAGACTGGACCTTTCAGGACCTATATCCTACATTGGGGCACTAAATTGACCATTGTATCCTGCAGCTTCCTCAGTGTGGCACATATTTCTATGAAGACCAGCATGACATCCAGAAAACATTGGAATAAGAAAATGTTGAAATGTTTTTGCAGCCATGATACTATCAATTCTTCAAATTCTATGAAGATTTGCATGGAATAGAATTTTTCATGCTTGAAGTGTCATCCTGGAAAACTGGAGTTATGTGCCAGTACCTCCATAATCACAGTTTCAGACAAGTCAGTGTTTCAGACATACATAGATAGCCAAGCATACAAAGAGACAGACACAAGCACATGCACACAGAGACTCACAGCTATTTCAACAGTGTTTTGTTTAAATGTAATTCACAATTAAGTGCTGTTTTTAGGATAACTTCCAAGGGATTCATCTGTTCTGTTCAAACCCTTTTGCAGCTGAAGAAGAGACAAAACTTGGGCAGCCTTATTTATTGAATTAATTTGATTTTTGTCTTTTGTCCCGCCAGCTATCAAAATTGTCAAATAAACCAGCTTTGATTCATAAATAATGGTTCCATTATATTTACTGTGCCACTGGTCAGAGTACCTGAAATTTTAATTCACTTGTTCAGCTAAATTTCATCCTCAGTTCACGGCCATAAAATTCTGTATTGACAAACTTTCAAACCAACTTTGACTCTGAGGTATCTAGTCAACATTTTTCTTCTGTGTGGATATTAGTTTATTGAATAAGTGGCATCTGTTTTCCTCCACATCACTAGTAGACTAGGTATTTCCTTTTGACAGCTTTGCACAATTTATGGTTTGCATGCTCTGAAGAAAAATAGTACTAAGCAAAAAATTCCAATTCATTACCTCTTAGTACTTAATTAAGTTCATACACATTCACACTATAGGTGAACCCTGAAATGACTGTGACAGCCACTGAGCAGCAAGTTAGATTATCTTTGGAAGACAGAGAGACTTTTAATTATCTTGACCTCATTTTTCCTTCTATGATATTCATAAATTTTCCTTCTATTTTGCTGCCTCCAACAGATGTACCAAACCATTCTGAAAAGAAACCAAAAACATTATATCCTTAGCTATTTCCTTTTATCTGTACACTTAGGCAACAAATGTTTTTACAAATAGTGAAGTCAGGCAATGGTTTTTATCAGCTTACTTCACAGAGCTGCAGGTGAATTATGTTGTACAAGCTCCTCCTAATAATGGTTCAGTTTTGGAAACGATAACAGCGTGATAAAAGAATAAAGCAGTGGATCTCGCTATCAGTAGATACAGAAATAAAGAGAGCCTGGTTTTACCTGTCAGGGTTCTGCGTACACACATGCATCTGTAAGAGGATCCGTTGGGTGAAAGTCTTAAAGCATTGCCCACATTTCCAAAGATGCCAGTCACTGAACTCAGAATTTAGTTGGCTTGTTGAAGTTGGGCTTGCAAGAACTCGTTGGTTTTTGACACTGATCTGGTTAAATCCTGACTCGATGGACCCAGACTTATCCAGGAGAGAAAAATTTCTGCTACACGGAGTCTGTGGAAATACTACAGATCGCTGTGGAGTGGCAGGGGATAGTTTGCTACTTTTATTAAATGGCTGTAGGGTGTCTTGTCTGGACATGGCCTCCATTACAGTCGAAGGGACATTCACTGGGAGAAAACAAGAAAAGTAAATAAGATCCTTTTTATGCCTTTTTAAAACTTACACAGTCTTGGGAGACACCAAAAAATACCAATATCCATTTTCTTGACACCAGAATTTAACACTTATTTTAACAGTGTGAAAAAGGAGGGGCTTGAATGAGACAGTGAGCTGAACAGATGATGCTGATTCTGTGACACTGGAATGAGAGCTCATGCAAAGAAGTGTCTGGGACTGAAAGCACTCAGAGAAGCCTGACTGTGATAAACATTTATTACACAAAAGGGATTGTCATCTGAAAGAAAGTGCTTCTGTATTGTGATGTACTTCTGTGCTCTACATGTTGCAGTCAGCACATGTAATTGCTATATCACAGACAAGCATGAATTTTGAAAGCATAGGGAAAAACCACTGATATTCCTTGAAATAAAACAGGGTTTGCATACCTACTACACCAATAGATCCCTTACTGTCTCAGTGTGCAGCCACTAAGGATGTTATTATTACGTCTCACAAATTATCGTACAACATAAAGCCAGTGACTTCACTACGACCTGTCTAATTAATACTAATAGCATCTAGACTAACATGAGACAGTGCAAAGTAAATGTAGAGATATCTTTGTGCAACAATTTCAACTCTACAAAACAGGAATTAACTACAGCTTGTGAGGTGCTCAGATACTGGAGCTGTGAATGCAGTACACGACGCTCACAAACAAGTGACTTAGCACTGAATTTGGATATAACATGATAAGGAATGCAGGGGTTAACAAATAAAAGAAAGCTGAACAGCTGCCACATTCCTTGAGTACCATCTAGATCATGCAGTGAATGAAACATGTCTTATGGACAAAATGGAGTCATCTAATGGGAGAGTGTACCTCAGTGTAAAAAGAGGCATTGCTCAGGCCAGCTGTGCCCATTCTCATACTTTCTAATCTTTGTGGGCTCAGCTTATGACATGACATTTTAATGGACATCTTAAAATTAAAAATGTTGTATACTTATGAGAATATATCTATGTATGTTTTCACATATTTAGTTGCACTCACAAAGTGTTTATACATATATACACAGGTACAAATTACCTAATTAAACAGGTGATTAGAAACTGCAGATTTGTTTAAGGAGGTTATTATAAAAGATTTCTAAGAGCAAATATGAGATTTAAATTTTATTTGTGAGTTGGAATCATTCAGTATTATTTAATATACAATAAAAATGTAATGTAAACTTATAGTAATACCCCATATAACACCAGTTACTTCAAAGAGTTATGTTTTACTATCTTTTCTCAATAACAGTAATCCTAATATTATAAAACTACATGCTGCTTTATTTACTGAAGTTGAGGTCCTTCCCATGGTATTCTCCCCTACAGTATCTGAGGACCTGATTTCTAGAGCTGTCTGTTACAAGTTTGCAGATATAATGCATCTTTCATATCTCTATAAATATTCAGTGAAAGAGGTGATGTGTATGCTTTCATTTTCCCTCAGCATCCTCACAAAAGAAGTAGGTCATTTCCTTTTTCGTTTTTCGTTTTTTGTTTTTGTTTTAATTGTATTCATAGTAGTCCATGGAGACAATAAGGTCAAGATATTAAAACCTAAAGAATATAGGCAGATTTTGCTCTTAAAGTGAAAATACCTCTGCAGAAGTCTTCTCTGAGGGTTTAAGCAACACTTAAGTCATACAGATGCTACTTCTGGTTCTGTGCTCAGAGATGAATTTCATCTAGACTTGTCAGTCAGTCTGAAGATGAAACTCAAACTTCTCTCACAGCAAAATTGCAAGTAACAATATTTATATATTTTAACCATAATACTTTGCTTTTTAAACAAAAGTTTTGTAAGCTTTAGCTCATGAAAGAAAAGATAATATTTCCACATTGTACACTGCAGAGCATGAGTTTTATCAGCAAACATTACTGCCAGTAATTTAATTTCTTTTAAACTCCTCTCAAGCCCACAGATTTGAAAACTCAATATGAAACAGGATGTTTATTTTTGACAGTTTAATCCCTGCTATCTTACTGTTTTATTGCTCTATGTTTCAGTACTTAAGTTTCTAGAAGATGTGAGTTCATTTTAGAATAGCTGTTTAAGTATGCAAGTACTTGATGGAAAAAATACATTATGCATATAATTGATTATATATGGGCAGCCGTGGAATCACTTTAGACCAAAGCCAACCAGCAACCATTATTAGTTTCTCCCACTATTTAGATGCATATGGATGTGAAAATGGAATGAAGGTTTTGATGCAATCTCTAGTGAAGTTCTACACACAAACAACCAAACTGGAGGGTGTGCTTGGATCACTTTATCCCGTTACAGACAGAGGTATCCAGCACTAGATTGCAATTGGTCTGTGTTACAAAATATATGCGTAACTGTGTGAAGATTATTAGTGAAATAAAAATTAAGTATTCAGAAGTGGTAGAAGAATGATCAGAAATAGAGATGGCCAAGTTGGAGTGGAAGTTCACTGTCATTTCAGGTTACTTAAACTCAATTTGTACTGATCCTTTACCTTTTAAGCAGAAGGAACTCATATCTACAATTACTCAAACAAAGCTTTTCTCAACATACTCACTGTTGCAGAATGAAGAGGATCACTAATAGAGGGCTGATAAACCTGCAACACTTTATTATTTTGGCTAGGCAGTCTCTTGTGATAGATCCGATGACAAATGGAGAGGGTCACACAAATCAGTGAAGAACAAAGTAGTGGTGAATCACTTACAAGAAGAACAATTTCACACACTATCAAATTATCAGGGGCAGTCACAGTGAGAAATCTACAAATACCTGCACAAACCCCTCGGATAATTTGGATAATTATATCAGGATGCTGAACAGTTTAAGTATACCAGATTCAAGGTTTTTATTTTGTGTACATCAGCGTTACTAAAAACATAGTCACTTTGTTTTAATATGTCTTAAAATACTCTAGGAATATAATTGATTGGATATGAAGCATGAATTCTGGATTGTGCATGTAGAAAAACAGAACAAACTTACAATTTTCATCTTGCGCAATGCACTGGAGAGGGATTCCAAAGAAAGATGTGTAGCTGTCATTGTACCACACCAACAGCTCTGTGCCACGAGGGATATCTACACAAGCCCGGTAGAATATATTTGATCTAAACAACAGAAAAGAGAAAAAAAAAAAAAAAATGCCTAAGTTAAGAACAGAATACTCTTGTGATATGCAGTATTACAGTAGAAACCCATTGTTTGAAAATTTCTTCAGATAACTAAATTAACTTCTTACCAATTATTTTAAAACTGACTCTATTATAATAGAAAGACTTTGTTCAGCACCTGTAGGATAGGTGAACAAGCTACTTTTTACAACCTTGTTTCAAAGTGATTTTAGAAATGCAACACTGTGATCAGGGTGCACACAATTCTGTGAGTTAAGCCATAGAAATAGCTTTACATTTGGTATCTAAGCTAAAATTAACATATTCTGGGAGTAAATAAATGGCAATGCTTTTCATCTGAATAAATGTTCTTTTAACAAGAAGTTTGATATGGTACGACATGTTCTTTCATTACAGTTGTATATACCACCAAAAAGTGAGATCTTGGATTATTGGATGAAACAGACTTCAGTTTAGGGAAATCCAAAAACAGAGTAAATCTGAACATACAGCCACAGAAATCTTCCTCTGAATGGAGTGGGAGGAAGACACAGATGATCCTTCAGTGAGTATAAATCAGTGTTACCATAAACATTGTGGCCTCACTCTGTGGGAAGACTGGATATTCCTAGGCCAAATAAAAGAAAAAAAAATGGAGCTTGTAGCATAAAAAACTAGAGCATTATCCTAATCTTGTACTGGTATAAATAGCTTCAGAGTGACAATTCTACTGCTATAAAATTTACATACGGACTAAAGCTGTGTCAGATTAGAATCAGGCACAAGATGAAATAAAAATGTTATCAGTTGGTAATGCCTTTTCCTCTAGGCTTCACATAGAACAGTAAAGCACCCTCACGTGAGATGGATAGAAATTCGATATATACAAGAAGAACACTCCACTCTGGCTGAAGGATTACATACCAAAATGATACAGTCAAAGTACTAAAAAATGACCATTTTTTATAACAGCTTATGTAAGGCAGAAAAACATCTATAAAACACAAAAAAAAATGTTAGGCCTCAACTAGTTTTCTCAGTGAAGAATTGCTACAAACGTTAGCCTGAAGTTCAAGATAAAAGTGTTTAGGGTTGGTAGACCTTAAATTCAGACTTTCTATAAAGAATTGGCTGTAGCAATGCAATTTGTTCCTTGTATAACACTGCAGACATAAGGAGAATCCTTTACCACATTTTTCATGGCAGTGAGATATGCACTTGTCAACATGTTTTGTCACCGCAAAGTGGCTCTTGGCAACAGGATCATAAAGATCAATAAAAAAGTGCAGATTCTCAATATTTTTCTAGCAGCTGCAAAAATTTCATTTATCTTGTTATTTTCCTCGCTTACTGCCACCCTGTCTCAGGAGGGCACTGCTAGCTAAGCAGAATGGTTTTCTTGCCGTTCTATGAATATCTGACAAAAACTCTCCCTTTTGTGTCTCTCCTTCTCCTTCCCTCCTCCTCCTCTTCTCCCTCTCCTTCTGCTCAGCGCCGCACATTTCATTAATTCTTTCCAGTGTTACATAAAAATGAAAATTGGAGCTGCGCTATAAATTACCAGCATCTCCTAACTTGAGAAAAATTGAGTCTACTTTGTACTTCACCCTTGTAACATTTCATCTCTCAGTTTGGCTTCCCTTAACATAAACACAGCAGCCCAGCAAATGAATGTGCTAAAAACCAAATGACACACTTTGCTGCTGAAAGAGCAGAACTGTTTTTGAGCAATGGGTGGTCTGTGAGGCACGGAGTAGGCCGGAAAAAAAAAGTGTAAGCGTACACCGTTCCTTACAAGCGTGCAGAGCTTCCAAAACTCGCAGAAATCTCTGCATGCTGAAGTACATCAAAGAGATTTTTCCCTTTTCAGATAATATTTCCTTTGCTGACATGTATTTAGTATTGTGGTTGGATGACTCATAAAGATAGCTTCATGGCGTCCCAACGCAGTTGAAGCAGAACACATGCCAACAAACATTATTGTCAGCCTCAAAATAAAAACAAAACGTTCAGCTAAGGGTCAATCAATCAAGAGCACTTTGAAGAAAATTCCATTTAGATATTACAAATCATAACAGAATGAATTTAAACCAGCTGACTTTCTGTGAGGAGGACGTCCATGTACAATAAAAATTAGGCTGGTTTTTCAGTGTCCAACTTTTCTATTTTCTTACACTTGGATGTAGTCACTGGTGATGGATGCCAGTTTTTTAAATTGTGTTTTTGTAGTTCATTTTATAAAGATCTGAAGTAATCAAAAACAGATCAACAGAGGGAACTCTAAGTAAAAAACTCCATCATGAAAGGAGAGTTGTAAAATCCACTTAATACTGACAGATGTGGAATGACTTTCTCATGTTCTTGTTTCATTTAGGTTTGTCATCTATATATACATACATATGCACATTTTTATATCTTTATACATATACATATGTGCACACACACACCATCACACTGAGAAATAGTTCACAAGATACCTACAAAAACATTCTTTCATCATCGCCATCTTTATTCATTACCTTCTGTGTTTATTTAAAATCTGAGAGGATTCTAACTATAAATATCAGATATTTAGGAGTATAATAAAATAATTGTAATGTATAAGTAGGATTGTTATTTTTTTATTTGCAGTATTATTTAGTCAACTGGCCAGAGAATAAAAAAGCAGAAAATGCAATTGAAAAATTTTACAATTGTTAAATTGGAACGCTATGGGAAAATCAATCTTTATATATGTTTAATTTTAGCTTGCTTTTTGTATGTTTTATTTTTAATTTTAAAGATACTTTAAATAAGTTTAAGATTTCTCCTAAGGAAAAGAAACTCCACTCTCTAAAATAACTAGCCAAAATCAGGATTGCTCAGTGTGGCTGGCAAACACAGGCTGCTCTTTGATGTGCTTCCTATCATGTTTAACAAGGCCAAGCAGTTGCTTCTGATTCTGATGCAAGAGTTTTGTTTATAGCTGAGATCATGTATTTATGCAACATATTGTCTAGGTTTTCTGGGTCTGTTTGTGAGCATAAAATAAGATGTGAAATAATTCCTGTACATTATCCACACAGTGACCTTCTCTAGCCAGTGACACAGGAGGCCCAAGCACTGCTAGCAGCCTTGGCCAGCAGGTGCACACCAAGTATCAGCCCTAGGTGCACACATGTATCGTGGCTGACTCCCAGAAAACCAAATTTCTACAGGGGCTCTTTCCTTTACCCCTTCCCTTTCACCTGCAGCGTGCTATTGGCACGCACAAGGCACCCAGGAGCAACAGTCTGATGTGTGCACTGCAATGGCCTCAGCTCCTGGCAACAAAAGTTGAACCCATCTTCACCACACTCTGCAGCCTTACTATTGCCCTGTAAGAACACATTCAGAAAAGCCCTACCGTTGTCTTTGCAAAAAAAAAGTAAGAGTACTGGTGACACTTACAGTCTGATTTTTCACTAAGAACTTTTTTCTTTTGTTGCACTGAGTAAACTGAAACGTGCTTTACCTGTACTGAACCACTGTTAAGTTCTGTTCCCCGCAGTGCCTTGCACATCGGATGTACCTCATCCAGCTTGACTTACTGGGTTCTCCACCATCAATAAAGTGCTGCAATGTCCCATCTTGGTCATATATCTAGGGAAGAGGTCACAAGGTCAAGTAGTTAGAACAAATCATCAGCAATCATTTTCACTGCTTTGCTGGTTTCTCTCTGTGTCTTTTCCAGGAATTTATTGCCTTGAGATTTGTCATTGCATACTGATGCTTTTAGAAATCTACATGGAACAGCAGAAAAGTATTTTAGGAGATGCAAGTTTATCATGTTTCTTTTATCAAGCCAATCTTTTTGTATTAAACATGTTTGTGGTGTCTCAAAGATGTGACCATGTTTCCCAAAGAATATTTAACCTATTTTGACAGGCTGGCCTTAAATAATGAACTGCCAGATAAACAAGAAAATCTGGATGTAAAGCCTGCATTTAAATGGTAGGAACATCTGAGCAAGGGGCAGTAATAATCCCCAAGCAAGAATTCCTTCCTTCGCATCTCAGTTGCAGCAAGAGTACACGTAGTTCAGCAAGCTCATATGGCACATAAGGGAGGTGTAGGACTAATCAGACAAAAACAAAGGAGACTGGAAGGAAAAAGAGATGAAGACGCCTTCAGAAGCTCTCTGGAGACATATAATGTTTTGAAGTAGTCAATGCAAATCATTCCATATGACGTCCTTGCCAAGGATGTGAGAGTCACTTAGGGTAATGTTTTAAAAAGACAGTAATATCTCTCTATTCTGCACTGGTTGCTCCCTCTGAACTCAAAGATTAAGGCTGCTCTGAAGGAGCTGAAATGTGAAGATACATATTCCGTGCACAGTTGCCCTCCTGGTATCATTAGAAATGAAACCTAGGAAGTGCTGCTCCTAAGCACAGGATCTCACAAGCTTTTTACCTGTTACTGTTAACATTCAAAGTTGCATCTGGGCAATTAGGTGTTTATCCAAAGCAAATCTCATCTTCAGATCTTTTGCTCCTCCACAGATGCCATCTCATTTAATAATTCCATCTCCCCAAAGTTTTTCTTTTTTAAATTCTATGAGCCTAACTTGATCTGTTTTCTTGAAAGTACTAATCTGCAAATTAAAGATGAAACATATTTATTGTACTGAATTGAACACCTGTAGAGGAAGCAAATTAAAAATCCTGCATTTCTATTTCAGCATCAAGAGACATCATCTCAGAAATCATGTGAATGTGTTCAATATTTCTGAAATATTAAATGTGATTTTCCTACAGTGCACATAAAGACATACACTGTAACCAGAATTCAGACCTTTTTTCCCCACATGAGAATTTCCATTTCAGGAGTCTACCTTGATTTTTCTTTTGACTAAGAGAGATCTGAAGTTCTCAGAGGTTACTTATATATTGCAGTGGCATGAGAGAGAGGGAAATAAAGTTTACAGAGAAGGAAGATGCTGAGCAGTGGGACAGAAGCAGGGAAAACAGAAGGAATCCCCATAGGCAAACAAACACTCCAATACTAGCGGTTTGGTTCATTTTATTTAAATATATGGTAGCTTGCTGATTACCAGCAGGGACCTATTCTTATGTAAACATGCTAATGTTCTCTGATAGTATGAGCAAAGTAGGCTAAGCAATATAATTCTGTAATGGAAGTTGAAAAATTATACAGGAAATAAGCCATCAAAGAGGAAGAAAAAGGAAAAAAAGCAACAATGGTTAAGTGTTTGGATGCAACCATTTTGGCAATATCTACTCAAACATTTTCTGCACAGTGTTTACTATCTATTCATTTACATGGTGCTTACTACCATAGATTAACATGAGGCAAAAGGCAATTTCCACCAATGAAGATCTGATAGCTTCCTAATCTCCAAATTCTGTGAAGCAAGAAAGACAAAGTCAGTCATAGTCAGTACTGGCAGCCATGTCCACAGGAGCCTGCATAGAACTCTGTGTGGATGGACAGTCCTGAGCTGACAGGAGAACCAAAAATCTGTCATAAAAAAAACAGAAACTGAGCTCTCTCAGACCGTGACCTGGAGGACACAGGAAGTGTTTCTGGGTCTAGAGATTCTAGATCATCATTTTTCCGTCACTCCCAGCATTATCCCATAGCGTACCAGTGTTTTCTGTTGGAGAAAATAGAAATAACAAAGAGAAAAACATTCCATGGCTCTGCTTTCCATGGCTGGGAGGTGCTATCACCTTTTCCATTACCTTGAATCAACTACAAGGGCTGTAAGAAAGAGACAGAAAGAGCTACAAATGCTGCTGAGTATCTCTTCATCTAAATACCTAGCAAAACTGTTTCTAAATGCTTTCCTCTTGCAAGTATTCCTGCGTCAGTGACAAAGTGCTTTGTCCTTTCCTAAGGGATATTACTGACATTGCAAGTAAAACTAGACAGTTAAGTTCTGACTATTTATAAACTCTGACCTGCAGCACTCTTAGTATTGTTGTTACAGGAATGAAAATCAGCTATAAAGCAGATGCCTTATCACTGAAAGGAAAATATCAGCACTACATTGTGTCTATCTGTCCAATTACAAAAGTCTAATTCAGATCTGGAAAAACTTAACTGCTATGGTTATTATTCATATTACCACCATGCATCATTCTTAGTAGTTTTGTATTTGTCTACATCTGGCAAACACTGCATATGTGCATGAAGAAGCCATCATGAGTGAGCAAACAATGGCTTGCCATAACAGCGGAAAAGTAAGCCTGCAAGCATAAGTTTTGAACACAAATTTATAGAAAACCATATGGATGGACACACTCATCTGCTTCTGCATTACATATGCATATGTATTTAAACATTCACAGCAACTAATAAGAAAAAAACAATAACAAACAACAACAAAAAAACACTGTAGAATCCTGCGAGGAGCCAAATTTACTGAAAATCTTTGACTCATTCACCAGATCATTGCATTAACTTACTCTGGCATAATTTTTAATGTATTGCAGGAGTCTCAGGGCAAAATAAAATATCGCTTCCACAAATCCCTGTGGTAAATACATGTATCTCACAATAGTCATTACTCTAAACCGTGGGGAAAAAAAAATCAGTTACTGCATTTTTCTTCTCTGATTACCCCTGCAAATGCTACTTATACTGGATCACTCCCCTCTTCTGACAACAGGTAATCACTATACTTTGTTTTTTTATGAGTATTCAGGGATATTTTTGGTTGGTTGGTTGGTTTTGCTTGTGCCTGAAATGTTTCAACACAATAAGATACTTTGTGTATGGCCTGTTCCAGATCTGAGCAGTGCATCAGCCTACCAGCAGAGACCAGAGACAAAAAAAGACTACACTCAGTTTCTTGTGTGATGTGCCTGCTGCTCTTTCTTAGTAATTTTCATCTAATTAATTTACATTTTAGTAGGCTCATTGATGACTAGTAGGTTTCTAACACATTACATATCAAAAGACTTAGAATGCAAAATATACTATTATTCCAAAATTTTAGAATCCAAAAAAAAAAAAAAAAGCTTCATTTTCCAAGAAAGTGACCTTTTTTCCTCTTTTTTTCCTTCTTTTTCTTTTTCTTTTTTCTTTTTTTTTTTTTTTCCTCTTTATATTACTCTCCATACAAACAGCAGTTTACTCAGCATACAGGACATAGATACAGAGATGCATGCTCTAATTATAAAATCTTTTACAAGTTGCCACTGCTGTTTCAGTGTGCCAACTGTGTAGAGAGGGGAAAAAGCAGTTAGGATGCCATTGCACCGGCACTGGTCAGTTTCGTCTTCTACATGCTTGCACAAATAAATTCAGTGTGAACAGCTTGGATTTATTACTTATTGGATTGATTACTGATAAGTTGGAGGCTGTAGATACTGAAACTTGCAGTGCCAAAGATGATAGCGGTATATAATGACAATAATAACAAAATTTCTAAAGCATGCGGCATCTCACATAATTAATGCTCTAAAAACTATGAACAGCTATTATTAGGTAAAATAAACAGCACTCGCTGGAACATCTGTCACACTGGCAACATACCAAGTTAAGGCTGGACCATGTAAGATTTAAGTTGTATAATGGATAACGCACAATGCTCTGAGAAATCTCAGATCAATACTGAGGTAGTAGTGTTGCCTCTTGCTTAACTTGGACTAATGGGGACAAATATGATTCCAGCACTAAAGACTGTCGTACCACTTGCCAGTGTAGATGTCACAGAATTTTAGGATAACGGAGCCTGAATTAATTGCTCAGCCACAGAGAAAGCCAAGCTGTGAAGCAATTTAAAACAATTTCACAGAAGAGACAGGGAAAAGTAGTCAGTTCATTGGAGTTCATTCCTCTCTATCTTTTGCTTTCCTTTGTTCTCTTTCCATGGCCTGGTGAAGGATTGTGTCTTTTGAAATTCTGCCTGCATTTTATTTTTCCATTTAGTCAAATAAAAAAAGGTGTTACCGTACAACTTAATTGACCTCTCATTTTCCTTGCAGGCAGACTAGTCCTGAAAGTGGAGTTTCTCTTTGTATACATGTTTGTATTCTAAAATTAACTATTTGAATTATTTTTTTAATGTTGCAAGACATCGAAAGAGATGTGAAGAAACCACAAAACATGCAAGAATTAATTCATACCATTACTAGAGGATCCAAATTTTTGCTCTTCACTACTATTCTTATTGACATGAAATGCAGAAGATCACGGATTTCCCAATCACTCAGAATTAGCCTCTTTTTCCCACAATAAGTTTTACCTCTTACTTCAGTGGGAAGAGTGAGGACAGGAAGGTAGCACTTCTGGTGAGTACATACAGAACTACAGAATCACTGGAGATCATCAAGTCCACCCCACACTAAAGCATGTTCCCTATAGTTAATAATTCCTCTTTCACAAATCACCAACCAAACAGATAAAAACCACAGGTGTACTCCAAACTACTGGAAACGTAGAGAAGATGGTTGTGATTAAACATTCTGATATGTCAGAGATGGTAGCATCCATCCAACTTTTATTCTTTCTATAACAATGTATGAACCTACAAACCACAGCAAAACTGAAAATTTCTTTACTAGTCTGGACATCAGAACTGGACAATCTCTACATTTTGTGAAACTCAACACTGTGAGCCTGTGTTTTTGTTAATAACAATACTGCAATATCCTCTATGGGTAACTGCATACCAAAAAGAGTTTAAAAATATCAAAAAGTGCAATCTTTGATAAATGTGGGTATGTAACTGCCACTTCATAGGAGACAAGCAGTCCCCCATATGTCCATTTGTCAGAACCATCAACTGAAGGACAATCTCTACAATGCACCTCAAACCCTAGTGCACAGTCTCCTCCCTAGGGCCTATAACAGATCAGCCACTCAATCCATGTTTCTCTGTCCATCGGTCACTTAAACTTTTGGAAAGGGGAAGGTATAGGCAATAAGGCATGGGATTTCTTTGCCTACATGGTCATTTTTGGGCTAGTTCTATTTCCATTGAAGGTTACATCCATTTATCTTTGTTGCTCTTCTTACTAGTGGTGTGGGGTATTTTGTTATGTTGGACTTCTTTGTTTTTAGTTTGCTTTCCAGCATTTTATTCATCCCAGGCATAGAGTACTGATGTAAAAAAAGTTCAGTACATTCACAGTGTAATGGACTGGGAGAGACATTCAGTCATATTTTTGGTAGACTAGAGCTCTACAGCCAACTTATAAATGACAAAGAAGGTTAATTCTGTTCCAAAGGAGACAAAACAGCAGTCACTTTTCTGAAAAGCTCTGAGATTAACACATGTAAATGCACAGTAATTTGGTTTGCTAAGGCAGTGACTGTTAAGCAAAATGCCAATGGACTCCAGTCTTTAGTATGACACATAGACACATAAACTTTATTTATTTGTTAGCATTTCTAACCATGGTTAGTCAAGCTGGAAACAAAGTGGACTGTGTGCATGACTTGATAACTTAGTTGCTTAGGTTGGATTCTGTGTATCAGTGCCTAGCTCCCTTTGGAATCAACACTGTCAAAGGATCTCATTATCTAAAAAACTGGAAAAGTTCATGAGAGCTTTAGTTGAGAGAACTGAAAGATAGAAGACAACTAACAAAATTTCCTAAATAGATTACATTTAAGAAGCATGGTTTAGGCAGGAAATCAAATTGCAGCTGCATTCAAGTTTGATTATAACAGCTATTTAAATAGTGAACGCTTTCAGACTTTAAATATTTTGAATAGTAGGAGCTGAGCTTCTAATTTAGAGGTGGGTCCTTCTGAGTAAGCATCTTCTCACTGTTACACACTGAATGAGAAAGCTATGTCTTCACACCTTTTGCAGTCACATCTTACTCCTTTCATTCATTAGCTTGGTGACCTGGTCAGGCCATTTAGCAAATGTTCTAAGAACAACTCTTAATCTCTCTGTTTAAAAGAAAATAAGAAATAAAATGAAAAACAGAAGCAATCAATAATGCACAGAAAATTCTCCAGGCACAGCCCAACTGAAAAGAAACACTGATGTAGATAGATAATAATAACATCATATAATCACACCCTTTATGAAGATCCTATCTCAAAGACTGCAGTACTTTGTAAATGACATACTGTACTTTATATTACCTGTACAATAAACAAGCAAATTTTTCTTGGACAGTATAAAGTAATGTCTACACATCACATAACTCTAACTTTGATGCCTAATAAATATTATTGAATCTGTAGCAGTGAACTACACACATAAAACTTGTATGAAGAAATGGTAGTACACATGTCAGCAATCTCATTTTACTAGAAGTGGAAACGTTTGGACAGGTTCCCTTTTCATCTGTACAGATGTTATTTCGGAAAGGCATTAGCTCTAAAAGTTTCTCATATTCTCCTTTGCTTGATAAGTCTAACTGATTTGTTTTGACACTTATAATACGCCTTCAGATTCTTTATGGGCAGATTTATATAAATGTATACATATATATATATGTATCTGTGATATGGATAACATCTAAGCTTCTTGGCTTACGATGAAATAAGAACAGCGTATCGTTATGTAGTTATTGAAAGCTAGTTACTTTAGATTATATATGTGTGTGAAATAAATATGCCCATAACTGATTATTGACCTTGAAGTGCTTCAGCTTTTTAAATAACCAGCAAATATTTTGTTGCCATTTAGGAAAATGTTGAACTTCATTTAAACAATGATTTTGCTTTTGAAAATTTTATGCTACGCACAAAACAGTGTCTATTTTCCCAATGCTTTTAACTAAAGTGAAGCATCCTGAACAGGAATAAACTGCAAACAGAATAGAGATTGAAGTAAGAGAATAAGGAGGAAACATCAGGAGTCACAACCGTAGTAAAATGTTCTCCAGCATTTGCTGGCAATACACTCCCTGAGATGCAACTTCTCCGTGAAAATGCACAGAAATGGATCCTGGCAGCCAATGATCTTTAACTGCTCACACTATTCAAACCCGTTTTCTACAGTCACACATATCTGATACAGAGTGTACATCTTGTAATATCAGCTTAATGTTTCTTCTCTTTAATCTAGCTGGCATCAACTAGCAAACTTTATAAAAGAGAATACTTGCCAACAAATATTAAAAGCTATTTAGATTTAATGTTTCTCAAAGGATTATAGCATATGAAACTATAAACATTGTTTTGAACTGTCTGTACTAGGTGAAAGGCTTCATCTCACACCTAGACCCCAGTCCAGCAAACACTTATGCACATGTTGTAGCCCCATTGATCTCAATGGGACTGCTCGTACATAAAATCAAGCATCTGTGTAAGCGGTTGGAGGACTGGGGCCTTATTCCAGAATGTGCCACTGCTGATTATGCCAACTTGATTGAATTTTTTTTCTAAATAAAGCTTGAACAATTTTTTTTTAACTCTAACCCATGTTGGCCCTGGAACAGGGAAGCATAACACACAATGCACACCAGCAGTATCTATCAAAAGGACAAAAAGGGGAGGACATCGAACAGAAGATGAACATGTGAAGCTGGATATAGAATCACTAAGGTTGGAAAAGACCTCCACAATCATCTAGTCCAACCATTCATCTACCACTAATACTTCCCCACATAACCATGTCCCTTAGTACATCTGAATGTTTCTCGATCACTTTGAGCTTTGTCTAACAACGGGCAGTACTGACTTAGCAGGATAGGAGAAAGGAGAGCATAGAGAGAAAGGAAGTTTTAGAGTTATGTACCCATGCAAAATAATTTGTAAAGAAGGGATGCCCCTGATGTACCTACTGACATAACACGGTCTCTTCAAAGTGTGCTTTTCCATGTGACAGCTCCAATATACTGAAAAAGCAGAGGCACTCCAGGTACGGATCACACTGAGCTGAACAGATTGCTTGGTAGCAGAGCCCTGGTAGCAGGAGAACATGGGGGCAACAGACTTCACTTGCTCTCTGCAGTCCCGTTTCCATCAGGGACTGATGAAAGGAAAGAAAAAGTATTGCCAATCCAGCCTAAATATGTAGAGATGAGGATTGAAAAAAAAAAAAAAAAAACAGGAAGGGGGGGCAGAAATGACTAAAAAAATAGGTTGTTTAAAAGCAGAGAAGCAACAAAACCAGAAGAATCTCACACCAGTCAGCTGTAGGTGCATATTCCAACATGCGGAGAAGTTGTTACAAGGAGATAGAAAGGGTCTGATTCTGAACACTCTCTTACCTGAAATCTTACTGAACTTACTCAATAATAACATTCCTAAGATCACTTTCTGAGCTGGACAATCAAAAAAATTATGGTGGATGATCTCTGTTACTCCAGTGTCCCTGAAACCGCAACTGGTTCCTTTGCAAGTTAGTGACAGAGCCTTTGCCATTCTCCTGCTGCCTATCAAAGCCTCTGAACATTACAAAGTAATACTAAAAAGTGCTTGTTTCATAACTTTTGATTCTTCTGTAAGCAACCCAGAGCTCCAGGAGGGTCCTCTGTCATTCAGTTAAGATGTTCTTTCAGCCTACTGCCATATAGTAAATACACCTATCCAGATGGGCAAAGAATTACGGGTCAAAATAGCCAATCAGGGACATAATGTGACAGAGGACAGCACCTCAGACCAATATGCACAAAACCAAGTTTTGGCAAATCTCATCACTCAGCTTTAAGTTCATCAGTACTTCGAGTTTTCAGGCTGAAACAGCTGAGTAGATATACACAGCTCTGAAGCTGACTAACTGATAGCTCAGTGACCTTAAAAAAAACACTCTGAATCAGAAGACATTGGAAATTATTCTAAAATGCCTTGATTCTAATGCACAAGAAGGAATGAAGATGGAGGGAGAGTGAGGAAGATCACCTGCTCCATTTTGACTCAGGGCTTACCTTGCTATTGACTAAGAGAAAGCTGATAGCACAAGGAGAGAATCACTCAGGAGCCTTTACTCTTGCAACTTTTGGTGACTATAGTTTGAAAACATGCTTTTAGGCTGCATTTTCATAGCTTTGTGCATGAAGCTGTGTCTGTGTGAAAATTAGCTTTTTCATGCAGGATTTTAGATTTATCAATTCCAGCTTCAGTGCTCACAGGGATATTTTTAGATATACTAAAGTATCACACGTAGAACATGTGGCATTTAACACTATTAAGCAGGCTAGATTAAGGATTTTATTTGTGCAAAATTACAAACAAAGTACTCTGAAGCACTTGGAGATAGTCATTCTTTTCTTTACCTTTAAGATGTTTTAAAGTTCTAACAGGCTCTTTAAGGACAGGTTTACATATATAAAAGCTTCTCAACAACACAGCTCTAAGAGATGCTCTCAGTCCTGTAGTAAAACCAAACTAGGAAAAACAAGTTACTTGTAAAATATGGGGGGAAAAAATAAAACAAAAACAAACAAAAAGATCAACCTTGCCCTCTAAAATTAAAGCTTTTTTCCAGTCACCTCACTTTCAGGAAACATGCCAAGTATTACTCTGCTGTGACAAGAACATCACTGCCTAGCATAATTGACCCACTGAGGCATGTATGGCACAGGACTGGGGTTCAAAGAGTTAAATTCAGGTGTCTAAACATCAGTTTTCACTGTTGTTTCTGACAGCCCTGAGCAACTGATCCAGAAGGCAGGACCTATCAGTCCTGTGCGGATGTCTTAGATGCTTTCCAGGGCCTAGAATGGCATTAAAAACCTCTGCTCAGACACTGGAATTATCCCACAGATGATGTCTGAGTTCAGCTCCTGCTCTGAAAAATGTTTCCCACATGACTTACAGCAAGTACTTAAGCTCTGCTTCTTGATCCTCCAGCTGGGATGTTGATAATGTTTGTTGTGCACCAATTGTTTACCTCCACTCTGATATTGTAAGCAAATATGGGTAGAGACTGTCTTTACATTGGAAATGCAGATCTATCTCAGCAGAACATCCACCCACTGGTACAGAATAGAGTCCATAGGCTGTTCTTTCTGTTCTTTTATAAATGTCTTGTTTTCGAGATCTCCCCATAAATGAGGAATTTCAGTAAAAATGACATATTTTAGGAAATATACTTAACTCCTTTGTGAGTCCTAAATAATGAGGCGCACTGATATTTTTAGTTTGGAATATTTTGGAATGTCTGGAATGCTAAGTTCCCCAGATGATGATTAAAAGGTCAAGTAATAAAGTATATGATAAACTAAGCTTGAGATTCCTCATAAAACAAATGAATAATGGCAGCACAAACTGCGTTGCCATGTTTTCATGTTAAAAAAATGTCTGCGCTGTATTATTTCTATGAATTTGTGAGATGGTAAGGTTCTCAGAAAAGCAGTATGGTGATGCTTAGGGTGCAGCTACTGGAGGGCTGTAGTCAGGGTCAGAAAGCAGATGAAAAGGTGCACTGAAGAGCAGTGCTAGTATTTCTTGCGGGCAGACGTTGGAGAACAGAAATGATTTCTTCCTTGCGGGAGTGCAGGCCTGGTGTTAGTAAGTCTCATGCTAATTTTCTTTGTGAGATAGTTTGTTTCTGTGAGGATTATAACATTAGATTAGAACGTTGCTTGAGTCACAATCACAGGAGCCCTCCAGAGCTGTTAAGCATTTGGCATCTCTCACTTATCTCTAAGGGTGGCAAGGGCCATCAATACAAAGTGGACCATCAATCAATCCGGGGTCTTCTTCAGACGTTGCCTGTCAGCTGATCAGAGGAGGACTTTAAGGAATCAGCTTTTCATTATCAGGATTTGGTCTGTGATCAGAACAAGCCACTGAGCCTTTTACTTTTTACTTGGCAAAAACATACACACTGGAAAAAAGTCCTGACAGTTCATTCATTTTGCTCCATCACTGAAGCCAGATGATGTTTGACTGGGGAGACCCACCCTCTTTGATGTTGTACTCTTCTGAGAGTGCCCTGCTGTGAAAAAATTTTCTCCTTCCAAATTAAAGAGAAATATTTCTGCATCCAGCTGTTAAATGTGACGTTTGCCATTTTTCAGCATGTTGGCCCTGTGCCATCTCACAGGCTGTGTTTCAAGCCTATCTTTTTCCCTTCTCCTGCTCAGCAACAATATCCACAATGTGTTAGTGCCTCCAACTTTACATAACATCAACACCAAAAGGAAAAATACCAGTAATACCTCATTGCTCTGAACTACTGCAGCAATATTTACACACGTTTCTTCTGATTCTTTTTAATTAAAGCCAGAAATCATGTTATTACATGAAATGAAGGACAATAACCCTCAAATATAATCTAACTACAAAAAGTCAACTTGAGTTTCGTTCTGATTGCAACAGGCAAAGCACGCAGAGCAGCCTCCGAAGAATACATTTACCAGTGAAGGCAGTGTGAATGTTATTAAGACTTGTTTCATGTGTAGTGAGTCCACATCAAGAAAAATGGCATCCGTTCAAGCAGCCCTCATTCTGTTTAAATTAAGAGAAACTTTTCATGAAAGCTTGAATAAACATTTAGGTTTAAGCAATCAAGAAAACCTGTATCTTCTCATATTTATTAAGTGTAATTTCTAGAGTTATAAAACCCACTGTCACAAATCGTGTATACTGTAAATAAAGGGCGGACTCATCATTGCAGTGTTTTGCCTCTCTGCTGAAGTGAATGAAACACAACAGGTTCCAACCACTCTTCAACTGAAGCTTTCCTTCATCCTTTTCACTTCCATATTTGCTGAAATGGAAAAGCATCAATGTTTGATAGATTCTGGCAAGCTCATTGTTGCAAACCTGCGTTTTGCAATTAATCTCAGGCTGTGACTAGCAAATTTGAGTAATTGCTTATGTGCTCATGAATCTTTACTCTATGAAAATTAAAACCCAACCCAAAGCCTCAATAGATGAGAGTGGAAGCACGTATTTTGGAAAATTACTTGGACAGTAGTAAAAAGGAAGGATTTCCCCTTTTAGCTGTGCACATTCTAGATTCATGCATCTATATAGCCCAGACAGATCTGATTTAGAAACAAGCACTAATACTGCAGTCTGCTCTTCATTTATCCTACATATAATCAATGAGCTCAGTTTTTGCAACTCTAGGATTATAGAGATTTAGGAATAAATTCGTATTAACGCCTTCCGTACAAGCACAGTATCATGAGATGCCCTCTGCTAGTGGAGCTAAAATACATCCTGCAGGGCTTCAGTCTCATATCTAAGAAGGTCCGTACTGGGATGAGAGATGTCCAAGAGACACACAGATGCTGACAGAAACAGTGCTGGCAGTTCAGCAGGAGGCAAGTTGCATTTTCTCAGAATAATCACTCCCTGCCATTCTGTGCACCTGTGTACAATATACAAGTGTTTTCTATAATTACCTACTATTGGATTTACGGGTGATGTAGTTCCAGGATTATAAACCACCCTGTTACAAGAATACTGTTTATGCTATTACAGTTCTTCTCTATTCTAATTTCTAATTAAATTAGGAAAAATTTTTCTTACCATCAGTTCTACACCTACCTGATGTAATCCACAACTCTCTTTACTTGCCTCTACAGTCCCAGCAGATACTGTCTCATCACGTTCCTTTTTTTTGTCCCTCATTTTATCAAGACACAGCAGAAAAATGCTATGAAACAGAGGATCGACTGCAAAGGCTCCTGTTTCAACCATTCTGCATTTTTCCTTTTTGGATGTCCATCTTTAACACCAGGCAGCTTTCTTCTTCCTTCCAGCCTTTCTCAGCTCCACTCTAATGCCAAAATAATCCTAGGTACCAAACAGTTTTAACTGAAAATTTTTGGAGTGCTTATGTGGACTAGCACAGAGGGTGCTCGTAAACTTCAGGAATGGGATCCGCAAGTGCACTGGCCATAAAGGTCAGCTTCTATACAAAGGAACACAAAGCAGATGTGTGAATTAAAGATCAATAGAAGCAGTGATTGTAATGCACAGTAAAATTTTTAAGACAGGCAAAATGAGTTGTATTTCTTCCCCAAGTATAAATTCTAAAAAACAAAGTAAAACAAACTAGCTCTCTTTTAAAATTATTTTCCGACCATCCCCAAAGTTTAACACAATGGGGAAATTAATCAGTATACGGCAGAGCTGCGTGCAGAATGATCTGACTGGGTTCAGCCAAAACCCCACAATATTTGTAAACTAATAACAATAACAAAATGCTCTGGAGCAAGCTATTTTGGAAAAAAAAAATCATCTGGATGATTTCAAGATTTTATAAACTGTAAGAAAATGTTTCATTACAAGATTACTGAACTTTAAAAATGAAAGTAATTCTGAATGGAAAAATGAACTTTCTGTTTAGAAAATGTAAGAACAGCATGTTTAGATGATTTTGAACCATTTTCCCCAAAGTTTTATTCATTGAGAGTTTTCCTGAAACTGACATTTTTATGCAAACTGTTTTAGTTTCTCAGCATTCTCTGGGGAAAAAAAATTGTTTCCTTGGAAAACCTCAACAATTTGTAACTAGTTATCTGCTGTACAGCAGTGATAGGCCATTAAAGGCATACATGAAAACAGTTGTGGCACCTAAGAGCTTGCAATCTACAAGACACAGATAAGACTAAATGAATTGGGAGACCCAGAAAATGTGATGAAAGCGTAACCTTTCCCCACTCCCCTCTTGTCTCTCTCTCTCTCCCTCATGTATAATCACAAAAATTCTCTCCTTAAATACGAAGAGATTAATAGGGAGTGCAATTCTGCAGTTTTCCAGAGCTAAGCAGGAATGGTCCCTCATCCCCTTGGCAGAAGATAGAAGCCTTGCGTTTCCCTGAGGGGCACAAATCTCCAGCAGCTACAATCACAGAGAAAATAAGGCCTGAATCTCTGTCAAATAGGTCAAAAATGAAACCCCTTCTTTGCCAGCTGCCTGTCTGCTGGAAGGCATACTGAAGAAGGAGCTATGGAAGCTAAGCAATGTGGACAATGCGAGAGTAAACCCTCACGTTCTAAGTTGGTCCTGCTAACAGGAGCCCTTCTTCAGTTCTCTTAATGCTTCACAGCAGACTACTGGACAGTGCTGACTTTCCTAACTGGCTTGACCACTACACTTGAAAAATGAAAGATTAAGGAAATAACTGTCTGTGTATCCACTCTTATACATGTACTCAGATTAACTGCTTTAAAAGAATTTGATGAAGCTGTAATAAAAATTAATTTATCCATAGAAAGAAGAACTTCTTGTTCTCCAATGGCAGATTTATGATTTCACACAGACTTGAATGTCCTACAGTTCACCCTTTTTAATAAGTAATCTTTTAAAATACATAAAATATTTGTCCTAATGAAGTAATGGTTTCCTAAGGTTTTGCTTCTTTTCTGTACTGCCTACAGTTTTATGTCTTTGTTGAAATGTGTCACTTCTTAAATTATGATGTTTTTCTTAGTCCACTATATTCTTTTTCTAACCCACACTAAGAAAGCACAATTGTCAGACATTATGTTTTGAGGGCAAACTGACCTCCAATATATTGTGGATAACATAAATTTCCTATTTTATAGTTATTTGCAACACATTCCTAAACTGAACCCCCTTGGTTGCTTTCTATCTTAAACTCACCCCACCTAACAACAGCAATCTAAAGAGGACAAAATTTTCAGCCAAAAATCAAAGTAAAAGGTGAGGGAAGAAGAGAAAAAAAAGTACTTCAACATTAAGGAGTCACTGATGGTTTAGAGTCACGGCCAACTTTAGATAAGGCGGTGTACTGAGACAGCTCAAACAGCTGCTGCAGTCCCAGGACCATCATCTTTGCTGGCTCAAATTTGTCTAAAAACTCTCCAAGAACCTGGGAGTATGGGAAGAGTGAGACAGGAAAGGTTAATGCACCATGATTCTAGCCTCTGCTGACTCATCCTGTCAAGAAATACTGAGGATCATCCAACAGAATACAACAGTATTTCACTGTGGCAGATTTTGCTTCTCTTTCTCAAAGACTTTTCTTTCTCCAGTAGAGAGCAGAGAAGGATGTGAGTTACTTCAGGCTTCAAAGGAAAGACATTTACTTTGTCCAGATAAGTAAATTGTCTTGTAATCCCATGTGGTATCTGGATAGGAAATATATTATACTTACTAGAAAATTGAGCAACTCCTTTGAATCAAGGATGAATAAACAAACTGACTGAGAGGAAAAGACACTTACCAGAGGCTTAATAAAGAGGTACATTCAGGAGCATTCCATAATTTAAAGGCTCATTGTTCTGTAAGCACAACTAACAAAGCTTAATTTTAGGAAGGGCGTGTGTCCTTTGTCACCAAAGCTTTCACTGCTGTGATAATCTCCATGTCTACAATAATTCCAGTGTATAACATAAATATCTAAATATTTTTCACTTATTTCACACATTGCACTTCAACTGATACCACTAGAAGTTCAGCACATGAAAGAGAAAGATGCTGGGCAGTCTGTCACTGTACAAAGAGGACAAATGGCGTCCCAGGATATCTGACTTTGTGATGTGAAAATAGAGAAAAGTGTGACAGTAATGATGAAGGCTCACAAAAACAAAAACAAACAAAACAACTAACCATGAACAAAGTAAAACTGTAACTTTTGCTCTATGCTCCTCTACTGATTGGGAGAGTGACCTTTGCTGATCCCCACTGATACGCATCGGTATCTTCAACAACCTCCTCCACAGCATCCCAACTCCACCTAACTACTTTCAGAAGTCATGTCATGGAATATGAAGTCCTAAGAGAGCACAATCTGGAACACTGATGGACAGAAAACTTATTGCACAGTTTGCACAGGCTCAACGAACATCACGTGTTGGACCGATTGTGCATGCAATAGGTTCAGATGTTGCTGCCATTTTTTTGAACCTCTGGAAATTCAAGCTGCTGGGTATTTGGAAAACCATCAGTTGCCATGACAATACAGAAGAGTGTGTGCCCTGTATGCTTTTTGTATTTGACTTCGCTATATATACAGGATATCCTGTATTATACAGAATGTCTGGCAGTCCTGAAAGAAGAAAATGACATTTCCTCTTGCTACTTAATTTTACTACTTTTTCCACATTTCAGATTTAACTTTGTCTTATATATCTATTACTTCAAACTAAGTGAAAATTAAGGAGGGATTGCTGTCCACTAGGAATGGCAGTCAAATGGATTAAATCAATGCTAAGTACTATTGTTAAATCATCAGTAATTATACATTTCATTTCTTGATATATTCTATATTTAAAAACGAAAATATTCTTTTTGCGAGTATTTTCTCTGTCTGAAATGTGAGTTCTCTAAAAATGCTCAAAAGCAACAAACCTAAAAAAAAAAAAAAAAAAAAAAAAAAAGGCTCTGATTCTAATAAGGTATTAATTGTAAATAGGATCTGATCCAGACTCAAAGTCATACTGATATGAACAACAGGTTAGCACTCTAAATTCCAAATAAGGACTATAAATACTCCAGAAGACGATATGCTCCACAACACAGCATGTCTATGCTTCATTCCCCACTCATGGTGGGGGTCTCCTAAAACTCAGTACAAGAGCAGCCAGCAGCATCCAGACAGGCAGCTGATTTTTCAGTGACAGTTACGATAGGACAGAAAGGGCTAGGAGAACTGTCCTAACTTATGACAAGTGATTGTAGTGCTTTTCACATTTAATATTACCAAAAATATAAAAACTAATAAATTGTACAGGGGCTACTCTGAAATTAATGCCTCCTATTTTGTAATGCTGGCCCATGATCTCAGAGGCAGATGTTGGTGGGATGGCTATAGAGACTGAACCTTGGTGAGCACAGTGAGGGGTGGCTGGTGTGTTTCAAAAGGGGTGATAGCAATGTGAAAGGCAAGTTACATCCTAGACATCCATGCAGATCTGTACAAGCATGGCATGCAGGCTCTTGTTCACTGCTGGCAAAAAAAATACACAGCTAATGGCAGTGACTACGCTGAAAAATAGTGTTTTGCTAAGAATTTGCTCTATCGAATAGTGTCATTGTGCTCTTTGTATCTGTCATAGTTTCCATGGAAATGAATAGGAAACATTACTTTAAAAGTAACCTTATTTTACACCTGAGGTAAAATGTGACATAACACTACAATTCTGCCCTGTCAATTCACTGTCAATTTTAATGGCACAGATTTGTATTATATGCACACAGACGAGAAAAAAAATCTAGTTTCATCACACACTTCATTCATATATTGCATACAGTCAGTCTTGAAATTTGTATTGATTTAATATCTTTGAGAGAAGAAATGAACAAGATTCAAAAGATCCATCACAGGGCAATTATCTGAAGTTTTTCTTTTAAAATGCATTTATATTTAGTCTCTGACAAAATAATTTTAACTGTAAATTTGCAAATGTCTCAATTATAAAACTGTACAGATCTGAGATATAATAGTCAAAGCTCAACTGTTTTATAAATACATGTAAAATATGGAATTAATATAAAAATCCTACATCATACATCCAAAACAATTTACTATAAGGTTATGGCAATGACCAGATCATTTTTCCAAACAAGTAGCTAAACTCCATCATGCAATTTTGAACTTCTTCTGACCTTCTGATGGTTACAATTGGGAACAAATGTTCTGCAATGAAAATATTGATGGCTCTGTGCCTGGAAAATAGTGTTTAAATTAAATAGTATTTGCTTTAGTAGACAAATCAGGTGCATTGCAAGGGAGAGGATACCATTTCAATTTTGCCTTTATATACATAAAGTATAATAAAAAATTTTAAATTTCATTGACTTAGTGCATGTCTGCACTGCAGCTGAAGTGACTGATGCAGACAGATTTTTTCTCTAGGTGTAAATTAGTTATCCGAGCCACTAATAACAGGGTAAACCTAAGCATGCGTGTACCAGAGGCTAATAGCCAAGCCTTTAATGTGAGTTTTACATACAAAGGCAAGCTGGAATTATATAATGTATGGGGCTGAAAAATCTGCCTTGATTGAAGCTAGATAACTTCCATGCCCAGGGCTGAAGGTGCATCTTTGGCCACAACGTAACAAACCCTTAAAGGTGAATTAACATTAAGGCAAACTGATAATTTCCTTTGCTCACATCAAGTGTAAATTCAGTTTTTAATGACTTAAAAGTTCATTTATCATAACATTTACCAGCTAAGATTAAGCAACCCAGTGTCATTTGTCTCCACTGGGGAAAGGAAGAGAAACAAGCTCCTTCAGCAGGCAGTGCTCCACAAGGAAGGCTAACCAACTTAGCCTATATACTTATCAGTATCACATGTTAGTGACTGAGAGAGTGCAAATATGATGAGAAGCAAGATGCCACAGCCTGGATAGACTTTACTGACTAGAACTCGAAATATCGGCCATTTCTGTTGTACTGGCTGCAATCTCATGCTTTTGGATGGTAGGTGGGGGGAAGATTGTATAAACAGTTTTTATCATTAGATTATGACTACTGGGCGAGCAAAATAGGAATAGGAATGATGTGGAATTCAGTTTTGTCTGTAGTGAAGGATCAACTCCATTTCTCCAGCAAAACCTAATCAGAAAGAGAGAAAATATTCCTGGGGCTCACTAGAGTGTAAGCTATCAGAAACTCAAACACTGAAGATTGCACCACATAACTTCAAAGACAGAACACTAAGACTGCATTAAACTATGTAATAGTGTCATCTAGTGACTCTTAACATAACATTATTATCCAGGCACTATGACCAGCTACAAGGAAGGCCAGGTCACAGGCTGTTGAGGCAAGCTGTATCCATATTCAATACTAATACTTGCTTGCAGCTATGATAAGACTTCATGGGCAGGCTGAATGCCCGCATATACAAACGTGGCACTTGCAGTCAAGTGTCTGATGAGCACACAGCCATCCTTCATTGGATATGTAGAAATCTTCATGGAATGCCAGTGCAAAGCATGGTGCAGGTCCTGTCTTGTGTAAGGAAAGCATCTGTCACGATAGTGCTGAAATGCAGCTCACAAACGTACCACCTATGGAGACTGCTTTGAACTCAGTTCTCCAAGTAATCTGTAGAATATTTTGCAAGGTCCTGCAGACCACCAGGGAGCCTTGGACAAATTGCCTCTGGTGGAAGCAACTGCTCTTACAAATTGGTTACTTGGCTGTTTTCTCTGTTTCTGGCCACCCCATCCATACTCCCCCCCAAAAAATCCTGACCTTATAACCAGTATCTATACCCACTGATTAAACTCCAAATCATTCCTCCTTATTTCTAAGCACACTCACTGAATGAGAGCTAATCCATTTACAACGCTCTTGAGAGCTGAGCCCTTTAGCATGATGTTGAAAGAGACTTTTATTTTGTTCTTGTTTTCATTTTTCTTGTCTGAAAGTCTGCTTCCCACATAAGGAAGCACATAACAAAGACCATTAATAAAAATGAAAAAGCCTAACTAATATATTGGATTTTTTTTCCTTTTTAGAGTTATGAAGTTCTTCATAAAGTGCAATACTTGCCAAAGAATACAGTTAAAGGCATGAGCATTTTGTTATATTTCCATTATAATTAATGAAACTGTCAGAAACATTGTCCAAAGAGCATTCAGTCTGACAAACTTGGAAAATCTGGAAAATGTAATGCAAAGGTGACATTTGTCTGTAATTCCAGATTGAGTTTACAGGGGTATAACTTGCACTGCAAGAAGAGAAGGGAAGGGGAAAAGGAAGGGGAAGGGGAAGGGGAAAGGAGGGGGAAGGAAAGTTTAATGATTGGTAGTAGTTTTTTTGTTGCATCTATCCTCAATTTAAAATCATATTTACCCTCTTCCTTTGCTTTACACTTACAGCTTAAGTGGTTTAAACTTAATACACCAAAACATTATGTAAGCTTCCAGAGAACTAAGCAGAACAAGTTTTTTCATTGGTTTGATAATGAATCTCTGATTTGGCTATGAGATTAACACTTTAAATTAAGTTTGGTGAAAACATGAACGTCTTCAAGTTGCAGATTTTTTCATTTGAGGTTCACATACATTACACAGCTGAAAGATCTAGGATATCTAATCAGAAACCACTGAAATGAACAGTTCATTTTTTCAACAGAAAGGGCAAATTGAGACACTTTTTTTCTTTTTCCTTCTTAGAGCAGTAACACCTTGAATTCAGACTAATCAAAGAGCCCTGCTCACTGCCCTGGTCTCTGATCTGACTGGTTTCAGGAGCAGCATCTCAAATCTTACATTATGCAGCCTAATGTGTCACACCTGGGTACACTGCAATGATGCATCTGCACTAACAATATTGAGAAATCAGCCCTATTGTGCTGTGCATACACCATAGCTCATTCAGAAATAATTCAGCTTGACACCCCATTGCATGAAGTAGATGTGTCCAGCATGAGCAAATGTTACTAGCATCTGATGATATTTGCTTTTGGTAATATCATCATCTCATCTCCTTTTGGCAACTATCTCCAGACAACAGAGTTGCAACAAGCTCGCTGATGGCACTATTAGCAAAAAAAAAAAAAAAAAAAAACAAAGAGGGGAATGTTTAAATTATTGCTTCTGGGGCAAGGTTAAAGCAAGCTGAAGGAATAAAGGGGAAGGGAGATGTTCCCAGATCTGTGAAGGAGGCTCTTGGCTTGCATTTAGAAACAAAGTTAGAGGCACTTTTTCTTTCTTTTGGCAAAACAGTCTTGAAAGTATGTAACAGAAAAGACAAATAAGGAAAAAAAAATCTAGCAGTATTTTATCTCAGAAAAACCCCAAACCTACTTTCTATAATATTAACAAAGAGTCTGTTGTCCTTGTTTTCCTATGCAAGATCTAGAGCTCAGACTCCCTAGGATCCACTGGGCACAGGAATAAGCTCCCACCAGAAATAAACCATCACAACTTGTCCCCTTCAGGAAAAGGAACTCCAAACCCTACCATCTCTTCAGCAAAATGTCTCAGGACAGCTCAGACACTTCATATTCCTCACTGGCAATGCCCCATGTCATTGCTTTCTCATCCTGCTTAGAGATAGCTCTTCCTTCTTCTGGCTTTTCTCGCCCATTCTTCATTTTCACATACCCTTCTTCTCTCTCAGCTTTCCATACGAGCTCCATTATACTTTACAAATGCACATATTCCTTTCTAAAACATAGTGGCTGTCAGAACAAAGTGAATATTCGGATATCCCAACACTTTCATATGTATTTGACACATTTGAGTGAACTGGGATTTTACTGCTCACCTGAAACTCATCTTCTGTAACCACTCTTTTCCATTATTTCTTTTCTTACACTGAAATGATCATGTGTTAGCTTTATGTTGAGATAGGAATATGTCTAATTTCTTTCTGAGGCACATGATTCCAAGATGCTGAAAAAAGCAAGCAATAAACATATGAGATGGAAAGAGATTCCTGTACAGTAGGTCATCTCAGCCCTTATTCCACTTCATGAGAATATAGTATAATAACAATGAAGCCGAGAGAATGCTATGGAATACTTCTATGATTGAGCCTGAGGTCCAGCTTTAGATAGGTTACACACTCAATTTAGTTGCATTTGGATTTACAAGAACTAGATTGGCATGATTGAATTCCAAACAGCATTTCTCCTTCATATTTTCACAGAAAAAAAAATCAAATATACATTTGATACCCTCATAAAGCTCATTCTGACTTACTTATGTGCTGCCTCATTTGGTAAAATAATATATAAGTAATAATTGACCAACTGAAGAGTCTGCAATAGTATTGGGTAAGCCACCCAAGTAGTTAAATCAATTCCTTTCTGTTTATTTTTGCTATTTGTTTTTCTATCTGAGCTGCCAATTTTATAACATATTAGAGAAGAAGGAGGAAAGTCTTTTTGATTGATAACAAGCTCAGATTTTTGTGTCAGATCAGTAGAGATTTTTTCAAACTAGGAATTCTGTACGTTGCTCTTACATTCTTAGACAATTATTCTACAAAAAAATATTTAAATGCTCTTTTTTTAGCTGCTTTGACAAGAACACCAAAACAGTTCACATCACCCTTGACCCGCAGGGTGTACATCATCTTGTCAACATATAAACAAACACATGATGGGCTGTATTTTAATAGATTCTGTAAATATCAAGATCCAATTTATCAAAAGGTTTGCCAAAGAGACAGCTGTGGGGGTTGTGGTGTATGGCTGCATTCAGTGTTGTTGCAATAGCATCACTGCACGAAAATTGAGAGCTACTGTTGCTCATACTTCCACATGATTATTTCTTTGGAGCACTGGGTTAAGCTGCAGTCTGTATATGCCAATTCATGTGTAAGGGAAATATGCAGACTTCCGGGCAGAAGCCACATGGCTGGCTTTTATAATAATCCCTCTCCTCTCTCCCCATCTTTATCAGACAATTCCTCTGATGTGCTGCACTCTGTCAGAAAAGAAGGCCGAGAGGAATTTATAAGCACAGAAACTCTTACTTAGGAGACTGAGCAGAGCTCCATTTTGATAAGGTTTACACAGACACTGTTACTTTTCTTGGTTGGCTTCATAGCTTCAAGGATTTTAAAGCCAGCAATGATCCCTTTGTTGTCCACTCCAGACTATGCTTCGTAAGCCTTTAAATTTCATCCAAGAAAATGCACAAAAGGGAGAGGACCGGTGTGCCATGGATATCAGCTGCCCTCCATGGTGGAGGCTTGCTAGAGCAAGAATTGATGACTCAGCCCCATTTAAAGCTGCAGAGATTATGACAAACCTGTAGGAGTGAATAGCAGCCAGCATAGAGCACAAATACACTCACAGTGTAATAAAAGATGGCTCTTCCCACCACACCTCAAACCACTGTCACCCACTGAAGACAAACACATTGAGATCTGGTTGTGCTACTCATGCAAAGCTCAGACAGGGAGATGCAGCAGTCTTGCTCTCCTCTTCAATAGCCTAGGAGGTAAAGCAAAGTTTCAGGGCTGCACAGGCTGTGAAGGCAAAGGCTCTGGTCACCCAGCGTAGAGCAACAGAGCTCTGAAAGACACACACAACGTTTTAGAGTCAAAGCATGGTGCCTGCCTCTTTTATTGAGATATTCTTACATTCAACTGCTACAAAACATTATTATTTTTCTCTTTGAAACACATTTTGTTTAATTTCGGCTTCTAGCTGTGGAATTTTGTCTAACACTTCCAAACCCATTGGAAAGCAAAGCCCATCATCTGCCATTTTTTTCTATATATAAGCATGCACACAAAGAAATCACAAAGAAGACATTAACAGAGCACATTAAACCCCATTAAGCTCCATCCAATGGTGTTCTCCCAGAAACTGACTGCCTTCACAGCCACCTTGTACTCTCCTTGGTTTTCCCACAGTTCTCTGATTGTGGTCTCTAGACACAATGAAACTCTCCAAAAGTATTTCAATGACTACTACCCATTTTTAACAATTTACTGCTACCATAACCCTTCTGCTGGGGAGGTAAAAAGCCACAGTGTTCACTGGAGAGCTCGAAGACATGTTCCTCTACTCATGAACAGGGAGAAAGTCTCTCTCCTTCCCCCTGGTGCCTTTCCAACAGACACCACTAGGATGCAGAATGTGAAGCACTGCCATATGAATTTAAAATATCTGCAATCTTTGAAATTTCTACCGTTTTGCCAGAATGAGGAGTAAACTTGTAGTCTCTTTATTCCTTTACAAGTACAATCAATCACCATGAAAGATGTAATGAAATATGTATGTGTCAGTAAAAAATACATGCAAGTATATAATTTTTAAAAATTCCACATTTTGGGATCACATTGTGAGGTTCAGAGCATTGGACAGCTCCAAAAACTGCTGCTCACCTAATCTGCTTCTGCTGCTTCTTGCTGGATCGTGATACTAGCCTGCAATCTGATATCAGGTTCTGATACTGGAATACACTCCATGAATGGAGTAGAGGAATGCTCAGGATCATGAGATTACATTGTTGGGTGAGATTACAGCACGCAGGTCTTCACTTGTAATATTTATTGCTGACATGAACTCAAGAGAGAGACTTTGTTTGTTTGTTTAAATAGTGAAGGATTTTTCATGTCAGAAAATAATATGAAATTATGAAACTAACTCAGCTGGTGTACATGTGCAAAGTTGCCCTATTATAAAACTATGAGACCTCACTCAGTACTTGTAAATTGCACCATCTGCTTAGGGTTTATCTGGAACCAGTAAGAAGCCCTCTCAGTATTACAGTCAGACTAAACTTCCTACAGCTGAAGTAAGTGAAAGACTACCTCATCTTTAAGTCTTCAGAAAATTCAGGAAGCTGTTGGTTAAATAGATGTGCAGTTTTCCTAGCAAGGACAGGACAAACCTATGCCGGATGGCACTGAGATCCAGCTCTCTTCCATCACAATAAACACTGGCTCGCACCATCCAGCTAACCTCCCTAGGACTAGAGAATGATACTGTGTTAGTAGACATCTGCCACAAGGCTGGCAGTCCAGTTCAGGCTTGTATCTGATCAACTTAGCCCAGAGAGATAGAAGATTGGGTGCATTTGTGCCTGACTATGGTCCATCCTTACTGTGGTATCATATTTCCTACAGCAGTGATTAATTCACTTAGACAAAAGATCTCCAAGAATACCTTTTCATGCTCAAAAATGTTCACAAGATATCTTTTGTAGTACTTGCAAGTTTGATACCTTAAACTAGGTAAAATATTTAAGTGAATCAACAAGACAGTGAGAAAAACCCACAGCACGAAATCATGAGAAGACAAGAGGAAACAACTAATCTTGAACGCTGTCATTTCTTAATAGTTTGGTTTGACTTTCTGTGGGATATCCATAGCTCGCCTTCAGAAAAGCAACTCAGAAAGTGGTCAGCACTGCAATGCTCATGAGACAAATCTAGCCTGGCTTATGAAAGAGCACTGAAATTACCTGTAATCTCTGAGAACAAAGAGGAAAGAGACAGTAATCTTCTGCAAGAGTCACACTCTGAGAGAGTCCAGGCTCATCTTCAAATTAATTGGCACTTTATTGCCTTGCTATCCTGCTCTCCATCATCTTCTTCAAATACATTGTTTTAGCATCCTGCACCTGATGTTGCCCCAATTTTCCCTATGATCTAAAGTTCTGCTTTTTCAACTCCATAGATACATGAATTTGCTGAGGAAAAGCAGAAGTCCAGCACTCTTATTTCTATGGTTTGACCATCAAAGACAATGGAGGGAGAAATTCAGACTTTCGGTCTATGCCAATCTGATCCTTGAATGCTTCACAACTAAGTCTTTCCTACACAGAAATTTATCAATACAAATATTTTTAGAGATCTACCATATAAATATCAAGTTTCAGTGGCTGTCTGTAGCCACCTCTAAATAAATAAAGGAATTGAATTACCTGCCAAATATAAAGAATGTATATTCAGACCAGCTTTCCCTGTGAAAGAAATTTTTTTCACACTTTATATAGGAATACATCTAGAACTGGAGATGAATGACCTCAACAGAAAGCTTACTGCTAATTCTCACATAAATTAGGTCACCTTCTACAGAAAAAGGAAAAGCCAGAATGTTTATCTTCTTTGTAGAAATTAATAAGAAAAATGCAAATACTTTTTTAAAAAATCACAAAAAATATTTTAACATAAGATTTTCACTTTAGTAACACAAGTAAAAATAATCTAAAAATGATAGTGCTATTAAACAAAAGTAAGAAAAAGTGAAGAAAAAAAAAAGAGTAAAAAGAAAACCATGGTGGTCTGTAACTTCACTAGGCTGGATCTATTCATAAATTATTGCCAGGAAATGGATTAATGGTTTAACTATTAGTGTAGCCAGCAATTTTCTTCATGGGTACAGCAGTAAGTTTAAATTCTTGACGCTTGCCATCCCTCAAAACAGATAACATGAAGGTCAAATGTGACAGAGAAAGGAGTGTTTTTCCTGAATTTTTCATCCACAAGTAGCTGGTGTGGATGTAGTACGGAAGCTGTGTGCTACTCAGCTCTGGAGAGGGTAGAAGGCATTGCTTGTACCTCTTCAGCACCTATCATGACTTCAAGTTGTGACTGACTGAGTCCTGAGAGGTATAGCTAGCTATATCTGCTCAGAAACACAGGCTCTGCGACATGCAGGCTGTAGAGTGGAAATAAACAGCATAATGTACAGTTAAAGGATGTGTGAGATTTCAGATAATATTATGGAAGAAATAGAGGCTCCAAAGGAAGGATTAAGCTATGAAGACCCAACTAAGTCCTTAAAGTGATCCAACAAGACAGTTATTATGTCTCTGAAAAGACATCATCTGATTTGGCTTGGCAACAAACATTGAAAATGTACATAAAAGTAAGGGAAAATTCTGCTTCACATGATGAGGTTAAATTCCTGCAATACAAATGCCTCTGGGATACATCATTTTTGGGTAATTAGGGCATAAAAATTAACAGTTGATTAAATAAACAAGAAAACACAAAGGTTAAGAAAAGAGACAGACAAATGTGGTTGCTGGAGGAAAGGGAGGCTGTAGACCTCAGCCTGACCCACAGCCATCTTTTGTTGGGAATGGCAGACCCCAAGGTCAAATGGCTGTTTAGCCAGAGTTACTGTCTGAGCCCACCCAGGCTCAGATATATGGCCTCCTCTAATGCGACAGTGTATGGCTAAGACAGTCCTGAGCACAGACCATGTGCTTACTGCTAGAGAACTCTTGCTGCTAGAAATTCACCAGACCTCTGGGCAGAGGATACAACCATTCTGCACAAACAAGGGAAGCAAATTAATATTCTTAAAAGGCTACCTCTTCTCCCAGGTGCACCTCTGGGATTGTGGCTCCATCAGAAAAGGAAACAAAATGAAATTCAAATCAGAAAACTTTGACACAAAGATTTGAACATCAGTACTGTACCCATTTTTTTCCTTAAGATATTAGTGATTATTAATGCGTGCTCTAAGGGAATGCCAGTGCTCATCTTTACTTTGGTTTTCATTGTAGTTGCATAAGAAACTAAGTTTCTTATACTCTTTTTCTGACCTTCAAATATGCTTAAGTTTGATAGCAAACTAAATTCTTCTGTGTTAGGACATGAAAAACAGGAGGAGTCCAGTCCAGTGAAAAGCTTTGGTCACAACACAAAAATGAGATCTCTGGTTTCTCAGTAAGCACTTCTCTCTTGAAATGCCAGAGCCAGCCAATCTGCAGGTTTGGGAGCAAGGAAAGATGGGAACAAGAACACTGCTGAAAGCATAGCTTAGGTCTTGGACTGGTGTACTGTACCAGCTGCTCCAAAAGGCTGCAGCAGCATTAAGTGGAATTTGTAGTTTTCATGTAACTTTTTTGTGTATTTTAGTTTAAAAAGGTAATTTACTAACCTGCAACCTCTACTTTCTTTTTCCATGAAAATAATAATCTCATTAAAAAGACAACTTTTTTCCTATGATCTATCCATTTTGATTAAGTATTCTCATTATATTTTTGCTCTACTTAAAAAAAAAAAAAAAAGGAAAAAAACCATTAAATGTTAGTATTTTTTCTTGAATTTTACAATGTATGCCACCTAGAGGCACCTAACCAATCTATCCAACAGTTTTCCTACTGTGAAATGGAGAATGGTCCTACATCATGGAATCAAATAATTGGAAAAAAAAAAAATACTTTGCCATGAAATGTCAAATCCTTCTCAGAAAGTTTGCTCTGAAAGACAAGGTATCTTTTGGTCTTTTCAGCACTTGCAAAAAAGAAATAAAACAATACTCACAAAAGAAAATCTCTTTTCTTCTATGAATGCAGAACCCAGAGATTCCATTTTTGACTAACTTAGATTCCAGTCCAAAGTTAGATCACTTGATAGCAACACACAGAAGGTTTTGTGAGGCTGCTTCACTGCCATCTGCTAATTTTTTAGCAGTCGAGCACAAGATGTGGTCAAGATGCAAAAATTGTTGCTTTTAGGAAGTCTACCTGGTAGAGCTAAAGAAGCCCTCATCTACCTTTGTATGGAATGGAAAACTTATAGCAAATACATGAGTTGACTGGGCAGAGGCAAGGTAGTTTAAACTGAAGTAAGTGGCAATGCGTAGTCTGTATGTCTAGTTCCATCAATATATGTGAATGTGTATCCATAAAGGATTTCATCACAGTGTGCAGAGAGTTCAATTCCGGCTAAAACATGGCCAGTGAGAAGAACCTCTCCTCCAACATGCTATTCAAAATAACCAGGCAATATCTGAACTCCTGTCGGTATTGTAATCTGCTTTCCTTAATGCTGTTCCAGCAAGGATGCTTCACCACCCTGTGACAGCTGAACGATTTTTGTTCTCCCAGGAAGTAGTGCTGAGTATGAAGGAGCCATTTCATTCAGCAGGCAGCTGCTGGAATCACCAGCCCTGGAGGTGCTCAAGAAACATTTAGATGTTTTTCTGAGGGATATGATTTGGTGGGAAATGTTGGTGACAGGAGGACTGCAAGATCTTAGAGGTCTTTTCCAACCTTGATGATTGATTCTATGATTCTAAAAATTCAGCACAGAATTCATTCAGATATTGTAAGCCAAGGCTTACAAACAGTTGGTGCTCTCTATTTGACCTCCTAAAGCAGAATGCTACAGTGGTATCTCCCTGGAGCAACAACTTTAGCACACACTGGATGAAGGTGTTGGAAACAGCTGTAGTAAGAAAGCTTCAATAGCCTCAGCTAGAGACTGTGATCTATCCACAACCAAAGAATGACTTTTTCTTTCCTTTTTTAATGCCACTCCAGAGTTGTCTGTGATTCGTGCTAAAACCAGAGAGCAGACCCCAGCAACACAGAGACAACCTATGATTGCCTCAAAAATAACACGTTTCTGAATTCAAAATTAAGACATGTAAGAACAGCCAAGACAAAATGTACTTTTATTGCAACTGGCCAGACCTAAATTTAGCTGACTAGTATTACAGCCCGCTCCACCGCTCATCACTGCTTTGAGAAACATTAACATCACAAATATACATACAGCATAAAGTAGGCATCTTCTGATGTTTGTCACATAGAAGGTGAACAAATATCTGTGTCCCCAGTTCTCACTGCAGTCTTGTTGGTCACAACAAAATGAGTTAACACAAAACCAAGGAATTATCTGTAGTCCAGTAAAACTGCACATTTCCAATTGGAAATTAAGATGTGACTGAATAGCAACTGATCTTCCAAAATCTAACAAATAAACAATGACAAAAAACAACTATGGAAATCCAACTCATTTTTCTGAGTAATTGGGGATCTGACTCGTCTGCTTTTAGTGGAGCAACAGAAGTGGGGACAGAATTCAAGACAACTTAAAATAGAAATAGAAAATAATTTTGAAAAGAGAAGGTTGTTTTTTGTGTCTTATTGGTTTTCTTGTTTGTTTGTTTGTTTGTTTGTTTTTACTTTCTATTGTAACTGCTTGTTAAATGGTGTGCTAAATAAAACATCAGCCACCAAACCCTCCTGCTATTAAAGTTCTCTTGGTAGCTTGACAAAAGCTAATTCCTCGCTCTCCATAGTGATTGCTGACATGACACTGGGCAGGAAGAAGAAGAAATAAACAATTTTTTAGAAAGCACTGATCTTTACGCAAGTGGAAGATTAGCCTAGGTAACAGGCATGAATCCTACCTTTGTGTACTTAATTTGCTTTATATATGACATTTTACTTAATATAGGATTATTATTTTTGTTTTTAGTATTATGTTACTATTATTATTGTTATTAGAATTGTAATGAACACTGAACATTTTTTCACATCCAAACACAGGGTTCTCTTTCAGGTGTATGGCATGAAGAACAGAGCCTTCCTAAGCCATCTGTTTCAGTAGGAGTTTTCATACTCCTGATAAAATCACTTTTCTTAACTTGATAGTTCCATGGATGAAATCAAAACATCTTCAGGAATTATCTGAAGTTACTACATTTACTTGCTTACGCAAAATGTACCAGATTGAATTGCTGTTAAGATATTGAATACTTTGATAAATACCTTGATAAATCCATGAAACACCTATGCAATACAGTATGAGCAATAAATGTATGACTTCTTACAACATACAAAAAAATATATTATTTGATGCTAATATTTATTCAACTAAATAAAACACACTACTACATAATTATTAGCAATGCAATCCTTTCTTTCTTCACAGTGAAATACTATTCTTAAGTCAAATTAAAACATTCAATCAAAGATACCTTTAAGCTAATTGTGCACTACTGCTGTTGCATGTGCAGTAGCAGACAAACATGCAGATGGCTCTGTGCCTCTGAAAGAATGGTAGGTCTATCTTGGAAAAAAATGATTTAAGAACTGTGATCAAAATGATACTGTGTTATTCACTCATGCCTGAAGACCTCATTAAATCAAAGTTTCTGACAGCATCAATGGCTATCTTGTCCAAGCAAGGGCTGATTAACAACTGCAGGATACCAGCCCTGGAAGCTTACAATCTGCATGAGGCCTGGCACAAATTAGCTCATTGTGGTTCCAGCTGAAACACATGTACAATGACAAAAATAATCTTTATTCACCAGCATTTTGAGCTTTAGCATTTGGAGGTTTTCACCGTGTGCGTATTGCTCACTTTCACACAGGTAGAAATAGCTGTCATTTTGTGGTTCGCAGCTAGTACTTTGCGGTTTTATTGTATTTGTTTTAATATAGGAAAACTTCTACAGCGTATTTCCTTTGTGACACAATGTCTTTATAATGTCTTGCAGAAATAATTGACCCAAATGAAGTTACTATACACTATATCTATTGGTTAATTAGAACTTTTAGATGCAACAAATAAAACACAGTATTGACTTTTAAATCTTCAATCAAATAAATATTTACAGCTGCAATTTGCCAAAATTATTTACCTTTCAATAATGGATCACAAAGAGAATACACACTACAGATTCAAATGAATGTCTTGACTATCAGCAAGCAAATTACAAACAATAGGGGAAGAAAAATCAACACGAAAAACACTTTCAGGCTATCACTGCCATCTATAAGGAGCTGATGTAGTTTTCCTTTAAAGATGTGTGATCTTCTACATCAGTAGACCTCTTGCAATGCATAATTGACCTTGAGATGGAGAATAACGTAGCACTAGAGTGGCTTTTCTTTTAGAGAACAATGAGTATAGATATTAGAGGACATGCCTGTTGTCAATGATCACTGCTGAAATCTGCCTATACCACACTGGGATAATCAATTTTGTAAATGATTGCAATAATCAAGGAAATTGCCTAATTTATAAATCCTGGCATACAGCGTTTTAATGGATTCCTACATTTTAATGCTGATGCTTTCAAAGCCAAATGAATTGTTGTCCAAGCTGTCACTGCACAAAATGATAAAAACATCTAGTCTTGTGGGTAACAACATCTCATGGATATTCAGACCATCAAGTACGTAATCACTCATTAGTGAATTCTGTGATAGTTTTCAGTAGCAAAATAACATCAGACAGCCACTGTTTACATGTGAAAAGGCCTTCCCTGGAACAGTCCAGTACTAGTGAACACATACATTTAAAAAATTCCTAGTTCTCTTTGCCCAGATAAGATAGCAAGCCAACCTTTATTCTTATTTCTTTTCCCCCATGCATGAAATAATCTTGTTTCTTTAATTCAGAGGTAGGTCCAACAACTTTCTGAGCATTAATCACATAAACGATTAGTGCAGAAGAATAAAAAATGAAGAGCTCGGTGCCACAGCTATTATTGTGGGGCAATTCTCCCTAATCTGCACTCAAACTTGCACTCCATCCTTAAACAAGTTCCAGAAATGTAGTTATACACAGATTGCTATTCTCGGTAAACCTAAAGCAATTGATTTCAGCCAATAGTGGGCTGCCAGTACTTTACTTACTGCTCAATCTCACTAACCTGACATTTATGGTGTACTGATTGGCCTCTGTCAGTGGTGGTGGTTGTAAATTCACTTTGAAAAGCTTTGTGTTAACAGCCTTCAACCAGGCTCTGAGACGAGTACGAGCAGGCAAGCTGACAATTGCTCGACCTCCTGCCCTTATTACAGTGAGTAAATCAGGCTTTGAGCCATTAGGCTGGAGCCTGAGGCCTACACAAAAAGGATTGACATGACTAAAGGTCAACCTCTGTCACACATGTGTAACAATTTGGATAATGGAATTCTGTAACTTATCTGAAAAAGGTGCCAAACACATAGGAGGAACACACATGCTAGGCTGAATTTTACAGTTTTTATGTTAAGCAGACACATAAAAGTCTGCATTTTAAAGTCAATGCATGTTCCATGACATGCAACCTGGGGAAATGGAACGTATGAAGAAATGGCTGAAGCAGTTCTGAAAAATACTGAGCATCATCTCCAGAAAAGTGCCAGATACAGTTTTGCCTTATCAAATCCACCTCCTACATATATTGCAATATATTTTTGGATATCTGTATATCTCATTAAAACAGTGCATTTTTTCACCCATATTCAATCAAAAGTCAATAGAAATAACTTACTGCTAATGTTATTGTAAATTAAGAATAATTTCATGCCTTATAAAAGTAGATTTTATCCAACAATGGAAATTGCATTTTGCAGCAAAGAGAAGGAGAGGGAAGAGAAGGGAAAATGTTTCCAGAATTTGGGTGGTTGGATCACTTCTGAACAAGACAGAAAGCAGTCAATTAAAGACAGAAATGAGCATGTATATTTATCTGTGTTCTGTTGTCAGCACTTAATGTGCATTACATACTACAACTGCCAAGGTGACTGTATATGCTATGGAGAAACAGCCACTGCACAATCTCACATTTTGGATCATGGGATTTGCTGTTGTTTTTTGGTGCTGCCCTTGGAATTTTCATTTTCTCTAACAATGTTGAGATTCTGGGACAGTATGCAACTGCCCTCCAAATTTTATTCCACAATTTTCTTCATTAAGTTTGAAGCCAAATGAGATTTCCTTTTTTCTTGCACATGTTCCTAGGGATACTTATTTGCTCTGGCATACAACAAACACCTTGTTGACATGGAATATAATTGAAGATACTGAGTTATATAAAGATAAGGTGTCTTACCAAGTATGCGATGTTTCTAAAGGAAAAAGGTTTTAGTTTAGCTTTCCTAAGAACAAGAATTATCAAAAACAAACTAGCTTTTATATTTGGGAACAAAATAACTTTAGATTGACTCTATAACTTAACCAAAAAAAAAAAAAGGAAATACATGATACTAAGTGATACAGAAATATTAATGTGGGCAAATTGCTTTATAGCAAATTTAGTGTGATTTTCTTCTAAGGCACATAAATGAAAGAAGCTGTTACGCTGAACTTGCTCCAACAATATTCGGCCCAGTAAGGTAATGAATAAAACACTGGGGACATTTCCAGTAGGCAGTGTGTGAATTCAAAATCCATGTAAACATAAAAATTATGTGATCTTGTAACAGAAAATAAATGCAAGATTTGAACATCACAGAAAAGCAAAACAAAACATCAAGAGAATGGCACCAGCTGTTAATCTGCACAATTTAAGATATAATAGTAGTATCAGCAAGTTTTTTTTTAAGCTAGAATTATTTGAATTTCATGAACATGACATATTTGAAACAGGGCTGACAAGCAGTCTAGAATACTAGATGATGGATTACTGAGAAACATAATTTTCACTTTATAATAGAACTATGGCATGCACATAATTCTATCCCCTAGTGCTTTGCTGTAGCAGTGAATTTAGCCCAAAACTACAGCCTTGAGTATTTAAATACAAATCTATCAACATATCTGGAATGAGTTCTCCACTGAAAAGGTAGGGATTCTCTCTGCAGATTAATCAGGACAGAAGTTGAAGGTACCACCACATGGACTCTGGCCAGCATGTGTCCCAGCAAAATGCACATTTCAGGTCTGGATGCAGACAAAGGCAATGATTTCTTTGAATTCAGTTGAGGCATAAGAACTGCTTCTCAGCTGGTACTTTATTAACATGACATGGGCACCAGTGAACATCACACTGTATGTATATTTTGCACATTAATAATAATTGGAAAAAAAAAAAAGCAAATGAAAAAAAATTATTAAAAAAATTGTAACCAAGTTAAGTTAAAATAAAGTGAAATAATGTATCTGATGCTGTTAGGCTATTCCAAGGAAAAGACTATTTCATCTCTGGCGAATAGAAAAACAAGAAAGACAGCAAACTGTTTATTGGGCAAATTAAGAAAAGGAAACGGTAAGGTTCCATTCTTTGATACGTCTGTCAGTAAAACTTTTTTTTCTTTAAATTGTATTTGCGAGGGGAAAGTCCATTTATGATTTAACTATTTCCAGAACTCACAGTTGAAAGATTTGATCCTAAAAAACTTTGGGTACTAAAATGCTCATGCCTTTTAAACCTCGCATTTTATTCTATTAGAATGTTAAGTGTATATCATATACATTCCTTAAGTCTACTCTTATTAAATTTTGATGTTAAACAGAAAGGGGAAACCATGCGCAACTAGATTAATTTATCTCCGGGGAATAAGGACACATTAATAATTGAGATAATGTTTTCATATATGTTGGAATCAAGTTTGCCTTTTCAATTCTTTATTAGAAAACACATTAGGGGAAAATTATCTCATTCTCATCAGTAGGACCTAATTGCTGAGAAAGTCTCTGTTTTCTTTGTAATAACAAAAGGATTGTTCTCATTACTTCAAAATGAAAAAAAAAATCCAAAATATTATCAAGCAGTGCTGGAATAAATGTCCGTATTACCAAAGAGAGTGTTTATTTAATACACCCAGTCCTGTTTTTGTTTTAAACAAATCAGAGTTTATTGTATTTTTATAAAATACAAGCAAACTCTGGATTGGATAGAAGTGGGCCAAAGGGGAAAAAAAGAGCTACAACTAAAAATGACTAATATTTTTGGCTTTCTGAAGGGCAGATATTTTTGTAAGTTGTAAAAAATCATCTTGGCTGATTGCTAAAGAACTCTATAATTTCCCATGAACACCCATAGGTGTCAAGGCCTTTTGTGAGGTAATGGAATGGTATGTAATTCACTCTGAGTCGCCGTACATTATGCGATATGGATTACATACAAAGCAAACACTGACTGCATGGTGGGAACACTTGTGCAGACAGACTAAAGCATATTTCCGTAGTGTTGAACTATACATCAAATGCAGTGTTTTCTTGATGTTTCCCACAACAAAGAGAACTGAAAAAAAATAAAAATAAAAAGCCGCCAGATTAGTAACTATGTTTGAAAGTCTTCGTGATTCTATTTATCTGGTGTACACTGAAAACAGAGCTGTAAATGAAAACAACTATGTATCAACTTTACTTTGAAATGCAGCGACAAAGAAAAATATATTAGAAAGCCATTTACAATACTAAGAATGATAATTTATCTTCATGAGGTCCATCAAGACCTAATGCTGAATAACAGATCTGCAGGCATACTGCTATTTGTAGCCATCTTGAACAGATTCATGGAGAAGAATTTACTGCAGTCACAGCTTAAAGAGGGACAACAGTAAGAAACTCCTTTAACACTTCCAGTCACTTAATCCACACTCATATACCCTATAGACTAAAAGAATACAGACTATTCAAATGCATACTTTCTATTGCTTTTATTTATTTTCATAGCTCAGTAAACCCCCACACACTTTCTGCTGGCTTTATTTAGCTATGTGGTTTTTTTTAATTAAACATTAGTTCTCTGATAGATAAAACATACTGAATTGAAAGTCAAAATAAATAAGAAATGGCCAAAGCTTTATGTTTAGCTAATTCTTGGGGTATGTTATTCTTTGCTAACAATTTCTGGCATTAGCAAAAATAATCTGAGCTGCTTATGATACTTTCCCTGTAAAAAATTAAATTGAATTCCTATTTTGAAGATAAATCATTTAAAATACACACACACACACTCATTTTTGCTAGCCAGCAGGAAATCTGTGTTGTTTGTTAAGAACAGAAGACCAAACTCATGCAAAAAATCAGCTGACACTCCCTGGTGGCCTGAATCTGGATATCTTATTTTTCTCGAAATCTTCTTCTCTGTTTTTGGTGATTTCCCACAGACACATCCCCCACCCCATCCCATCTCCTTCCTTGATTGCTTTCAACAATTTTTAAATTAACCTGAAATCAAACGATTTTTGCCCATTAAAAAAACCCCAGTGTTTGTAACTTAACTTGCAAATAATTGATTCATATGGAATTAATCTAATTTTTAATGGATAATGTTAATAGTAAAAATTAATGTACAATTCCCTAACTCCATTTATTTTGCTAAATTTCAATAGTTTATGTAAGCCAATGATCTGGCAAGTTCATTTTATTATTTAGCATTCTCATAATTAAAGTAGTTTAAACCAGTTTAAACATAATAAAACTTCAAAGTCATTATAAAGTTACATTAAAAAAAAAGAAAAAAGATTGGCAACATATCTTATAATGCTCTCGTTGTAACAATTGGGCTTTGTCAGAAACAGATTTAAGCCCAATTTAATAATACCTGATATAACAGAGGAATACCATCTAAGAAAGCAGCAAAAAAACTCCCAACAATTTCAAGCCACACAATACTTCATGGAGTACCTTTAGGTGTGCACCAGGACAGATCTTTTACACTTTAATATGAAACATTCTCTTTTGCCACAATGACTCATCTTAGCAAATACTTCGAGGCAAACCCCTGATGTGTTATTATTATTAGTCTGCACAGGGAAATATTGTAGGAGTTCCAGCTAATGGAAACAGGTCATGTATGCCAGGTAGCATGAAAAATAGAACAAAAAGATGAAAAAAAATGATTTTGAGTCCCAAAGAACATCTAAATATGCACATGTTTTCCATGAATTAGTACTATACAAAGCATATCAGCTTCACAACATCAAATATCTTTGAGAATCCATTCCCTTTCACTTGCATCCACTGAAGACAATAAAAGGGCTCCTGCTGTCTTTGGGATTTCTTGTCAAGTGCCTCACCAGGAAGCACGTGCCCTGATTTCTTGAAGATTCTGATTTGGTCTAGGTGGGCAAACACCACCTTTAGACCTGTAGGCACACACCTACTACCTCTCTGTGGCAGTTGGTCTGACAGTGAGCTACTGTGGCTATGGAGGACTTGGCTAAGAAATAACTCCTGCCAGGACAAAGTAAAGAATTGATGGCAAAAGGCCAGGTAGATAGGAGGCTGCTCTTAGAAATAATAGAAGAGTTGATACACACAAGAACTGCACTTGTTCCCTATTATCTGTGAGGCCTGTGTATAAAATATCATCTCTTCTTTCTAAGTTAGTCATAGGACATCATTACCATCCATGTGCAAACTACACTTCAGCATGGGAATCCAGCACTCTATGGGACACTGCATGGTCATGACCAGTAAAGGCCATGTGTGTCCCTTTGCAGTCAAGGAACACAAAGGAGGGTGTATGAGCTCTTCTGCCAAACCACTGCAGATTATTTAGCGTTCATCATGAAACAAACCAGTCTACTGCAGCCTGAACACAGCAGCTATCACTCTTTCTCTCTTTAAGATGGTGACAAACAGAAATGCATGCAAGTGTCAGAAGCATCTCTAGGGGAACCCGTGGCCAGCACAGGGCTGCAGGAGGACTGAGCTGTGAGCAAGCAGGCATGCCTGGAGGTGCAGCAGCTCCATGCACTGCCGCAGACTGCATGAGGGCACAGCACATCTTCTCCCCACATGCCCAGGTGACACACATGTCCTGAACAGCGGCCCCGTAGCTCCGGCAGCTCCTGCCTCTCAAATCAGAATTCCAAAACCACTGTGTGCTGCAATCCCAGCTATAGCTCTGTGCTCTGTGCTACAGTACCTGCCCTGACTGGCTCTGCCACATGTGCCATGGAGCTCTAGGTGCCCATGCCTTTCTGGGTGCCTTCAGCAGGTCAAGGCTTTTGGCTACATTTCCAAACTTGCTGGGTTAGCTGACTTACATTGTTGATTTGTTTTCTTCTGCTTTCACTCCATAAAACTACAATTACATTCAATGTCTGTTTCCAAACAGCCAGCTCTGACAAGGAACAAAGGCAGCGACTTACTTCCCAGAGGTGCTGAGTGTTCCTGATGGCTCCCGCTTGGACCTTCTCCGGCAGCAGCAGGACGCCCTGGAAGGGCCCGATCCAGGTGCCCTGCTGGATGCGCTGCGCAGCGCAGATGCCGTAGGCCAGGCCAGGCACGGTGCTGGTGCAGAGGCAGACCTCACGAGGAAGGTCCCGCAGCCACTCGGGGATCTCGGGCGGCGGGGCGGCCGCGGCCGCGCTGCTTGTGCCCACCAAGCGCCGCAAGGAGTGCAGCGGGCCATGCATGGGGCACTCGCCGTTGCGGTTGTCGGCACACATGTCGCATCCTGGGGGCAGAGGGAAGCTGTTAGCACGGCGCTGCCGAGGCCCACCCACACCCACGTCATGCTGTGCCCATTGGCATGCTGCGCTGGACGTCTCTCGCTTTGCCAGGCCCTGCATGAGAAACCCCAAAGGAGGGCCCGATGTGCATCCTTCACACTCAGTGCATTTGCAGACCTGCCAGGGTTCCATTCTCGTGACGCAACATTCAAGTTTTACTTTTTGGGTAACCAAAAGTGCATGTGCTTGCGTTCCAGCCAGGCATTCACCAGTGATAATGCCTGACAAGTGCCCTCCAACTGCCTTGCCACACCCTGGTTTAATTGGAACGGGATTTAATTTCATCCCTTTTGTAGAAGAACATTCACTCCTATTTTTGCAGAGCGAACGTCTGAATGCGTTTCTATTTAGAAAATAAGCAGGACCTCAATGAATAGCAAATGGGAGCATGTGCAGACATTAACTTTCTCATGACCACATCTAATCTAAAAATTGATATTTTGTAGCAAAAATCATCTCTCCCTAGCACGTATATGAAAAATGTGTTAGGTCTAGAGCACAGGGTTAGTGCCTGCTGCATACGGAGGGACATGGTTTAGTGGGCAGTTTTGGCAGCACGTGGATGGCTGGACTAGGTGATCCCAGAGGTCTTTTCCAATGCTAAGGATTCTGCAATTCTATGCAGCTGAGGCCATGAACAGCACACCTGGCTTGGTGAGCTCTGAAGCTCTGAAGAAGAAAGATCATTTTTGCAAAAATGTTAATTTCCCTAACTGCGTGACTAGAGGATGATGTTGCTCTATTTTGGGAAGATCCAACTGTGGTTTTTCTTTTCTGAGCAAAGGAAATTTTGGTAAATTGTTTCCGTTACACACTGTTGAACACGCCATGAATGCTCCACTTCCAGGAAAATGTTTCATGCTCGGGAAATCCATTTCTCTAGAGGTATGCTGAGTTAACACAATAATAAATCTATTGAAATGTGTTACTCTCTTCCATACATTTCACTTCTGTATTACTGGAAATGTTTTCGTACAAATTTATTCCAGAAATGCAAATAAAGAAGGAAAACAGCAACTATACTGTAGTACTCCCATAGCAGTACCTATGTCTTTAATAATTTTACATTTTTTACAGCCATCTTTACACAAGTGCAGCACAGTACTCGCTATAGGAGTGGATGCTCTTAGCCACAGCCCTGTGCTGGCTGATGGCAGTGGCCACTTCTGTGGGGTTAAGCCACTGCTGCAGCATGGGTTGCATGCTTGGCCACATCAGCTAGAGGTGGCTGGGGGCTGAAGTTGCAGGATCCTGGGGAAAAGATTCTGGCAATTCCTGAGAGAAGATTGCTATGCAGCGAATATACTTACAGCCATCTCTAGGCTCAATAGATAAAAGGCAGTACACACATGTTGGGGGCTTGGTGTTGTTTCCACAGCTAATTTAGAAATGGAAGGATCAGCACCACGTCTTTCTTTCATTCTCAGAAACCCGTGACCAAGCAGCCAATGTGTTTTGGGCATTTCCAAAGATCTCAAGGGTGGCACCCAGAGCATGCAGGAAGAGATCTCACGTAGAAAAAAACAAAAACTAAACTAAACTAAACAAATTGGCATCTGAGCACACTTTGAATAAATCTTACATCTTACCGTGCAAGTTAGAGTGAAAATATGGGGCAGAAAAAGTGAGGGCTGGGAGGATGCCTAACTGACATTGATTAGCATCCAGGGCAGGCCCTTCAATCCAGTCTGCCCAGGCTTCTAGGTTATCTTTATACACTCCTCCTTCTTGATGCCCAGTTACCAGGGGCTGTTTCAGAGATACCCTACCCCTGTAGCAACAGACACTGGTTATGCAAAGGCCTCCTCATGCCTCAATTCAGGCCACTTTCGTGTCATTTCCCTGCATCCTCCTTCCAGACATGCAAATTTTTTCAGGCACACGACTTGTAGCAACTGCCCACTATGAGGACTTCTTGACTACTTTCTGACAATATGAGTGGATAAAACATTTTATTTCAACATCTTAAGTGAAAAGAGATTAAGAAATCAAAGAGAAGTGTAAACAAACTCCGTGTCACTGTCATTTACCCTTGCAGAAAGTCACACATAGTGCTATTTATTTTCTGCTGTCCAAAAAACACTGGTAACATCTTAATGCTTGGCAGCTGCAATATCTTATCTCCTGCCGTGCTCCTTTCCCTCTGTCCTGCCAAAGCTGAAGGATTGGAAAATGGGACATCTTCTCAAACTGCTTTGGCTTGTGAGAGAGGGAGGGAGTCTGTAATGAATTTCTTCTAAGTTGCATGGTTTATACAGATCCAGTTTTTATTTAATTTTAAAAATAATAATTAAAAACTAAATAAATATTATGAGGATTGGGAGACCTGCAAGGTTCAATTTACTTTGCCTTCAGAAAAAAGCCAGTGCACCTCTTTTCCATGCCTTGCTTAACAATGCATGGAAGGCGGTGATGCAGATGCACTTTCTGTGGTGCCATACCACCCATTTAAAGTCAGTCTGCCTGCAGAACCCCAATGCATGGACTTCCTTGCCTTCTGGGACAACGGAAGGAAGGCCTATATAGGATCAGACTTGGTCTTACCCACATCCTTGAGAAAAGGATCAACAATATTCCCTAAGAGAAATACAACATAGCATGTAATACAACATGCACACGTGGAAAAAAAGGGTCTGTGCTGTTTTTTGAGACAGAAAGAGCTGTGACCACTGCAAGAGACTGCAAACTCTTGGGCAAGATTCACAGGTGTGAGAAGCTCAACTGGAGGGACATGGTGAGGCTCGGTGGGACACGTGTGAGCTCTGCACTGGAGTGCCAGGCAGTGCAGTGTGAGCATAGTCCTCATCCAAAGGCTGTACTCTGCTGGCTAATAGAGATACACATTCTAGTCCCAGGTCAAGAAACAAAGTCAGAAAACTGAGGGATTTGCTGAAAATGGAAAAAGTGAGGAGGACTGCAGTCAGAGCAGAGTGTCTCCTGATAAAAGGTCACTGGAAATGCACTACTGCAGGTCTGAGTGCAGCTAGGCTGTATGGAAGGAGATCAGTTCCTCACTGTATACCTTCATGGCCTATAGATATGAAGATTAAGGAAAGGAAGAAGCAAGGAAAAAAAAAAAAAAAGATTTCTTAGCGGAGCTGTTTGGTATGGCTCTTCTGGGTACAGTGCAGTATGTTATCATTTATTTGACTCCATAAAAATGAGCACAGTGTAATGCCAGCACCATAACTCCGTGAATACGCTTACAAGTGCTAGAGCTGAGCAAAAAGGAAAGGACAGACTGTTGCCCCCACAATATAATTCTAAACATTCTCGTACCTAAATAGCACTGCTAGAGCATATCTTAAAGGAAATCTGAAAGGAGAAAGCTTTTGTCAGAACAAGATAGAGCCCAACACAGCACATAAACCAGCAAACCAGCTGTAACAATAAATGGAAGAAATACATTTTTGTCTCGGCAATAATACGCTTCAAAGGTGCAGTTACACTGGATACCTGCAGTTTGCTGGTATTTAAAGAAGAACGGCCTCTGACCCCCTGCTTCATAACTCACTGCAAGCACACAGGTATCCAGTGCAAGTGGCCATCATTTCACACCGTGTTGCTCCTCGTGAGCATAAATCACCACTGCCAGCACTGCGTCCTTGGCCGGGACCAGGTACCCAGCCGGGAGGAGGGTGGCAGGGCAAGGCCGGACCCCCCATCTCCTATGGACCAACGCTTTCCTGCCGACCACGCCCCTTTGTGCCTCAGTTTCCTCACTACGAGCTGACAATAATCTCTTTTTACTACTAAAAAGAGAAATTTCGCACATGTTCTGAGTCTTCCTGACGCAAGCCAAGCCTTCGCCCTTCCCTTTGGGGTACCCAACGCAGACATCCCGTCCCTTTCGCATCCTTTTCTCGGGAGTTGCTTTGCACGGGATATGAGAGGGTCCTGACGCCCCAGGGTCGCGGTTCACCGTCCGGCGAGCCTCGAACGGCTCCACCGCGACCCCCAGCCGGCCCCCGCGCCTGTCCCCGCTGCCGCCCCGAGCCCGAGCGGCAAAGCGCCCTCACGGGACGGTACTCCCTCCCGAGGGCGGCCGCGTCCCGGACACACGGCGCGGCCACCGTGCTGCAGCTCTGGAGCCGCCGCTCAGCCCGAGCTCCGCCGCAGGACTGGGGGGATGGAGGTAGGGTCCTGCGCGCCCCGGGGCCAGGGGAACAGAGGAACCGGCAGAGCGACTCTGTGACTGCTCTGCCTTTGGAGAGGAGGGTGGAGGGCTGGCTTGGGAGGAGGGCTTGTTTTTCTCTGCCTTCGATTGAACGTTTGAATGAATTAAATTTCCGTGTCAGGTATAAGGAGGATAGGAGAATATTGTGTGTAGATAAACCTTGCCACCCCTGCCCCTCAGAGACCCCCATATACAATGTAGAGATGATGAATAGGTTCTGGGAAAGAAGATCGAAGTTCAGTCCGCACCGGCTCCACTCTCTCCTACAAAACTATAGGGCAATTAATTGTGGCTTGTCCCCTCATCCTTCATCTCCTGGTGGCACATATCGATGGAGATTACTGCTGATGGACCATTTTATCACCCTAAATAAACAGTCACCACCTTCCCTAACCTCAATCTAATATATGGCTATCTGCTATATTTAAGGGTGCTGGGTAACTAATGATGTAAAACAGCTAAATCATACAGGTTACCAGCAGCCTGGAGAAAATATCCGAACAGCCCTGGCGCCGAACGTCTTCGCCGTACACGCTTACACCTCGACACCGAATGGGACCGCTGGCGTGGGTGACACCCGTGCTCTGCACGGTGCGTTCAACCGGGGCACGCTGGTACGTGCCGGCACAGGGAGCACTCCCGCAACTGCCGCCTGTCCTCTCCCGGCCTCCCCGCTCCCCAACCCCCGGATCAGACCCCCGCAACACCCCGAAAAAGTCCTTCGAAGGTGGGAGGAAAGCGGTCCCGCCGAGGCTGCAGGGCCCTAACCAGCGCTGTCTTTTTTCCTTAAACACGCGTTCAGTTGAACGCATTTTCACGCTGACACTTCACCCGCAGCTCCCCGGTCGGTCTCGTGCTCCGCGCCGCGCCGTGCCCGCGGTACCGCGACGGGGCCGTATGTCCGCCGCCTGAGGGGGAATCTGCGGGCCAGAGAGGGGGGAGGTTCCCCTGTGCGGAACCGGGGGGAGGGGATCAGACCCGGGGGAAAGAGATGCTCGGAGAGGGGCGTCTGGCAGAGACGGGGCCTCGGGGCGCTCCTGGCAGCTTCTCGCCGCGGCCGCTGGGATGAGCGGCCGAGGGGCAGCTTGAGGTGGGGGTCCTGGCCGCGGGGACAGGATCGGGGTCGCGGGTGACCCCGCTCCCGCCGGCCGCGGCGCGCCGAGGGCGGACAGCGGGGAGAGCTCGGGCGGAGGCCGATCGCTCCCAACCTACCCTGCAGCGCAGACCGATCTTCCTTCCGAGCGGCACCCCAGGAGCGGGATGCGCCCTGGGACAGAGCCACGTCGGCGTCGCATGCCCCAGCACTCGGGGACCTTCCGCCGGGCCGGTGCCGAGCAGCTCTGCCTTTTCCACGTTCGTGTGCGTGCGAGCGAGTGGCACCGCGAGATTCCCTCACTCTTTGCTCACTTACAAGTTGCTTTCTCTTGATTTTTAAGAACGCGTGTGCTCGAAGCGAACGCACCTGGTCCCAGAGGGTTGTAATGCTCAAGCCAAAAGCTTTGCGCAAAGACAACCGAAGCGGTGTTAGAGTGAAAGCTGCCCAGCGAGCCAGCCCGGCGGAGAGAGGCTTGGGTCCCGCGGCAGAGAAAGGAGAGGTCCGCCCGGCAGCTCCGGTGCCGCCACCCCGTCCCGGCAGCGCGGCTCGCCGCGGCCCACTCGCAGCCGTGTTGCCCCAGGAAGCCACATTCGCTGTCGCGACTGGAAAGAAACGGCGCAGACATCGCCACCGGTTCTGCAGCACGCTGTTATTCCGCTCATTCCATAAAAACACTCCCTCCAAATCTCTTTTTATCTTCCTTTCTCTTTTTAAAACCTTTATCTTACAGATTTACAGAGCTGCCCGTGGAAGTGAAACATGAATTGTCTCAACAGTTCAGCTGGCGATTAGAAAGTGGATTTCAGGTTCCATTAAGTGCACGTAATTTATGAGATCACTTTTTCGCACAGAAAATGCACAAATACATTTCACTGTGGGGCAACGCTCAGCACAAAGAAATCACTCAAAACAAAGTTGGTGCCCAAAGTGTGAAGGTTTGCAGTGTTAGGACGGGACAGGAGTGCCCACGCTGTGCCAACTTTCCTCCTGCTCTTCAAGGCTTACACACCGTGATTAAGACCACGCCAGCACCTACTCTGTGTACTTTTAGCACACAACTGAGTTTCACGGAAACTTTCAGAATAAACTCCACATCCGAATTGAAATGAAACGAATACGCGTTCTGCTGGGATGTTAGTGATCCTCGTCTACCCAGCAGCCACCTTAAACAGACATTTCAGGGAACAGGGATCACAGAATTAAAGGATTTTAGGAAACACTGGATAAGAGAGGGCAGTTGATGCAATTTAATAAAAGTCTACAAGGCGAAGCCGTGGTCTGATGCTTTAACAGGGCAACACGCATGCTCACAAAGTAGCAGTACATTTGGTAAATTAATAAAGTTCATTGGTTATTTTCAGCCCACGAATTTCCTCGGTCGCAGAGGACGGGCAGAGAAAGGAACTACAGATGAGCAAAACCAACTTCAAGAGTCACGAAGCCGCAGTAGATGCCGATGTTTAATAACTGGGGCGTCCCCACCCTTTCAAAAACAAAACCAAACAAACACACGGCCTCAAAAAACAGGCAAACAAAAACAAAATCTAAACAACCAGTTGTAATTAGCAGAGGGATTCAAGCTTTCCTAACCATCAAGAGCTCAGCGAGTTCTAACACTCGGGCAAACGACGTTTTCTCCTCCAAAAAAGCCGCTTTCCGTACTCAGTGACGGCGTCCTGCTTTACAGCGAGCATGAAAACTAAAACTAGCGAGGTGTTAACGAGGTCTGAAAGGAAAATGATACTCCGAGATGAGAGGGAAGAAAACTTTGCCCTGCTCCATCTGACTAAAGCAGCAACTTTTCTCCTGCCCAGCTCGGAGCAGGAATTGATTTCTGGGGATGCATCAAGGCCCAGGCTCTCCGGGCAGGAGCCGAATGGTACAGGCAAGGCGAGGAAGCGCCGGGTGAATGGCAAACTCCTCACACGCTCCGTTTGTGGAACTACGTCCCTAGCAGCCCTCCGAGAGAAACCGACCGCGCGAGAGTCCTTCCGATGCAGCCTGCCTTCCGAAGAAGCAGCCGGCTCTCCACCACGAAGGTGGTACCCCCGGGGCTGCAGCCCTCCTCCCGAGAGCGCGGCCACCGACGCTCACCCGGCGCCGGGAAAAGGCGGCGGGCAGGAGTGCTCTCTCGGGAGCGCGGTGCAGGCGAACTGGCCCGCGGCAGGGAACGGCGGCGACGGAGCGCCGGGAAGCGCGAGGGGGGCTCCGGTACGTACGGTTGTTGGGGTCGCTGGTGTGCTGGTTCAGGGGGATGATCTCCATGCGCTGCTGCCCGTACAGGTAGTAGTCCAGCTCCTCGGCCGAGCAGCGGAAGCGGGCGGAAGCGCGCTCGCCGCATTTGCTGCCGCCGCCGGACCCGCACAAGTCCTTGCCCTGCAGGGGAGCGGGCGCTCCGCCGGCCGTGGGCTCGGAGCTCTGCAGCGGGGCGAAGACGGGAAGCTGGGTGACCGGCAGGGCGGTCAGGCCGGCCAGGGACGCGGCCGCCGCGGCGACGCAGGACGAGGCGGATGAGGAAGATGGAGTGGACGAGGACGAGGATGAAGAGGAGAGCGAGGCCGGGCGCTGGCGGAGGCTGTCAGCCGGGGGCTCGGCTCTCTCAGGCGGCTGGAGCTGGGCGAGGGCCCCGCTGCTCTTGAGCTGGCCGCTCTGCGGGAAGAGCTGCTGCCAGTGCTGCAGATAGGCAGGATCCACCTTCAGGAACGCGGAGCCGCCGGGGTCGCCGGGCTTCAGCATCGCGCTGCCTGAGGAGCGGAAAAGAAGCGGAGAGCAGACGTGAGACCCCCGCCCCGCCCCGGCCCACTCATGAGCTCCCCGCGCACGGCTGCGGGAGCAGCTCCGCCACCCTCCCCTGCGGGGCCGGCGGGGGAAGCGCGGAGCGGTTCGGGGAAGCCTGGGCGGGGGGCAGCGGCCGGGGAGCCGAAGCCGCCCCGGGGCGCCTGTGCCAGCGGCAGCCGCGCACGCGGCGGCTTGCCTTATCTCTTCCCCTCTCTCCGCCGCAGCAAACGGCTCTCAAAGTTCGCAGCAGGGAGACGGAGAAAACTTTAGCCCCACGCAGACATGCACGAATCTGTTCCTCGGCAGACTGGCACGGGGATAGAGCTCCCAGCACACTGGGGAGCCCACCCCTGCGAGGCGGCGGGGCCGGATCCGCCCCCGGCCCGGAGCTCCCTTACCTGAGCGGGGCACGGAGGAGCTGCGCGGTCGGCGTGCGGGAGGGTGCGCGGTCCCGGGAGCACTCGGGCCGGCAGAGGGCTGAGGGAAGGGCTTTTCTGCGTCTTTGTTGACGGGAAACGGGATGTCCCCTCCGGGTGCCGGCTAGACGCGAGCCACCAGGCTCCCTCTGCCGTGGCTGCGCATGGTAGTCACGGCCGGGCTTCTCGCTCCTCTCTGGCAGACTCCGGGCTAGACACGTGGGTTTTACGACAGCGCAAAATACAAGCGTGTGTGGTGTGTACGAGAGGGAGGGGAGGGAGCGGGAAGTTACCAACGAGCCTGAGCGCAGAGCCCTTTTTCTGGCAACATCCCCCACTTTGTTCCTTGCTCAACTTTTAAAGGTGCCCCTTTCTGCCTTCCCTCCCCCAGTCCCTCCTCCCTCCTGCCGTCCTCCCTGGCTCCAGGCGCGCATCACCGCAGGAGGATCCGCGCGCAGCGGCACCGCAGCCGTTCGGTGCCCGGCGCCGGGCCAGGCTGGGGAGAGGAGGCCCCGCTCTCCCTGTCCTCGGCCCTCGGGATAGGGGTTACGGCCCTTCCCAGCACATTCGCTGCTCCGGTGCCGCCCTACCGGCTGCGCCGCGTACGCCTCCTAGGATCGCCTCTCTGGCAGTCACCTAGGACCTGTCCCAGGGCTCCCAGCAGAGATGGAACTCATCGCTGCGGAATTCCTCTCCCCTGAAACCCCGTCCTTTCGGACATCAGCAAATCTCATTCCTGCTCTCTGTCAGTTTTAGCACCAATCAATGAGTACAATGGTGGAGATGCAACCTATGGCGACATAGTTCGCTAACTCCTTTTTCACTTCGCTTTCCTTAAAAAATGGTGTTTTCCGATTCCTTTATTCAGCTGTTGAGTTCACCTGTCAGGGAGAATATCACCGGTTCTTCGCTTTTTTTCCTACATCGTACAACAAAACTAGGCGAGAAATGTCATCTGTCTGAGGTGTATCACACGCACATGGTATCCAGCACATTTAAGACGAAACAGTCAGACCAAGTGCTTTTATCATCAGAACATCTCTCTGGTGGAAGAGCAGCCACCGCTGCCAGGTGTCGCGCCGCTTGCTCACCGCAGAGCGTGTGAGCCCACGCTCCTTTCACCATTCCCCACCCTGTTTCCAGTTTGTTTCTTTCCCAGCCTTACTTCTCGCAGAGCCTGGGAAAGCTTCTGCTGTTTAGATTTTGTCTGTGTCTAAGGCAAGACATTTTAACACAAATTTGAGCAGGGCTGGGGCAAAAAATGTTTAGACTGGCGTCATTTTGACAAGGTCATCCGTCATCTTCTGTATAGATTGATAACACCTAAGTTAAAGGCAAACACAAGTACGAGAAAAAAAATCTGATTCTTACGGCTTACGAAGTTGGCTATAAAACGTTCTTAATGTCTTTGATCGACCCTAGGGCGTAAGATACGATGAATTTTCAGCCGTCTCGCTCCATCAGTGCACTCTGTGAAGTTGTGACAGTCGGCGGTGGGCTGCGGGGCGGGCTGGGAGCCGCGCCGTGCGCTGCGAGGTGCGTCTGTCTGCCGGGGGCACGCGGCCGCGGGCAGCGGCTGCTGCTTTGCTGCACTGGCACCGCGTTAACGCAGTGCCTCCTTCTTGGCCAGCTCCTGACCGGTAACAATTCTATTCCGTTCTTTCCGACCCTTTTTATTTCTATTTTATTTATTTATTTTTAACGCGCAGCTCCGCATTATTGCCCTTTTCATTACCAGGCATCTTTTAAAAAACACGGAGTTGTAGGGGCAGCAGCCCCTACAAATTCGTTTCACGCTACGTGAACGTGATGAAGTGGGGAAAAGCTCTTAGCTAATGGGCTTAAGTACATTGTCAATATCTGCATTTGCCTTCGGCTGTTAACAGAAATATTCTGCGCGGGCTCATGCAGGGAGGACTTCACTCCGCTACCGCACCGTACTTCCTCGGGCAGCGCCGAGCTGGCGGCACAAAACGCAGAGCCCGCAGCCCAGACGCGGCTCCTCTCTATCCCCAATCCGGCGGGGGAAGATGGAAAGGAAGCGCGGAGGATCCCGCCGCTCGCATCCCTCGGGGCTGATGAGAGCGGACCCGCGCCCCGGCTCTGCCCGCAGCGGGTGGCCCCGCCAGCCCCGTCTTTCGTTTTTTTTTCACACGGCGTCTGAGCCGCTCGATGCGCGCTGGGAAAAGAGGAAGGGCGGCTGCGGGTTCTAAACGAGCCGAGGGCCCGCGCGGAGCTGCTCCCCGCTCCGGTGCGCTGCTGCCTCCCGGCCCGGACCGCGGCACCGTGACCCGCAGCTCCGGGCCCGCCTTGCCCGTCTGCTGAGACGCAGCGGCTGTGAGGCACGGCCCGGCCGCGGCCCGCTCCTCCCAGGCGGTTCGGCGCAGCCTCGACCTCTGGCCGCGCTTCTCGGGCCGCCGGCTCTCTGCGCTCCTGGTGCCAGCTCCGAGGTGGATGGACTGCGGCCTGTTTGTTACGTCGTGGGTGTTTTATAAATCCCCTTTCTGGATATGCCTTCCTGTGTAAAGATGCAGGGAAAAAAAAAAAGAAAAGAAAAGAAATAAAGGAAGGAAGAAAGGCGGAAAGGAGATTTTGACTTCCCCTTCTCTCTGGCTTTTCCATTATTCAGAGGACGAGCACTGAAACAAATCACACAGACCGTTTAGAAAGCGATCAAACCTTTATAAAAATCCATCGCCTGCAGATCGATTGGTGAATATTTGCAAGGAATTTGTTCAAAAGAAATAAATAAGGAGGGTAAGTGTACTAAATGCAGAGGGGGAACACGGTGGTGTTTTTCTTCATTGATTAATGACCTCTAAAATAAAACAAGCGGGAAGAGGAGCCAAGATCGATAAATTAACTGCCCAAATTCATCATTTTCCCGGGGATTTTTTTTTTTTTTTTCTTTTAATAACTCCGAGGCAGGATTCCCATGCTTTGGGAACTCGAAGGTTTTACGTTAGGGTGGTCGTAGACAAGGGAGATAAAGCCCTTTGCGGAGCGATGCAGTCGGGGACACCCTATCTGATTTCGTTTGACACAGAATTAAAAAGTTTGCCTTTCATATTAATTAATTCTCCCGATCCGGGGGAAGACGAATGGTCGGTTCCCTCTGACAGGAGTCCGATAAAGGATGCAGCAGCTTTCCTTCTTGCCCTAGGCGTCTCCTCATTGCAGCTTTAAGGTCACGAGCGGCCGAGTTAATAATTCATTAATACAGACGTTTATTCAGATGGGATTCGCGCTCCCCTTCCTCCCGCCGCTCGCATGCAGCTTCCCTCGAAGAGAAGAAGAGGAGGAGGGACGGAGGAAGGCGGCGCGCGGTCGCGTTTCTGCGCACGTGAGCGGGGCCGCCGGGGCAGCGCAGCGGCTGATGCCGGCAGCGCGGGGTCCCGGCCTGCAGCCGCCGGGAGGGGCCCCAGGGGGCGCGCGTGGCTCCGGGCCGGGCGGGGGGGGGGGCTGCGGGCCGGGGGTCGCGGCTCGGGGGTCACGATTCTTGCGGAGCTCGGTGCTGGGAAAAGAAAGCACCTGTCCGTGCGGAATCGCTCCGAGATGCGGAATGGTGTGGCTGCGGCCACCAAGCGGATGCCAGCCGGACGCGTAATGACTTTCTGCCGCTATTGACCCGACACGGATATGAACCGCTGACCTTTGATGTGAAGCGCTCTGTAGTCTGTTACGGATCCCCTGAGCCAGCAAACGCCTCGCACGGATGTATTCAGATATTCGTGTCCATCATCAAAGAGGCACACACAGACGGCATGAGAGAAGGGATTGCTCCGTTACGAGTGAAAATAAACCGAGTTGGAGCACATGCTGAATTTGGGTTTGCTCCGTTCCTCTTTGCATGCACAGCCCATCTGAAAATGTCGTTAGCTTGGAGTTGACCATTCAAACACAGTTGTTAGATTGTTCTTAACCAAAGATATAATTTGATGCCATTCTATCCTAACTATATAAACCAAGGAAATAAACCAAACCAAACAGTAGCTTTTCCAAAGTGAATTACGCAACTTAAAACCCATTCTCAGAATAATAAACTTACCAGACTGAACACTAGGATCTCTAAGCATGGCTTTTGTAGGGGTTTTGTACTTTTTTTCAATTGCTATTATCATTTTAAAAATTTTATTCCCTATGTGTTGCTATATGCTTGTTCTTTTATGTATTTTATTGACCATAGCTACTGAAATGGTGTAAGGGAGCACTCCAAAATTCAGGCTTTCATACAGTGCCTTATGTGAAGCTTTCCATAGCAAAGGGATTCAACGTTCCCAATGCTGGAGCAGCGCTGAGCGGCTGCCTCAAACAGCAAAACACAGAGAGTGTTTTCCTGAATCTTATATAAAAGTTGTTCTCATAAATACAAAATCTATTAAAGATGATCATTTGTGTATGACATGAGAGTGATAAGGTCTGGGGAAAACTTAAGCATACTAGCACTTTGGTGGTTGGTATTGCCATGAGAATGCCATAGTTTCACCATATAGTTGCAAAACTAAATGGAGATATAAGTGGAAATATTTTGGCTGAGAATCATCATCATGATTCTGCATTTTTTAATAGAAAAACCTAGCACTTGTTTTCACCACTTCACTGCTTTTTCACAACATTCACCTTTCTGGAAGATTTTCGCGGCCTACCCATTGACAGCCTTTCTTTCTTAGTTTCTAACTTAGCCAAACTCTGGAAGACAAGCGTTCTGATATCACTGAATAATATTTGTGTGGTGGGACCTGGGGAGAGGGCAATACCCCTTTAGGAAGAGATGATGTGTGATGTGTTCTGCCAAAAACATCCACTCACAACTTCAGCACCAAGTGAAGAATTTTGGCTGCTTGAACACTATTAATATTAGTGGAGTTTCCTAAGCAAAAGAATAAAATTGAATGGCATATGAGCACACAAGCAGGTGTATTTAAATCAACAGTTAAAATCATTAAGGGATTACAGTAGAGTTCTTTCTGCCTCACAGAAGGTTCAGTTCAGTTTCTGACTCTTTGTCAGTTAAGGGTTGAGCCTCTGCACTGGGAAAGAAATCGGTCAAGTTAAAATGCCATGATGACCCTGGCAAGTGAATATCAAACACAGAATAGAAGAAATCAAAATATCTCCAGCAGCTGCTGATAATTGCAGGGAGAAGTTCCACTATGTCAGTTTGATCTCAGAAAGGAAATGTTGACTATATAAAGTCAAGAATTCTCCAAACTATTAAGCAAAGCACTGTGTCCATAGCAATTGCTGATGCTGAAACACCAAGGAAAATAACAAGGCCAATGACCCCAGTATGACATGTACAAAGATAAGGGAAGTGGGAGCCATCCTTTAACAATTAGGAACAATGTCTGTGCTGGCAGTTTGGGATAACCAAGGGGAAAAATAAGGGTTAAGCATCAAGCAGAAGCTATAAAACTCCATCTAACTTCCTGACAGTGAATTAGTCAGGAATGTGGGAGGATAGAGTGGTGGAGATTTTGGCACTGCCTACCTGCAGCCCTGCTGCTCAAACTGTCTGCAAAACCACTAATGGTTATGAAGAATAATAGAAGGGAACTTGACCAGAATGAGAAAACTTTGATGACATTCACTGCTGGTCCAGATAAACCACTGGCTGAAAGAGCTTCTGTCCTACAACTGTTATAGGCAAATCTTATGTCTCTGACATGAACTGAAGTATCTGGCTAGATCAGTTACTAGACTTCGGTTTCTCTCCAAAGCTGAAAGTAAATTCTGTTTCTCCATACTCTGCTACTGGTAAGTAAATAGTTCTTCTAGCAAAGCAGACAAGGTATCTCCTTCCGGATAATCCCAACAGGATTACCACTTTTGTTACAGTGAGCCCATTACAGTGACCTTAAAACATACTATTTTGACCTTAGAGACAGCGTACACAGTTTGCAGACTCTGAAATTCTGACTTTCTGTTGCTCTTTTGCATTGGTTATTTAACTTTTTGTAGAAGAAGCTCTTTCTTTTAAAGCAGGGTTGACAGTTGATACAGGAGGTTTGTAGGATGACATATAAGTAGTAAAGCACAGGTGTTTCATATATTGCACACCTAACTGCAGCATCATACTTTCAACAGTACACAATCATACTGGAATTTCTTCTTGGATTTTAAAATGCTATTGTCCTGAAATAATTTGTTATTGCATCTGAAGTGACAGTCATTAGAGTTGTAGGGAAAAGAATCACATCCTTATTCTGACTGTATCAGCAGATCAATGCATATCCTCAGAGCCAGGTTAATTTAAGCACGTTGCTGAGTGGAAGGGGCTTCCCAGACTGATTGTTGTGCTGGTTGAACTCATCATTTTTAGCTGTGAGATGATAAAACAATCAGTATTTGGTAACTTCTTCACAGATGCAACTGCTCTAATAATATATTTTCTGTGTCTGCTCTTCAAGTGTCACCAAAGACTGCTTAACTTAGAGAAGACTGGTCCAAGAAGAGCTTACATGACCTCTACCACTCTTCACAAAAGACATCAGGGACAGCTTCAAGATTTCTTTCTCTTAAAAAAGCCTACTAACCAGGGTGTGCTTATTACTAATCTTGGAAACATGTTTACTGCTACCTTATTTTAAGGTAATATTTGTACTATTAGCTTATAGTCACAAATAATACAAAAAGGATTTATTCTTTTGTTATACATCTTCTGATAAGGACTATTGTTTTCACTTGAGTCTTCATAACATTGAATTTTCCAGAAAATCTTACTTTCAACTCCTACAGTTCTATTTCCAGACATTTATGTTGCCAGTGTAATATATGACTAGGAAATTAAATGATAAGAAGTGTATGAAGTTCAAAGGAGGTTTTTCAAAAGTTGATTTAACCATTGCTGATGGTGCCTCCATTTAGACACACCAACCCAAATCCTACTTTTTGAATATGGATGGATTACTGTGCTATTTATCTGAAATCAACATTTTGGAATGTTATCACTACAAGGCCAGGCTGGATGTGGCTCTGGTGGTCTGGTCGTTGGCGACCCTGCACATAGCAGGGGGGTTGAAACTAGATAATCACTGTGGTCTTTTTCAATCCAGGCCATTCTATGATTCTGTGATGCTACATTTGATATCAAACCACACATTCCTCTTCTAGAACAGACTTCTAATGCGTGCCAGTAAATTACCTAGTGTCCTCTGACTTTCAAAATATAATTTCATAATAATTTATTGTTGATTTTGCACCTACTCAGATGATGAAAACATGCCACATACTCCAATGTAATGGCACTACGTAAGATAAAATGTCTTTAACATCTCTGTTAATGTAAAAATTAAAGGTTGACTTAGTTTATACTATTTAGCCTTCTAGGTTACAAGTGAGCTTCATTGTAGAGACTAAATAAACAGATTCAACATAAATCTGACAATTTAAACTATGCCCTCACTGATATTGAACTTGCGATGCTTTTGAAGTTCAGATTGACTCCAGAAAGAAAGTTCACTTTACTGTCTGTGCTGGCAGGCTGCCGTCCTTTACGTTTCTGAGCAGCAGACCATATATGAAGCAAGACAGGTATGCTTTTGGTCTTAGTTTCCCACTGTGTTAATGTTCCCTGAGTGACCCTGGGACATGCCTTTCAGAATGTCTTCTGCCTGCAATTCCCAACTGTTAGATTGCTTGTCCATTCTGCAGACTTTGTAGAGCTCCCTTAGAGTTCTTTAGGTTTGCAAAAATTCACAGAAGATTATGGCAGGCGCTCAGAAAAGCTGAATAGCTATGGAGAGAATCAAGACATGGGAAAATACTGAGGATTTGCGTACTTTGATCACATACATTGGACAAAAGCAGCAAGAATCATTATAATGCAGAGCAATGTCATAAGTGAAGACTACAGTATTACTCCAGAATAGTGATTTGGAGAGAAAATGATTCCTTAATTAAAAACACATGACCTGAAGAAATGACAGAATCATTATTACTTCTTTTTAACTTAACTGGTCACGTACAAAGGGGAATAACATTCACACCATGAATTCTAGATAACCTGAGAAGCACCTTCAGATTCAGTGGGAAAATTTTTTACAAAACCTACTTTGGCTTTGAACAATGAAATGTAATTTCCAGAGCATATCTCCCAGGAAGAGCACTCAAGAGCTATTTTTTGTGAGATTTTTTCTTGGAGTTTTCAGGAAAGGGAAATTGTATACTAACGCAAGGGTAGGGCAACACAGCCTTTCCCAAACATAATTTGAATTTGATTTGCAGAACAGTTATTGCTGTTCACTTCTGCTAAAATCTGAGATATGGAATTCTGGAAATTCTTCTGAGGGCTGTAATATATTACCTTTGTATCCTGGGGAACAAGGGGGCAAATCCATAGGCATTCAGTCAGAAGGAATGCACTCTGTATAAAACAGAGCATGATACAGATTTATTGGATGTCATTTAGTATTCACTAGCATTTTGGAATGCATTTTCACTTGACAAATGATCAAGGTAAATACCTGAGAAAAGTGCTAGTTAGCTAAAGGGTGTCACCTACTAGACTGAATAAGCATGTGGAATTTATCATTTTGAAAAATAACAAAATACTGTCAAGCTTATTCAGTGGGAAGTTTCATACTATACTGGAAACATTTCCTAAGGCCTTTGCGCTACAATTGGTACAACTGACTGTTAAAATTCAAATTGACTGAGGGCAGCAAAGTGACTCTGTAAAAATGGCACCAGCTAACAAGCCTTACTCCTGGTGTGCACTGAGCCATAGCTGCTTTCCCTTCTTCTGTTTTTCTAGAATACATTTTTTTTACCACTTTTAATTTCTGGTAGCTGTGTAGTATAAACACAGCTGTGGGAGAATGAGCTAGATACTTTTCCATTTATATAAGATAAGCATAAGATAGCTAACCTGAGATTCTTTAATCTTTATTATTTGTGATAGGATGTGATACAAAGAAAAAAATAACAGCCACAGGTTAGGTTTGCACAACTGTTTGTATTGAAGGCCCTCAAAGGAACAGATGGAATACAGAAAACCTAAGAGATATCATTTTGTCACAGTTACAGTCACTAAAGAGCCATATGTTAAACAATTTCCCACATAATTCCAGTTGAATAAAAGCACTGGTATTTGATACCTGGAGTTCTTGATGGATGCACACATCTAAAATATACTTTGATTAAATACACCGGTAATATTTCATATATTCTCAAAAAGCCTCTGGGAAGCAATGACCCAGGAAGAATGGAATTAAAGCTTCATTTTTCTCACCTTATGAAAAGTTTCACTGTCTTTTTGAGGAAAGTCACATTACTTACTGGAATATCCCAGACAGTTTCAAGTTATTCTGGACACTAGATGCTGACATGAGGAGCACATAAATACATAAAAGTTTTAAAATAATCCAATATACAAAGAAGAATGGGCTGGTATGCTAGCAGTGTTTTCAAAAAACACAACTTCAATATCAAACGTAACAAGACGCAGACAGAGAACATTATCTACTAGGTACCTACACAACAAGAGCAGGTAAAAAAGGACATTTGATTAATGAGATGGGAGCATCATTAAAGAATGCAAACTCAGAAACTAGCTGCAGTTCTTTTCTGGAACTGAAGATGAGTGATTTAGCTTTACATGTCTTACATTCACCTTTCAGGAAGAGCTGAGCAAAGAACCAATGCTAAGAGAGCCTGTGCTGAGAAATTGAGTGGCCAAATACTGAACACCCAACCAGGCCTACCAGAGTGTGCAGTGTTAATGTTCATCTGGGCAAATGAACACCCAATTGACAGTCATATATAAATAAATGGGTGTGGAACTGAGCATTTTGCAAACCAACAGACAAGATTTGCACTGAGACAGGCAGAGATTAAAAAAAACCAGGAACTAATCCTGCGTATATCCTGATCAGTGACCACCAAACTATGCCATATAAATAGATTGAGACAGTATGGCTGAAAAGCTAAGGGACTTCAGTAATGATGCTCCTTTTGCCACAGGCCAATAATGCTGAGATCTTGGTTTCTGTGCCCCAATCAGCTACCAGTGTAACAGGCTAACTTTCCTGTGTGCAACAGAGTTGCAGCCATTGACTGAATTGCGCAGAATCACAGAATCACAGAATGGCCAGGGTTGGAAGGAACCTCAAGGATCATGAATCTCCAACCCCCCTGCCACATGCAGGGCCACCAAACTCCACATTTAATACTAGACCAGACTGCCCAGAGCCTCACTGAATCTGGCCTTGAACACCTCCAGGGACAGGGCATCCAAAACCTCTCTGGGCAGCCTGTTCCAGCACCTCACCACTCTCTCTGGAAAGAACTTCCTCCTGACATCCAACCTAGAGATGAGTATTAACTATCAATGCACTTCCACTTGCCTTTTTTGTGTTATATTACATACAAGATACCCTTGAGTGTCTGTATTTGTGAATAGATGTGTGAGAGAAAGAGAAAGAAAGAAAGGCATAATGACTGTGTGTGTCATATATCTCAATCTGTGTTGCCAAGAGACCTAATATTATATTAAGATCAAAATGATGCCAAAGAGAGAGGTCAAGCAGCAACAGCCAAAAAAACTTATGATCAGTTCAGGGTATGAAGATCAAAATAAACACTTGAGAGTATTGTTTCACAGGATCCAGCCATAGAGGAAGCCCAGATACCTGCTTTGAAAGATATCACTGCAGTTGCAACGTGTTACAATCACTAAAAAGGAAAAAAGGAATGATGATTGAATATTAGATGGAAAACATGCTGGATCTTCTACTGCTAACAGATTCTTTTTCTTCTTTGAAACTGGACTGACAATTGTTTTACTTTGTGTCATTAATAAGAATTTCTCCATCATCAAAGAAAGATTAACAACGTGAGAACCCAGAGGGATTAGAGAATTAAGAAAAACTGTAACTACTTAGACCAAAGATCTGGCAAAACATAATAGTGCCCTGAGGCTTTGGAGCATTAAATGCCAAAAGTGTTTGTAGCCTGAGAATTGTGACAGGCTCAGTATTTGGAATTATGGAATTGTTAGTGTTGGCAGGTTTGCTAGAGGGCAGCTGACTCCCAGTGATCTTAATTTTGTTCTCAAAGCAGAATGTGTACAGTTCACAAAAGCTCTGTTGGTGGAGGAAGAGCCAGATTAGACAGCTTCCTTGCAATAAAAACTTACAAAAGAGTAGGGCAGTCTGCCTGCTCAGCAATTAAGTTGGAATAATAAGCAGATCTGGCTCGTTTTGAAACATCTCTGTACAAATTTATATGGTCCAAAATTGTGAGTGTACAGTCAAGGAGTCCTCAAACAGCATTAACTTGCAGCCCAGAACACTCATTTTTGAGCACGTCTTCCAAAAAAGGGTTTGCAGAAGTGCTATGCCCTCCAGGACATTATGAGAGTGGTTCAGCTGTTACATACATAGAATAATTTCACTAGGTAATTGGTAAGATAACAGGAAACGCCTCTTGTCTGGCCAACAATTATGTTCAATTAAAAATGAATAGAAAGGTAAGGTATCAAAAACATAATTGAAGTATTTATTCCATTTACATTTACATTTTTGGGAGATTTGGCCAAGAATAAACATTAAGAACAAGTAGACAGAAATAGTGGCGCTTCTCCTTTATAATGTTTTTCTCCAAGGCCTCTAATGAATATCATTAACACAGCCTATAGGATCTTCCAAATGATAAAACCAACTCAGTTAAAAAAGTAGGCCTTGATCCTATATGGAGTAAGTATGGGCATAGACTTCAGATATAAAAAAGTTCTTTGAAATCAATGGAACAAATGTGAACATCTAAATACATGTGCACTTTGTGGAGTGTTTCTTAGTTTGTTACAGGACACAAACATAGGTGTGACCTGGGCAATTCTATGATTCTATGATTACAGAACAGAATTAGGACATTGGAATCTCCCATTTCCAGTACCTCTGCCTTTTACAGTCAGCTGCAAATAGAGATCACACCATTAAAACACATTCCTAGCATCTGGAGAAAGGATGACTTTATAGAGCACTGTCCACATGTCTGGCACTTCTGAGGTGACAACTCACATCAGGACAGTTTCAATTTTGTATTGTTTGCCTTCAAGTGGGATGGCTCAAGGGTATTTAACTGATGTTAGCACAACATGAAATGGGAAAAAGGTGTAAGAGTGATGAAACACAAGGGAAAAAACCAGTCCATCTGGACACCTACCCATGCAGCCTTTTGTAGGGAACTGGCATTATCAGGGCTGTTGGACTCGATGATCTCTCAAGGTCCCTTGTGACCCCTGTGATTCTGTAATACTGTACAACCTGTAATTTTAATATTCACAGAGATTTTGATTCTGTGCTTCACCTCTGGTCTAGTTTCTATTTTGACACTAAAATAACCAGAATGCCTAACCCTGGAAAAGAAAGTCAAGCAGCAACCTATAGACCATCATAAGACAAATTTTTTCTCCAATGCAAGAAGAGCATCTTTCTATCAAAATACACAACTCTGGGGGCCAAGATCCAAGAGTCCTAGATATTATTTTGCTGTTACAGCCTGTTGCACAAAGTACACATTTTGCACATATTGCAGTAATAACTCCCAGTGAATGAGTGACATTCTTACAGAGAGGATGAAGCAAAAGGATGACAGCATCATTTAAAACATGAGAAAAACTGTGAAGTAATCTTATGAACCCCAATTGGTAGTAGCCACAGAATTGAAGCATTCAGGCTGTTTATTTTATGAATTTCACAGTGGAAACTCATTCAGTGAATATGATCCAGAAGTTAATCAGTTTTCCTTGCTGGTTCCCTTGAATTCAAGAAAAGAGACTTTGGGTCTTTGGTAAATCCACTGAAAGTCCTGTTTGTAGCAGCTAGATCATGAAGTACAGTGTTGTTCTTGGAGCTAACTCTGAGACTGAGACATTTAAGAGTTGGGGGTTTAACTGCAAGTTGCAAAATCTTTTCTTAATTGCCTTCAATTAAGTTTTGCCTTTCTTTTCTTTTATGCTTTTTTTTTTTTTTTCTGTATTAATTACTAGCAGAGAATACTTCAGTTACTGTTGCATGATGAAGAAGGTGATACACATTACTGTTTGTTCTATTTCGGGCAACTGAGCAATTTGCTACACCCTCAATGGCTTTAGTGTTTATTTTTGTAAGATTAAAGACAGAGTGCATATGGCAATAATTCTGGTATTTCTTCTGGTGGATGAATCATACAGCACAGTTGGACACGCTGGGAAATCACATTATAATGTATTTTATCAACATAAAGGGCCATTTGCAGCAGGTGACAGCAGTTCTTACTCGTGGTGAAAACAGGTTAATGGAAGCAGAGGATGGTCAAGGCTGGCAGGGTCCATGTGGCCCAATCCGTGCTGAAGCAGGGACATGCAGAGCAGGGTGCCCAGCACTAATCCAGGCAGCTTCTGAACACCTGCACAAGGAGGAGACTCTGCAGCCTCTGGGCAGCCTGTGCCAGGGCTCGGTCACCCCTAGGGCACAGAAGTGCTGCCTGGTATCAGAAGGAACCTCTTTGCTCCCCTTTGTGTCCACTGCCTCTCGTCCCATCCCTGAAAGGAGCCTGGCTCTGTCCACTTTCCACCTTTGCTGTGGGTATTTGTACTTACTGCCAAGATCCTCCCTTGAGCATTCTGTTCCAACTCTCTCAGCTTCCCCTTGCAAGAGAGGTGCTCTGGTCCCTAACTCATTTTTATGGTCCTACATCGAACTCTTGTTAGTATGTCCATGCCTCCCTCATCCTGGGGAGTGAGAAATGGGCTCCAAACATCCACTCTAGCATTAAAGAGCTGGGTTAGAGTAAACTTTTTAAAATTAAAATGATGATAAACAGTAACTTGTTTTTCTGGTTTGATATATCATTTAATATAAATTAATGATGCTACAGAGGAGAAAAATGCAAAAATTTTCTGGAGAAAAACGCTGGGCAGCAACAAAGTTTTTAGCAAGATCTGTGCTTGTGTAAGCACAGCTGCATGCTTTAGCTTGATTATCTGCATGTTTGGCTGAAAACAGTAACACAATTTACCAAGTATCTCTCTCTTAGCCTTTTTATCTCAGTCCACATTGTGCGAGCCTGCACAACCAACGACTGAACAATAGAATCATAGAATCCTAGAATGGCCTGAGTTGAAAAGGACCACAATGATCATCTGTTTTCAACCGCCTGGTATGTGCAGGGTCGCCAACCACCAGACCAGGCTGTCCAGAGCCACATCAGCCTGGCCTTGAATGCCTCCAGGGATGGGGCATCCACAACCTCCTTGGGCAACCTGTTCCAGTGCCTCACCAGTCAGAGTAGGTACAACACAGAAAGTCACTGTCAGAGTGCAACAGGTAATGTTTCTGACTCTGGCTAGTCTTGTTGCATCCATGAGGACTCAAGGACTCCCTTTGGAGTTTTGCATTTTTTTCTTGTTGTTTTTGTTGTATCACAGGTTGGCTCCTCACAATCTTCCTTGCTGACAGTAGCATGCCAGAGGCCATGCTCTGGGCCCATCTCCTCTGATTTTTACATACATACCTGTCCCCTTCTTCAACTACCAGAGAAAAGGCCTTAAGGAAAAGCATGTTAAGGAGCGTGGGCTATGAAAGAATGAAAAATAAGGTACAGCTTCAGTTACAGAGATAATAATCTTCTCACCAACAGCATTCACTTTTTAACCCTCAGCAGCATACATGCAGGAATGATATACACAAAAGAGAGCCTCATGTTATCGCTACAGATTCTGAAGTGATTGACTACTCAGATTTATTACTTTTCTGTTCAATTGTATCTACTACAGAGATCTTCTCTAGAGAAGTTTTGTGAGTAATTCTGAGAAACACAAAAGGTCTTGATATTTTGCCTCTTTCTTTTCCCCTGAAATTCAATAGGAATCACTGCTTGAATGATCTTTGGATGTAATACTATAATCACAGCACTGTATCTGGAGATACGTTATGTTTGCACATTGGACTGAAACCATGAAAACGTTTGGCCACATTTGTCTTGGTGAACAAATATGGCTCTTGGCTCCTGGACTTTACATTCAGGAAGAGAAAATGGATACAGTAAAATCAGATGAACTCCAAAAGCAGTTCTGCATCTATGGAACTCCTGGGACTTGATGATCCTTAGGGGCCCTTCCAACTCTGGCCGTTCTGTGACTCCATGATCTCTCAGGCTTCTGTTCCGACAGGTTGAGCGAAGGGTAAGACAGTTCTATTAATAGCTTTAGGTGACTCTTAGCTGGCACCTTCTGAAGCAAACACTTCAGTCCTGTAGAACAAAAGAAAAAAGTCCCTTGGCCTCCAAAGAGTATCCTATTTCGCTGTTTTTCACAAAATTCTGTACTGCTACTCCTATTATTTATGTGGTTGAACACCAACAAGTAAAAACGTAATTTCACCAGGCCAAGAACACTGACTGTATTAAACAGAAATGAAAGTGCTGGAAATAAGCTGTCTAAAATTACAATCATGGAAAAGGTTATGTCTACATGACTCATGAACATATTTCTTGAAAATAAAAAGCATATCCATCCTCGTACATTTTTAACCTGTTTCTTCCTAAAAAAACAAACAAACAAACAAAAAAAAACCTGTCTTAGGTATTTTATTCAACAAGAGTTTTGAGTTGAAAACTGAATTTCATGTCACCCCTTACACCTAAGAATCCTTACACCTAACAGAACCGTTACTGCTACGAGTTATCAGCAGGAAACTTTAACATCTTCATTCTGACTTCAAGTGAAAAAGGAAATAGATAGATATATTGCTGAGTGTAAATTATTCTTACTGTTTCATTCTTCTTTGTGTGCTTTTGGAATCTCTTAGGGGAAAATGGCATACAAACAAACATCTTCTGCTAATCTTCTCATGGATTCTTCAGCTTCATTTTAACTTTGAAAACTAGACTGTGAAGAAGTAAACTAGCATAATCATAAACAATTTGAAGTATAACTAAAGAAAATCTGTTCACTGGGTCCTACAGAAATTATAACACTCATCATAAAATGGGGCGAAAAATGATGTGTATTGTCTAGAACACAATACTTGATGTAGTTGACTATAGTCAACTATAGTCAACTATAGTGGCACTACTTTCAGCTAGGCATCCAAGCAGCTCGTCATACCAGACTTTCATACCTAACTTAAGGCCTCCTTAAATCAATGGCAGCTTTGATGACAACTGAAGTCAGGCCACACACTCATTGCCTCTGTTAGCCTGCTTACTCCATTCCCACGCACATCTCTGGGCTACATTTTCAGAGGTTTCTTTCAAAGTTTCTTGCAACACTTTCTGAAGTGGTATGTAAGGTTCCTAGTTCATTTCAAAAGACAAATCCTCAAAATACAAAACCCTCTTTTTTTTCAACAGCCAACACTGCGAAAGAAATGGAATTGCCACAGCTTCTAGTTGGGCCTGTATCAGAGATGGCTTTACAGTCATCCACAGGAACTTTGATAAACTCAAAAGGTGGGCCCTTGTGAACATAATGACGTTCAACATAGTACAAGGTTTTGCACTTGGGTCAAGGTAATCCCTGATATGTGCACAAACTGCAAGGAGAGGTCCTTGAGAGTAGCCCTGCTGAGAAGCACTTCGAGGTCCCTACTGACGAAAAACTAAACATGAGCCAGCAGTGTGTGCCTGCAGCATGAATGATAACCTGGGCTCCATCAGAAGAGGAGTGGCCAGCAGGTACAGAGAGGCGATGACACCATCTGTTCTGCCCTCATGAGGCCTCATTTGAAGTACTGCATCTAAGTCTGGGGCCTGCAACATAGAGAAGATGTGGAACTTTTGAAGGTCTGAAGGAGGTCCACAGGGATGATCCAAGGGCTGGAGCACTTCTCCGATGGAGACAGGCTGACTGAACTGCGCTTGTTCAACCTAGAGAAGAAAAGGCCGCAGGAAAACCTCAGAGCATCCACATAATATATAAATGGAGTTCAAAACAAGAGAAAAGTCAACTTTTTACGTGGGTAAATAGTGATAGGACAAGGGGGAATGGTTTTACACTAAAGGAGGGAAGATTTAGATTAGATGTCGAGGGGAAGTTCTTTACTGAGGGAGTGGTGAGGTGCTGGAACAGGTAGACCAGAGAGGTTCTGGGTGCCCCATCCCTGGAGGCATTTAAGGCAGGGTTGGATGGGGCCCTGGGCAATCTGATCTAGTGCCTGACCTAGTAGATAGCAACCCTACCTGCAGCACAGGAGCTGGAACTTGCTGAATCCTTCCAGTCCCTCCCAACCCAAGGCATTCTAGGATTCTATGACTGAGCCCTGAGTATGTACTTGATTTTATAGCTATTACATGCATGATATTACTAATGGCAACTGTGATTATTCATGGGATTATTCAGGTCAGAAGACAGCATAGCTTTAAATACTTTTTTACATGTTTTGCTGACATCACTGCCAGGTAAATACAGAGAACACTGTCAGGTCTTACAGAAGAACAGGCTTAGGGATGGATAACTGTTGTCCACCTCATCCACCTCACTGAGAAAACTCATGACACTAGAGATGATCTTGTTGGAAAAGGGGATGTAAAGGTGAATACGAATTCAGTGGTTGATGGGCTTATAGTGGCCAGCCAGCTCCATCTGAAACAGCTGGGACCTGTTCAAGATATCAATAAAATTCACACCTGGCTTTATAAGGTTCTTGTGCAGCAGGAAAAGACACAGGTTTGAGGCAAGCTGAAGGTTATATATGGCATACTGATGCTGCCTGATTATCCAATTTCATACAGGCTTCACACAGTGACACAGATATCTTCTTACTGCTGGAAATAGTATTTCAGGCAGGTAGTTCTACAGCACAACTTTGACTTTGCCGTGATTCAGCATGACCTAACTGCACTTGACTTCTTGTCTACATCCTGATGTATTATAGTATCTCCTGGAAGAGAGGGACCACAGGTGGCATTGTATTGCTGGAATAAACTCCAGAGAAGACTCGTCACTTCCTCTCACAACGGTAACTGTTGAAAAATACAGATGGAGCTGCAGCTGAGCTGTTGATCTCTAAGGTAGTGTGATAAGTTACTGTGCTGGCACTTTTCATAAATCTCATAAATTCAGTGGAAAGGAAACCTGAAGCCTCTTCTTCATATTTATGCCAGCTTGCTGCAGTCTGAACTTATGCCTGCCTTCCTAGCTGTCCCTCATAGATGACCTACTCCCCGTTCCAGCTTTCACTGAGAAGTTCGTTCTAATGAATTGACCTGAAGGCCACAGCCATCTTATTTTCCTCTAGCAATCGGTGTGGGACACTTGACAATGTTGCTCATTCGTGCCACGGCTGAAATACGACTTGTGATAGTATCTGCACTCACGCAGTGGCCTGTCCTAGGTCTGAACACAGATGCACCAATCGCCTCTATCTTTGAGCTGGTAAGAGGTTCAGACACAACTGTGGATAAGCTTCATTTAATCAGATGGTAACTGTGAAATGTCTCTTCTACTGCTCTTACCTTCTGGCAGAAAAGAATACATGTAGACACTCTTTGTCTCGGTAGAATAATATCCCTAGCCAAGTCAATCCTTACAGACTGCAAAATGGACAAATCCTACACCACCAAATGTAAAAATCCTATTCAGAAAGAAAATACAGTTAATGGTGAAGCATCACAGATGGAAAACAGTGGAAGGGAAGGTCAGCCAACAAGGACACCCCTGCTGGAAGGCTTCATAGACATGCCATTCATGGGCTCGAATATCCTGCTTCGACAGAGGCAAATGCTGCTCTGTAAGAACAGGCTTTACACAATGCTAAAGAGGCAGAAAAATATCCAAGTTCTAATTTACATTTCAAACACTCATTCTGCTTTTCTAAATCTGAGTTCCTAATGACATTATAATTTACGAGCCATGTCATTGAAGGATAACACTTTCGCTGTGCATGACATTGTTTGTCCTTCAAGGAACATTTGCTGCATTAGACATAGTATACATAGCCAACTTGTTTATGAAACGAGGACCAAATTCTGTCTTCATGTTTAAGAAGATTTACTGGTTCAGATTTTCAGATTGGTATCCTAAGTGTGAAAACAGTAGTTTGCAGGTTACATGATGTATCAATCTGCCTTTATAGCATGTGTTAGCACAACAGTTGTGAATAAACTCTGAATTTACAACAGCACTAGGCTTTTTTACAGAGGGATACATATAAAGCTGTCACTTCCCTGGCAATGCTGTCTGAAGTTAGAGAATTCTGACACAAAACATTGCTAAATCTAAGAAAGTGCTGGGTTTTCTGCCAACTAAGAGGGAGACAGGGCATAGCCCTAAAAAGGAAAAAGCCTTCCTGGAACTGAATTTTAAGCATTCAGTGTAATCCCCTGCCTTGAGCAGCAACCACAACTGGCAGTCTTAGGGGTGAATTTTTTCTCACTTGTCAGGCTGATGGAAGGAAAGACATGAAGGAAGAGATCTGGAGAAAGCAAGTTCCCTAGAAGCCTGCAGTGCCAATGAAATGATAAGAATGCTAATGTTTAAAAAAGCCTGAATATTTTAGAACAGAGCAGTACATGGACTTTATCAATCTGAAGTTTTAATGAGAAGAAAAATGCCACCAGTAGTCTGCCAAGCCAAAATCTCTCTATTTCTAAGAATACCATTGACATATCCCTATGTCAAGATACAATCAAAGAAACATCTGCTCTGTTTCTACTCTTCTCTGCTTCTGCTAGAAACTAGGGACATATTTTAAGAGACATAAAATTGGACACCAGTAAATCAGCTTCCAGGTAACATTTGTGGAATCCCCTAAAGTCTATTTTAAACTTGAAAACAATAATCAAAGTAAGGCTTTTGCGTCCTTAATGAGGATTATCTAGAATTTAATGGATTAAATTATATAGATGAGATTCTGTAATTTGTTTCACCATCCAGACCATTACTTTGTCAACCACAACTGTGTGAGATGTGCCATCCAAAACACATAATGAAGATATGCTTCCAGATAGAAAAATATGGCATCCAACAAAGTATGATGCAGTTTAAGGACTGAGAGAGTAACAAAAGTTTCAATGGCATTATAGTTACACTAGGCAACACAGCACAAAAAACAACGTGAAGTCATAATTCTGAAAGCATGTCTCAGAAAAGGGATGTAAACTAATCTGATCCTTGAGCTCTTTATTCCAATTTCTTTTACTCGCAGTCACAAATTCAGCTCTATTTCATGCTACAGTTCTTTGTATCAATGTATGATTTATAAACAAACAAACAACAACAAACAAGGAAAAAAAAACCAAAACAACAGCAAACAAAATAAAACCAAACAAAACACAGTAACATTTGCTGAGAATGTACTAAGAACAAATACAGCTAAGGCTGCCGAAAGTTTTGCCAGATAGGAAATACAGAGAACACAAATAGCAAGTGGAACATGTCATTAGCATCAGTTTTTGTTAAATTAAATGTTGAGACGTGACAGCAGTATAAGCAAACTGTCATTCCAGACAACTGCACTTCCATCCATTATGTATATTCAATGTACTATGTAGGAAGTTCTGTTTTTAAAACGCTTTGCAGAGTCTTCAGGGTGCACGGGGGTTTGTTCACACTTTTAAAAGGTCTTTAAAGCACTACTCTCCAGCAGCCTACTGCTGCTAAGTCTAAAAACACAATGGAAAAGTTCCCCAGAGCCTGAAACCTGCCTTCCCAAAGGGAAGAGGGAGTGAGGAACCCACAGATTCTCCCTCTGTTGGCTTTCTTGGGACCTCTTTAGAAACAGGAGTGTAAAGCTGAGCTCCTTCCATCACCTGTTGACATCTGACTTCTAAATATGAAGGATCCCATGGCCATTGGCACAGCTCTCTAAAACTGAAAAGCAGAGTTATTTCCAAATTAACAAGAACCGCCTTCCCAAAAATAACACACATTACCACGTATTACCAACACTACATAAAGCCCTGTGATAAAGATAATTGCTCACACAAGTTAATGGTCTTTTAAAATACCAAAAGAATTTGGAAAACATGATCTAGTAGGATTTCTATAAAATACATTGTTTAAAATAGGACAATCAACTTCAAATAGATAATGGATAGGAAAAGCAGATGAGCTTCAATACCCAACCACAACACACCTGCTAACCAACACCACTACAGTGCCCACACAAACACACAGCTAATATGCATAAATATGAAATCTCTTTCAGAATTAAAAGGAAGCACACAGATGAAAAAGTGGCCCCAAACCTGTGCAGACAGCTGGAGACAGCTTTCCTAGCACACCCTGTCAGAGGACAAATGGATTCATCCTTACGGTAACACTGCATCTTACTGAGGAGAGTCCCAGATGAAAAACTAGGCAGATGGTGTCCTTGGTCAGATACTACTGCTAGCATTGTAGTAACAACGCTGAACTCCAGAGCCTGAAATTACATGTATCTGATCTCTCTGTATCTTCTAAGCCATATTTTCTGTACTAATGAAGCATCATACTTCTGTCAGCACAGCAGGCTCCCAGATCAGCTGAAAAGTATCATTTATCCTCACATTTCACTCATCTCGAAACAAACAAACAACATTTTTCGTCCTTGTAAAACCATCTCTGAAACAGCTTTACCCCTGGTTCTGAGAAAGTCTTTTCTAAACATTATCATTTTTTTCATATAAAATTTCTCTAAACATCTGATTGTTTTCTTTGTTACTTACACAGGAGAAGTTATTACACAAACTGTTGTCGCTTCCATCCTAAGCAGATGCAAGACCCATTTTTCCTCTTCACTGCTGCAGTCCTCTCCGGTGTTAAGAAGGTGGTCTCCAACCCCATCTGTGTGCTCTCTCAACGCTGAGTATGTTAGTCCTACTATATTAATTCTGAGCTTTTTACCTCCTAATCAATTAATGAACCCACATTCTGCCTCATTCCTAGGTGAATGACCCATTTCCCTATGATGAAAAAAAAAAAAAAAAAAAAAATTATTCAGTATTATTTAACAATAGCTAAAAGTCTCGAAAGCAAATGGCAAATTTGGATCAATTCTTTACCGCAGTCATGAGACAGAACATTGTTTCACAACTTTCTGAACTTCTCATTCAGATTTTAAAGGATTCCTCCTCTTTTCTCTTTAGAGCCCAGAACTGCAAACCGCATCTCCTGAATTTCACCTTTGGGCACTACTGGACTAGAAATAATCACAGCGTTCACAGACACAGGGACTGATTTACGAGTGGTCCTGTGTGGATCCAATAGCTGGACTCCACGATCTCGTGGGTCCCTATTGTAATTAATGGAGCTCATTGACAAAGGCTCATCCTTCTAACACTCCTGTACTGATGTTCAGGTGTAAGTACTTCCACAGAGTGAGACCACAGCCAAAGTCAAATGATGTGCAAAAGTGTCTGGAGCACTGGAATGTTTATTCTAAGTAATAATCAGAGAGAAAAAAAAAATCACCATAATTCTGAGATGCTATTAAGTTTTAACTCTGTTACTTTGAAAACAAAGAAAACTGCACACCTTCTTACAGCTAGACATTACTGCTACAGCATCTCTCTCTCTTTTTTTTCCCCTAAAGAATTTTAAGCAACTGCAGGCTGCATGTAGAACAGACTCAAATGAATGACTATGTGTTAAATGCTCACTCCAGTGAGATGTGTAATTATAGATAGCTATGCTATCCTGTAAACAAATGGGCTCAAAGCAAAACCAGTTCTGGCTCCAGCTGTAATATTTTGAAAACACGTTGCCAGTTATCACCTAAATAAATGCTTTGACCATTAGAGTGGAAAGGATGACACTTCAAATTGTGCTTGGATACAGAATTTAAAAAGCTTAAAAACTATTCACCGAAAGGAAGACACTTATCTAGAGCATAGGACACATTTATTTTGCATAAGTGCACCGGATGACAGGAGAAGTCTAAGCCATTTTACAAGTGATTTAATAGAAGAGACGGCAGACACGATACACTCAATTTTTCTGAAGTTACATAAAGGAAAAGACAAAAAAAAAATACAAACAAAACTCCCCATAAACTTATTTCTTCATTATTCATGAAGACCATATATAGTGACTTACAGTTCGTGGACCTTAAACTGCTGTCTTTTAACTGTGGTCTCTTAGAACTATACACCACCACCACTGCCCTGATACTTTACTGCTTTTAACTTTATTATAACACAGACAATGCGTAAGATGAAGTGGTGTCATTTCTTAAGTCTTTATGGGATTAAAGCTTGGCTTTAAATATATGGCTCCACCATATATATTTAATATATATTTAATATATATAATAACATATATAATATGTGTATATTGATGGCTCTACATCAGAACTCAAGAGAAGTACTGCAGTGGATTTCCAAAACAATACGGACCGAGACTGAGGCTTGTAATGATGACACACGTCCAGTCATTCAGGTCTGAGAATCACAAACCCATTTCAAAGCAAGGAAATAAAGATAAAAGCTCAGCTGCAGCAGCCTTACAGAACACAATACTTACTTCAAGTTTCATTCTGGCAACTGTCAAGCAGTTAACGTTGATGAAAGTGCGTACAGACCCATAAAACATTATTATTATGTATGTCATGCCCAGAATTCTTTTTACCTGTATAACATGATATACTAGAGCAGTTTGGATATGAAATATTTCTGTATCACTGCAATAAATCATAGCACACTAAAATGCCATACAGCTGAAAGGAAGTGCTGGAATTACTGCCAATGCTCATACCACCAGAAATCAGAAAGTGTCAGATGCTAAACGCTTAATATATCTTTCTTCTGTACACATTTTAAACTGTAAAAACTCTCTCAGAAGCAATGAAACACCTCATTACAAATACTATTACTGAAATGGGAGGCTGTCAGGCAGTAGCCATTTATTCTCTTAAAGGCTTGATTACTGTAGAAGACAACAGACTCCAAAACAACGCACATCTGCTAGCACTGCACTGCAAAATGCCGTGAGAACCATGTTACAAACATAAGACAGTTTTAAAACATTCTTTCAACAGATGATCCACTTTTTTTGTCACAATATCCTTGTGCCATTTATCTATTAAAAACAAACAAAAAAAGGCAATGCACTTATTCCTAACTTCTACTCAGATTTTTTAAGGATAAAGGTAACACTGCAATTAACAGCTACACAGCCAGGTAACACCTGCTCTAATATTTGAACCATGTGAACTGGGCTTCTTAGTGTACTGAAAAGTCAACCAAAGGAAGAAATGGCAGTGCCCTTCCAGTTAGCTCTACCAGAGAGGTGAACAAAATCCTCCCAAGCTAGGGAGGATGGAACGGAAAAGAAGTCTTCTGCTGTTGATTTTTCCTTGTACACACCTTTTTTTTTGTACACAGAAACTGTGCCTGTGCAAATCCACCAGGAGTTCAGCATAGCTCTCAGCAGACCGTACTGGGTGCTTGAGAAAAAGTATCCCAAATCTTCACGATGGCTGTGAATAACTAAGGCAGAAAAACAAAGAAATCATAACAAATGTTACATATTATTTCCCAGTTAAGCTGGACTATCAGCACAGTTCACTCAGTGGGGATCTACAAAGACTGAGTCCAACTGCCCAACCACTTCAAGGCCAGTAAAAGTTAAGAGTATACTGAGGAGGCCATTGCCCAAAGGGCTCCTGAGCACCCATGGGACACCAACCACTTTTCTGGGAAGACTATTCCATTGTTTGGCCACCCACCCTCACAATAAAGGAATTTATCCTAATGCTGAGTGCAAACCTCCTCTGGTGGCCCTGCACATAGCAGGGGGTTGAATCCAGATGATCATTGTGGTCCTTTTCAGCTCAGGCCATTCTATGATTCTATGGTTCTGAGGGGAGGCTTCCTTAGTTTTATTCTAAAGTTTGGTTTTTTTTTTATTTCCAGTTCCTACAAACCATACTGTTTGTCAGAACTTGTGTCTATCTACACAATCACATCAGATTCCTAAAAACAGGCATGGCATTTTGCCTCAGAAAAAGGTTATCCATGTGAAATTGAGTTTTTATTGAACATATTAAGTTTCTGCCTCTTTTGGACATTTCCTGTTTAAGTGCTATTTTATCTTTTTCCAAAAATTATTTAGCATCACCAACATGCATAAACTTTATAAGATACCGTAAGCCAGACACAGTCTCATCTTGTTTGCAAGTCTCTTCTATGCTATGAAACACTCATTCTTATCACCCCACACACCAGCATTATACACAGAAAAAATATTTACACCTCAAAAACAGCAACACTGTCCATGCAAAGACCAGCACTTTTATTGAGTAAAATGGAACTCCGCATGGTGCTCTGGACAGCTTTATTTAGCACACCTACATGGAGTTAGCCCCTCTATCTCAGAACTATTAGATGAGCCCGCTAGCCAACCATGTCCTCTTGGTTGTCTTTCCCTTGCTTGCTCCTCGCCATCTGAATCAGCCTACTGTGACTAAACAGGTCTAGGAAAACAAATTCTCAGCAGCTAATACCTTTCCTCTTTCTGACTGTACCCTCCATATGACTCACTTGCATCTGGACTATCAGAAATACCATGTCTCATGTAGGTCTCTTCCCCAAAACCAAAACATTCTGCCTTCAGAATACTGAAGGCTATTAACACGCACTCCATGTGCTCTAAGAGGAACCTTCTTCCATTCTCTTTGTACATCTCTGAACATGCCATGGTTTGCAGCAACTTTTCATTGTCTAAACAGACAGCTTTAGAGCAGATAAAGTCCAAATAGATAATATGGGTGGATTGCATTGATGAAGAGGGAGGTTCTCACCTCCCGAATTTTGCACAGGCCTTGACATGCACATGTTGAATCCCTAAGCAGAAAATATGATCCAGGCCAGGCTGGATGTGGCTCTGGGCAGCCTGGTCTGGTGGTTGGTGACCCTGCACATAGCAGGGGGTTGAAACCAGATGATCATTGTGGTCCTTTTCAACCCAGGCCATTCTAGGATTCTGTGATCCAGAAACGTGCCTGGGATGCCTCAGCCACCTGGCATTTAGCTAGCTAGACAGAACACCTGGAAAGCAAGCAGCTGTCTCATCAGCTTCTCAGCACCGACCGCCGTGTCCTGCAACTCCAGTGCTGCCATGAGCAGACTAAGGCCGGCCCTGGGCTGCAAGGGCGCACCGAGCGCCGCGCAGCCGCGAGCTTTGGACCTGGACGTGCTCCCACTCGCCGCTGTCAGCCTCCTGCCTGCAGCACAGCAGCAACTATTTTTCCTTCAGGCGCTGGAACTTGGGAGCGCACAGGTCTCACCGCGGTACAGCCCGCACGTTTTTCACGGACCGGCGGCGCAGCCCCATCTCCCCTTAGCGGGGCCGCGACTCCGATGCGGGCGGCCGACCCCCCCGAGGAAGACGTCCCGGCCGGAGCGGGGCGGCCGCCTTCTGCCCGCCGCCCCTCCCCTGGAGCGAAGCGGGGCAGCGCCGGCCGCGCGGCGCAACGCTGAGGGCCCCCCCGCCACATGGCGCGGGAGGAGCCGCCCGGCGTCGGGCGCAGGCGCCGCAGCGTTCGGTCGCGCCATGTCCTGCGGGCGGACGGCGCTCGGCGCCATCGCCTGGCTCTGCCTGCTGGTCGCGGCGGCCGAGGGGCTGAGGAGGAGGGGACCCAGCGTGACGGCCAAGGTGACTCCGGGCCGGGCGGGAAACGGTCGGTCCGTCGCTCTGCATTGGGGCGGCCCGCGAGCTGCGCCCGTCTCGCCTCGTCCGCGAGGAGCGGTGCTCGGAGGCCGCGCCGCGCTCGTTGCGGCGGGATACCGCGCGGCAGAGCCCGAGGAGCGGCGTGGCGTGTCTCGGCGCCCGTCCTATCGCCCCGTGTCGGTGCTGCCATCGCCTCGCCGCGGCGCGGAGCGGCGTCACCGTTTCCGTGAACGTATCGCACGGTGTGATGACGCGTAGAGCTCTGAGCTGGCTCTTGCTGCCTGCCGGGGCTTTGCTGTGCGCTCGCTCCCATCCCGGTGCCGCGGGCGGTGAGCCGGGCCGTCCCGCTGCCCGCTCCGTTCTGCGGCGGAGCGCAGCGCACGCCGTGCCGTGCCTGTGTCCGTCGCCTGCCCCGTTACGGCGATTTCTAACTTCGGCTTCTGTCCCTGCAAGTCTGAAGCTGCAGCGTCTGACGGCTCAGCGACGTTTCCTTCCCTTTTCGAAGGACTTGAAGAGAGGTAGTGACCCCAGGTTGTGGCCGGGAGATCCGGGTTGGGTGTTAGGACACATTTCATAATGTTTCGAGTAGAACAGGCATTTTCATGTGCAGCTCTGCCGCTTGTGAAGCCTGATGCCTGGCCTCAGCTCAGATAGGAGCTTTGCCTTGTCTCCAGTGCTGTGTGGACACATTTGATAGTGCTACTGCCAGCAGGCATTGCTGGCAGCCTTGGCTGCGTCACTAGCACCCTGCCTGGACAAGATCTCCATAGAAAATAAGGTGTGTTTAGAAAACCTGCACAGGTTTTTTTATTTTTCTCTACGCCCATACCTAAAGAGAGCTGACTGCAAAATGAAGAGAGATGCATTTATAAAAATGCCAGGAAATTAGGGAAAGTTTGTTGTTAATGCTTTGGAAGCCACACATCTAATAAGTACAAGTATTTGGTGCCAAGTGCCAAGAAAATGAATGAGGTGTGTCAAAAGGAATGTTATTTTCTTTACAAAGCTTTCGTAACATTAGCCAGGAGTTCAACAGTCAAAACCACATGGAAGAAGAAGAAACAGTAGAAATGTTTGGTAGGAAAGCATGAAAGAGGCATTGACATTGGAGAGTCTGTAGTCATTTATTATCATAATTGGACTAATTTCTTAGAGTTGCAGACTAGTAATATTTGGTTGAGTGCAGTGAAGAACAGCAAATACCACATCACAGGACTACACACTGCTGTTTCCTAGAAGTTGTAATAGTTTTTATGTAACTTCTTCAGAACTTAAAACTCCTCATTTCCTGACAGCTGCTCCTATTTAATTGAACAGTTTTGCTGTTCGTAGACACACACAGATATTCTGAACTATGCCTCCTAACTCTTATGTCTTTTCCACATACGTTTTTTAGCAACACACACGTAGAAGACTTTAGGCATCCAGCTACCTACTGCAGCCTGCTTCTTCCTCCAGGCAGTTTTGGGTTGCTGTGTGGGGAGTGGACACCTTGCGGAGCTGCAGGGTTTTCTTCCCACCTTTTCCCACTGCATAATCTGGTTTTGGAAACTGGAAGGAAACTAGCACCTGAGGATTGTAATATTAATTGTGAGCACCCCAGAGGCTATTTCTTACCATTGTTCATGTTTGCATCTCTTTTCTTCACAAATACATCTAGGTGTTCTTTGACGTGAAGATTGGAGACAGAGATGTTGGCAGAATTACAATTGGGTTGTTTGGAAAGGTTGTCCCAAAGACGGTGGAGAACTTCATCGTGCTGGCAACTGGAGAAGTAGGTTTGCAGTTTTCTTCCTTTGTGTGCTGAAGTTTGGAGTGGGGAATGAGTATTCAAATGCCATTTTGCTTGTGAAATGTCCACTTCAACTCAGTGCAGTCAGTGCGAGAGTGCCATTCCCAAGGCCATGCTCTGCTGTGTGAGACACAGAAGTCTTTGCAGGTTGATTCACAAGATGTCACTGGGGCTGGCTGTCAGCACCATGATGTGGCCCTGCCCTGCAGATGTGCCATGCAGAGACACTGTGGTCAACACTGGTCAGACAGACCTGTACCCTGGCTGCAGTCACCTGCATTTCACTGCTGTTTGTTTCTTGCCAGTATTTGGCTCAGGTGGTGGTATGTTCTCTGAAAGCTGACCACTCACCATGTGTACATTTCCATATGATCATACAGAACTGTGTGTTACGTTAATTATTTCATTTTCTTAGAGAGGATATGGATACAAAGGAAGTAAATTTCATCGTGTGATCAAAGACTTCATGATTCAAGGAGGGGACTTTACAGCTGGAGATGGATCAGGAGGTAACATATTTTCTCTCTCCTTTCTTTGAGGGTCTACTGAAAAGATGGATAAAAGAGCATTTTCCTCCTTTCTTTCAACTCCCATAAACGAGAAAAAAACATTTATTTTAGAAGCAGCTAGTTCTTTTCCAGGCATTTTGGAAGATAAGATGCACAAATGTGGGTTACCAAATAAAAGTGTACGTGGACCTTCCTTTGTCCTCAGTTTCTGCACATAGCCCTTTCTGTCTGTGACTTTCCTCAGTCAGGATGCCTGTCTTTGCACAATGGGCTGCATGGCAAGCCCTTTGAGCAGCTGAGCAGCTCCTACAGCCATCTCCACCCTTCCCCTGCTCTGCTTTGCAACAGCACTGCTTCCCTGATTGCATGTGTATGTGGACAATTTCAGTCACCCAGCAGCAAACTAATCTGCAACAAAGCAAGGAAAGCACTCAGAGGGAAGGTAGGAGAAAAGGGAAAGAGTAGTCTCACCTCCCTTTCCTCAGCTCAGCCATTTCTGTGGAACATTCTGAAAAGTGCTGCAGGAGGGAAATCCAAAGCAGGGACAGAGAAATTGAAATGAGTGTCATGCACTCTCTCTTTTTTCTTCTACTAAATTTATAACTGCCTCCTGAACCTCCAGAAGACCACATCAGCCAGTTCAGGAGAGCAGTCCTAGTGCAGCATCTCTTGCATTGCATGCATTCTAGCTGATTTCTTCTCTTCCTTTACATGTGTGTTCATCAGGTGCTACGATTTGAACTGTCTGCGTGCAGTTTTAGTGATTTCCCCGCTGGGACAGAATGGAAAACACATTCCTTTTCCTTGCAGCAAACAGTGGGGAAGGCTAAAATATCAAAGACAAAGTTTTAGCATTAAAGGTAGGCAATGTTTGTTTGCCTGCTAGTATTGTTTGCTGGGATAGCTACTGGTGTGTTGGGGCAGCATCCCCATAAGCGCTGTGCAAACAGAAAGTGCAGCAGCATTCTCTTTTCAAAGTTACAGTAGTTTAACCATGACTAATGTTTTCTGAACCTTTTTAAAACACCAAAATTCTTACATAATGCTTCTACAGATACACATGGAGTCTGTGACACTAGCTTCCCTAGTCTTCATAAACAGGTCTAAGGCAAAATACAAAAGTATACTATGCAGAAAGTGTTGCAGAAATACACAAAGTAGAAGTTGCCACAAAACATGGCTACCTTATTTTTATTGGCCATAAAGATGCAGTTTGAATTTGCTGAGATGAAGTATCACTGCTGCTCAGTGGTGTATTTTAGTATGATCTTTGAAGATACTGAGTTTGCTTGTTAAATTCAGAGGATAAAGCATCACTAGATTTAAATATTCTTTCCATGTATCTGGTGTTTTAGTTCACCTTATACTTTTCTCTACATGCAGAACTTTTTCAGTTAAGAATCACAGCAGTGACGTTGTTGGGCTTACTCAAATGATCAATCTTTTAAGTCCTGACTTTGTGCTCATTTCATTTTTTAACAAGGTTATGGGTTGTTTGTCGTTACTTGCTTTTAAAAAAAAAACAAAAACTTTTTTTATGTCACAGGAAGAAGCATTTATGGAGAAAAGTTTCCAGATGAGAACTTCAAGCTGAAACATTATGGAATTGGATGGGTTAGCATGGCTAATTCTGGCCCAGACAGCAACGGATCCCAGTTCTTTATCAGTGTGACAAAGCCTTCCTGGTTAGATGGAAAACATGTAGTATTTGGCAAAGTCCTTGATGGAATGGTAAGCTAAATAATTCAGGAAAATATTCTCCTGCATTATATTGGTTAGTGTAACTTAGAGCCATCTTGAACAACTGAGTGTTAATCTAATGTGTATTTGGTAGAAAACAGATGTGAAGAGCTTGAAGCTAGGAGATTTAGAACTGAAATACCAAATGATGGATGATTGCAGAAGTAAATAGAAACTGAAAACATCCCTTTGGACTCTTGCTTCAGATCACTAGCCAATTAACTCAGCATTGGCAACTTTGTGGACTGCAGAGTTAAGTTCAGGTCCCCCTGCTAGTAATGCTGCTAGCCATGAAATAATTATATTTATGCAAGCTGTAGGTAACTCTTTAGTTGTTAGGGCACATGAGTGTGAGGTACACAAACGTATATTCAGAACTGTTTAAAAAGTAAACATGAGTCAGTATCCTCCATGTCTGCACAGCAGCAAAACTGATTAAATGCATCACTGCAAGGGCCAAACAGTATGCAAGTTCAGAAGTGTTATTTCCCACTGATTATACTTTTCCCTTTAGCTTCATGTAACGTATTTCTCTGTTTAATCTATGTTTCGAAATGAGTGAGGAGACACGACCTGCTGCACCAGGAGTTTGCAGACCTCATCAGAACACTTCCCTCTCATCCCATCCTGACAATCCAATTCAATTCTTAGGAGCTCAGAAGTTTAAATCTCTCTTCAATTTTTTTTTTTTTTTAAACTAAGTTTTAGTCTAGATGAACTGGCAGATAACAAAAAATGAGTACTCAGTATTTCTAACTGAATTTTGTCCTTTATAAATAACTACTTTGATCTGTTGCCTTGATCCAACTGATCTGTGCTTTATTTTTTACAGTCTGTGGTCCACTTGATAGAACTTCAGCAGACCGATGAACATGACCGCCCTCTTCATGACTGCGTGATTGTGAACAGTGGCAAAATAGCTGTAAAGGAACCATTCGTAGTGGAAGTAGATGACTGGTGAGACCAGTACTCAGAGTGGAAAGTACAACATGATCCTTTGAGGTCTAAGTTATTTGACTGATCTCAATTATCTATTGAGTTTTCTCCTTAAAACACACTAAGCTATAAGCAGGGTGATGCTCCTAAGTTGCTAGCTGCATAAAGATAGGGCTGTGCGTAACAGCTGGATGGGGCTGTCAGGCCTTAGGACAAAGCCTGCACATTCCTAGAGCTTACTGAAAGTCTCTCATGAAAGACTGTAGAAGTGCTTCCTTTTTTCAAGGCTTGAAATAGTCATTTTGTATTCTTTGGAAATTTTCACAATATTTGTTACTGCATTTTCAACTGAAAATGTTGTTTTTTGTAGAAGTATCAGCTTTTTTAAAATACGTGTGTCTGGGGAAAAGAAGTACAGAAATGTTTTGAATAAATAAACTTTCATTTCAAATAAACAATTAATGAAGAGTTTTGTTTTTTTTTCCTCTCCCTTTTTGCTTTCTTCCACTTCATTTGAGTCTGCAAACCATGCAGGGGTGCTGCTTTTCAGAAGAGGTTTTAAGATTTGAGCAGAGTGGCAGATTTCCTTAACATGTCAGATGAAGTTCTACTGTCTTTCAAAAAAAGGAGTGAATTCAGATGACAATCCTGTAATCAGAAAGTAGCAGGTCAGTCTCACTAAGTATGATTGTCAGAAAATGGACAGTCCTAGAGGTCTTTTCCAATCTTAGTGATTCTATTATTTCAGGAAAGCTTGAAGGTGGTGTCTAAATTTGCCTACTATTAGGCAATCAGACTACCATTTTACATCTACTCAGTTTGTGCTTCCCCCCCCCCAGTCTTTGCAGGTAAGAATCTGGGAAATGAAGTCTGGAAGGAAAAGCAACAGTTTCTCATACTCTCACCTAATTTGCTTTCTACTCGTACCTGAAAGCTTTCCTGTAGGTGGATCCCCCAGACAGGAAAGCAAGATCTGTCACATTGACAAGTCTTGCAGTCACAGTTGATTTTTTAAGCAAACCTAAACTTCACCATTTCCAAGCAGCTTTAAGGCAGATTTTGTAGTCAGTCAGCAGAAGGCAATATATGTGCCTCCTGGATCAGAGTTCTGGTAGTGCCTAGCTTTGAAGTTACTGATTTTGTGTTCAAGTTCAGTTTCCCTATTCCATGAGTATAATGTATTCAGATAGCAAGTGTGGTACTGTGGGTTTTAAATCGACAGGCAACTATATGTTCCTGTGCATCACGTGAAGATGTGATGACCTCTTTGATAACCTGAGAAATTTCTTATTTGAAAAAAATGCACAACAAAATACATTGAAGCAATACATCCACATTCTAGTAATTTATTTTGTGATCTCCAGTAGCACACATGCAATTTCCAGTTAAATCTGAATATATATACACACAAGTATATATATATATATTTATGAGTTTTACCATGTTACTACTTAATTAAACTTCAGCTTCCACAGAGTTGTATGCTCTGTGACTCATAAAATGTTAAGATACAGAATACAGTCTGCAAAATAAAGAGTAAGAACACACAGATTATATGTCATAACTGAGTGAGGTGCATAAACGCCATGTAAGATCCCCTGGTAGATAACATCATTGTGACTGAAATCTGGACAATTTTCTAAAAGAAAGCTATGTATTTCAGAATATACAAGTTTGATTTCTCATGGCAACTGCACATACCTGCACAGGTTCTTTTCTAACCAATAATTAAGAAGCAAATTGAAAATAACTTAAGAAAAATGAATAGTTCTTCAGTTTCTCATGCACTCACTTGAGTGCTAGCACTTTTAATCCATCCACTGCCAGCAATGGGTCCATGTGCTGAGAAAAAGCCTGGTGCAAAAAGGTTTAGTGAAATTTAGGATAGAAACAGTAGAAAATATTAGTACAGCTTTTAATTCTTTTCAAAGAGTAATGTAACTCAGTGTATGATGTTCAGTTTGTAGTGTTAAATAGTTAGAGAGTCTATCAATAAGGTATAACTACCTTCTGTATAGTTGTTTCCATATCTTTTTAAAAGCAGCAACAGTAGTGACACTCATTTAAAAAAAAAAAAAAAAAAAAAGTAACACTTGTTAAACCCAGGTTGTGCCTCTTGATTTTGAGCACAACAATCACATCACAATTTTCTTCTTACTAATTTCAATAAATGTTATTTGGAAACTTGCTTCAGCTTCCTCTAGCCATGTATCTCTTCTACCTTGGCAGTAAATGAGGATAAAATATTCCATGTAGGATGCCTTCTATAACCACATTTGGAAAGTTATCTGAAAAAAAAAAAAAACAGAAAACCTGGTTTTGTTATCTATGTCAGTACAGGACAGGCGTTCTTGTCAAATTTAACTGGTTAAGGCCTAGTCTAACCCGTGTTACTGCATCACTGAACTGCTTATCCACGTTGGGGATGTGCTTTTAGTAGTGCTGTTTCAGCACTAAAGCCACTTTGGCGCAGCACTGGGCACTGCATGAATCCGCTGCCAGATTTGTAGCTTATTGATTTAAAGGGATGCTCTCATACTTAATGCTGCTGGGCTCCCACTCTTTATCTGAATCTCTTCTCACAAGGAAGATGGATTACACTGGCAATTCAATTTCTAACAAAATCTCAATATACTTGAAGGAATTCCAAGAGTGCTACTGGGAATACTTCAAAGCTCTTTTTCCACTGTGGTTTACAGCAAAAGATGGTTAGGCTGAGGAGAGCTGGGGATGCCTTTACCATGCAGATGGTTATGTGAGAGAGGAAAATTTCAGAGTGACCAATCAACACAAGAAGTCATCCTATCATATATTAAGGAAAAAAAAAAAAGCCACTATGTTCTTAGCTGTGTGGGATGCTAGCACTTAAATTCTCATGCTACATTTAACATGAAGAAATTACCTGATGAAAGGCAATAAAATACCCACACAGAGGAACACCAGGAATTACGTTACTGAAGCAAACACACTCTCTAGCCAACTCCCACCTTTTTGGCAATGAATTTGACTTAAATTACCAGGCATGAGGAGTAAGAATTTCTGATTTTACATTTTACAACCTCAGAATTGCTAGTACACTAGGAATGAGCCTACCCAAAGATCAGACTATTTCTGATGGATAACTTTCCACCCTAACCAGTTTTCTTCCTTTGGCTATGAGCCTAAGGCACGCCCAGATAAAGCAGATGCCACATTCACAAAACTCCCCAGATACTTGATAAATTAGATTCTATCCCTTGTCCTTTTACTTGTATCATTAAGTGGTGAGCAAAAATTAGACTTGGACTCAGTAAGAAAACAATACATCCTCATTTGCTTAAACACTGCACCTCATTCCATATTAACACTGATGATTTGAATGTATTACAGGCTCAACATACAAAAGTATCTTAGGATCCTGCCACAAGGTGCACCTTCCACCATAAAGAACAGAGAACACAGTGTTCTCTAACTTCTCATGGCAAATCATCACTACAAATTATTTGTTAATGTTTAGAACCCTGTAACAATTCCCCAAGTCCTGCAAGCTGAGCTCAGCTACCCCAAATTACCCAGATAACACTTTGCTATTATCATTAATGTTATTAAAAACTCACTGCCAAAAGCAGTCTGATGTTTCCCTTCTAAATTGAGTGCTGTGGTTCCAGCAAACTGCTTGTATTTGTTCTGATGTAATATGTAGGATACCACAGAGAACATATAGGAAAATGAGCATTTATTAAAAAAAAATAAAAATCTTTGCACCATCAGGCCTGCTGTGAGGCTTTGTGGCTTTTTTTAAGCAAGTTAATTTAAATTAAATCTATTACTATGATGAAGCACAATCCTGCAGGTATATGATACCTATATAGCTTAGAGAATTATCCGAAGAATTTTCAACCCAGTGACAGTAAATCTGAGGTTCTGTTTTTCAGCCTCTGCAGTACCATTTTAGTCTTGCAGTGTTTTAGGTTTTTCCTTTTTTCTTCATAGTAAAAGCAATTGGTCTTTTTTTTTTTTTTTTTAACTCTCCAAAAAGAAAAAAGTGACCACCTCACACAAACAAACAAAACCAAAGGGACTCATGCACTTCTGGGTTAGCTAAGCCATGAAAAATAAGTCTGAAAACCAATGAAGTATGTAATAGTAAATCTAATTTTTGGGAAGTCATCTAGCAACACAACAATGCCTGAAGTCATTACAATCATGACAACACTATAATAATTTTTTTTTTTTTAATAAAGACAAGTAATGTGCATTATACTCAAAAATCAGCTGTTTACTTCATTAAAATCCATAAATATGCAGTTTGCTGTTTTTTTCAAAAGATGTTAACATGAGCACTCCTGTACTCAGGAAGGATTAACTCCACTTCTGATCTAAACAACTGTCGTAACTGACCTTCTTCAAAGAGGGAATGCGATGAATAGTTATTTGCTAACTCACTTTTCGTCAGTTGGAGTAGCTCCGTCTGCTTTTTGCAGAGGAATCCATCACAGTGGAAACTGATCAGAGACAACGTTATAGAAAGCTCTGCACTTTCTCCATGGTTTGAACTGACAAGCAAGAAATCTTAAAGGCAGTGGTTTTTTGTGTAAATTGTTTTCTTTCTGGATAAGCTGAGCCAGCACAGAAGAGCCTCTGAATGTGGAGACTGTTTTTTTCCCCTCATTTTTTAATGCTAGAACTGGCATTCTACTTGGTGTTTTAATTCATTAAACATTAAAATAGAGAATAATTTGCAAGTGAATTTTATCTTTTAGGGTCTTCAAATAAGAATATTCACCTGCCATATGAAATCCTAAATACTGTATGTCAAAATGAAAAAAAGAATGCCTTAGCAAAGGCCTTGAAAGTCCTTTGTGTCAGCAAAACTGTATAGTTAGAAAATTCATTAGAAAATTACTAATGATTTCCAGAGAAGGAATTTCAGCCTGACTCAGTGTACACATTAGGGAAGGAAGATAAACATCATCACAAAATAGCAAATCCTTGAGCAGAGGTCTTGCAGCAAACCCTTACACGAGGGCTGGAAACATTTAAGCACTGTCTTTGTATTTCAAGATAATTACATAAAGTCCATTTTATCTCTCAGAAATAGTTCACAAGTGAATGACATTCTTAATTTACATTCCCTTCTAGATGAATCCAAGTTTGCAATCAAGACAAGCGTTACACAGTAAGACTAAGGTAAGCAATATGGCTCACTAAACTAATGTTTTAATACAAGGTTTAGTAGAAGTAACAGTTCTCACAATAAGATGACATCTGGGTGGAACACAGTATAAAAATGTTTTTTTTTAATCCCTGCACATATTTGATTTTATCAAGAGAACAGAATATATGCTCTCTGAATTAATAATGTAAAGAACTTTCAAAAAAATGAAAGGAAAAAAGGTTTACAACAAGCTATTTCAAACGCTCTTTTGAAGAACATATTAAGAGATGAAGACTAACATAAATGCTCTGTGAACACATCCATTATGTTTAAAAGTATACTTTTTTTTTGTTCCTCTCAAGAGCTCTAGAGGTTATAAATGATAAGAAATAGTAATAATCCAAATGGAAATACAAACATGCTCACAGCAGATCGACTGATGTTTAGGGAAAAAGCACTTACAAAGGATTGGGCCCCTAAGTTCAAATCCTTCAGGCAAAGCAGCCCCAAGGGTCAACAAGAAAAAAAGAGAACCAATGTCCTCAGTCTTCTGATTTGAATTCTCAGTAGATTTGTCTGAGAAACAACTAGGAGAAAAAATCCACCCTTTTATAAATCACCCTCCCCATCCTGAGCTATAATGGTTTCTCACTCAAGAGCTATTGTCTTATTGGCAGGTTATTAGGTTTTAGACCAGTGTTGTTTGACTTGGCTTGTATTAATAATAATGCGGTTGGCACGGAGCAGGGCAGGTCATACAGCACTGTTAACAGATGACAAGTTTGATTACCATTGGCTTTAGGCAAGACATAGGGATCCCTCAGGAACAGCAGCACAGGCTGGTGGGACAGTTTGCTGCAAAGATGAAGAACAGAGATGTCGGTACTGGAGAAAAGTAAAAAGAGCATTGTACAAACCAGCTTTGACAAACAAGTAGCCAGGCTGCTTAGAGCCACGCTGCATCATGTGTGCTGCTGCTGCAGGCAGGCTCCATTCACAGCCTTCCCAGCTGCCACCTTCAGCTCTGCTCCTTTAGAATAGGGGGTTTTGTAGGAAATCTCTCAATACAAGCGTTAAGGCGTGCTCAAGTGACATCAGAGATAGATAGAGCTAATGCAACTGACAAAACTAGCCATGACATGTAACAAATAAATCCTATTATAGTGCTAAACTACTCTTAATTTTGACAACTGTAAGGAAAACACAGCAAGTGCCCATCATTTCAAGTAGTTCTTGAACCTGACCTTACAGAAGGAGTAAGAATAGAGCTCACCTTGATTCTTCAGACTCTGTTTCATCAAAAGAGCTGCAATTAAAGTGAAAGGAAACTTTCATTACAATAAAATTAATAAAATTACTCCATAATAAAAAATAAACCAACCCAAACCCTTCAGGAACCATCAAAAGGAGCACTCTTCCTATGGTCTGTAGCTGCGTAACAGTGCAGTGAGAGCACCTAATGAAGGAGGCCTTATTATTTTACCACTGCTTGGAAATGTAAGCATCCACTCTCCTCCAATGGGTTCACAGCCATATCTACCTATAAAGTGACAGGGGTGCAATCCCACTTGGGGCACTGGCTGATACCATGAACTACAAGTGAATGCTACAAGCCTGCCAGCTTGTCCCTGTATTACTAATGCCTGATCATTTATTTATGGACAATATAGATTTAGTATATACATTTTTCTTTAGCTGTTGAGGGTAGTGTGGCTGATAACATCACACTGACTGCACATGGAGCATACTCACTACTACATATCACCCTCAAAAGCACTGTATGAAAGTGTTATAGTAGAATCATCCCTACAGATCTTTAGCATTAGCTGTGCCATAACTGAACAGTAATTTCAGTATATTACTGGTCACTTTTAGAATGGCAAAGCAATTATTCTCTGGGAAAAATCATGGTTTACAATGTAGACCTTAACTTATCTTAATGAAAATGCCCACATAGGGAGGTAGGGAATGGTTTAAGAAACTGCTGAAAGGATTTCCTGCTGAAAACCAGCAGCAGATTTATTCCCATGCAGAAGTAACTAGAGGACCATCCTTTCCTCTCCAGTTCCTTTCTGGATTTCCATCTGTCACAATGGTTTTGGTTTGTCTCCACAACTCAGCAGTGTGGATCACACTTCTGCTTTAATGGAGACAACAAGCTTACTGAAGATCAGACCTCTGACCTTCAGAGACTACTCTGGACCCAAGGCTCCTCTACATCAAGAGGGTCCCACCATAACCTGTCTGTTTTCCAACCCACTCTCTCTCCACTGCAGGCATATAGAATATTCTCTAAAGAGGAAAAGGGACAACACCACAATGCTGCTGGAAGTCCCAACCATGCCAGGTTCAGAAATGCTTCTCCCTACAAACCTGCAGATGATAACACAACTTCTGGTCACACTGATTTTGGAAATTCTCTACACTCACCATTATCATAACATGAGCCTCTTTTCAACCCCAGGAACAAATCCTTACCAGAAGAGGGCAGAGGGGCTGTTGGGGTCTTTGGAGAAGTGAAAGATCCCTTTTCAAACCCAGAGAGGGTGAACACAGAAATGACCACAGAATGAATTTCTACTTTGACCAAATATTAAACTTAACCGTAAAACACACACAAACAAGTGCTTTCTATGCAGGAAGTATTTATGAATATCTTCTAAAATTCACCTGATACTTTAAGAACTATGAGAAAAGCCTATTTTATCTCCTCTTTACTTTCCAAGAATTCTACTTTAAACTTTGCTTCTGCCCTATAAGAATCTGGATTTATTTTACCACATTTTGAGGATATATAAACACAATTAAGTGAACCTAATGCCCATTTATTTTAAGCGTTAAGATTTGGCAGCAAGACCATTTTAAATCAATGAAATTGCATCAGCACTGAGTGGACATGGGCGTTCTGGCCTCCGTTTATTTTTCAGTAGATGAGAGCTTACCCACAGCTTTCTGCTTTTGGCAGGGTAGGTACATGTCGAACATTCAGGAAATCGAGAAATATTTTAGGGAGCTCTTCATTTTCTAAAATGACTGTCTGTAATAAATGAAAAAAAAAGGGACAACAGAAAATCAAGAGGTTTTTTTTTTACATGTTAAATATTGCACTATTGGTCTAGAACAAACATACACATAGAAGAAACCTCTCTAGATTTATAAATAAATGGTTATATACAAGTGGCTGCAAAGCTATTCCTGTTCGTTATGTTCATGTTCACATTCTCTATCAGAAGAAACAAATCTAAAGAAGAAACACCAATAGTGGAAGGAGGGAACGCTACTTTGCCTGTAGGCAGATAACTTCTTCCCATGCATGTATTCCAATGTTGTACTATCACTAGGAGAGTGCAACAACATGTAGAGGATAACATGCTCACAAAGAACTGAGGCTGGAAAAGACTTGTAGAGGTCATCCACTCCAGTCTCAAAGCACTTCATGCTGAAGTTTTATAGCAGACATTTTGGTTATCTGTGTAAGGAAAACCTCACTCATGTAAACATTACGTACAGTGTGCAGAGATCTAAAGAGAAGCATTTGGAAACAAAGCTATTTGATAAATGGTTCTTTTTTCATGTTTCATTTGCAGATATGAATTTAGAATCTACATTTCTTCCACAGCTGACACCATCACTAACAAGTTAAATAAACAGCAGGGAAAAATGCTATTTTCTGTTCTAGACTGTAACAGATCTAACAACTTTTACAGAAGAAACAGAAAGATCTGAATGGTTGGCAGGTTTTAAGCCTTTCACTTCACCTCTATATGAAGATGCTGCATTAAAAATGCACTTCATTTGCATTCTGTAAAATCAGCATCCTGTTGCTGCAAAATTTATCTTGTTCTGCAGTTGGGTTATGCACAGGAGGAGGAGTGGATACGCATTCAGAGGGTGTGTGAACTGCATAACAATGTCCACAACATGCTCAAATAAAGTCATCTCATTAATTATACTAAAATGGACAGCTATAAAAAGTTGTTTAAAGACGCTTAAGGGCACCCAACACTTGTGTGCAGCCTCATATCTGCACCTCCTGGCAGCTTTGTCCCAAAGAAAAGTTGCCTGCTGATGCTGCTGCACAGAGCAGTGATTGCCAGGAAAGAAAATGAGAATATGTTGTTGTATAAAAGGAAAGCACTTGGCAGCTGTTATGAACCTATTTGCTGCTGCTCCTGCTCACTCTAGATGATGAATACTGCATTCTATTTTCTATTTCCTTCCACTTCTTGTTCATGGTATGCATCATGTCAACTCAAATCCTGATAACCTGCAGCGACCAAATGTAGTTCACAAAAAAAAAAAGAAAAAAGAAAAAAAGAGGATTTTCCAATTAATTTAATGTGACATTCTTTTAAGGATTTACAAAATAAAGTATAAGTGGATTATACTAAAGAGTGGATAATAATATACTGGCTTGACTGGCTTCAGTGCAAGAAAGGGCCAGCACATGATCCAGCTGTTTAATACACGATAGGAACTGACCTGCTGTACAGGTATACTTTCAGAACAAAACTTGGGAGGAACAGAAAAACAGCCATACTGAATTAAGGACATCTTTCCAGACACATTTCCTCTCTCTGGTGATAGCCCAAAGCGTCCAGAGAAAAGTCTAAACGTTCTCAACTTCGCATTTAAGTTCTTCAAACATACTGTTAAATCAGAGATAAGTGCTTTTGTAATTAGCTTAATGTATTTCCAACATCCCACAATAGAACAGATTTTTGACTTCTGACTGAAAACTTTAATACGATTTTACAGACTTGGTCATCTGTAAGAAAGAGCTGTGCAGGTGAAACGTCTGAACAGTCTGTAATTTGTGATGTAAGGTGCTCAGTAGTCACCTTAGTTCAAGTGAATGTATGACATTCTCAACACAACTACACCTTGCTTGTTCTGCAACCGGAAACTTAACGATAATAAAACTTCATAATTAGTTTATCAGTAATGTGGTTTTCTAATACAACTGAATTCTATAAACATAGTAGTTATAAATTTCAAATACAGGCCTCAGTATGTTAAGTGGATTAATTAAAGACAAAAAGCAGAACATGTAATTCTTTACTAAAAAAATGACCCTGTTGAGCTAAAATACCCATCACAAACAATCTCTGGCGAATTTGAGAAGTGACTCCAACCATACATTTTTCAAACTCATTGATCTCTGCTGAACCAAGAGCATAAATGCTGTATTTTCTTAGGAAATCATAAAAGGCATTTACCCATTACTGTCATGCTTTAATGAATCACTCTATCCTTCAGAAAAAAAACCAAAAGCAACAACAGAAAACAAAAGCCCCCCTCGCTCCCCCCCCACACACAAAGGAAAGTCTGATGTTTATATCAGCAGAAATGACTTTTTTTTGTTATCAAAAGAATGTAATTATTATTATGTAGCATAAATCACAAAAATCCCAATTTTTCTACCTTATCAGTTTCATAAAATCACGTTCCCTAAGGACGCCATTGATCGGTTGCACATGTTCTCTCAGTGACATCCAAAATACTTAATTGTCGGTTATCTTTTCTCCTTCAGCAAGTAAAATATAGTCACAAAATTGCAAAGGGATTTGTTCTGCCTTAACCTTAGCTAGATGCCATCATGCAGTGGAAAACAGTGCTAAAATATCACAGGATAATGCTTTCCAACAGGGGAGACATATAAACAGCATAATGATTTCCCACGAGTTTCCTTTTTAGAAAATTGTCACTAAAGCCAGGGTAAGTGGTGACATATCTTCACAGAGGACACCGTGAAATCGAACACTGGCATTCTAGTTAGGTCCAAACCTACTCATCAACCAATTATAACAACGACTGAACAGCCTGCTGAAAACCCGAGCAAGACCACTTTGCTAACCTTAGGAGATCGTAACGCAGAACGTATTGTTTTCACAGATTTTTTTTTTTTTGTAATTTTTCTTTTTTAATGAAAAAGACTTAAAAATAATTTCTTACAGTTACCCATTGTTCCTTCTCAAGGTTGCAACCATGAGAGAGAGAGAGAGAGAGAGAAATGAGTGTGGGGTGTGGTGTTTTAGGGTTTTTAAGAGTCCTAACAGACTTTTCCCTTCAATCGGGGTTAGTTTGAAATGCTGTGCTGTTAGGGTGAAAAAGTTCATGACAGTTTTTCCTTTCTTCACAGGGAAAGATGCTTCACAATACCTAATTCAGTAGTGCAGCTAAAAAGGGGGAGAAGAAAATCAATACATTCCAGCTACAGTAAGTAGGCTGGAGTGTCAGTCTCCACTGGGACCAAAACCCACATCTTTTACAGCACTTTAGTCTACATTCTTCTATTAACCTGCTTTTCCTGAACTGCTCTGCACAGTCCCATGAAATGATAAAAAGGTTACCAAAAGAACTTATTAACTAAAAAACAAGTAGAGAGAGGAACCAGACTTCTAAGAGCAAGTGTTCCCCTTTCTGAATAGCAGATAGAATAGTGCTTTGTATTACCCATTATGAAGAACTGTGAGGAAGCTACCCCTTTCTGCACTGAGAATGTGGTTGTTTGCCATCAGAAAGGGGGAACTACATCTATCAGAAAAAATTGTTTCTAAATACAATGCCTACATTGTCACATTAAGGAGTCACCGCTTTTTATCACCACCGAAACATTCACTGATGAGCAGTTTCTCAATAAGAGAAGGTACCAACCATGTTTAAGGTCTGTACAGATACCATATGTGCAACAGCACCGAAGTGACACTCAATACAAAGTACCTGCCAGCCACTGCTCGACTACCTGACAAAAGGAACCCAGAAGGAGAGGTTGCCATTTGCACACAGAGCTTGAAAGGGAAGATAAGAAGATAGCGTGCTCTCATCCTAGCTCTGCAGGATGATTTTTTCTTCTCTCCCAAGAAGCACTCTCTGAATGAGATCTACCTGAGTTATGCTATAGACTATTCTGCAACAGATGTAGATGTTGGCATTTTTTTGTTAGATAATGAGGTTCTGATCAGATAAACGCAGGTTCAAATGAACTGAAAAAAAGCCCCAGTAAAATACTGAAGAGTCCCCATAAGGGACTTAAGAGTAAACTTGAAATAGTGTTCTTTTTTGCTTTTTGCATCATAAAAAATATTCAACAGCACTAATTCGTATTTGTTGGCTTTGCTGGTGGTTGATAAAGACTCAGGAAGTAAACTGTGCAAACAAATCTTGCTTTCCACAAAACTGACAATTTCATTCAAATGCTATCAAAAAAATCTAGAAATCACCCGTGGATGATTCTCCATCCACACTGTTTGTAGAAGGAACTGTAACAAAAATGCTTTTCAGCCCTACGATAACTTATTTTGTCTCCCTGATATTTTCTGGTCAGACATTTTGGGCCAGACTAAACTCTTGAGTAACAATTCAACATTCCCTTTGAAACTAATTAGACTAAGTAGCAGGTGCCCACTCCAAAGTCCAAACAAGGGAACGCAGAAAGCACAGGGAATTCACTGCTCTGGGGGTTAATGAACTCATTGTGTCACTTTTGCAGAGGTGAAGAAGAGGAAACCCACCAAATACATTCAGATTTATGGCTTTTTTTTTTTTTTTTTAGAGTTTTGGGAGTTGGTTGTCTTTTCAACAGAAAATTTGATGCTGTATAAGGACTTCAGTATACTTTGTTAGGATCTGCAATGTTATGAGAGCAACTGTAAAGAAACTGGTATGCTTAGTTCTAAAATTCAGAAGCTTTTGTTAAATTTTAATAATCTTAAAAAGAAAATACTACATTGCATTTGCTCAACATTTACTCATCTTCAGCAGCAAATGCATGGTAAGAATTTCTTTCATCTTTTGCTGAATGATTAATACAATAGCAACTGACTTTGATATCCAAATTCTGGAGCTAATGAAGTGGCTTCTTATACAAAAGCAATGAATCACAAAATCAGTTTTGACCACTTATACATGCAGAAACAGAAGACAGGATAGCTGAGAAAACAGAAGTCAGCTCTAATAGCATAAAGAGATAGCATAGGGATATAATAAGAACAACATAAGGGTATTTATTCTAATTTGTGATAGCAACTGGTTTTCTCTAGAAACACGGTGCACAAAAAAATTCCATTTAAATATACCCAACTTTTCCAGATCACATTAAATTAATGTCTGTTCGTAATAGTTCTTATGTTTAAAACATTTCCCTAGCCCCATAGGAGAGCAAGATCCAATCAGCTCATAACAATGCAGTAAATGCTTGGCTGACAGCATTACACATTGATTCTAAAGCATCTGTTTTCTGAAGAAACACTATGGTTTGCCCTCTTTGAAAAACATTCCTTAGACATCTTTCCATGCTAAAGGAGACCCAGGACCTCCCCATTCTGGCAGCAGCACTACTGTTCCAGAAAGGAGCCTGTAAGTTAAGTGCAGTGCTTTGTCCTAAGAAAATCATTCCCCTGCTCTATTCACGGTGCTTTATGATATATCTGCATTTCATTAAAATCTGTCAAAGTTATTGCTTTTTCATCCCTTAGTGCCAAAACACTGGATTAAAACCCCTTTCAAATACACTGTCAGAAAAAGCTCTTTTTGCCATCCCACCATTTCCTGGAAAGATCCAACAGCAAATTACCAAAGTCTTCACTCATCAGTGAGATCAGCTGTATGCAGAATCCAGCCGAGCACATCACAGTGTGACTTTTTCTTGCAAAGGAGCTGATGGTCTTCACATGAATAAGAAAAACTATGTATAAATTAAAAAATAAAAAAAATATATACAAACTAAGAAGCCAGGTGTAGATTTTGTGATAGTAAGTTCTTGATGCTTTCTGCAATTTCAGGCACTTGCTTGCTCAAGTCCATGTGCCCTTATCATGAGTTAATGTTACTGGAAGTGCTAGGATTAGACAAAGTAACTCTCCCTTTCTCTGCAACCATGCACACTCTGCTTTTTGTTTTTGTAATGCTGCTAACAGAGTTACAAGCCTTTCTACTTTTCATTATTTGCTTCCCACCTCCCTCAAGAAAAACCTTAACACACACACAAAAAAAAAAAAAAGAAAAAAAAAGGCCAGGAAAAAAACCCTTCCCTCCCTTCCCTTTTTCAAGCCCGCCACCTTGGCAAAAAATCCCTCACCTCTCTTTCAGTGAAACGAGCATACCCTGTTACATGCTGCTCTGTAACTATAGGAGCAAATCAATAGCAGCTGAATGCCATCTGCTTCGGCAGCAGAACAGCACCAAAAGTGTGAGCAATGCATCTTCGCTTATTGAAAGGTTATTTTATGCAAGTAAACAATTCATCGTCTTCTTGCACGCTTGATGCTCATTTACCACTTTTGATCAATAAAATATGCAAAACAACAAAAAAATTGAATCCTAAGAGTAGTTCTGATGCCACTGTGATAGCTAATCAATATCAGGTCTCTGTTCAGTAAGGCAGGCAGTAGGGTAACTCCTTTATTGCATGAACCCTGGAAAACGTGTGGAAATGTGTCTTCTTGCCTCCAATGTATGATCTGAGTGAGAAATACAACTTCTGCCCTTCAAATTAAAAAATGGAGAGTGAAAGTAAAAACACTATTTCAATTTATTGCCTTACTTATGCCAGCCTACCTGACAATTTGTAGCACAGAACCTGCTGTTATGCTGTTAATTGAGCTATGTTATCATTAGCACAGATACTGGGTTAAATAAAAGCCATTACAAGGCTTACACTGGACAGAAACCCACTGAAACTGCTCTGCCTTATTAAGTCTTGCTTTTCAATATATTTTCCAATGTTTCAGGTGAACTCAGTTTTTCTGTTAAAAACAAACTGCTATGGGAATTTCTTTTGCACAGTGTTTCTTTTAGTCAGACCACAAACTGCCTTATTACATTACGCCTCCTGACAATTGATTCAAGTAGAATACTTCTCTCCCACCAAAGAAAACAACATCATTTTTACAGATACTGCAGAACAAACCCACCAATTAAACTGTTTCCAAAAATAACACAAACTGCTTGAAATAACAGTTATTAATCACAAACGCTCTCTTCTCCAGCAAGCTCTATCCCCTACATTAAAAAAATTGCTTTGTCATTTGAACAGTAATTTTGTTGAATATGTCAGAAAAAGCCACAAATTAAACTGCACACTGTATGTTCTGATTTGAATGTTCTCATTCTTTCCTGTTTGTACATAAGAATGCAATTATTCAGGCACAAGGCCCTTATCTTAAGAAGAGGAAAGCTTTTGGATGTGTCAGGAAAATAGTATCTTACCTTTATTTAAAAGAACAATTAACAACAGCAACAAAAGAAAACATATATTTAATATATTTGCAACACAGGCACTTCCCAAAGCATTGGCCATGGACTTCCAGGAAATATTTATTACAATAAGTATAAACAGACTGCACAAAAAATAATTTCCCATCCAAAATCAGGTATTAGAACCAAAGAGTAACTAGTGGTCAGCACTCATAAATGGAGAGAAAAGAATCACTTATTATTCATTCCTCATAATTCTTTGAATAAACAAGATAACTGTATGAACATAAGTATAGGTTCTATAAATCTAACAAGTCTATAAATCTATCTATAAATACACATTCAGAGAATTTTTAAGGCAACTGCTGGTAATTAATAATGTACAGAATCACATGTATGAAAAAAGTCCTCCTGATCAACCACTGAAATAATTGTTTAATGCATGGGTTTATAAAAATCTGAAGGGGAGATTAATTTAGGAGCAACACTTCAGTCTTTTCATTTTATAATCTTGTGAGAATCCAGCCTTTAACTGTAATAGATAGTTGCCCCTCCTGCAAGCTCAGAGCAAGCTCATTCCACATGCCTTCTTCAAAAACACACAAGCTGATATGAACTCCAATATACAGTTTGATCACATTTATAGAAGCCAAAGCAATTTTGATCAAATTAATAATACAGAACATGGCAGCAAAAGTGCAGTAGCTTTGAGTCAATGACCCAACTAGCAGCAAGGGTATAATTTAAAGTCAGAAATTTCCAGTGCATGCACCGTTAGCCACAGTGAACCTGTTACTGCTCTAAAGGGAATTGTTTGCCTCTTATTAGATTTTCTACAGCACAGCCATAAGTGATAAATGTACTGCTGTACTCACTGTCAAGTTAATCAATGCTGCCAAAGTTTTGTTGACCTAACAGTAATCCATAAAGTGAGCGGCATTTTCTCTATCCCTATGACATCTTGGTCCTCAGTGGGGATACAAATCTTACAACAGCATCTTAAAAAAAAGAAATGAAAAAAACAAAGCAGAGGGCGGGGGAGGCATCTTGAAATTTCCGTCTCTAAATTAGCGGATGGAGATTCCTTGTCTCTCTGTGAAATGGCTTAAAAATGAAGGCCTCACAGTGTGTTCAGTTTGACGGCTAAAATGCTAGCAAATGAATAACTTCACAGAAGATAAAGCCTTGCCTACTAAAAGGAAAACAGAAAACAGCATCGGGAGTCTTCCAAGGAAACGGTGGTGAACATGGAGTACTTGTGATGACAGGTTAGTGCTCCGGTTCAAACACAGCAATTCTGAAGACAGTAATGTGAAAGTAATAATAAAAAAAATCGCCACCAATAAAAGTTCTCTATTGCTGCATCTAGCCGTAACTCACGATCCATGAGAGGCACCACCACTGAAAAGAAGAAAAAGTCAGGAAAGAATTCCTGGTAGAACAAGCTGCTCTATAAACAAACTGCTGCCATGCTCTCACAAGCAATTATAGACATATGAAATATGAATTGCCATTGATTTTTCTTCTAGAGGTCGCTCTGCTCCATGTTTTACGCACTCTAGGCATTTATTTGGGTGGCAAACTGACAAGTTTTTACAGAATTAGCGGAGCAATGTAATCTTTGCTCAATCACAGGTACTTCATTATGGTTCTGTTCTTTGACACTTATCCCTCCCAAAACTCGCCAGGAAGGGATTCCTCGATAAAGGTGAGAACAGTGCAATTACCTGTGAAAAGAGACAGTCCCAACTTGGTCAGTGAATGCTTATTTACCTCCTCTGTGCTGATGGCAGACAAGCAGCGTCAGTGGGGGGCTGCATTTATTACAGCATTCAGCCCTGCAGATACGGTTCTGATTTGGTAAAAATTCCCCATATCCCATATTATTAAAAGGAGGGATGAGTTCTCTCCAAAGGATAAATAAAATTGCAAGTGAGCTCCCCAATGGAAGTAACACAGCTATCTGGATTTCTGTTGAAAATGAACACAACATTAAAACAGTGCACGAAAGCTGAGCTGCTGTCTACAAATAAAATGTTTTTGATACTATCTTCCTACTTAGCAATTACTTTACGTTCCTTAACCAGCAACTGGAGGACTACTTTATTTTTGACAATAAAACTTACCAGTGAGTTTGAAACTGGGTATCATTAGTTCATCAAGCACATATTCTAGATCTTTTTATACAGAAATTTTCTTTACTTCTATTATTTTTGGTTTTCTGGGTTTCCCAAGGAAGAAAAACTTGCAAAAAGATTCTTGCACCATTCTTAGTGATTACTGTGTCCCTGAAGGCCTCAGCTTACCCTAGAAATAAACCTTGTAGACACCTGAAGAGAAGTTTAAATTGTTATTTTAAGTTACATTTCTTAGTGCCTGTTAAGAGACAGATAAATATGGTAATACTATGGTGCAGAGAGCTTAATCAGACTCTGCAGATAAAACTGGACTATGCCATCAGCCTAAGTATGCCTCAAGAACTGGTGCCAAAAACTCAAAGTGGGATGTGAATATAGCATAAGAGTTCAGAGAGGGTTTATAGTAGAATTGAAGTTTACAGCTGTTGGCTGGACATGGAAGTGACCTCAAACACTTGATCATTACAAGACAACAATATGACTGTTGCTTAAATCACATGAACGAGTCAAGAGAACAAAATGAAATTTAAAACAAAACTGACAATCCAGAAAAACTGGGAAGAAGCTGAATGAATCCAATATACATTTAAAAATGACAATGTGCTGACTAAGGAAACAGGTAAATAAAATAGAGGAAAAATAGTTTAGATGTCTCTATCCACACATACAACCTCTCCACAACTTGTCCACTATCTCAGCATCAATCAATTGGTCTGATGCTGGACTCCCTTCTGATTTTCTCGGTGACTATCATCCCTTTGAAATATCTGGGCAAAATTAATTCCCCAAATTAGAACAATTGGGATATTTTTATTTCTCTTTTAGGTCAGTGTCGATTTATTTTCAGACGCCAAGCATGGCTTCCAGATCAGACTGAAATGCTCCCTCTACTTCTGCATGATTAATGCCCTTCCTGGATATCTGTATTCAACCATATTCACTGTCAACCAACTGCATCATTAGAGCACAAAAACCCACCAGGCTTTATTTCCAATACTAAAAATGTTTCTAATGCGCTTGAGTACCTTACTCTTCCAGTACATGTCCTCATCATTTAAAGCTGGATAACTTATTAGGTTTGTATGATCTGACTGAAAACTAGCAATAAGGATATCCACTAGCCAATAGAATTTATAAATGGTATTTATACATTACAAAGAAGCAAACTGCTTCCTCATTGGGAAGTTACATAACTGCTGCTGTTCAAAACCATTAACATGTGTCAGTGCATGACCCTGATTCAGAGTCCAAACACACAAAAATATTTGATGGGATAATGTAGAGACAAATGCTACACTGCTGATGGCAACAAGCTGTGAATTCTGTGCACAGATTCTGCACTGCAGCCTTACTGTTTTGTTGCTTTATGAGTCCTTCTGAAACATTAAATTAGAGATTTTACCACTGAAGTTGGTGTGAGATCCGGATCTTATGCTGAAAAACACATTGGGAAATCTCCAGATGCCCTGACATCTGGAGTAACTGGGAGAGGTTCCACTCTTCTAACTTCCTTGTGATGTCTTCAGGACATCCCAAAAAAACTTGCAGAAGCCAATGCGACAGGCAGCTGCTCAGAAAACTAGTTACTCAGGGTACAACTGTGACCACCAAGTAACTTGAGAGCAAAGACATGAAAGAAGAATACTGGAAACAGACCGTTCAAAGCACTATGTCTGTTGAACCATGTTAGTTTTCATCAGTACATGAGGTGATGTGACAACACACTATCACAGTTATGAATACTGTATTTCCCCACTGATGATGATATTCTAGAAGTAATTTTTAAAAAGACACTCAAATTGAAAATGAACTCCCCCTACCTGATATATGAACCGGAATGACATTTTCTCAGAAAGCTTATCAGGAAAGTTAGCACTGACCTTTTCATTTTCCTAGAATAGATATGCCCAGTGGCTTGTAACAGCATAAGAAATAAGATTTTTATCCAGCCATTAAAAAAATGCAATTCTGCAAAAGCAGGCTCCAACCACACCCAAAAGCTGCTGGTCTAGGAGAGCAGCTTTACAAGCCCTGTCAGTCAGTGTACTTGTGCTTAAGAGTTGACCTGATTCATGTCAACACAGAGGGTGATACAACTGACTAAGGCAGCTCCCTAAAAACTATCCTAGAAATGAAGTCTGCTTAGTATGGAACAGACTGTGCATACAGTCTCCCTCTTTCTCCTTGACAGAATGAATCTAAGAGCATGTTATGCAAAAGCCTTTATATACACAGCTAACACTGTCACCTGAACCAACATGCAATACTTTCTTTGAACTTAACAATGCTGAAAGCCCTAGAATTTATCATTATGGGAAATATTCAGAAGAGCCATGCACAGACCGATGCTTGCCACATGTACACCAATACAAACTGGCATGCAAATACAGCTGGAAGAAAGGGACACTCTTCAAAACCTCTAGATATGCATCACTATAAATAGGAATAATAGTCTAACATGCCAGGCTTAAGCTATTAAGCACAACTGCTACTAGTTACAAAAGTAAACAAACCATGGTAGAGACTATGACATCTTCCAGTCAGTAACAAACTGTGGCACTAAAACCCTGACCACAGCAGGGAGGCTTAAGGTGCTCTTCAACCCAAGCCATTCTATGGTTCCACAAGCAGCACTGTCTTGAGTTTTAGATACAAGTGGAGTAAATCTTGTGATTGGCTCTTAGCTGTGGGATCTGTGATCATTACATGTCTATTATTCCTTGCACTATGTTGTAAGAGACATGTATGTAGCAAAGGAGTTGTCAAAGACATTTTGACATTCCACTAATTAAGGTCTTCAAATAAGTGGCTTTTAATGCTCTTGCTGTGAGGGAAAACATCTGCATCACAGATTAAATTCTTTTTGTATTTTCTGGTTACTTTCAACTCCATTTTGTTGCAACAGTACTTCTTTATGTAAAATTTGCATTCATTGATAACTCTGGTTTAGTCTGACTTTTATACTGAGCTTTGAACTAATTGCTCTCAATTAATCTGTTCCACTCTTTGATAGCTTATTTATCAGATTGGGAAAGATAGATTTAGTGGTCCTTGCTGGAAACAAGTTCTTTAATTGGAAATACCAGAGTGTTTAGCTCACTTCGTGCTCCAGCAATTAAGGACAATTTGGAAAAACGTTTTTCCACCTACTATTGTCTCCTTGATTAGATTTCCAAAGAAGCAGACAAAACAAATGACAATACCACCTAGCAATATTGGTTCAAATAAAAGCCCAGCAGCCAAATTACTTACTATGAGAAATGTGAACCATCCCCATCAGTTCCAATGCTGTGTTACATTCATTTTGCTGTATCTTTGCTTCCCATGTAGGTAAACGGCAAAATTTCTTTCAAAATGCACAGCTCTATGCTTTGCCTCTATACAATTATCCCTTTCCACAAATAAGCCAAATCAACAGAAGAAATTATTTTTCTTGATTAAGCTCCCACATTTCTCTTGGGATGAAACAAAACAAACAATTAATCTTTCCTTATTTGTTCTCAGAAGAACCTACATCCCTTAAACGCACGATAACCAGGGTACCTGTGGCAGGCAGTCGGCAGCAATTAGGCTTGTGCTGAAAATGAATGAACTAGAGTCAGAATGCCTAATCTGCTGAGAGTTTCTGCAGGAGGGCAAGGTTACACCAGGAAAATTCCCCTGCTGTGGAAATACTGTTAAAAATTACCACTTGACTTCAGCATAATTAACAAGGTTTGGGAATTTATATGAACTGAGTAATTGAAAAGAATTAGCAAGAGATATATGCATTAATCTTCACCAGTTACAGCGTGCCTAATGAAATTAAGGTTCTGCCTCTACTCTATGATTTGTTTCTGCAAACTTTTTTTCAACTACAGAAGAAAAAGCGCATTAGGTAAAATCACACCAGTTACCAGTAATTTAAAAAAAGAAATTGCATCATAAACCTAACCTTATTATATTATATGTCTTTATCATATTATATACCTTTATCTATGTGTATTTCCTTTGTATAAATCTTACAAGATTTTCTTATATAGAATTCATAGTATTTTATCACAATGAAATTCCATGAAAGTTTCTGGCATTAATATCCACAGGAAAAACACACAACACAATTAAAACTTTACCATTATTTAGTAGCACATATTTATTTGTAAACGTGCATGCACTTAAATTCCAGTCTGTCTCAGTCAAGACATTCTACAGTCCATAGTTTCAGTAAAATGAGTTTTTCTGTTTTTTGTTTTTTTTAAAACTCTTAGCCGAACCCTTGTTGTGTTCCTATTACAGAGACAATGAGACAGTGAAAAGAAAATTCGAGGCAAGCAGTGCTGATGTGTTCAAAGATTCTGTTAGCAGAAAATAACGAGCATCATCCTCCTACAACCTATCTAAGGAAGAGTAGTTGTGTGTCCACATTTTTGCCAGACCAGTCACTGGGCTGTGCTCTTTATATACAGTATCCATTTTAGGTTGGAAAGGACCCATAAGATCACCAGTTCCAGCCATCACCTAACACTGTCAAATCCACTGCTACACTATTCCCCTAAGTGCCATATCCACAGATCTCTTAAATACTTCCAGGGACAAGGACTCCACCACGTCCATGAACAGCCTGTTTCAAAGCAGCCTGTTTCAAAGCCTGACTGTTCTTTCCGTGAAGAATCCTCCCCGGTATTCAATCTGTACCACCCCAGCACAACCTGAGGCCATTGCTTTGCGTCAAATCACTTGTCACTTGAGAAAAGAGACTGATGCCCTCCCTGCTGCAGCCTCCTTTCAGGGGAGTTGCAGAGAGCAATGAGGTCTGCCCTCATCCTCTTCTTCTCCAGACTAAACAATCCCAGTTCCCTCAGCAGCTCTTCATAAGACTGGTGCTCCAGACTCTTTACCAGATATAAACATCGCTAGATAAAAACACGGAAGTTATCACACACTTCAAAGTGAAGAACTGTCAGAACAATTTTATCATTCAAACTTTCATTCAGCTTTCTTAGAGATGCATTAACTGTTGCTTACGTGATCCCGTACCACTTTTTACCTCCAAGAGCCAGTTCTTCATCCAAAGCACAGAATGAATGGCATTCGGTTATTCAGAATGTATTCAGTATTTTGTTTTCAACCTCTCACCTTCAAATATGTCCTGACATGTAAAAACTCAAACCCTGTGATAAGGACAGATTTATTCATTTCTTCATCTACTTTTACTCTATACTCACACACACACTTCACAAATATCTAAAGAAAATTAATGAATGGCCTTCAGTCACACAGAGTGTAGGCAAAAGACTACAAATGGATTGCACCAAGGCAACAATATGGCAAACATAGGTATAAACTACTTGTTTATTTAATGCTGTATACTGCTGAGTAATCATAACAGACCATTGTGTATTGCACTATACATGCAGGAATAAAATACTCTTTCATTAGAAAGTATTTTTTTCTTCACTGGCAATAAGTAAATTTGCAGATTGATTTTGAAGAAAAAGCCTGTAAGACTTAACTGGCCTTGAAAGCACAATTTAAAAAAGCAATAACCATTTGCATGCAAAAATATAAGAATCAGCTTATGCAAAACAACACAGAGTAGAAAATGAGTTTAAAATATTACGTGTTGATGAAAAAGTGTGAGCAACTATCATTCTACCATAGTACTGGGCTGGGATAATAACTACCCTTACAAGAACTGCACCTTCCTTTACTAAAATGGACAGAAGTAGTTTGACTTTTTTCTTTTTTTTCCCCTACACAAACTCTTACAAATTATTAAATATTTATAAAGCATAAAAAAAATATTGAAAATGTAAAATCTATGTGTTAAACTAGGAGTTGCCTTCAGGATCACAGATGGTCACATTCTTATTTTCATCATGGCTAAATAAGATGGGAGACTCAAACTTTCTATTGTTCTAGAAGGCACCACAGATATGAGAATGACTGAGTCAGACTGCAGCTGTGAGCCACAAAATGGGGACTCCAGATTTAATATCTTGCTTATACAGGCTGTGACAGAGGGCAAACAACTTCATTTCTTTCTCTTCCCTCAAAATCTTCTGGTTACTCTGAGCACATACAGGTCACGATGGAGACCATTTCTCACTGTATATACAATATGCAGTACATGCACTTTGATGTTCATCTTAACTTGGGCAACAGTAAGTTATACTACAGCATTATGAAAAGAGAAAACTGCTTACATATGGTTTTGAAATTTGTAATGACTTCTAATGTAGATTTTGCTTTGAACTGAGTAAAATTTACTTTTATCAGTTCTGACTTAAGAGAAGAATGAGAGAGAAAATCACGTAGCATAGTTCTATGTAGCAAAAAAAAAAATCCACAGATTATTGAAGATGAAGGAAAACATACACCATAAAATCATAAAATACAAAGCTTAAAAAGCAAAAAGAAAATTAGGTAATTTTCCTAAGCATGCTTGAAACAAGCTTTAAACATTGCTGTAAAAAACACATTTGTAAACAGAGATTGTTATTAAAAAGCTCTCTTTTAATTTATCTGCAAAATTAATTTTGCTTCCCCCTCTGGTTTTACAGCTCCTCTAAGCCAATGTACAAATCTGCATCTTTCAAACACACTCCCTTAAAACCCACAGCCATTGAAAACCAGCTACGTATCTGTACCACCGAAGAAACATGAATGCACAACAGAATCTTAAAAGAGCTGGTCTTAGCAATGATGGATTTAAGTTATTAACCAATCAAAAAAAGATGGATGGTGGTCTGCTTTTCTTAATCTACATCATCATCTAGATCTATTTAAAGATACGTGGTATACTAACAAACTTAGTTAAGGTTTCGATAAAATCAGTAGAATAATCTGCCCTGTTACACTGAGACTGTATTGATCAATAAAATCACTTGTACTAGGAAAGTACTGTTAAGTACTGACAATCCAAGCCATTAATATTATTTAACACTCTACTCACAATCTTTAATAAGGACAAAGAACATTTTGCCTTTTTATTCTTGTCATACCATTGCTTTTATAGCTCCTTATAGGTAGAGTTCAACCTTGATTACCGTAGACTAAAGGGCATTAGAGAAGGATGACACTGATTAATTTTGGATAATAGAGAGAATTTTCATTGTGATTAATGGACATGTGTGATCCAACTGTCTTTCCAGCAAGACATGAGTTAGATCTTATTTCACTGCTTCCAACTTTTACTTCCAACTTTCTAAAACTAGACTCTTTCCTCTTGATGTATCCATCTGCATTTAAAAGAAAACTGCTTCCCAGAAACAGCAATCAGGAAGATAAGCATCTGTTCTGGACCTGATGGGATTTTTTTTTTTTCCTGCAAATAAGCCAATTTGGTGTTAAATTAGTTAGAAATAGATTCCAACAGAGCATGTGTACAGAGGACAAAGGGGAGGATGGCTTCCAAAGAAATCTTTGTGGTGATTAATGAATGACATAACGAAGTCAACGTGAATCCTATCCAGCTCTTGCTCTCAGATATGGTGGAAGGTTAAAGAGAAGCACAGCGAGAAAAAGCCCGCAGATGAGACACGCACAGAGTAAAGTGGAGAAGAACAAAAACAGGTCCACATTTCGAACAGAAATTTCAATGTTTAAAATTTCTTCCTGTGGGTTCAGCTTCTAAATATAAAGCCCAATACGTGCAAATAAAGTTATCCTCAGAGGTGCATTTAGTACCGTATCTCATCTCCAAAAGCAGCTGTGATAAATGGTTACCAAGCAGGAGTGTAAATGAATAGCATGAGATACTTTCCCTCAATAGTCCAGCAGCCTCAAAAGTTATATCCAAGTCACAGACTTCCTATGGTAAGTGTAAAGTCTTCCATGAACTTTTACACTCTCCCCTTTAAACAGTTTGAACTTTCTGTATTCTCAATACATTTATGTATTACACAGGTATTCAGGAAGAGCTCAACTCTTGATATAGAGCACACTTCTGAGAATATAAAGGAAGGACAATTGTAATGAATGCTGAAATTGACAGAATGGGTACATGTCATTAATGAAGAACACAGAAATAAAATTCAAATAGCTGAATGATCATTGAGTAGTTCTATGATTATTTTGCCATTAACATTTATAGAACTAATTAGCAACCAACTGTTTCTGTCGGGCAAAGGCAAAACAATGTCTCCCAGAAGTGCACTTACCACATACAGAGATCTCAATTATTTCTAAAAAGGTCCAACAGCACAGGGTAAAAATGTTCTGAAGTCATTACTTGTTATTTCTTCCTTTCTTTCTTTTGAAGATAATTAAAGTTCAAGAATTGTTTCTGTTGTTAAGCACAAACAGAACGCCTCTGGTTCCAGTTTTCTATACCAACTTCATATAACTCACTAACCAAAATATCTCCTTTTTTTTTTTTTTTTTAATGTGACAGTCTAGCTTTTTTTTTTCCCTCTTTTTGATGATCGTAGGCTGATTGTTATGTACTACCATGATTTAAACACCACTTTTCCCTCTATTTTACTAAGAAAGTGAAATCAGTGAAAAATCCTGCACATCACTAAGAATTTGTGCTTCCCCATTTTCACCTTCTGGTCTTCCTCCAACAGAGTTCTGAAGCAGCACTTCAGCAACTGTTACAGAGAAGGATTATTCAGACATGAAAAAGGTAAAATTCTAGACCATGCTGTGGAGCAGCTGCAGATTGGCATCAGGAGCCTGGATGGCTTTTCTTTGAGCAGAGACCTCTCCAATGTTCTTCAGGATGGACAAGGCTATAAATGGCCGAATTCACATTGCTCCTTGTTAGAATAGAAAGATGCCAACAAAAATTGGAACAGTTAAGCAGTGAAGAACTAATGAAACTTCCCACTCGCTGATGGAAAACTTATTTTCTTCATAATTAGATAAAACAAATCTTAGGAAATCGAATTAGCTGACTCCTTGGGATGATAGTGAAAATGACTAACACTCAAAGAAAACAAAGGATTCATATCCTTAGTTGCAATATGAAACACTGTTTGAGTTTGGCAATGCTCTGAAACTGCTTTTAAATTAACAAAAACATTTCTTTTAATCTAAAACTTTATGAAACAACAGCACAGAACCAGGTCAACATAAATGACAGTAGCTCAAACGTTTCAGAATATAAAGAAATACCAAAAGCTTGGTTTTTTTGGTTTGTTTTTTTGAGCTATAAGTTATTTAATCCCCTCATTGAGATTGTCTAGTCAGAAAAGAGTATTCGCTATTTTAACTTCATCACAAGCAATTTAATATTAATATTTTGTGAAGTTATTTTCTCCAATTAGAGAAAATCGTTATAGTCCATGAAGAAATGACGTCTTGGGCCAAATTTTCCATAGGATACTTTTTCTTCTGCAGTCACCAATTGAAGAAGTTTTTTTTTTTTTTTTTTTTTCTTTTGTCTTCTGCATTTCATATTCCCCAAACCAGAGTAAAAAAGTCCATATAGTAATGAGTGATTTTCTCCTTTATATTTCTCATGAACTTATTCCTAGAGGAACTGAACATTGTTCATCACTATTTACCCTGCTGGAAACTAAGATGGTCAAGATCTCCAGATTATTTCCTTAAACAGAAAACAAATCTCTAGTCCAGTTTCATGAACTACATAACTCATTTTGCAGATTGGGATCCCTGAAACAACTGGAATGTTGAAGTTCACCATGTCTTCAAATCTCACTGCTGAGCAGCGCTCCAACGAGTCTTATCTTCAGGAATCAGAACTGTTCACAAGAGGAAATAAAAGGCAAGTATGCTTTCTTGACCTCTGCTGAGAGAAATGTTATCTCTATGTATTATCTCTGGTTAGAGCTGTACATACATACAGACCTTACATACTTCCACACAGACAGGTTCAGAAGGTTTACAGCCCTCAATTTTATATAAGAACCCTGCCAGTCACAGGAAGAATCTCTTCAGATCACCTGGACCACAATCCTGAAGCTCATCACAAATACAGGCCTTCTCCAAAATCTCTCTATAATCAAATAATTTCACTGAAGACTAGCAGTGACATATTATGATGTTGACTGGGTGTCACATTACAGTGAATTCTAATTACCATGTCTTCATGCATTACAATCTTTCAGGCAAGATTGTAGAATATGAAAGTCACTTAAAAATAACACATATAAACCAACCTTTCACAATTTCAGGAAAATCAGACCATTATAGGAAGAACACATCCTCAGCTAGATTTCAAGCCAAGAATAACTATCTGATGAATTTTAGCTGACAATGGATGACAGTGGATTTTGCTGAATAGTGCTAATACAGCTAGACTACATATTTCTATATCACAGTCTAATAATATTTGGTTTATTCACCGTTCTACTATTCATTAGAAAGTTATAATAAAATGTTTCTGAGCTCCTGTCCTGTACTCCCAGAAACAAAACCCAGAAATTGAAAAAAATCTAAAAGGGTGGTTTCACCATGATTAGATGAGGTACCTCAAGGTGCAGCACATTCAATCTCAAACCGTGGAATTCTTTGCTTTCCTCACTATTTGATACCAAGACAGATCAAATATTCTAATTTCATTTCATTATTTTTATCCAAATTTCAACTATAGGAGATTACTTCATTAAAAATATATTAAAAAGTCAATATGATTAAGCTATGTCAGAAAGAGGTCTATGTGTGACTGCAGTTGGCACAGTGTGTTATTTGTCTTTGGCATGGGTTTTTCCAAGATGCAAAGTAAAATAATGAAAAATTACCATATACTGCATAAAGCAAATAATTTGAAAGTAATAGCTGTGTATCTGCTCAAAATCTCTGCATGAGATTCTAACCGGTTTTGAAAAAAAAACTACAAATAAAATAAGCCCACTGCAGTTGACCACCTGCACAAATGGCTGTTAACTAGTTCCACAACTGACTAATGATGTCAGTAGGCAACCTACTATTGAAGATTAAATTCCGTTAGTATAACTTGAAAACATATCAGCCACACTTTATACACACAATGCTGAACTAAAAACAGACCGAATGTATTCTGAAATTCTGAAGTACCTTCTTATTAGAGTGCCAAGCATTTTCAAGACAGTACAAGTGAACTGCCTTGATATGGGCATTCATGTTCCTAAAATCAGGCTCTCATGGCTGTCCTTTCCAGTCTTAATCAGTGCATGTTCTTGTGATACCCACCAGTGACAGAAGAGGGTACAAGTTAATTACATGAATGTACAACTGTAAGAGTCAACTAAGTCTTCCAATAGGGGGAGATGTTCTTTTAAAGTTCAATCACTAATTAAAAAAATGCTAAGCAAGTTACCCTTGTACCTTCTTAAGGAAACCAATCTCATACAAGAAATCGGTGTATGTGCCTTAGTACTGATACTCTCCAAAAGGCAATTTCATGAAAATTAGGAAAAAAAGGAAAGTCATAGAAAATGTCTATAAAATAAAAACACACTGATCATACAAACTGTGCTGACAGCCATCAAAACCAAAAATATTTTTTTTTTTCCTTCCAAACCAAAAGGACTTGGCAATGGCAATGTTTTTTTTTTTTTTTTCACCCACAATAACAAATCTAGCCACTCCTCATGACATTTGAACAGTCATGGCAATCAGGTGAAGACCATGGTGACTGGAAAAGGCAACGTTGCACCCATTTTTAAGATGGGTAGGAAGGAGGGCCCAGGGAACTACTACCTGTCAGGATCACCTCTGTACCAGGGAAGACCATGAAACAGATCCTCCTGGAAGATACGCTAAGGCACATGGAAGAGTAAGGTGGTGATATGGGGCAGCCAATACAGCTTCACTGAAGGCAGGCCCTGCCTGACCAACCTTGCTGCTTTTTATGATGGTGTAAATAACCACACCAGTGGACAAGGGAAGATCCACTGACATCATCTATCTGGACTTCAGTAAGGCTTTTTACTCAGTCCCCCATGACATCATTCTCTCCAAATTGGAAAGACATGGATTTGGAGGTGGATTGTTTGATGGACTAGGAACTGGCTGCAAGACTGTACTCAGAGAGGGGTGGTGAATGGCTCAATGTCTATATGGGGATCAGTTACAAGTGGAATCCCTCAAGAGTCAGTACTGGGATCAAAGATCTTTATCATCTTCCTCAATGACATCCACAGTGATGATGGAACATCACACTATGAGGACAGGCTGAGAGAGTTGGAGCTGTTCAGCCCGGAGAACACAAGGCTCTGGGGAAATCCAACAATGGCTTATCAGTATCTAATGAGGGGCTGTAAGTAAGAAGGGGACGGACACTTTAGCAGGATCTATTGTGACAAGACAAGGGGAAATGGTTTCAAATTCAAGGACAGACCTCTAGACTGGATATAAGGAAGAACTTTTTAAGGGTAGTGAGGTACTGAAAGAGGTTACCCAGTGAGGTGATACAGAAGCCCCATCCTTGGAGGCATTCAAAATCAGGCTGGACGGGGCTCTGAGCACCTGATCAAAGCGTAGGTGGCACTGTTCATTGCAGGGCAGTAGGACTATATGGACTTTAAAGGTCCCTTCCAACTCAAAAAATTATATGATTTTATGTTTCAGTTGAAAACTAATCACTAAATGTTTTAAAATAAAAAATAAAAATAAAGTCTACTTCTGGAAACTCTCCTCATATTTCAGAACAAAAACTGAGCTGGACTTTCCTCTTTCTTTCCAACTTGCTTTTTAAAGAATATCAGAAGTAATACTTTCTTGCATCACATTGCAATTATTTCCTCCTCCTTAAGTAATTTGCTTTGTCCTGAAAATGAGGCAACTTCCTAAGTCTGAGTGGTGTAGGTTAACATTCATTTTCTCTGGTGGTTTCTCATGGTACATTATGTTGCAGTTCATCACTTTTCCAGTTGTGCCACTGCAACTGTGGATGATGACTTAAATCAGATACCTGAAATAATCTCTCACGCTTTCCCTCCTCACAAAACTTATCTTTTGGCTCAGACCATTTCTGTGGTCTCCTTTAATAAAATAGCAGAAAGTGCAGTGAACTGGGAATATGCGCAGAGGAACACCTTAATCTTGTTTTGTCACCAGAGAAATGGCTGTAGAACTACATCAGTGGATATTTTCAACTACCAAGAGAATAATTTTTGAAGCAATCACAATGAGAGCAGAATTTTCATCTATTAAAAAAGGATGGGATTTATCATTCTTTATATTTTATATTGAAATATATATATTTATATATCTTTATATTTGTATATTGAAATAATTCCTGTAAGTTCCCTTTATAGTCTGGAGCATAATGAGTGCCCAGGTAGGACTAAAAATGCAGTGCCCACGGTGAGATGAATATGTGATGATGAATGTCTACTTCAACTAGATGAACAATTCAGATATAGACAGGTACAGAAGAGGGATATGATTTTGATGAGCTGCTTCTTCTGTAGTTTGCCTAGGCTGAGGCCAGTTAAATAAAGCCTCCTTCTTTCTCCTTTGTAGCACTTTTCATTAGTACAATAAATCCAATTTGGAAAGAATAGTATTATTATTTTATGTGCAGGAAAATACAGTGCCTGTAAGTTCACCAAAGTCAGTCAGGAGCCTAATGAGAAGCAGCCTAATCAGAAGCAAAATGCTAACAGTCCAGCTGCTAGACTTGCTAAGTAAACACTGCCAGGGATGCACTGCATAAGGATGCAACTCGCTGTCCACATTTTCAATTGCTTATAGGTGAACAGCACACTTCATACCTGAACTACCTACAGATGCTTTGGATACTACAACTCTGAAAAGGTATGCTGGTTTTACTTCCACACTAGTGAGAGGAGACTCACCTGCAAGTACAACTCCAAGCCTTGTCGTCTCTGCTCCAGGACCTTTGGGATCCAGTTCCTTACATGCTTTGAAGGGATCTCTGGAGTCCTTATGCATTTCTTGAGCTAAAACAAAAAGAAATCCAGACAAAAAGAAAGGATAATAGTGCTCCTTTAAAGTAAACATGTTTACATTAGAGATGAGACAGTATCAGTAAAACAACCACACAAAGGAAAATAGCACAGCAACCAAGATCCTCACCAATCAAGTTGAACTCACTGAAGTAACAACTGACTTCTTAAGCCCCTTCATACCTACAGGCTGCAGTTAAAAATCCCTGCGTTCAGCTGCCCTTTTCAGTGAACAGAAAGCCTAGCAAAACTTGTCATTAACAGCTTTACAGCCAAACAGCAGCAGCTACTTTAGAATACATGAAACAGTTACCTGACTGCAGCTGAGCAGTGGGCAGGAGAGGCTGAAGGATAACTAAAGCAAAGCAGTGCCAATCTCTGACTCTGGTGACTTGCAAGGCTGAGCCTTGGGAAAACACTTAAGAAGCCCAGAAACCATGGAGCAAGGGCTCAACCTACCTCACAGCAGCTAATAGCAGATGAGGAAGGAACACCTAGAACCTGACAGCTGGATTCAGCATCCACTGTAGCCTTAAGCACCCAATGAAGATATAAGATACAACGTTAAGTCCCTCTTGTGCTCGATTTCCTCATTAATTGACTTTGCATGACACATTAGAGTATCATACACCATACACAGATATTACATTGCTAGCTCTGGTGACAAAATACCACAGTCCTTTCTAACGCCAGATTTAGGCATTCATGTACAAGTGGGGGAAGGAGAAGAGCTAAATGTTTTTCTGGAATCAAGAGAGCAAGATATCCATGCTCTCAGATTGCCCCAATGGATTGACAGTTGTGTTTAATAGCTTACACAGGGAAACAGCAAGACTGCCACTAAATATACTTTCAACAGATCTCCACAACTGTTCCTCTAAGATTCCCATACAAAATCTTTTATATGCAGAAATGTGTGTATGCATAAATGAGAGCAGACAGACACAAATATCTACTATGACAGCAGTAAGAATTCTTTTTCTAGAGCGATGTGTTTTTTTCAAAACCAGCCAGTATTAACATTTCCCTCAAAACCATGGAGCAAAAACAGTAACTGGAATAGGTTTCATTGCATTTTAATAGGAGGTGACATTGGACATTTCTTCTGTTGTATATTGCCTCTGAGTAAATCTGAGGCAAAGGAGGCAAGGAAAGAAACTCAAAATTGACTTTGACATGTGTACCCATGGGAGATTGAGAATTTACATTTCATCTTTGAGATTGCTGAGATGTCACTATAGGAAAAAGCAGTGCCAACATATCAACATCTCTACAGTCACAATTAACAAAGCTCCAGAGTAGAAATCTCGATCACTCTGGAAATATTTTGCAACTTTCTGATTTCTTAACAGTGCTAGATTACAATTTAATAAGAAATGAAAGTGAAACCTGACCAAACTCATGTACATTTACTGAATGGCCTGAAAGCCAAAGCACAAAATCTGATTTTTTCACTATACCAGGTTGCTCACTGCCCCATCCAGCCTGGCCTTGAGTGCTTACAGGGAGGGGGCATCCACAACCTCTTTGGGCAACCGGTTCCAGTGTCTCACCACCCTCACAGTAAAGAATTTCTTCCTAATATCTAGTCTAAATCTACCCTATTCTGCTTTAAAGCCATTTCCCCTCTTCCTGTCACTACCTGCCCTTATAAAAAGTCCCTCTCCAGCTTTCCTTTAGGTCCCTTTCAAGTACCGGAAGGCTGCTATATAGTCTTCTTGGAGCCTTCTCTTCTCCAGGCTGAAGAGCCCCAGTTCTTTTCCCTGTAGAGGAAGTGCTCCAGCTCTATGAACATTTTCATGGCCCTCCTCTGACCTGCTCCAACAGCTCCACATCGTTCCTGTGCTGAGGCCCCAGAACTGGATGCAGTACTCTAGGTGGGTTCTCATGAGCGCAAAGCAGAGGGGCAGGATCACCTCCCTCACCCTGCTGGTCACACTTCTCCTGCAACCCAGGAGACAGTTCACCTTCTGAGCTGCAAGCACACACTGCTGGCTTATATTGAGACTTCCATCAACTGACACCCCCAAATCCTTCTCTTTAGGGCTGCTCTCAAGTCATTCTCTGCCCAGCCTGCATTTGCGCCTGTGACTGCCCCAACCTTGGTGCAGGATCTTGCACTTGGCCTTGCTGAACTTCATGAGATTGGCATGAACCCACCTCCCAAGCCCATCCAGGTTTCTCTGGATGGCATCCCTTTCATCTAGCTTGTCAACCATACCACTCAGCTCGGTGTTATCTGCAAACCTGCTGAGGGTGCTGATTTGACAAACTGTAGTCCCTATTTACCTCAAGTCAAAAAGATGTCTCAGATGATCAATCATAGAATTGTCCAAACATGAAAAGTCACAACTACTCTAAAATTATAAATAATTTGCAAAACTTGATGTATACAACTTAGGTGTTTTCTAGATTTCAGTGCACTGGTTGTTTCGCTGTCACCTAACGTTTTCATACTAAAAAAGAACTACTGAAGATGCAAAGAAAAAAAGTGGAATAAAAGAGTAGTGAATAAATATAGGTACATCAACACATTTTTAACTATGTTATACAGACAGGAAGATTTTAATTCATTGTAAAAATCACAAAAGTTTCACTCAGACTTCAATTACATTTGTAATGTGACAAAGAAGTAATTTGTACTTGTGTGTCATAGCAGCCTCAAAGATTTTAAGCCCTTTCCATTACAGCCAGATTGCAGAGAAAAACGGGGCTTAGCTCTTTCACAGACCTAGTATGCAAGAGAAGGTGAGCACAGAAAGACAAATCCAGCCACCTCCTTGGAAATGGCTTTCCTAAAAAATCCCCAAGACTAAATAAGTAAAAGAATCTAAATATCAATTGGCATTATTGACACTCTGATGAATGAATCATCTCTCATCAGCTATGCTGTCCTTCCCTTCCTTCATAAGGTTCTAGCGCAGCTCAGCCTTCTCAGACAAAGTTGCGATCTGCCCCACTCTCTGCCCCGGCTGTGCTCAGCAAAGGCTTTATTTCTGCTGCTGCTCATCAGTCATCTCCAGTGCTAAGGGCATACTGAAAATGCAGTACATTTAATGATACCTTTATAATTCTCAGGCATACAATGGAGAGTAGAACTCGCATTTTGGATTAAAGGGGAAGAAGAGAATTGTACTATCTTAAGAGCTTTGGGATTTTCTGTTTTTCTAACACAAAGCAGATGAATAAATGATGTAATGTATTGTTAGAGAACTCTTTCTCCAGTATTTCTGCAACTGAAAGCAATGAAGCAGCCTCAGATCAGGAGCTCTTCAACTCTTTGTTTACTACAAACCTAAGTATTACTGTGGAAGAAAAAAAAAAAAAAAAAGACTTAAATAGCATGTTGTGTCAAATGCGCTGGGTGTTTTGCATCTGTGCTGGAAAAACTAAGAAAACCACAGCATAACTTAAGATAGACAGACGCCACCCAGATAAGGTGTAAGATGTGACAGACCAAAACATAATCCAAGGGTCCTGTTTGAATTTTGGCTGAATATTTTGCTACTATTTTTGGTTAGAGAGAAAAGGGGTGTCATTAATGGCTCTTTCGGTGTTTTAAGGATAATTCTCTACAGAGGGAGTTGTTGCAAGGTGACAAACCTGAGACTGAGACTGCAATCATTCATGACACTTGTGTGGAGGGGAAACATGCAAGTAAGCCAAGAGATAACTGGAAACTAAACCACACAACTCCAGAAACCACAGTGAAATTAGACAATATCTACAGCAAACAATCTACTTGAATACACAGTTTTAGCATAGAAAAGTTAATTTTTCCTTTTTAGTGCTTCCTAACTTAACTAGTTGTGAAATTTTTAGTCAGCCTACTCTACTTTCATTTGTTGTTTTAGTGCATGTAAAGTAAAGCACACATATGGCAAAAGCATACTGTAGAGTTGTATTGCTGATTCTGACACCGCTGCTCATATGTTATCATATTGAAATAGAACACAAGGCAAAAAAGATGTGAGAGATCTGAATTAAAGCAATAAACAAGAAAACGCACTTTATAAAGTAGCAGTCAATTACCACAACTGGCACAAGAAAGCAAAAGGCCAAGAAATAATAGCACATATTGATTACTGTGCAGTAAGGAAAAATATATTTGTTTATAAGACTCTTTAGGACAAAGACACATATACCTCAGCAGTTTCTTTCTGTTGTCCCAAGTTGGCTTATATCAATATAAGGCTGTCAAAATTCATTCTCTCTGCTACCTCTACACTTCCTCTCTGAATTAGACCATTCCTGAGATGACTCAGTGATACCAAACATGCTGGTATAAGCAATCTCCTCTGATGCTGTAGTGGCAGGAGTTACAAATGCCACAAGCTCTTCTCTGTGTTCCTCTCTGTTTTTTGCAGAGGCAGATTCTTGGTACTGAAGAAAAGCAGCACAAAGCAAAAGCAGTCAAGTCTACACATACTCCTCCAATGCCAAAACAACAAGTTGACCCTGGTCCCAGGAAAGGGCTGAAGCTCTCCAGCATACCCCCAACACCAATAGGCTGCTGCTTTTCCAGAATTATTCTTCACAATATTTGCTTTTTATGAGACAGAAAAGATTTAAACTTGCCTTTTGGTAGGTTGCAATAGAAGCATCTAGTTCAGCCTGGGGAGGAGAAGTTTTACCCTCCCTTTAACAGTCATCAAAACAGTTAGTGGACACTCAATCATAAAAGAATTAAGTTTACTTCATTCACCAGTAAGAGGACTCAGAAGACAGGCAAAGGGATATTTCCTACCACATTCACTGTATGAAGAGCATCAGAGTGAGCCAGTCCTTTTCATGTTTAGTTTCCTGGTGTGCAGAAACTGTTGCCTCAGCTCAGCAGGCTAGCAATTCAATTTATAGATTTAACATAAATTACTTGCATAACAGCATAAAAAAAACAAAGTCTTATTGCTTTGCTATTGGAATGTGCTGTATTTCATCATTTTGTAAGAAGAAAAAAAACCCAACATACTACAGATGGCATTTTAGCAATGCAGCATGTAAAAAGCAATAGAAAAGTAGAGTAAGAAATACCTGATAAATGATCAGCCCAGAAACCACCATCCTCACTTCCACAAAGCAGACAACTGTTTAAGCTAAGGACTCTTTTCCAGAGACATGAATCACAAGATGTATTTAAGACAAGCCATAAATGTTAACAATTTCAAGTGAGGGGAATCAATTAGAGTAAAACGAATCTGCTATGTGTAAATAGATAATTACCTTTTTATGGAGAGCATGGAATTCACTATACCTCTTCTCCACAAAATGCTTCCTTCCACTCATTAGCACTTCTATTTTGAAGACCTGAAAAATTATAAATAATAAAAAAAGACATGAGTGGCTTTTCAACAGACAGTTCTGTGACAAAGCTGTGATTGCACATTATATGCAAAATGTAGGGTGGTTCCAAAAAAATAACAGCTCAAATAGGCAAAGAAGCAGAAAAATGATGAACAGGTATCACGGTTGACTCTTATTAAGAAGTTTGTTCAACAAACAAAAAGACAGTTCCATGTGGACTTTACTCTGTGTATTAAAATCTAAATGTTAAAATAATTTCAGAAATGTTTAATACAGTGGGAAGTATTAAAAAGATAAAAAGACAGCAGGAACGACAACAAAAAAGGCTGAAAGAAAATAGAGATTTATTCTCTATTCTCACCATGAAAATAACACAAATGCAGTAAGAACCAGGTAATAAAAGCCTTATGCTATGCAGGGAGAAAAAAATTCAACTACTATACTGTGGGTTAACTCCTAGCCTACAAACTCAGATGCAGTTTGAATTGAGTTCATGGTACTATCTGTAACCTGAGATGTGTGGGGGAACAACAGAAAAGCCATGGCAAACGCTTGTTTTCTTTGTATGATACATGTGACAGCTTTTGTTGCTGCCTCTGGGAGGTTGAAGGCCAGCAGAAGCAGCTCCCCGGATGCACTAATTAGTAGTCACTAACATGACACTTTCTTGATTCTCAGGTTGCAAGGTCAGTACTAAGAGCAAGTGATGAGAAATATTTTGAAGTACTCAAGAAAGCACGGTCTATTAAATGAAGACAAGATCAGCAGAAAAGCAATACAAAAAAGGTGCCTGATCTTTCCAGGTGGTTTTTTTTTTTTTTTCCTTTCTTTCCTTTTTTTCATTTCTGTTTTGCTCAGAAAATGCTGGAAATAATTATTTCCAGGAGAATGAAAGACAATGGTCAAGAAAGATAATTACATCAAGACCTGAGACTTGGAGCAAGTGAAAGCACTTTGAAATAAATTTGCAAACAGTGTTCATGTCTGAACGTAGAAAAAAGGGTTTTCTGACATGGTTATGCACACGGAGCTTGGATCAGAGCAAACAGGCAGGAATCATGCAGGATAAATGCTTCCTATTGTCAGCTGGAACCTGCCTTTCAAACACAGCTCTAAGTGCGATGGCTCTTGCTGGCAAGTCAAACCACATGAGAACCAGATGGCACTTTATTCAATCCAGCCTGAAACACATCCACCTTTGAATGTGGGATGGATGGGACCAGAGTCACTTCGCACTGATGTTTACATTACCAAAATTAGTTCAGACCTTTGTAATCCATCAAAATAACTTGAGATACATTCCACCTCCTTGAAAAGGACTATTTCTGTGTCCTAATCACTGTGAGCAAATGACCTTATTTGGGTGCATTGATTTTTTTTTTCCTTGTCTATTTAGACTATTTTGGGAGAACAGCTATAGGCTATTAAACAATTCTCCTCTCAATGTGCAAAAACTCCAAGGTACCCTCAGGAATATATTTTAAGTTCAGAGTTGTAAAGAGGATCGGATGCAAAGAAAAATCAATGCAAACTTTTTTCTTTAGTTCAGACTTAACATCCTAATTATATGAGAGGAAAACATTACTTACATCTTACACTCTACACACTGCATGAAAGAAATGGTTCCACAAGACACAAAATGCTTCTAATTGCACAGGAAACATGTTGCGGATAAGGAGACCCAAGGACAATTTTTGGGAGGACTGGGTAACAGAATATAAAAATACTTAAATCACTAGTGACCAACTGGCTGGTTCAGATGTTGCAATGGTTTTGAATTAACTAAAGCTCCAGCAATTGCTACCAACTCATGACACCCAATTGCACTTCAGTCAGGAAAGAGCTTCAGCACCAGTGGTAGTTCAGCACTTTTGCTGGCTGCAGGGCATGCTGGCAACCTGGAGATGCCAAATAGGCTCCTGCCTCAGTGGTGAGCACTCATGGGGAAGGTAACCTTCCTGTGTCACACTCAGACTTGTGCACACCCACCTGGTCTTAGGCATGTGCAACTTCAGGGAAATCTCCTGCCTAGAGACTGCAGATCTGTCATTTATGAAAGAGAATAGTTGAAACATGGGGTAAAAGAGAAACAAAAATCCCTCTGTTGACCTTCTTTTCAAAGCCAGTATCTATTTGCTCTGTTTCACCACTGGTTAATGAATTGTATAAATGTTTTCAGAACCAAAAAGTATGCAGCACTTGTACAGCTTCCCTTTTAATCCTACCAGCACGGTTTGCATAAATCTTGCCATGTAGAAGACGTACAAGTTTACTGGGCTTAGAAGACCTGCAAACAGAGCCACAGCCTTCTGCACACAATATTGTCAACTTCAAGACCACAGTTCTGATACCTTCATGCCTTCAATTGGCTCAGTCAATACAAATGTTTTGACTTTGCCTTCTGCACTGTAGGATTCAGTTTTAGCAGCCACCTGACATTTATAAAGACTGACAGTGGACCTACAGTGCATGAACTACTGTTTAAAACAGAAACATTAGAAATAAATGAAAAAATATCAACCCAACACCGCAAATTATGCTTATTTACAGTGGCACCTAAATGTCATAAATCTAAAGCAAATTGCAGAAAATATATTAAGTAGGTATCATAAATGTTTTCATCTAAGACATTTAAATACTAAATTGAATTATACAGTACCTTAAAACACAACTGCAAGTACATGAAATATCATATATTGTGCTTATGACTGCTATAATATTATTCAACTGTAATTAGACTGTCATTAGCGCACATATTCCAAGCTTGCTTCCTCCACATTTACAAGACCACAACTTCTAAGAGCATCCTAATGGCACAGAATTACGTTGGTCCTGCAGTTTTGTGAGGACAAGGCTGTATCTGAAGTGCAGCAGGATGGCACTGGCTTGCAACAAGCGAATCTCTTCATGAATTCAGAGTAGCTATAGGCTAGCCTCACAAATCTAATGAGGAATTGCAGGCCCTGACAGAAGAACAATGTGAGGAAACAGGTGAACAAAGAGTAAAGTGCCAAAATAAAGATGGAAGAACTCCAGAAAAAAAAAAATAGCAACACTGCAAGGGAATTACTTTTCTTGTAAAAATGCCCATGTTCTATGAACATAACTGACAAGACAGTTAGTTAAATGAAAAATGCAACAATTAATCACCGATTACAACAAGTACGATGTTTTTCCCATAGTTAACGAATTACCAGAAATTACACTGCACTGAAAGAAATGAAATTCATCCTTAATAGGACACAAAGGACTACAGATATGAACATACCAATCAAAAAACTTGCTTCTATGAGTATGCTGAAACTAGAAATGACTTACCTTTCTTGGTTAGTGCCTAACAGTTAGCAGTGATGTTTGCACAAAGTCAGAAGATCACTGAAAGTGAAAGAATTTAACCCACATCATGACATCAAGGGTAAGCAACTTCAAATTTAAAACCATCACGAATAATGCTAATGTTCTGCCTACCAAAACTGCAGCACCAGCTCTACAATTTGTAGCTATCAAAACAATGAAGGAAACTCATGGAGAATAATTTTTAAGGTTTTTGTTAATAAGACACTCAAATCTTCAGCCTGACTACAAAAATATTTAAATATGATTGCAGAATAAAAAGAGGGTGGAATCTTTCTGGCTCTCTTCTTTGCCTCTACTTTGTCTCAGTGAAACGGAATATATTCAGATACTGGAAACCACTTTTTGTTAGTGGCAATTATACATAATTTTGCCACTTTCCTGTACTTATCAGTTTTTGAACCCACACCTCCTCTAGCTAAATGACACGTTTTTCAAGAGGAATAATATTTCTTGCTCCAGAAAGCACAGCAGTTGTACAGTATTACATAATAACTACAATGTACAATGCAAGAGCAAATAATTGGTGTTGCATCACTGTGAATTTTTGAGATTGCTTAAATGGAAAAAAATAGGAGCAAATATAACATATACACAAGTCTTCAAGTGCAGAGATATGCTAAGGACACAGAGAATCATGCAAAGCTAAACTGACAGCAACCTCCTTCAGTTTTATGCATGTCAAGCGCTCACACTTGACAAAACAGCTGACGCCTATCTTCTGATTTGATGTAGAAACACATAAGTCCAGTGATTATGTCTCAAAAATTCAACAACCAACCAAAAAACAAAAAAAACAAACCCCACCCCAAAATCAGAAGGAGAAGTTTAACAAAATCTGACAAGAATGATAAATATGATCAAGAATAGGGAAGCAAACTGATAATGTCTCAGCGTGGCTTCCTATTACATGAGAAACACAGAGGCAATACTCTAAGTGTTCAATCAAAGAAATTAGATTAATTCATTTTTTTATTATTACTATAAGTTATTACTATCATTTTGAGTATATTTATATATAGAGAGAAAATTAATTACAAAGTATATAGCCTTCTGTAAAATTACAGTTGAGAAAAAGGTTTGGGGCAACTTCATTCAAAGTGAGGAGATGCAAAAACCAGAAGCAGAAAAGTTTACAGAAAACAGATACATTCATCTAACATTCACCAGGAAAGAAAGTCCTACAGGATTCTTGTACTGTGCTTTTCTCTCCTAATACCAACACTACTTCTATTTAATACGTTACTTACAGATCTAAACACATCCCTTTAGATGCTTCAGCATACCTGACAGACTTTTGTCTGAGGAACAGCTAATGCATTCAAAGTGCTAAGATGCTCAGTCTTAAATCTTTCTCATGACCATATGGAAGGATTTCCAGGACAAATAAAATGACAGTTACGGTCCACAGGGCACTAACAGGATTTCCACATGTTTAGTGTTTCATTATTGCTCAAACAACAGCATATTTTCTCTCTCAGTTATGCTATAATTAAAACAAGACTGCAGCACATATTGAAGATCAAAAGATGACTCTAAACCGGTCTCCATCCAACTAACCAAGGGCAGAGCAAGGGTCCTCAGCATCAGCAGGAGCACTAGGGTGCTGGCATGGCCATGGCCATGTGTGGGCACTGGGCAATGCCCTGCCTGAATGCGCTCTGCCCAGAGCTGGGGGCTGCACACAGGGCCAACCCAAACCTCACAGCAGCCCAGACAGAACTGAATCTCTCTGTCCCCCACATGAAAACAAGTCCACTTATTCTGACTTCAGTCTCAGGAGGGAGAGAGAGGCAGTAGAAATTAGTTCTGTGCGGGTGCAGGGCAGTTCTTGGGCTGGGAAATTGCCTTTTTCCTTTATTCTCCAGCCACATTTCCCCAGCTCCAGTTTCCCCCATCACCTATGTTTGGGTTATTCACCCCATGCTCACTTGCTGAGACTTACGCTGTTCTGTGCTTAAGCAAGTTGCTTACAGCCACATCTCCTCCTGTTTCCTGGAGCAGCTGCAGCCCCACCAGTGTGAGCAGCTGGTTGGAGCACCCAACCAGCCCACCCCGTAGGGATGGATAGTAAGGAGAGAAGTGGAGCAGCTGGTTTAGCTGGGGACCTATAAGTACATTACAGATATTGGAGGTAGGAAATGAGAAAGAGATAGCACTTAAATTCCAGGAACTGAGAACAAGCATAGAGTTGGGAATTAGGATGAACAAGCACAGAGCTGTGGGACATCCCTCCTTCCTGGCATTGGTGCCCAAACAGGCTGATTCCATTTTCCAGATGACATGAAAACTGGCAGCAGCAGCCACAGCCCTGCTCCCCTCCCTGCTGCCCAAGCCAACTAGATGCACCACACACCCACACTCCCTCCTCCAATACAGCTCTACACTCCGTAAGTGTTTCACTGATAAAGAAAGGTTCCCAAGAGATTCACACCCATCACATTTCCAGGTATGCTGTCTTACCCAAACTCAGTTCAAAAGCCCTACTATCCCTGCACTCCAAACACTGTGATCTCTCTTATGTAGATCCAAACTGTTACAAGGTCAGGTATTAGAGTCCAGAAAAGAAAAACAATGGTCTCTTCAACAATCTTTAGCATGTAATTTGTCTTTCTCACCAAAGCTATGAAATAATTAAGGATATTCCATATTCTACCCTCTTTTGCAGTACAGGTGTTCCACACTCAAAATGGCACAGTATAGGTAGGAATTACCTACAAAAAGCGTGCACAGAACTCTAGGGTATTCTTTCTGAAGATGGCCTTTAAGTATGTCACATTTCTTGGGGCTTAGAGGGAGAGCTGGTGAAACGATTTATATCTCAACCCAGTGAGACTAACTCCTGCAAGATGGGAGGCTCGAGGGAGGCTTCTGCGCAAGTGTCACTGCTGAGTGAAGGAGCTGCTGACACATAAGAGTAAGTAGTTTTCTGATTTTTTCAATTCACTTCAAACCAATCTTTCCCAAGCACATCGTTCATAAAAAAAAAAAAAAAAAATCCCATAGGAACATCACTGTCATTTCCTGAAAAATAACTTTCTTGACTTTCCAAGCTAAAATGCCTTTCCCTTGCCAGTGAAACACTGACTATGGAAATCTAATTTGTAACCAACCAAAAAGCTACAAGATCTGACCTGTTTTTGGCATTTTTCTTTGTTAGTCCTGCAGAGAACAACTGTTACACAGATGACATCCCTTTAAAACCTAGTTGTCAGTGTGGTCACCTATCTGGCTAATACCCTTTGAATTAAACTCAAGAAAAAATGTCTTGATCTTTTACTGAAAAAGGAAAAGGTTCCTAAAACATTATAGTCCTCACAGTCACAAAAACAAAACAAAAAATGTCCTGCTCTGCTCCATTTGTTCATCTGGATTATCTCAATGTCTCTTATCAGAAATATTCTATTAATAGAACAACCACGAGGCTTTGTAATGGAAGATATATGAATTTTCTAATGAAAATAATAAACTGGGATAAAATACTTGAATACAAAAAAGACAAAAATACATACATGAAACAAATGAACTCAAAATCTGATGAGATGTTAGGAGTTTCATATTTCATCAGAAAACACTTTGCTATTTTATCCATAAAGACTGTGAAGAATTCCTGCACTTTTCAAAGCAAGAGGCAGCTCCTAGCTACAATGAAAACGTCCCCCTGCCGCAACCAACTAGCTGCAAGAAAGTCCACTTTACTAGAAGCTAAAAACCAAAGATTTTTCCTGCAGACACTCAAGGTCAGGCTGGACAGGGCTCTGAGCACCTGATTGAGCTGTAGGTGTCTGTTCATTGCAGGGGAGTTGGATCAGATGACCTTTAAAGGTCCCTTCCTGCTATGAAGCTATGGTAATTTAAAGTCTGTGTTATTTTCTTTACATTTATAATTGCTGTCTGAAAACCTGTGGGCTATTCAGGACTTCCAAAATGTTGATACTGAACGTCTGCTAAAAAAAAAAAAAAAGTCAAATGTGTCCAAGAATATGTTAAAAAAGTATACACTGCAGCCCCATGTAACTTGCAACAATTCAGTACTCTCCTGACTTGCTCATTTAATTACCATAAACTCTCTGGCACGATTAAACCAATGTGCAGCAGCATTCCTTGCACCAACAAATAACAGCCTTGTCAGATGTTCCTTTCAGAAGCTTAGAGTTTTGGTGAAAACTCAATAGCCCAGCTAATACCAAGTCCAGGCACCAGTATGCGACAGGGCTGAGTGGCACCTGCAAGCAGAGCTGTAGGCACAATGAAGATATTACATCCTATTCCTCGAGGCTTTGATATATTAAGCAAGGAGCTAACTCAACACTTGGCATAAACTCAGAACATGTGAGTGACATATAAAGACTGCAGTTAGAGAAATATTTGCCATGCAACCCAGATCTCTACTCCCCATTCAGAAATCAGTTCAAACAGAACACAGCATGGTGATGAGCGTCATAGTTTGAAGAAGCTGGCTTTGGATTGTCTCATATATATGTTTACCATGATACACAAATTTAGCTTTTTTCTGTGCTGAAAAGTTACTACACATAGGAACACTAAACACAACAGGATTTAGCCAGCACACACATAGCGCAAAGTACTAAAAATCAACTTAGTGCAAGGCAAAGAAATACTGTTTGTTCTGCCTGTCAAAACAGAGCCACAATTACCTAAGCTGTTGTGTTCTATCTGTAGTGTTCTCACACAAAATTGACAGCTTTATTTCAAACATCAGCATTTGTTTCTGAAGAGTCATTATAGCTATTTATTTAAGAATGCAATCTTGCTCACCAAACGTTTCCCTGCAAAGTTAATTTCTTTTGAACAGTAATTCAAAATGGGATGAAGACAAATTCAGCAAACTGCAAAGCAGCTTCATATCTTACTGGACTGAACCTGCTGCTACAGTGAAAAGACTTGAAAGAAGTTATCAAGATTTGTTTTTTGATGCATTAAACTTGAGAAAACAAGATGGTTCTTCACCTGTATGGAAGGCAGACAGAATGAAAATGAAAAACCCTGTGCAACTACTTGAGAAACTGTAAGAGTAGCCATCACAAGCAGTGCCAAACAAACAATAAAATACTGGGCCCAGATTAAAATTTAAGTTACTAAGCTCCTGAATTCACCTGCTGTGGCTAACAACATCTATGGTGTAGTTAGGCTATTAGCACAATGAATGTAGATAGTTGTAAGCCAGAATTAGTTCATGCATTGCTGGCAACAAAACAGTAGCAGTGGTTATGGCCGCACAAGTTGCAAAACTCCTGGCAAAGTCTGAATAAAACCTAGTGCTGCCAGGATCAGCCTAGCTCTATCAAAGTACATCTGCAGGAACAGCAGCTGATGATATGGAGACATCCAACTGAAGGAAGCAGAATGAGCGTGAAGTTCAGAGAATCAGAGAATCACCAATGTTGGAAAAGACCACGAAGATCATCCAGTTCAACTGTCCACTTGTCATCAGTATTTCCCACTAACCCATGTCCCTCAGCACAGCTACACATTCCTTGAACACCTCCATGGACAGTGACTCCATCATCATCCTGGGCAGCCCATTCCAGACACCCTCTAGGAGAAGAAGCATTTTCTAATGTGCAACCTGAATCTCCCCTGGTGCAGGGTTTCAGAGGGATGCAGACACATCCCTTTGGACCCAATGGACTCAAGAGTCACAAGTCTTGACTCAAGAACAATGGGAGGAAAAAAAGGATGAGAGAAAGACACCTCCTAAATTTCATTCCTAGTTGTATAGTGTAAATACAGCAAGGAGCTGAATCACAGACATTTCAGACAGACCTGTACTGGCAGTAATGAAAGACTTCTGTGATTCTGTGATACTTCAGGCAGCACAGAATTCAATTCAACACCCATGCCTGAGATAATGCAATATCTGAAACACTTACAGAACTACTTCAATACAATTACAGCAATGTATTAAGTAGATTCAAAGGCAGCAGATACACTAACACAATATATAAAACTGAAGCGTCTCTCAGCAATATATGCTACAAGATTGAATAACCTATCACAGAGCACTGGTTGTACAATTAAATATTTATAATTCCAAAGACAATGAAAATTGATTCAGTGAGGATTATGTTAATTTATAACTGGCCTCTCCATCATTTGGAAGATAGTAAACAGTGAGTAATTATATGCCTGTACATGTATACATAGTACTTTCTCTGGCTGATACAACAAATTTCAGAAAGGTTTGAAACACGTTATAGTTTGAGCTTGATACTGGGAATGTGCAAGAACTGCACACTTCAGGCAAAGCGACATGCAACAGATTACTGAAAATTGTGATAAATGTTTAATCTGAACCAAAGGTAATTCAACACATTAGTCTCTTCAAATGCTATCTAGAAGCATCAGAGTCAAAATGTCTAATTCAGAGGTCTAAAAATCTGAAACTGCCTTTTTCTCAAATATGGGGGAAAAAAAAAGTCATTCTGCAGGCACTGTTACCTGGGCTGGCTGTTGTTGTTCTGACTGTGAAATAGTCACGGAGTGAAAATGTCCCTGTTCATTGCAGGAGTTGGGTTAGATGACCTTTAGAGGACCCTTCCAACTCAAACGATTCTATGATTCTAAGTCACGGCCATGCACAGACTACAGAAGAGTCAGCTTGGCTTGGATACTCCACTAATAAAAGCTAGAGGATTTCTCAACACAGCACTGCAAGAAAAAAGTACCCAAACGCTAACTCATCTATAAAATGTTAGACATTCCAAGCTCCTGATTCTTGGGTCTGAAACACATTTGTTTCACTGTTCCAAACAAGCTGTGTTTGCACACTACTTGCAGATACCAAGTCACTCGGATAAGCACAACCCCTAAATCCTGTTGTATAAATTCAGAAATACCATCAAGGGAAAAAATAAGAAAGAAGGATTATAGTAAGATGTCACTACACAAATAGGTGATACCAATATCATTTATTCCCTCATTCTGAGGCTTCAAATATTCTTTTTAACTTATTATGAGCTTAATGATAACTTGACACTCTTATGTAAAATCCATTGAATCTTTGTATTTTTCTGGATCCCACCATTTATTTAAAAAAAAAAAAAAAAAACTTCTGCAGTTTCTATTCACATATAACTGCCATAAATAACTCCTTCAAATATTTTTTGTTACAAAAGCCCCATCACTGCGAGTCCCCAGTACCTCCCTGCAGAAGGAATATAAACTTTTCTTAGTTTACTTTAAATTTTTAGTTGCAGTGGAAGTTGATTTTTCTACATATTTACAAGAAACATCAACTCTCTGTTTACAGCAACTTACCTTGCCTTGTATGCCTATGAGGTGTTACCTCCAGCTGCTTTAAGTAGCAGCTGCTCAGCATTCTGTACGTTCTCTCTCCTTGCTAACCTACTCTTGCACTCATGCTTTTCGCAAGTAAGAAACATAGAGGAATAAAAAGGTGCATTCACCTTGCATCAGTGGATTCCTTATTCTTCTGCTTCAGGCAGCAATTCACACACACACTGGTGCTATTTTTAGTGAGCAGCTCAGTAACATACCAAGAGGATATGAGACGGAGTTGATTTAGTAAAATATATTACAGACATTACTGGCAATGACACGAGTAGTTAGAACAATCTAATATTTTCCATTACAAGACTGTACTCAGTTTTGCCAACCTTTAATTTTTGGGCTTATACATTTCCATACCAGGTTATGTGATTCAGATAGAAAATATTTTTAGAAAGTTTCAACTGAGACAGTCCAAGCACATCCAAAAAGAAAAATGTGCTTTATTTGTGAAAAAAAAAGAAGAAAAAAAGAAACAACCACCACCACCTCTGATACAAAAAAAAACAACATTTTACAGTAAACTCCAAGATGTGGATAAGGCCAGGAATACACCTGGGAGGGAAGTTTGGCCAATCTATATCTTTATGAAAGGAAAAAAAAAAAAAAAAAAAAAAAGGAACTTTTTTTGCATAACAGAGGTTTTCCAATGGCATCATCACTTTCAGTCCTTCATAAAATCTACTGAAATTTTATGGAATCTCCACAAAGTTACCACAAATTTCAGGCCTACAGAACAAATTTCCATGGTTTACCCAAAATCTGGAGCCTGATAGCAGAAAAAAAAAAAAAAAAAAGATGACATTTTAACATTTAAAAATTCAGGTGGCTATCAGTCTAGGAGTCTACACAAGGGACATCCACCACCCCCACAGGTAGGCAGTACCTCTCCAAATGCTGCACTCCCTTCCTTTCATCCCCATTTACTTTGTCAGAAATAAACAGTAAAAAAGGGAAACCCTTAAGAAATGATGGTTACTGATTTAACAGCCAAAGATCAGCGGTGTCTATTAAGCCTTCCACACACAGCAATCCAGCTTTGCAAACTCATTCTCAGCAGTCAGTTGCACACTACTTTTCCCCTCTGCTTGTCTGCTTCGCTTGCACGACTGCCAGTGTTGTGGGAACCAGTGAGCAGAGCACATACCTTTATTGCTTCTTCCCATGTAAGAATGAGAGAGTGAAAGAAATAGCACAAAAAATGATTTCCACAGTAAGTATGGCTTCAAGATTAATGCAAACTGTAAATCTACAGACTCTGGGAATTTTGCTATTGCAGTGCAAGAAGATTTAATTTATGGTTTTCCCCAGGAAAACCTACTTAAAGCATCTCACTTGGGCATGATTCAGAGGCCTAAGGTTAAAAGCCCAAACCCTCAGAGAGCCTGTTGGCCTAGACCAGAGACAGCCAATATGCTTACACAGACACATTATGCCATGACACACAAGGCTCTACTGGTTCCTATTTCAGACATGAGAATCTGTGACTCTTGAACTTCCTTGCCTCTTCCTAATTTTGCCATTTCATCATTGATGAAGGCTCTTTATTAGGATTCTAAAATATGGAGGGAAAACACACAAGCCCACACATGGCCCAAAGCCATCTTCTACACATACTATCAGTGCAGGCATCTTATTTAACATCAGAATTCGAATTGCAGCAGGGCCTACTGTTGTTCTACTCTTAGGTTCAACACTTCTCAGCTCCTCCTTCTACAGTACATTAAAGAGAAATAGAAGAGCTATTTCAGAAAACATTGATTTTTCTACCTGAGAAAGGAGACTCTCCATGAAAAATACTTCTTTGCTCCTCTGCCTCACAAGAAAAAAAAACTCTCAAGAAGATGTTATCTGCACAATCATGGACCAACGCAATATTTTGTTCCGGCCAGTGTTTTTGGGATATGACTACAATAAGTAACTGGCAAATCAATAAGCAAGGCATTCTTGAAATATATTAAAAAGTTATTTTTCTCAAACTTCTGTATCATTGAAATGCATAAAGAATATGGAATTAACCCAGCTAACGATTTTTTAGTAGAAAAAAAACTCCTTAATTATTGTTTAAGCTCATAGAAAATGGAGGAAAACTCATTTAAGACATGTAGGTTAAAAAAAATTGCCATATATATAGAAGGGTGACATTTTCTTACTCTTTTACACTAGTTTTGTAAGATTTTGATCATTAACTTCATGTATAACTGTAATGTTCTACTAAAACTGAACATTAACGTTTCTGACAGAAAAAACTGACAGCATTTCTAATGGACTTGAAGGAGGAAAAGATGAATTACTGCAGTTTACAATGACTACTACCCAGTACACTGGGTTCAAATAAGGCTTTGCATAAAAGACAAGTCAACCCATCAAACCCCAAAATATATAGCTTATAAATTCTACCAATCAGAAATAGAAATACATACTGTAAAGTCTGTTATTTTATTTGCAAACCTTTCCTTTGCACTAGACACTTCCTATAAAATCTGGTCAAACTGATGGCTCATATCATACAGGGTCATGCTGAGTAAAGTAAGTAAAGAGTCAAGTAAAGGAGTAAAGGGATAAAGAAGAGGGACATTCAAAGTGATGGCATTCATCTTCCCACACTGTTACATGTGATGAGCTTTCCTGGCAGTGGATGTCTTCCTGCTGACAGGAAATAGTGAATGAATTCCTTGCTTTGTTCTGTTTTGCAGGTTTTGCTTTACCTAGCAAACTGCAACTCAAACCATAAGCTCTCACACTCTTACCCAGCAAGAGGCTGGGTGGTACTTAGTGTCAAACCACAGAGACAGCAAGTATTTCCATTAATTTCAAAATATTTTTTCTACGAGTCTTTCATCTTTGCTACCAGATACTGAAAAGATCAAGTAAAAAAAGTTACTGTTGAAGCAGTAATTCATTCACAATTTACAGAATCCTCCCCAAATTACAAGTAATAATGGACTGCTCAATCAGCAAATGAAGAGAACTAGGAGGAAACTGAAGACATGTCTCCCTTTTGTTCTTCTCAGCACTTCTGCTAACTGGCACTGCTTTCTCATACATTCATTATTTCCATTCCAAGTGAGAATAATATTAGCATACCACTTTTAACAGGCTCTATAAATGGACGCAATTCTCAGATTTGTGGCTGTCTAGTGATACTTCTTTCGTTGTTCTTGTAATCATAGAATATCCTGAGGTGGAAGGGACCCACAAGGACCCCCGAGTCCCACCCCCTGACCCATGCAGCAGCACCCAGACCCACACCGTGTTGGAATCCTGCATCCCTTCCGGTGGTGCTGCTCTGCAGTTTCTCATCCCTGGGTCTGTTCACAGCGCCAAGGGCTGCCCTGTCTCAGCTGCAGAATGCAGCACATGCTCTCATTCAGCTTCACATGGTTTCAGACTATCCAGCTCTCCAGTTTCTCTAGATCTCTCTGCAAGGCCGCTCTGCCCTTGAAGGAGTCAAACAGCTCTTCCAATTCAGTGCTGTCCACCAACATAGCGTACACTGGTGTCCTGCATCCAGACCGTTAACGAAAACCTTACCGAGAACTGATTCCAAAATGGGGTTCTCCTGGGTAACCCCAGTAGCAACTGGTGACCAACCTGATGTAAATCCATTTACTCTAACCTTAAATATCACTATGGCTGCAAGCACCTGTTTGATACTGTAAACACTGTGCTCATAAGTAAACCAAGTGCTTGCTTGATTTAAAGCATTTAAAACATTCAGCATATCAGGAATAGAAGTCTGAAAATAGTTCTGGTGTTTGTACTTGTTCTTAAAATGGGAATCCAAATGCCTTAAATTTTTGGTGAGAGGTCTCTGTTGTCCCTGAACAAAATACCTTTTCTCTTCTACTCTGTTCATATAGACTGGCTCACAGTGCCGTCATAACCAACCCAAGATAACGTTCTTCTGCAGATTATGATCCAGTCTACAATAACAACTTAAAATACGTTTCCTCTCTCCCTGGCATTTTATTTCAAGGTATTTTAATCAGCACAAAGTTGTACTTTCTTGGACTTTTTGTTAGTGTTAAGAAAAAAGAAGATCTCTGACTAAAAAACCTCTAGTGACTTGCTTCCAAATCGGATTTGTACTGTTCCCATTCAAGACACCTATTTACATGAAATCTCTTATAGTTTCTCTGGCTGTATAAAATGCAGATGACACTGCACATCAGGCCTCTGTTTGCCTCTTTGCACAGACAGTCCAAAACAGTTTTCCTGATCTGTTTCAACTTGAAATGTTGTCAATATATGGATTGTCTTGCTTTCTAATTCAGTGAAAAATCTAGTTTTCCATTAGTCTGCCTTTCTAATTTTCGATACAGCTTTACTAAATGTAATTATTAAAGGCAGATTCAAGAAAGCAATTACTGAGCTACTGGTTTGCATCTCTGAAGTCTTAATAAGGAACAAGAACTTGAAGTGACAGAAGCACTGCAAAATCTGTAAATACAAAAATCCAACTATATATTTATCTTATTGGATGCAATACACAGAGGAAAAAACAGAGGGATGTGGAAAACGAATATGATCTCAACAAGTTTGGTCAACTATACAATTCTCTTATCCCAAATCTTACTATCACTGTGCAGTACATATAGAATTGCAAGAGATTTCAGAACTACTGCAGGAATACCTCTAGAAAGAGTTTTAAAAAACACAGCATCATATTAAGTGCAAGACCATAAGCAATGGAAAAATGGAATTTTACCCTCTTAATATGGCAATTTTCAAGGTATTCTGAAGGTTACAATACTCAGAGGGTTTATACTGGACTATGAAATACCAAATCTTATCAGTATTTGCAGTCAAATAGCCATAGTAAAGTAAAAGTGATTTTGTAAAATAAACTTAAGAAATTAATACAGATTAGACTCATTTAAAACTGAAAGTATCTTAAAACACAGGAAAGCACTATGTTGTCAGCATGAGAGCTCTTCTACTTCTAGAGATCTTCAGTAACCATTCTCAAGGTATTCTGAGTCCAGACATAAGACTGCAGTTGAAATAGCTTTCTTCTGTCTAATGACTTCCTCCCCCCCAAGTCAGTCATCGCCATTTCTCCCCTATTAAAAGCAGTCACAATGAGATCAGAGACAGAAGTCTCAATTAAAAACTATAACTTGACACCACTCTTTTTGCAGCCATTATTCTACGCACAAAACATTTCTCACTTGCAAAAAGAACAACACTTTGCCTGTGAGTTGATGAGTCAAATTAGAAATTAATTCAAAACCACTTTCTGATTCAAAATAAGAATCAGCCTACACAGAACATTTGCAGCAGCCTTCCTTTCATTGCAAAAGTTGCAAGTTCATCATATCCAGTAAATGAATTTAAGTATGCTAGAGAGCAGCAATTACTGATCCAGCATTATCTGCTTTGCGTTTCCCTGCATTTGTCACAAATGTATATGGGCAGATGAGCAACTAGCCTATTCCTCCTATATAAAACAAAGATAACTCACTCCAAATAATTAACAATATAGATTGTTAATTATTTATTAGGTAGGTAGAGGCAAGACCCAACACCTGAGAAAACAGGAATGCAATTAATTTACAATGTTTTTCCTTGGTTACTCTTAATACAGGTTCATGCCCTCTCAGAAAACCTGGTCTAATCCTTTCAGCTGAAGAGAGCTACTGCTAGAAATTCCTGTAAGAAAATCCATGGAGATGAAGAGGAAGTATGCTCCTGAAAGTCTAAAACAAATACTACAGAAGTCAGAATTCTGGTTCTGAGATCATGGGAGACACAGTATGAACATGGAAGTACCACAAGCAACCTCGCTGAAGACAAAATCTCCTCTTTAGCAGCAGGGGCTGCATGAAAAATTCTCAAGGCTGATCACAGCTGAAGCATCAAGCTGAATTCTGAAGCTTCCCTTCATACAAATTGCATTCCAGTGAGAGAGGAAAAAACATTTAAAGCATGTTAATCTTAATTTAGTCTGTGAAACCTCAACCCTCATCTTCTAAGCAGTTTTGCCAGAGGCCAGGAGAACAAGAATGGAAGGCTACCAGGTAACAGTGATTGCTGTTATAAATAGATTAAAGCACAGATCTCATGCTACTTCACATTACTAAAGCCAAGAATTTTTTTTTAAGCAGATTTCATTTTACTACTTGCTTTCTCTTCATAATCACAGCTTCCACGCTTTCCATCCTATGAAACAGCAACTATGGTAAGGACGTCTATGTTTCTTAAGGAGTAAATCAATCCTTAAGGCAAAAGGCAAATACTATGCTCTTTCTTCAACACCTTAAATGTCTGTTCATCTCCAAACACTGATTACAGAAACTTCCTCATTTCCCAGAAAACTGTGCCTGGAATTTGAGCTATAAGTTTCTTATGTTAAAATTGGAACAAAAATCAATTTCTAAATATTATAAATGCAAAACTGAATCCCATTAACCTCTTACTATTAACAGTTATGACAGCTGATGCCTTGTTGGAATCATGAAGTATAATAAAAAATTTCAAATAAAAATAAAACTGCTAAAATTGATCTAAAATTGATCACAGAGGAATACATCCGTTTGCTTTAATCCTCCATTGTCAGTTCTGAAAGCCTTTTCAGAACTTCTTCACAATTAAACTAAACCAAAACAAACAAACAAACTGACAGCACAACACTCCCAAAGCTTTGATCCTTGCTTCTCTAACAGAAACCTGAAGTTGCTGATGGAAGGCAATTATTTGATGAAAGAGTACGCTAACATGACTGGAGACTTTCCCCTGTATATTTCTGAGGAGAGTATTTTCAACACGTATTTAATCTTCCCTTATTTTAAGAGCAGGTAGGACCCAAGACTTAGTATCAAGACACAAGAATAAAAGAAGAGGTCATTTGTGAGAAGACCATTTAAAATACTTTGTCGTGTGCCCTGTAACACAAGAAGGCTTTTTTCTCTTCACTATTTTTGAATTATTTGACTCATGTACAAGCCACAATCATCTTGCTGCACGCTTACGGAAAATGAAAAATCTTGTCTGAAGCAATACCAAATCATTTATACACAGCAGACATCCAGCTGTCATTTCTGTCTATCCCAGCAGCACACCCCCTCCCACTTCTCTCTTTAGTCTAGGGGAGCTGTCAAGTTCCTAGTTTCTGACGTGTACTTACATCATTCAATGACATCTGACAGTAGTGAAAGGCCACAGAAAACTGCTTATTGATCACAGCAAAACTAGTTGACGGAACAGATGAGGTTGTATCACAGAAATGCAGCCACACTCAGGTGATGACATTTTGCTCCCTTGTATACAACCGCTTAATGGAATACAACTTCATTATATCATGCCACTAGTGCTTAAAGAATCGCACAGTTCTCATGAGTGTTTTGTCTATGCAGTGATGAGGACAATCTATCTGTACTGGTACCAATGTATTATTAACCCGATTTGCTCATGAACACTTGCAAGTTACCAGCCAATGTGTCCCGATGAATATACTAAGAGACACTGAAGACTCAATCTTGCCAAAATTTAATTGAGTTGACCTTTTAAAAAAAAGATGGAATTACCATTTAGGGAGCCAGATCTGCTCAAGATTTACTTCTGCAGAATACTGTGCTGCTTAGTAAAGACATTTTAAATGACCATTTTTGTGCTTGGGACTGGTACAGTTTCCCAATGGAAGGGATAACTGATCATTAGTATTTCAGAGGTTATTATATCAACTTGCATGAGAGTCTTTCAACTATATTGATTTAAATGCTGAAGAGTTCTTGGACAGCAACTCTCCATACACGCTGTCCCACAGTGCCCTACAGATAAAATATCCATTTTCTTATTTTTATTCCCTTCTTTTTGTCACCTTGAATAGAATCTTCCTATCAACGTAAACTTATTTCATGCAGAGTAATCTGTAAGGATGTAACTGTACAGACAGTCCTCACAGAATCTATGCTTATATTAGCTGTATAAATGAAAGACTCAAAGCAGTCAGGACAAAGTAAACTGCAGTGATTAAAAAAATGCCAGCATATTAACTGAAGAACTTTAAATCACAACATTCTAGGTTTAGGCTGATAAATGAATACAACTTAGAAAAACTCACTCATCATTTTATACCTTTGAGTGAGCAGAAGCAAGTCAGTCTTTGTTTCAAACAAGAAAAATCTAAGGGGGGAAAAGATGGTCCAAAAGTCATTCTTCATAATTGATAACTGTTTCTCAGCCTAAGTTAATCCATACACTTAAGTACTTATAATTGAAAACTGTCTTCAGCAAAGCAAAGCTATCGGCCACCTCACACACTCAAGAAATTACTTCTGTTTCAAGAGGAAAGAAATGAAAGACTCAGCTCTCAGAGGCATTTCCTTTCCCTTGACTTCGAACAAGCAGCATGAGACCAAAGGCTGACTAAATCAACGTCCCATGCAACCAAAGAAATGATGCTTTAAAAGTATCAGAGAAATGGAACTTTTAACAGCAGAAACAACTTGGACAATCCTATTTACCACATATAAACAACAAAGGAAAAAGATGGCAAGAGTCTTGCTGTGCTCTGTTTCATTGAATCACTCAAACTTCTCTCAGACAAAAAAGATTAATGGTAGCATGTTCTCTTCTTGGTGCTCTTGTAACATACGTACTGCAAAAAACCTAGAATAATTTTGCCCTGAGAATGAAGAACATCTTGGCATAAACTGAAATTTTCAGAGGCCATCTGGCTAAGGTTGAATCAACTTTCAGGTAAAGAACAACTACTTTTCCTATTCTAATGAAACTTCCCAATTTCTTCTCCAAGGGAGCCAGAGGAAAAGACGTACACGCAAAAAACGACAGCACTACACAGCTTTTCAGAGCAGCAGATGCAAGACTGCTTTTATTTTATTAACCCTGGCAAAACATCTTTTTCTCTTTTAGTTTTTTCTCCTCTCAGAAGGTGAATTAACCTCACAGAAACTCAGGAAGAATTTCAATGGGTGCTTACTGCCTGTAACTGAAAATTTCAGACAACAAGCTGATAGTTACAATGACTCAAAAATGAAACCAAGTATGGAATATTATCGAATGGCTTTCAAAAATATCTTCAACATTTTCACACATCTAGCTCAGCATACATCTAGCAATAACTCTGTCATCTCGGATATTATGGTTAGCTGTCAGCATTTATTTGCACATACACAAAACCATACATATTTAATACGTACAGATCTAAGGGGAAATGAATGATAAAAAAACAATTATGTATTCAACATTTGTGATGCTAAATTTCTGAACAGCAAATCCTCCGTAATCTTCATGAAGTTAGAGACCACTGACAGTATGGATGTTTTATGTACATTTAAGAATTATTTTATGTATATTTAAAAAGATTTTTAAAAAGTCATTGCAAAAATAAACAAAGAAAACAAAAACAAAGACTTTTTTTACATTTCTGCCAAAACATTACTGCATAAACTTTTATTTCTAAGAACTCTACAATATCAGGATGAATATCTTTAGACAAAGAGTCATAGACAAACTACATTTTGTCCTTTCCAAGTCTGTCTATACAGAAAACAGGAAATTCTCTTCATCTCAGTTGTCTGATACGCATAAATACGTGGGCACAAAGCCTCGACACAGATAGTGATGATGGCAGCAATTCATAACCACTTATGAAAAAAACACCAACCCAAACTCTCTTACCAAAGTGAACTTACTTTTAAATGAACACAACATTTAAACACAAATCTGACTTTGAATTCGAGTACAAAACATCTATCCAGAGGACAAGAAACACTCCTGCTTAGTCAGTGAACTTATTTTGAACCACCTGAAAAATCAAGGATATACTACTTTGCATTTATTCCCAATTTTTTCAGGATATACCTTATAGCAAGTTTTCTCAGGAAAAGCAAGAAGCCACGTACTTCTACTATAATAGGGTAGGAGCTAAGAATCCTGGAAATACAGACTGTATGACAGGCTGTTAACATATGGATCGATGAGGACAAGAAGAATTTGAAAGAGAATTACAATAAACACACTTTACTATTCCAGTCTTTAGATAACGTATGTTAACTTTCAGATGTGATAGCTACAACTTAATCTCTTTTACATTCAGCTTTTATTTTTCTAAGGCAATTGCCAGCTCCTAACTCCATCACGCAATAATCCAAATTATTTGCTCGAGTTTAGGACATTACTTTAATATTCCTTTATTTTATTACAGGAAAACATCCATCACGGGTATGTTTCTGTTTTAGAGGAGACAGAATACTTTTTCTTCCCTGTGAATGATTCACAGAAAGCCCACATCACTACATCTGACTTCAAAAGAAGAGAAACTGACTCTTTATGACAGGGATATATGAGGTGGGCATTTGCCCAAGCTATTGCTCAAAGCATGCCTGTAGCAGTATCATCACTTCTTTCCAGACAGGCACACTAAGCTGAAGCAGTGACTTTTGTTTTCCTTGTTTAACTCAATGGAGTTAAAGTCAAAGTCAAAAGAAAAAGAAGTACTTGCATTCATTATGTATCAGAGGTACCTTTCTTTGTTAGTGGAAAAATATAGATTTTAGTGCCATAGGCTGTTGTCTTAAAAAGGCTGATAATAAACTGAGAACCTAACATTTTAAAAAGGAATCCTGAAAAACATGTGCATGTGGTCTCAAAAACTTACACGTTACTTACATACAATAATTTACAGCTCCCTTGAATCCCAAAGCCTAAGACATGACAGCCTGCATCACATAATTGTACAACATCCCACCTAGGAAAAAGCTCTGAAAGCCTTTGCCTTGAAAGCACACAACTCATGATGGTCTACAAGAATTCTGCAATGTAGTCCCATCTTTCTTCTTTTTCCCCCCAATTTCACTTCCAACCTTCTTACTCTGCTCCTTGGTAAAACTAATGACTTTTTTTTTTTTTTTTCTTCACAAAATTCAGTGCACAAGCAGGAACCTGTCCTCCCTGTCTAGGCAGCTTCAGTGTCATCAACTAAACTCAGTTATATTACCAACAGTCTGGGCATGGAACTTTTTATGGTGGCTTTTTTTTTTTTGCCTTTTTTTTTTTTTTTAAGGTTAAAATAGATGAGTGTACATATGCATTTGAAAATCAAATCAGTTTAAAAGAGGTACAATCAGTACATCTATGACTGAAGAAGAACAGCTAAAGTCTATATCTATACAAAATCAGTAGATAAAGAATAGCACACCCATTTAAATCCACCACAACACTGTTGTGCTCAATAAAGTGACAAAATATTTTATACTTGCAGGATCCTGGAACCTGCTCTCTGTCTGAACACACAAATTTGGCTCCTGTCAACATAGTAAAAAAAAATATACTCTGGATATATTTCAGAGAGAGGTGGGTACAGGTTTCCTCCATGGATGAAGATGCAAAACTAATTCCCCACTGCCAAGTATCTGGTCCACCACACTGCTGTCTGAAAGCATCATTCAGGATGATTACATTTTGCATCAAAACTTTGAACCCATGGAAAGCATTATTCAAACTACCTTGGAATGAGTAGTTTTTTGGAAGAAAGAACTGCAGTTACAAGAAATAATACAATCAATTACCAAGCAATAAAACAGCCATTGTTACAACCAAACATTTCCTTTTAAAAGAACATGCAGTACTCCTCCAGTTATCACAACTCAATTATCATCAACTACCAGACTAAATCACATGTAGGTCATGTTGATCAGTATGTACAAAGGTAACTACTAGAATTACCTAACTAAAACTAATAATCGCAATTCCTAGCATGTCACCAACATATCTTAAGATGAAGCACAGCAAAATTTTGCCACATACTCATCTACTGGAGAGGCAGAAATATTCACATGTTCAGTTTTCTTAATTTTTGACAAATCTAGGTAATCTCACAGAAGGCCTGTTTCAAAGATCTGAAGAAATAAAAGCATCAAAATGTTTGGCTTAAGTGACCAGATCAACTAGTAGACTTAGAGGCAGAGGGAAAGCTGCTAGTCTTATAAGCTATAAGGATTTCACTGGAAATGCAGAGAACAAATATCACAAGAAGGAAAAAGCAAGTAATGTCATGCTGCTCTAAGGAATTCTTTCACAGAAGTAATTTTATTAGTTCAACTAACAGTTGTAACAAAATGTTATCACCTTATCAGAATGATTAAATTTTTTATTCAATTCCAATCAAGTATTTATCAGTCACTTGAAGACATCTCTGTGCCTGTAAGTTATCACTTTTTAGAAAACCTAATCAACCCAAATATTAATTTAGCAAAATAAAAAATACAGTGTAAACAGTGGTGTTCTCTTCTGCCAACTGTTTATCCCTCCTCCCAGTGCTATACAATGCCTAGTAAAGAGAAGATAGCTAAGGAAAAAAAGCAAAAATATTCTTCATTATAATGCCCAAACTACCAACAGAATAAAAAATGTCAACCACATAATGGAAAGAGATCATGCTTGTGCAGATCTTTCATTCTCTTGTCAGAGTGGAATGTGTGTAGAAGTGATCAGCACAAGTTTTCAGATGGTACTCAATTAAATCAAGCAAATCTCAGCAGGTACAGAAAAGCATGCAGCAGTACTACTAATAGCTTGCTACCTCTTTCTGCTCCAATCTGCTGTTATACCAGAATTTCAGAAATTAATCAGTTTGCTCCTGACAGGCAGGCTCTGGGTGGAAGTATTGTTACTACAGAGAAAACTTAAAAATACGCTCTTACTCTTCATCTCAGTTTCAACCAACTCCACATGGCTCTTCAGGCTTTTCTGCAGCAATCAGAGCACTGTGACTTGCCCAGACCTGAAACTGAACTCCCAGTTCCTAGATCTGAGATAGGGCATCAGAAGAGGGCAATTTTCCTGGAAAAGAGTGATTTTTCCATAGACCACTTCAGTGGAAGATTCTTAGTAGCTAAAACATATTTTGAGTTAAGGCTCCTCAGGATATATATGTGAGCTTCAACAAACACAACTGTAGCACAGAACAATGCCGCTACAGAAAACTCTGCTCTACGTTTAGAAGAGGGGATCAGGTAAAAGATATGAAAATTAACAGAGCAGTTGGATCCATTTAATTATGTGGAATGTATCCCTCATAGAGAAATTCCAGTAATTAAAGTAGTACAAGCAACAAAGTCTTCCCATTTCATTCAAAATTTGATAAATTATATTTACGAATACATCAAGATGTTTATGTCCATTCTATGTTATACTGAAAAAATTTCAAATCCTTAGCTATTCAAATCTCTAGAAAAGAGATTTTCCTTAATACAGCCAATACTGAAAAACTGGAAAGGATTGCCTTGAATTGACCATGCTGATGTTGCATGATTAACCAACAGACTTGGGCAGGATACTCTCAACCACCTATTTACCTTACAAATACACACTTCAGCAAGAAGCAACACATGCTTGATATCTTTCTACTGGAGTTGTTAAAAGTGGCCTTAAAATTTTAATTTCAAGTGAAGTGGAAGAAAACATCACTGAAGTATTTATGTAGTCCACAGACCTGTCTCATCAGACTTTCCAGTGTATTTTCAGCATTTCAGGGCACAGAAACATAGCAGATACAACCACAGCCACTTCCTAACCACTCATCTTTCTTCAAGTTGTGAAGTTTGACTCTTACAAAGTCAACTGAGATTGCACTAGGTTAGACTTCTTGTATTCAAGTGCTGAATGCTTTGCAGTTTTCCTTTAAAACATTAAGTACGATTTAAGCTTGGCACAGACACTCCCAACTCAAACACAGTAGAATAATGTAACAAATAACAAGCACAATTTTTTTCTAGGATTTATGGCTTCAAATATGCTAGCATATGCAATTAAAAAAAAAGTAATTAAAGTGACTTTACATACTTCCTAAATTCAATGCACAGAGTGACCCCTACCGGTCAGCGAGGCACCTGAGCAAAGATAAACCCGAGAGAAAACCACCCTTTCCAGAAATAAATCCACGTGAGTTTACACGGACAAACCTCAGCTAAGAGTATAATTACCTCGTTCAAGACACTGAATGATTGAGGCTAATAATTTTGAAGCAAAAATCCATCACTGTATTCGATGGAATTTTTAAAATTAAATTCTTTTTAATATAAATGAGAAAATAATCAAGAAAAGGACTTGTAAAGAACACTTAGCATATACCTGCATCTATGACTGAGAAGTTATTATTAAGAGTTTAAACTTCCCCCTCTAGAAAACCTTAAAAAATGCCTAGGAGGAACAACCTTTAGTCTACTGTCTTTAAATGAAAAATATATTTTTACTGTGCTTTCCCAACTAATACCAATTGCTACAAGAAGTCCCCATGAATCAGATTAAGTTTACCACTATTTATATTATACATAATAGAGGAAATCATAGAAGTATCTAACTATTTGTCTAAACATTACCTGCTTTAACACAGAACTAATAACCCAGATGACTAATAATGGATTCTGCAAAACACATATCACCTAATACCTAAATGTTATTCATTTAACAATTAAAGTCATAGGAGAAACAGTTCAAGATCTTAACAGTAATAGGAGTATGCTCACAGATTAATAAAGGAAAATACGGCTGTTTATATCAAGTATTGAATGCCCACTTCATTTTTTTTTTTTTTTAAATAAATTATATATTACATACATATACACATGAAAATTCAGCACTCAGCTTGGCTCAAAAGCAACCTGGAAACTATAAAGCTTGAACCAAGTGTGAATTCTCAGAGCATTTATTTGAACATCAGGCTTTTAAATAATGCACACAAAATTACAACATGAAGTGTACAAAAGATGAGACAAACTTTAGCCTTTGACTTAATTTCAGCTAGGATTAGTGCCAAGAATCTGTGTAGGTGGTTCTGGAAGTAATGTCTCCCATTTATTTCCATGGAAACTACAAGTTACAAAGAGCACAAGAACACTATTTGATAGAGCAAATTCTCAGCTACAAAACACAATTTTTCAACAGTCATTGCCACTAACTATGGATTTTCACCAGCAATGAGCAAAAGCCTGAATGCTGCACACATGCATAAAAATCCGCACCAGTGGAGTTGATCACTGTCACCACTGCTGCAATGCAGCTCCATCCCTCATGTGCTACAGCCACTGTTTGGTCTCCATAAATGTTCAGCAAGCATTTATGTATGTCAGTGGGTGCCAGAGTTTCCACATCGGGGAATTCAGTTCCAGCCTTTTCCTTCCTAGGCTCTTCCAGATCAGAGTGCCCCTCTACTGCCAGCTATCACACAGCAACAACACGTAATGGAATACTGGTGGGAAGGCTCTCCTGCCATACCATCACCATCTGCCTCTGACATCAAAGCCCAAGAGAATAAAATAAGAGGCATTACTTTTGGAGTAGGTCTCGAAATAAAAAAGCAATGCTGATTTCCACTCCTAAAGGAAACCTTTGCCGAGAAAGCTGAAGTAACAAATAAAACTCCAGCCTCCTCTCACTGTTCCAAAATTCCTGCAAAGTAAGGGGAATATTCTGTAGTTACTGCAAATTTCCACATCAACCCAGCACTGCCCAATACTTGTTTTCTGTAAGCTCCCAGTATGAACATTACCACTCCCAGCAGCTCAGGACTAGCTGGGACCTGGAGGCAAAAATCAAGACCTCTGAACTTCTCAGTGGTCACAGTCTGGCCTTTTTCTGACCACTCAAAATTGGTGAAGGGAACAATTGCAACCAAAAGATGTTTTTAGAATGCGTTCAACCAGTGCTAATTTAGCATACTAAATCCCTAGAGTCTTCAACAGAAGCTCCACATTTTATAGAGATTTTATTTTTGGGACCCATATTTAAATATTTACAACACTACACAAAGGAGAATAAAAGAAAGAAAAAAAAAACAACACTGACATGCTATAAAACATTTAAGAAGCCTGTAACTTGACTTTTTTTTTTTCTTCAAAAACTATACACTGAACTTTGATACTATTTCACTGAAATGCACAGAGCACTACAACATATACTGTAAAAATATAAATTTAGCCATTATTAGACAATAAAAATATAGCCAAAGAACACTAAGCTTAAAAGTTACACACTCCAAAGTCAGAAAATTAAAGAAATTATGCTGTCCATGTACAACTGCCCAGCCAGCTACAATACCAGACATACTACTACATCAGTAAGCTGTTCTGATCAAATGATGGCCTTTTACCTGTTTCTACTTCCAAAACCTGATCTCTGCATGACAGTGCAAACCCACATGTGACTGCAGGGATGTGAGAGCCTATTTGGCAAATTGGGGGATTTCCACACCACTCCTTCTCAAAGCACGTCCTTGTGGTAAATTGTCTGTTTTGCAGATTTGAATGTCCAAAGAAGTATCTCTCCAGAAACAGCTATGCAGTTGGCACATACTGAACTCTGGAGTAAAAACCACTCTTGATGACCTGCATACATAACAGTAATCAAAATTAAATCTTCTGTCTTGCCAGATCTCTCAAATAAGTCTGTGCTGAAGTTGTTCTCAAGATAAAAATTTAATAGTGTTCTAGTTAAGTGCACAGGTGATCCAGCAGTGAGCCCTCCAAGCAGCTGACAGTCAGAGGATATCAGCCACTACACAAGCTACCTAGCTACTCCCTTGTCTTTCCTGATAAGTTGATCAATCGCTTTCCAATCTCTTCTGTAAATCTGTTGGAGATTTGTAAATGGAATTGTGTTTCAACATCTACAAGCTAGGAACTAAGAACTGTTTTAAATGCAGGAGGTAAAAAGGGGCTTCCATCATACAAATTTTGCAACTGAGGACTGAGTAAACACTGACTCTTTTTGTCTGCTTATCATTCTGCCCAGAATAACTTCACTGTTACCCTGAGAAACACAGGAATTGCCTGCATGAGATACAACGAATAAAGACCTTTTGTCTTAGTCACCATTCTTGCTAATAACAGTGATTCTGAGCACTTCTGATTTGGTCAGCATCAAACACTCTGCCAGCGCCAAGGATAGCTGTGAAAGACAAGTGCTTTCTTAGTGTTTAGACCAGAGGCACATCATCATACTGCTATACATCCAATATTTGCATCAGGTCTTCTGTTTTAAAACACTAGCCCTGTAGGAATTGCAGAAGATTCTTTGATCACTTCCTTGGTGTTAAGGGGGAAAAGCTACATCTAAAAATCAGCAACAAGTAAATTACTAACACCAAGAATACAGTGAAGCTAAGCTACCTGGATGTGTCTGACTGCAAACAGCAAAAGGGAACTGGAATGGCAGATACCAAAGTGCTGTTTTATTGCCTCGTTCTACATCTCTGAGATATGGCAAACTATAAGGTCCAAGGTTCAAATAAGCATACTAGTTTTCAACAAAAGGCATACAGGGTTGTATAGTATCTTTATGAATATAAAGATGTTATAATTATGAAATAAACAAGAGAGTTTGGCAAAGCAGATTATAACAACAAAAAGAGAATAGATAGAGAGCTTACCCGCATCCTGGGCTTGTTAGAAAACTCCAGAGGAGGGATCTCCAGAAGAGATCCTTCCCCACTGGTGGTCAGCACTTAAATAGGTCTAGGAGAGATGCAGCCAGGCTCCACCCCTTCTGGCAGCACAGGTGATTTGCCTTCACCTGTGCTCCCAGGGCTGACTCTTTGCTCACCTCAGGTGATCAATCAGAGGGTCAGGCCGTGATTCAGCAGTTCCCATACAAGGGTGAAGCAGACAAGAATTTCACCAGAGACCATGACATAGTGCCTCCTGCATTAGGTCAGAGAGAAGGTCTGCACTAGTAGGGAACATGTAAGAAACATCACTCAAATCAGACAGCACTAACCTTTAAGCACCAAAGCTAGCATTGGCAAGGAACAGCGCATCCATGAAGTCAAGAAGAGGTAATTGATAAATGCAGTAACCAAATGCAAGATTAGATCATATCTTCAGTACCTTCTGCAGATAAACATATGCAACGCAGCAACAACAGTCACTGTCTCAATTCCCCCTGAAGTACTCTCTTATTCTTAAAAATATAACTCTCTGATCAACTTCTGAAAATTCTTGGTAGCAAGTGGCACACGCTATTTGAACTTTGTTCTGTAAGTTCTGTCATTAGGAAACCTGAAGTCTCATAACTTCCAAATTTGAATTGTTCACCTCCATGCCCCATCAGATGAGACAGGACTGAGGTGGAACACACCTGTTCTTTCAGGTGTTAACTCTAGGAAAGGCTGCTGCATGGCTTTCCCATTTTATAGAAACATGCCAGTACCCTTTCTTTTTTAACAAGTGAGGGCAAAGGGCTGTACAAGTGTTGGACAACCAGAGCTGCATCAGCCCTCCTGCCACTCCTGTCCCGATGCTGCTTTGTGCTTCATAGGCAAGCCACCAACCCCCCTACCTCCTCCTAGGTTGGCCACTTGGCAATCTGAGCACTTTATGGTGGAAATTATATACAAGAAGACATGCTCTGAAGTAGGAGTGGCAGCAAATTTTTGTAGTTTCTTGATTAGCTTGAAGATTGATAAATTTTCCCCAGTGGTCTGTATCTGCCTCACTGCTATGTATGTACACAGTTAGACACAGATACATTTAGTCCCATTCTTGACTGTTAACCATTTTTAAGTTTGAAGTACTAAAGAAGATGTATTTACTGAATAATATTAGTGGTGTTCAAACAAGGAAAAACATCTGATGTAACAAGTCTGCTTCAAAATGCAATGCTACTTAGGAACAGAAAGAATGGCTATCCCACAGGAAGACCTTCAGCAAACTAAAGACATTTCTTTTCCTGCCTAGAGAGACAGAGCAGCTCATGACTATTTCAGCAACCATGCCACTATGAGAATCTCTAGCACTTCCAAAGGGAGAAGAACAGGGCTACTTTGGATGAACTCTCAAGAGTTGTTTTAATGATGCATATCTAACACAACAGCTAGCACAATGCTTTAAAAAAAATAAAAATCATACTACAAAAAACCTCCATGAAATAAAAGCAAAACATTTTCAAAAGTTGGTATACCTCAGGCTGGAAAAGAACTTTTCCTTCTTTCTGTGTACAGTATGAACAGTGGGCTCTGGCTGTAGCCCAGAACTTCTCTAAGAAACTGTGTAACACAATAGTATTTTTCAGAATATATTTAGAACAGAAAGGGAAAAAATGCAGGCTCACTGGAACATTGTGCTTAGCTAAACAAAACTGCTAAAAACTGTTGAAGCTGAAGGGGGAAGGAAAATGGCAGACCTGCACAAATTTGCTAGCAGGGTGCTCAGAGTTACACTGCTGTCAGGAATTCCCTAGGTGAAACAAAAAAAAAAAAAAAAAAAAGGATTGTGCTCAAGCATTTTTATAAATTCCTCAGAGATGCCATGAATATTAATAAGAACATTTTTTAAAACAGTTTGTTAAATATTAAAGCATGGTCATGTATGCCATACTAATGTACAACAACTGATTAAAATTTGCCCTTCCCACAGGACTCAGTAACACAATCTTTTTTCTGCTCTTCAGAGAAATTCTTGTTAACCCAAACTAACATGTTCAAAATAACAAGATTCAAGGATCTGGCAGTTTTTTAGAACAGATTACTGACATGGTTTTGAATGTTTCTCAGATGAAATCACTAACATTAACACCTTCACATTAATCGATTGGTGTCAGCAGAATTCTGGTGAGCTATGCTGCAGGCTCCAACACAGAAGCAGTAATCAATTTAGGAAGTCAGCTGAAAAAAAAATGATGCAAAGATCAGAGTTGTCAATGGCAAAATAATCTCATCTCAGTGGTGTCAAAAGAAGAGTAAAAAAAGTCACACGTTTCTTTCATAATGAAACAAAACTACTCTAAACAAAGGTTTAATTATCCAGCAAGTCACAAATAGCTAATTAAGATCTACGAATAAATTCTTCTGAAATCTATATTCTAAATCATATTTATCCAATTTCACATCAGATACATTTTAGAACAAAGTGTACAATCCTTTTTTTTTTTTTTTGTAAACAGCGTTGAAGATCATAACTCCTAAGAAATACAGTGATGTTGTTTAGACACTACTAAATCTCCAAATAATTAATACTTGGTTAAACACTGAGGAAATAAAAATGGAATGAATACAGTTTACTCCACAGAAATTACTGAAAATTTTTACACCTAAGTACTGCCCTCCCCTGCCCGGGCATGAAGGAACAAAGCCACAGATTCTTTGTCTTCGCTTTCCATCCACTAACAGCTCTTAAGCACAAATAATGTTTCTTTCTTAAGCTGCTAAATTCTTGGCTCTGCTGAATTAGCAAAGGAGTTCTTCCCCAGCAGAGTATTGAGAAGAGGGGTGTTAAATACTACTGAAAATAGGGTTCCCATTTCTCCATACTCTCTGTTTGGCTATCACCATCATTAGAGCTCAACTATGTTACATGCCACAGAGAGCTACCTGACACAATCTGTACTGCATTCTTTACCTTCCACAAGCAAACCATCAGAATCTATTAAAATTACTTTGTGCCGATAGCACTAGAGACATGACAAATCACAGGCCAAGAGTCAGATACCAAAGAATGTGTCTCAGGGCATTGGGGCCAGGCCCATTTGCAAGCAAATGATATTGCGTGAAGCTGGCATGCTCAGTGCATGACAAACTGATGCAATTTCAGCACTGTCGGAGAAAGTGGGTGAGATTTCTCTGATGCTGGCTATGGTCAGTGTACAGAATTGTGCAGAGTTCCCAGATTTAAATCACTTGGGGCTGAGAGGGCTTCACTTGACAAGCCACAAATAATTACACTACACTCTTTCTATTGTACTCTATTATTTTGCCTCTTATCTGTAAGGTTTGAGCACTCACGAACAAGCAAGGTCGCTTCTATTTTGACCATGATGCAACAAAACATTGCTCTTTTCTGATATGATAAATAAAACACGGCCCTGCAGACAAAACATTTTTATCAGGTCCATTTTCCACTTCTATAAGCAACAACAACTTTGGGAGCTTGTTAGCTGAGTAGAGGTTGGAAATAACCATGCAGGCAAGTTCATGAGCTTTTCACTTAGGAGTGTGATGCAGCTATCTCGTTATAGTAAAATCTCATTTGAGAAACAGGGCATTAAGTTCTTAGCCCTTAACAGATAACAGTTATATCTGTGATTACCTTAAGCAAGCTTTTACCCCCTTTCAAATCAGCCATTTTTGACAATTCAGTTGGCAAGTAGCATGCATTAGTTGTGAGTGTGCAGCATGTTGCTGGTTCCTTCCCAGGCCCCAAATCTATTTCCAGACTGAAGTAACTCCATTTTCTGTGGAAGTCCACAAAATGTGTTATTCAAACACCTAGGCAGCCAAGGAAGTTTGGCATGAGCAGTATTATCTTGACTACTGGATTTAAAGAATAATGACATTCATGATTATATCCACATAAGAAAAAAAAAAAAAAAGAGGAACTAAAGGGTAAACAGAGGTGCTCCTGACTAAAACAACTAAATTATAGTCACCTTTTCCTACTTCACAGAATACTCAATTTTTAGAGAAAAATGCCTTCTTTTTCCCATGGACTGGGAAATCAGACATACTTCAGATTTTCAAATTACCAACCAGATAGTAATCCTTTTTCTTTTTTTCAGTCTTAAAACTGTTCAGAGGTTTTCTAAAGCTGAAATTAGCATCTAATAGTAAATGAAAAAGTCAAATGTGAATACTAAAATGCGTGTAGAGACAACATGCTTCCAAGAACTGTTTCTGATTCCTATTAATGCATTCCACTTACATTTTCTTTCCATACAGTAGCAATTACATGCTAAAAGGCAAAGAGAAAATACTAAAAGACCTCTTGACTGAAAGCAGTGAACTTTAAATATCCTCTCCTACTTTCTCTCTAATTCAGGCCAAAATAAAGATTGTCTTCTGTACAGAGGACTGTAATTGTCTTCCCTTAACATTCCTGGCAAGTTCTCACCAAGTTCTTTCTTAAAACATTTAAAAATGTTCTTTCCCTTTTCTCAACTGATTTGAAAAAAGTTTAGCAAAACACAGAAGAAAGAACTTTTTGCCAAGGGAAGGCAGAACTGAAAATACAAGAAAACCATATTGTGATGTACAGGGGAGATACAGAAGACAAAATACGGTATATTCAGCCCTACTTCAGAGTATACTTCAGCTCTGTAACCTGTGTAGAACAGTACTTCTTAAAACACTCACATGAAATGGGAAAAAGAATGAAACACTACCAACCACCTTTTATGTGCTTGGCATAATGAACAGCCTCTGATATTTTCAGTTCAATACAAAAACAGATGCTCTGACTCTGTACTGCCCTTCCAGGCTCCCACACTATGACTTAAAATCAGAAGCTAGGTCTTGGTATTTTACAGGCAGAACAGAACTTCAATTAAAATTTAACGTTTAAATGTTCTCTGATACATGTTTAGAAATAGAAGGTTTGGGAATTTCATGTAGCTTATGTTGTTGCAGAATACATTTTTTCTTCAAATTTGTAAAATATAGAAAGGCAATAGACTATTACATTTTGTGGTTCTATAATGTCACAGAACCGAGCTCCAAATCTGTTTTACAGTTATGCAGCATTCAACTCCTGATCTGTTTTATGCTGTTTTCCCTGAATAGCCATTTCATCACAGCTCTCAAACAAAGCAAATATGAAAGCAAATGACATTAGTACAAATCTATTACTGCTTTAATTTATGACTAAAATGAAGACACGTTTCTTATGTTTCCATGTCTCTAAAGGACAATAAAGTTAGACTGTAATTATCATCACAGCTTGACTGCAAAGCAGATGTGAGACCAAGTAGCCCTCTTCCTGGAAAGGGCTTGATTACTGAGTAACAAGAAGGCCATCTAAACCCAAAGAAACAGAGGAGGCTTGTGGAAGAGCAGAAGTAAAGGCACTTAGCTGAAGTGCATATGGTCACTTTTCATAAAAGCAGTTCCAGTAATCAATACAAACTTGTTGATGAATTGATTATTTCACCATACAATCAAGACTTTCTTTGTCCTTACGTAGGAGGTGATAGGAAAGCTTTAGATTTCACTATTTTCCAATTTGGAGATACTGCAGCACATGAGCACCTTCTGCTCCAGTTCAAACAGCAGAATCAATTTTTAAAAAGCGAATCAATTACAGGGCAAGATAAAAAATATATAAAATAAAATAACAGAGATCAGTAATCCTTATCTCACAGTTTTCAGGCCGCACTGGTGGGAATAAAGACCATCCTAACTCTACACTGTTTCCAATACACAAGTCAAAGCAGTCAAACGCTAATGCTACACTTAGGGACAGGCACTATTTTTCACAACACCTCACTAGCATACAGTTGCCACCAGCACGGTAATTCCTCTCAAGCAGGAATTTTCATACCATGCAAGCGATCTAACAACTGCCACCTAGAGGCCACGATCTTAACTGTGATTCACCAACACAGATCCACCAGGGTGCCCAACCTTTTGGCTTGCCTGGCACACGCTGAATAAAGAGGAATGAATTCTCTCTGCCTGCATTCAGGCAGGTCACTGCAGAAGTACCGCTGTCTATTTCCATGGAAATGACAACCAGGAGCAAAACAACAGTACCTGATTGAGCAAATCCTCAGCTACAAAACATTATTTTTCAATATAGTCACCATCATAAACTACACATTTTCACTAGCAATGAACAAGAGCCTGCATGCCATGCCTGTAAAAATCTGTACCAGAAGTAGTGACCATTTTTGCTGTCACCACTGCTGAACAGCACCGACTCCCCTCACTGTGCTCACATCCACAGTCTGGTCTCCGTAAACATTCAGCAAAGTGTTAGTCAGAGATTTTTGATGAAATTTCACTCTTCCTTTACGCTGTCCTTCAAAACAGCCCCTCCACCTGAGCTGGAGGCACCCTAAAGCAACTCAATGGGTTTCCTGCACGTTTTTGGAAGTGAGACTCCTAAGGATGGGATGAAGGCTCCCCTCTGCCAGCTGTGCAGGGATAGAGGACAGACCTGAGCACGGAAAGTGTCCTGCCCCCATTTCTGTTCCAGCTTATTTCAAACCCTTGGAAGTATGCAAGCATCTTTTTCACGCTCCAAGTCCTTCATTTAAAACAGAATAACATGCAACATGTGTTAGTTTACAAAATGTGAATTGCTTATAGCACTGTATATAAGTAGAAATAGTAAGACTAACGCAGACTGTTCCAGGAAAGAGTATCCTGCAGGTAGGATATTTGTCATCAGAAAATCCCAGGACAAACAACTTGTTAAAAGACTTCATACACTTACCCTTTCATTTCCCACTAAAAAATAAAATGTCCCCTTCAAAGTAAATGACAACACTTCTGCTTTGTCATCAAAATCTTCTTTCACGGGGCTCTACAAAATGCAGTTTTAGTCTTCCTCAAACCACAGAAATCTAAAACTTGACATGAAGTGAAAATGAAAAGTTGATAGATTTCCTCACACAATTATTGTAAAACCGTAACACAGAACGATGTTTGCTGACAGTAAGAATGCAGTCACTGGAAATCCTACACTGATGCATCTCCACAGGGGCACTTAACAGAAGCACTTCCACCAACAGACAGCACAGCATTCCCAACACCAGGCCCCTGGGTCAACCAGCTTCTTTAGCTCTTCTCAAGAGATTTTTCTGCAACTCATCCCAGAGTCCTGAGGGAATTGGCTGATACAGTCACCAAGTCATTCTGAACAGTCATGGTGGTCAGTGAAGACCCCGATTTCAGACTTAAAGAGGGGAGATACAGGTTGGATGTAAGGAAGAAATTTTTTACGTTAAGGGTGGTGAGACATTGGAAAAGGTGGTCCTGAGAGCTGGTGGATGCCTTGTTCCTTGAAGACACTCAAGGTCAGGCTGGTCCAGGCTCTGAGCTCCTGATTGAGCTGTAGATGTCCCTGTTTAGAGCAGGGGAGTTGGACTAGATGACCTTTAAGGATCCCTTCCGACTCTGACAACTGTGATTATGCTCAGCAAATGTGGATCAAGACTGACCAAGCTTTGTCCTCAGTGGACTATTGAGTAAGAAACACAATGTGGTCACTAAGCTGCACCATAAGTAAAGTTTCATTGACTTCCTTCCTATTTGTGAATTCCAAGACTACTAAGATTTAAAGATAATGTCTCTAAGAATCACTGAGGTCTATATATTTAGCCTCCATATAAGAAATCCTTTAATTGGGCAACCTGGTCTGGTGGTTGGCAACCCTGCACATAACAGGGGGGTTGAAACCAGATGATGATCATTGTGGTCCTTTTCAACCAAGGCCACTCTATGGTTCTATGATTCTAGTAATCAAAACACTCCTTCAGTGCAGATAAAGCTTACAGACTCACAAAAACACCCAACGTACTTACCAAGCAAGTTGTACAACTCCAAGAGCGATTCTGGGAGTAGTAATAAAGTGTTAATTAAAAACGCAGTAAGCACATGTGTCAGTCAAGTATGACCTCTGCTCTAGGACACGTTTAAACGTATGTCACCTTGACCAGCAGTACACCACTGTAAAAATTTTTGGTCAATATAAATCAAACGTACAATAATATATTCAGTAAATTTCCTAGCATTTGAATCAACATTAGAAATCTAACCAGTATTTATTATTCTGTTATTGACAAAGGGAGCATATTTAAATGATAACAAGAACACACGGGTGTCATTTCGAAGTTAAATTGTTCCCTAGGGATATCCTTAGTAAGCGTCTACATTTAAAGGTCATTCACTGCCAAATTATGAACAATTGTTGCATTTATTAGCATAGGCTCAATAGTTTGGAAGCTAGTGTCATCAATTTAAACTGACAATGAAATCTAATTGTCCACAAGGAAAACAGACGTTTTCCTTACTCTGTTGCACCACTTTACATATACACACACACAAAAAAAAGCAGATTTTTCTGGGGAAAAAAAAAGCTGTCGTAGTTCTGCAAAAGAGAAGAGCATTCTAGCATGAGCCCCTGAAATAAAGACAGAAGGCAACCAGCTCTTCATTTGCTCTGTTGAGCAAGCACCACCTCAAGTGTTGCATTGCAGACTTTTTCTTTATTTGTACTCCTTTCTTTCCCTGAATCAACCTGGAAGCAAAACAGCAAGTTGATATCAAGCATCCTCACAGCAAAGGATGAACACTCTCGTTTGCAGGTAGTGCGACGGTGGCAGGATGAGTATGAGAGAAAACAGATCCTGCTCTGACAGATAAGAAAGCAGAAGGCCAGAATTGCCAGGGAAGCACTGTGAGCCTGCAGAGCCACTCACAGCACGCAGGAGGCCACCACCACCACCATGATCAGTAACGCCTCTAAAGCCCTCCTTCACTGCAATGGCCCCTTGATAAGCACAGAGCACAGAAGACCTCCTGGCACACTGCTAGCAGGGAACCCAGCAGAACCATCTACATGCCTCCAGTTCCGTCATGCACCAATTAATCACATTGCCTCTGATTATTCTTTGCTTTAGTCACAGCAGGGAGCAAGTTACCACCTGTCTAAGATCAGCTGTGTTAAGCAGCCCATTTGTGAACATCATCATGCTGTTCTAAAGGTTAGTAACATATGCTAGCTTGATGGCATAAAATAATTAAAATCTAATTACATTTAATAGAAAAAACATCATTTACTCAGGTATACTACAGAGCTCCAGGATAGCAACCATCTCCTTTCATTTAAAGGCTATATTTCAAGGAGATTCAGTATGTAACAGCATTCCTTTCTTCTCTTATCTCAACTTTTCTAATTCATCACACCTAATAGCTCAGAAGTGGTGAAACATCTACTTAATCACAAAGACTTCAATACTCTGCAAAACCCATACTTTAGAGCACAGCTCTGAATACTGACCCCACAGTAGGCTGCCCCAAAAAGAAGTTACATGGTCTGAACTTTTGACATATTTACATATTCCAACTCTCCAGGTGAAATTTTTGTTCAACAAAAGATAATTGTTCTGTTACTTTTTCCTATCAAGGAAATCTCTCTTCCTATGAAGTATCTTCCTACCTCGAACAGAGCTCTCATCAACCTCAGTTTTGCTGGAAGGAGGGTTTATGGTGTCCTCAATTGCATCAGCCATGAAGTTCAGCGCTTGGTATAATACTTAATCTGTTTATGTAGATGGCTCCATAAGTAATGCCTCTTATTTATTTCCAAGGAAACTACAACAAAGAGCACAGTAACACTGTTTGATAGAGTAAATTCTCAGCTACAGAACACTCTTTCAACACAGTCACCACCACCAGCAGTGCATTTTTGGCAGTAATGAACAAGAGCCTCCACACTGAGATCATAATAATATGCATTAGTGAAGATGACCCACTGTTTCACAACTGCTATAATGGCTTTGGTGCAATGAAAATGCTGCCCACACAATCCATCACCCACTGGCTGAACAGACAGAAGTCAGACAGCACCAAATCCAGACTATAGAGTATATGTGGCAGGACAGTCCAGCAAAAGGTTGTCACCATGCTTCATAGTCTTCAGGCTGGTACGAGGCCTGATGTTATCATGCAGCAAGAGAAAGGTTTGTCTTCCCTGGCATTACTCTGGAAGTTCAAGCCTTCAGCTTAGTCAGCATCACAATGTAGTGGTCTGAGTTGAGAGTTTTTCAGGTTCCAGGAAATCCACAAGGTTCATCCGTTTCCTGTCCCACAAGACAGTGCACATCGCTTTGCCCCCTGAGGGCTGCATCTTGAACTTTCCTTTCAATAGGGAATTCAATGTCACCACTCCATGGGCTGCCATTTTTACTCTGGCTTTTAGCAGTGATACCACATCTTGTCAGTGGTAATAATGGAATCCAGGAAACTGCCACCTTCATATTGCTTCAATAGGTCCTGACAAACGGTGCTCTTTCTGTTTGTCTGTGAGCATGCATGGAAGCCACCTGGTGCAAATTGTGTGATATTCCAAAGTACTCACCACAGTTTCCAACACACCGAAGCCTGACATTCAGCTCCATATACAGCTATCTGGTTATAATCTGCCAATCTGAGTGGATGAGCTGATCAAGACACTCTTCATTTCATGGTGTGACACTTGTACGTGGCCATCTGGAATGTGGCTTGTCTTTCACATTACTGTCACTACTCTGAAACACACCACCCACCCCTCGCTGTGCTCACATCAACTGCTCAGTCTCTTTAAACTTCAGCGCATGTCAAAGAATGTCAATGGGTGCCACTGTTTCTGCATGGAGGAATTCAGTTCCACATATTTGCTTCATATGCTCTTCCAATTCTGTCAGACTGCCTCTCTGTTGCCATCTGTCACATGGCAACAACATGGAATGAAATATTGGTGGGAAGGTTCAGCCTCTACTGCCATATCACCACCATCCACCTCTTACATCATGCGCCAAATCATAAAATAGGAGGCAGCCCTCATAGTAAAACACCATGTCATTATTAGGACTGACTTCCATCTTCTCTGCCACAAGTATGCCTGACACAGGGGAACTCTGCCTATGCATTTTAGTATGGTTTCATATTCAGGTAAACCCTAGAACTGATCCAACTGTTTACAGAATTGTTTTTTTTCAATGTGATTTTGTATAGAAATTCTGGCCCATCATGTGATTGAAGAGGTAATGTAATTACACAGGGATTATCATCCATCTCTACTGAGCTAAAAGCAGGTTTCAGTTGCGTGAGCTTCAGTCATCATTGCTGATTAGAAAATAACAGTGTTGTAAAAATTTTCACTTTCAAAATTATTTTTATGGTTTCTGGATAGTTTCATTTCTGATTTTCTCTGATGCTTACACAGCTTGATGCACGTAAAATTAAAAAACAGATCATCTGGATAGCAGGATTCAGGCTGCAAACATTCAAAAAATAGTAACTCAAATAGTAAAAATATATATTGCTGTAAGAAAAAAAAAAAAAAACCAACGCTTTATGTGATATGCCTAACTTGCACATCCTTCTGTCATTTCAACCAACCAAGGGACACTTATTTGACAGAATCACCAAAACATAGAATAGCCTTGGTTGAAAAGGACCACAATGATCTTCTAGTTCCAACCCCCTGCTATGTGCAGGGTCGCCAACCACCAGACCAGGCTGCCCGGAGCCACATCCAGCCTGGCCTTGAATGCCTCCAGGGATGGGGCAAACACAACCTCCTTGGGCAACCTGTTCCAGTGCATCAACACCTTCTGTGTGAAAAATTTCCTCCTAATATCTAACCTAAACCTTCCCATTCCCCCTTGTCCTATCCACCCTTGTAAACAGCTGTTCCCCCTCTTGTTTCTACTCCCCCTTTAAGTACTCGAAGGCCACAATGAGGTCTCCCTGGAGCCTTCTCTTCTCCAAGCTAAACAAGCCCAGTTCCCTCAACCTTTTTTTCAAAAGGGATGAGGGACATGCTGGATTCCATTGACTCTGCCTGTTTTAAATATTCTACCATGTTTTAAAGATGATTTCATACTCCTAAATCATGCTGCAGGTCACCACTTGCACTCAAGCTTAACAAAGAGGCAGAAACGTGGTTGTGGTCACACTTCCATCTGCATGCATCCAAAATGGTCTGCAAGGCTGAACTATTCTGCAGGCCCGGACATCTCCTGCTCATGCACACACAGCACTGCACATCCGCCTCGGCCCTTGGCACAGGACTCGCTCGGTGCCACCGCAGATCTCTACGGAGGCCCAAGCAGGAGGAGCACCAGCCGTGGTACTCACAGACTGTTGGCCAAACACAGGCAAAATGCTGCCGAAGGTCTCAGGTTTGTCTGGAGGCTCCGCGGCAGAAGATGATGACCGAACCGTCAGCCGAGGGGAAGTGCAATGACGTCCCTTACTCGCATCGGCTTTGATTTAATCGACAAGCGCTGCGTCGGCAGCGGCACGGAGCCGAGCGCAGAGCGGTCAGAACCCGCACAGCCTGGCACGGTTCTGCCCGTGCCGAGAACGCGGAGCGGCACACATCGGGCGGCAGGAGGGAAGCGCTCCACGTCATTCACCTACACGGAGCCGCTCTGGGGGACGCGATTCCGAACGAACGCACGTGAGGAAAGAAGCCGGCGCCGCCTGCTTTCTGCAGAACGCTCCGAGGCGGCGGCCGCTGCTGGAACCCGCCGGAACGGGGCTGCTCCCCGGACACAGCGGTGCCTTCGGCCGCGGCAGCACGCCCGCCGGCCCGGCTCCCTCCCTCGCCTCCCCGCCCGGACGAGCCCCCTCTGCCCCATCCCAGCGCGACCACCGCAGCCTCAGCCGGCCGGGTCGCAGCCCCTCGCGGGCGGGGCGGGCCTGGCCCGGCTCACCGTGTAGCCCCGCTCCAACTCGCTCTCCTCGTAGCGAAAGGAGGGGATGTACACCTCCATGGCCGCCCGGAGACCGCACGCCGCTCCGTCGCGCTCAGGCCCGCGGGCACCCGACGAGCGCCGCCGCCGCCGCGGCCATCTCTGGGCGGCACGTGACTCCGCGCACGTGACACCGCGCGGGGTGGGGGGCGGGACGGGACGGGACGGGGTGCGATGGGACGGGCGATCCGGGTCTGACGGGGTTAGGCTCGGTGCCAGAGGGCGCTTAGAATGGAAGAGAAGCTTAGCGCTGAGAACAGTTGCCTGGATGACAACGCTCAGTCCAAAATATAACGGAAGAAATCGGGTTCTTCCCGAGAAGAGCAGGAGCTGCCAGTGATGGGCAGGGTGGCTGCGGCCGTGCACTGCTCCCTTACAAGCTTGTACCTGTGGGGCTCAGAACCACGTAGCTTTAGGGCGCAGAAGCACGTACCTGTAGGGCCCACACTCACATACCTGCAGGGCTCACACTGATGTATCTCCAGACATCAGTGCAGCACCTGCAGGGCTCGCAGCACCTGGAAGCACAGCAGGATGACAGCTGCAAGCTGTTTTTATCTCCATTTCTCCATGTTTGTACTGCCAGATAAATTTAAACGTGTTTTTCTCTAAGCAAAGACCTGTGGCTCAAAGAATTCGATACAAAATAAAATAGTTTACTAAGAACAAGAAGGAAAAAAAGCTCCCGTACAATGTAAGTACCTATCATTATTAAAAGTGGTGTGAAATCAAAGCAGTGTGCTGCTATGTGCTGCTCCTGCTGCTGTCAGGATAGCCCTGTGCTGCTCTATGGAAACGGTGGCTCAAGAAAGCAGATTTTCATCCCCAGTCCTACTCGATACTTCTTTTGCTGCAGGTGTCAAGCCCTAGGAACAGTCAAAGCAAAGGCATTGAACAAGGAGTCTGCTTTTTCCCCAAGGGAAACTTTATTATAATCATCCCAAGGAAAGATGTACCATGTATTAATAGTTTAATTGGTCCATTAAATCTGAGCATGCTAAAGAATTATTGCTATTGTAACTGAAAGTTTCTTGTTTCAGGCTTGGTTTCTGTTCTCTGAGTGCAAAATGGATGAACAATTTGAGTGGTACAATGCATTTGCACTGATGAGAAGCCAATAGAAGTATTTCACAGGAGGGATATTTGTGCTTGTTGGCAATCTAATAACCAGTAACTTCAAAAAGCTGCTTTTCACCCCTATACCATATAATTTATTGACAAAGAAAAGTTTGAGACATTAATCTGGTTTCAAATTCAATAGCACATAATAGAACTTGTGACTGTGCGTCAGCCAGGAGGAACAGGGAAGATTACATGTTGAGCTGCATTCAAACACATCAATATGCTTTGGAATGTTAAATGCTTAATTTGAACAATAGATCATCATTAGTTTGTTCATCTCTACAGTTACAGCTAGAGAAAAATATGATTTCTCCACATGGTTGGCAGACCAAGGACTATCTTTCCACCTCACGCTTGGAGAGACAAAAATTTAAGAAACAGGAACCCATAAAATGCCATCAATGTGAGTCAAAAACCATGCAAATAGTTTGCTGACTGTTCAGGTGCTAACAGAAAGCTGGTATTATGTAAACCGGTGACCAGACAGACACTGAACTCCTAAATAAATAGTGAAAAGTCAAGCATCAGAAAGCTTCGTGTAGAGCAGCAAAATCTGTTTACTAAGGAGTTCATATCTTCCCTCCTGCTTTGGTGCAGATGTAGTTGTTTCCAAAGTGTCACAGAGGACTTTCAGCAGCCAGCGAGTGCAAACAGGACTGTGTTGGAAAAAGAGGTGGAAAAGGCTGAGTCTGGAAAGATCAGCCAATTTTCTGTAGTAACTCACACTATCAAAGAAAAAGCTTGTTCTTTCTCCTAATGGTCAGAATGCTTGGAGCTGACAAGTAAGTAGTTTTCTGAACAGCAGGAGTGCATGTATGAGATGGGTTGTGGGGCAAGGGGGAAATGAGTCTGTTACCACTACATAAGATAACCACAGACTTTCATACAGCGCAGTGCTCCTCTAACCTGCAGAGCCCCCCCGACACCACAACAGATGTGAGGCTAAGATAAAGGCATTTTATTTCTCATGATTTGTGCTATCTTCCTTCCTTCTGCTCTTCCTATCACAGTATCTCTAAACCACAGCTATATGGTTTATCTTGAGTCTTCTCTCCCCTTTTCATTTCTATTGCTTATTTCTTTTATTTTAGTTTTCATATAAATATCCTCTGTCTTCTGACACCTATTTTACTAAGTTTCTCAATAATAAGGGGCAGATTTTGATTATTTTGTTTGCCTTCCTGATGTTACTCATTCTCTTGTAGATTCTGAGGGAGAAAAGCAAGCAGAAGAAAACAAAACAACCCTGCTACTACTTCAGTAGCATGGTCAAATGTTATTTTGCTTATTTGCAAGTTCTCCTACTTGATGGAAGATGGAAATGAACAAAAAGCAAACAAACAAACAAACAAGAAACAACAATGGAAGACACAAATAATTGCCTCTGCAAGTAAGCATCAATTTGAATAACGCTGCAACCCCAATTCTTCATATTTCAGTAATGAAGTTAATTTTCTTACACAGTTATAACAGACTCATATTTTGTCAGATTCAGATTACTAGTCTTTCTACTCTACAAATTGCATACCAGAAGTGTAGATGTAGTTTTAGTGGATGTTGGCTCTGCAGTTAAACACAGGCAGCAGCTCATCTCCAGCACCATTTGAATTAAATGGAATACCTGGGGCACAAACCTGAGAGATGCCAAAAACACAAACGACTGTATGAGGCCTTCAGAGAAAGATAACCTAGGAGAGAGAAAACAGGGAACGGTAGGAAGGCTGACTATTCCATTTAAAAATGGACAGTGACTACAGAATCAGAGAATTCTGTGGACTGAATATTATTATTAGATAGAAATTAGATTAGATTGAACGATAGCCATGTCCTCAATTTGAGCTGTATCGTGTTGTCTTTCAATAGGCATGCGTTTTTAATCCAAAAAGTATAACCTACAAGAATGGGCATAATCCAGAATTCATGGTAGTAATTATCTGCTGAGTTTGTCATTATTTAAAAAGTAGATTAGACGAAGGAGCTCTTTGCTTTTTATACAGCATTCTAAAGGTTAGTTAATTGAACTGCAGTAGCCGAGTATTTTGCCAGCAACCATTATGTTGATAAGTGATTCTTCAGTAGTAACCAGGTTTGGAGTTTCAGGGAAATAACATTTACTTTTGTACAATACCCTGCAGTGAGTTCCTCTCAGAAGATACCTTTGCAGCACCCCCTTTCACTTAGTTTGAATGACATCTGCCAATATAGGTGTTAATCATACAAGGAATTATGGAAAACCTTCAATCTTCACAGTTATAGAATATTTTGGGCTGGAGAGGACTTTGGAGATCATCTAGTTCCAACCCCTTTCTGTGGGCAGGGACACTACGCACTGGATAACTTGGCTTTCATCCCTTCCAATGGGTGGAGCACCCACTTCTCTGGGCAGTCTGTGCCAGTGCCTCATCATCCTCAGACGGAAGAATTTCTTCCTAGTATATGATATCCAACACCCCTCTTTTAGTTTAAAACTATTCCCTCTTGTCCTGAGAAAGAATCTCTTGTATTTTCTGCTGATGCCTTTAGATACCAGAAGGCAACAACAGGGTCTCCCCCAGAGCCTTCTCTTCTCCAGGCTGAATAAACCCTCAGCCCTTCCTTGTAGGGAAGGTGCTCCAGCCTTCTGATCCTCTCCATGGCTCTCCTCTGGGTCTGCCCCTGTCCTTGTGCTGGGCACCTGAATGCAGTACTCCAGAAAGGGGAGAGGGAGAATATGAACAAAATAAATGAACAGGTTCTTGAAAAAACAAGGGTTTTATGCAAGCCAAATGTGACATTTCACTGGAGCACAGTGATGCAAAAAAGACTACACTGCTTTTGTATTAGTAACCCATTGTGACACTGCACTCCACAAATGCTACTATACTTACCACAGGCTTCTTGTTTTAGGAAGAAAAGCATACTTAAGCCTTGCCCGTTTTTAGCTGTCTAGTACTAGAGACAAAAAAGTCCCACTAATCCCCACTAGAACACTTATGTGAAGGCTATTTCTCATTCTCCTATCAGAGAGAAAAGAAACTGGATCCTGAATTCAATTGTAACCTAATTCTGATACAAGTAACACAAACAAGTTGTAAAAAAGCTGGGGAAAATCAATGAAAAAAAGATCATTAATGTATGTTCTATCCATTTTGAGATTTGCATATCTGATTTAAGTCTAACTCCAGCAGTACCCACCTTCACTCTCATTGGATTAATTTAATGTTGAGCTGCTGGTCAGTTCTCATGAACATCCTGCAAGCTGAACACTTAGTAGCATAATGCCTAGTACAATTTTTTCACCATAAACTTACTGCATTCTTGAGCTTTTGAAGAGTCCTTACAAGCCAAATGACTACCACTGATGCATGCATGGGTTGTGCTTAAAGTACTGCCACTGCAGCATTTTTAAGATACTCAATAAAGGCTTGACGTGTTTTCAAATAACTTTGACTCCATACAACTTTCCTGGAAAATTTCCAGAAATACTGAATCAGCAGAATTCTAGACAGAAAAAAAATGGAAGACAGTGATCTTAGAAGTTTACACTAACTTTGTTTTGTAAATCAGAGTATGACATTACAACTGCTTTTAATTTTCCATTCTGTTCAGAATTAGTATAGGTTGTTTCTTTATCCTTGACCATCCATGCAAATTCACAGGCTTGTCCTGCAGTCTTATGATCAGCTAGCTGAAAGGAACACTTTCTCTTAGGTGTTGTATTGTCTTAAGATTGTTAACATCAATACACTCCATTTATGAACTCAGTACATCATTAAAATGACACTATAGACAAAGCAACATCTCCTATGTTAATGTTGTCCATTTCAGAAAAATATTTAACTGTCCCAGTATTTTACAGAAGATATGATTAGTTCCTGAAAATGCATTTTCTACTCAAAGAAGAATGCCAGCCCTTAGAACTATCTAATGCTCTCCACCAAATGACAGACTTTTCTTCCTTGTTCGATTATCAAAACTTTTGCAAGTTGTTGGGTTTTGTTTGTTTTTTGCTATTTTCAAGGTTTAGAATGCTGAACTTTACCGGTCCAGTAGGACCATGCAAGTAATTTTAATCCTTCAGAAAGTCTGTATGAGACTGTACATATCTTTTGATTATGAGTATTAATGCAAAGGTAACTTCAGTTGAAAAGAATGCCTGTAAAAAAGTGAATCAGAAGTAGAAAAGAGTTTACCACAAGTAATTATCTGTGGATCTTATTACCATCTTCAGAATCCTTTCCTCAGTGTTGTTCAGCCTTTGATGCAATCTCAAATTGTTATAAATGCTACTACTTGTAAGAAATAGCAAACAGACACAAAGACACAAAGCTTAATGCTTCACAATGAATATCCCCTTTATTACTGTGATCACAAAAACATGATTTTTACAGGAATGTTTAAGTGAACGTTAATCGAAGCAATTAAATTGTTTCACAAAGATCAGATAAACGAACTACAGAACACTGTATCATAAAGAACAAAAATACCAGCTTTCTGGCCTTGCAGTGCACATTCTAGTGCAAGTTTTAAGACACAGTAGTGTTCAATTCAGCAATGTATTGCAGAACATCATGCCACAGTCCACTTCAATGAGGGTCAGGACGTGCAGCTTGTTAATAAAATGCTGTAGTATATAAAAAAAGCCACATGTTAATTCATAAAATATATAGTGGTTTATTTGGATGATTTAAAGTGATTTCACTGTGGAATTTAATTTTATCCAGGAGAAACATACAGAATGTCTTCTCATTTGGAATATTCTTCTTTTAGGCAATGGCTTTGGCTTCAGGTAGGAATGCCTCCCAGTATTTAATTAGCTTAAAGAAAAAAAAAAAAAGAATCACTACATAACTAAATGCTGAAAAACAAATATACCTTCCTCTTCTTTTAAACTCGTCTCTTCTGGATAAAGTAAGAACACAGATGCTGAATATTACCCACTCTCATCATTACAGGATGCAAAAAAAAAGATTAATAAATATATGTCTGGTTAACAGTAATTATTACACATTGAGCAGAGTACTACAGAATACACTTACAGAGAATGGGCTTGCAAGGTTAATTCTCTACTTTTACCTCCAACGTGCATCACGTTTTTGTTGCTGTGGTTCTCAATTAAAAAAGGCTGAAGTGTTATAGTGAAATGCTGGAGTGAAAACAGAAAGACTCCAAATACTCTTTAGGGAAAAAAACCTATTTCTGAGTCACTGAAAATGACTTTACTGCTTTACAATATTCAGTAATACATTAAACTTTTAAAAAGAGCAATAAGCATTTAAGTATTCCAGTCTCTTCAGTAGGTCTAAGTACATATCTAGCAGAATTTATTCCAGTGTTAAGAGCAAGCATTCGAGTTTCAGAAAAACAGACAAGACCCTCCCCACACCCTCTTCCCTAACATGAGCTTCTCCCCTGCTTCTCTCAGATAAGAGCTGTGCAACGAAGCACAGTAATAGCTGGGAAACTGCAGTCACCATTTTCTCCAGTAGAACACTACTGGAGGTAGTTCAAAGATTGTCTTTTGTAATTAATGGTATGTAACATCTTAAACATTAACATGTATGAAACTTAAAATTTTTCTTACCTGCTGTTGTGTTTGCACTAATGACTCTAAGTACTTGATAATAACAGTTTTAAAGTCTTTCACTCGTTCCTTCTGTTAACAAATAAATTATGGCACATTAACCTCTTCACCACTTTGAATGTCATTATTATCTAAAGTAAAACTATCATTTACTTAGACAAAATTATACATGCCTCAAATCTTCCCACTTCCTTGCGAATCGTTTTGGAGATCTGTTCAAAATCTTTTTCCCCTTGCTGAACTTTTGTCTCCCACTGGCAAACAAAAGACATGCAGAGATAAGACTTTGTATTTCCCACACAGTCAATTAGTATGTGAACTTTCTAGTAAGTTAAGAACGTTAATTCAAAAAATTAAAAGGACCTATTCATCCTTTGGACAAATAAGGACTTCTAAGTAACAGTTTGCAGAATACAATGACATCAGATTAAACAATGGTATCTCTAACATAATGACATTTGTAGATGACAAAAACATCTCAGTACTGATACTAATAAAAGCTTAATAAAATCTATTTTAGAGATTCTTTAGCAAAGGAAAAGGATCCCTACAGCTTTTTTAGATGTTATTTACACATATATATGCTATTACTATATATGCTATAACAGGAACCTCAGTCTGTAAGCTTTCTGTGTCTGCCTACCCAACTGAATGTAGAAGAGTCTCAGAAGTCAGTTTTCCATACTTTCCTAGTCCCAGAATAAATGATTAAAACTTTCTCTCTGCCTACAGTCACACATATGCTTATCTTTGTGTTAGAAATGACAAGCTTACAATGCTACATTTTTTGGTCTTCCAGTGAGAATGCAAGTTGCTTGGGACAAAACACACAGTGTCTGTTTCAGAGGTGACAAAAGAGACAGGAGAAGTAAAAAAATCTATTGTAGGTAAGGAAAACATTAAAGAAAAATTAAGAGAAAATGGTGTTACAGCTTGGGATTTCTGTCATAATGGGAGCATAGCATTTGCACAACAGTACTACACCACAGTAGGTTGTATTTATCCTTAGTTTATACCAAAAGACATCGAGCCAAAAAGTAAGATTATCATCAAACATTATCTTGTAGCTGGTAGGCATTCTTTTGCATATACTTTAACACACCTATTTACATTGTTAATTTATAGCATCCATATAGATACATTGTGAAAAAACTTATCTGCTGCCTGACACTGCAGATACAGTTAACTGGCATTTCAAATGCCAACTTACAAACTGAAACATAGGAGCTAACATATCCAATTAACAATTATCTTCTTCAGAAAAAGGCAGCCAGAAGGCAACACATTTCTCTCAGTGGTGCTGTATATCCACAAAAGCATCTTGTGCTGCATTATCAAGTTATTGTCGTGTTGTGAGATATGACCTGTTCCAATAAGTGTCTGGACATTTGTATTTTTGGTTCACATTTATTCAGAAACTCCATATGTTCAGATACACATTTACAAAGCCACACATTATGTCATCACTGGATTTGCTTCAGGGAAACACAACCTGAGGAATTACCTAATAACTGAAACAACACAAAGCTTAGACAAGGAAAGGGTACACAGACTGTCTGTTTTGATCTACCACCACAACTAGAGCTGTGGGAGACTTCAATGCCTGACTCCGTATGGACGCCTATCCTGGTTTTGCTACGTCCAGGTACCACGTTTAACAAAAAATATCACTGAATGATGATCCGTCTTGTTATAGTTTCCAACAAAGAGGAACTTCCTCTTTTCAATAATGGTATTTTTGGAAATATTCTTTTATTATTTTTTTTCCAGCAAAAAAACAACTGAGTTGATGAAGTCAATCTGCATAGTTCTCCATTTTGCAATGTCTCTGCCAGAAGAACTATCACTACAGAATCAGCAATTTTGAATCTATTTCAATGGTTCAATTTTCCATTCACATATTCAAACTGAGGGTTTACTAACAACCTTCTTAGTCATGAAGTAAATAGAAAAAGTACATCCTTCAGGAACAACGCCATTAATAATTTCATGCTGGGACTAAGAAAGGATCACTGGCTATTTCTTACTAATCTCAATATTCAAGAAAATTTTGGACAAGGAATGACATCACTTGTACTGCAAACAGATGAATGACGTTAAGAATACCAACCAGAAAGAATGTGATCACATAAGACTCACACTAAGTTTTCCCAGTAAACAAGGGCTTTTTTAAAGAAAAAGAAAAAGCCAAGTTAACGAGAAACTTCAACGCCATGTGCAAAATACACTGAGATATAGAAAGAACAAAGCAGCTTGTGATTAGTGACCAATGAGGAAGCCAAACAAAATAACTGCATAACAGGGCTTGAAATCTAACATTCTCCCATTATTTAATGAGAGAATACTGGTGCATAATCAGAATGCATTAATATTAAATAATTAAGTTGTCCTACCTCTTCAATTTCCTTAGTGAAGCATGATAGAAAAAGTGTATAAATTATGACACTTCAACATGTAAGACTTATTTTTACTGAAATCACACCATATATACATACATATATGTATGTATGTATGTATATATGGGTAGATAAACTCTGCACAATAAAACAAAACATGGGAACAGTTCTCCGTTAGTTTTTTGTGTTTTTTTGTGTGTGAAATTTTAGCATTTTAGTGAAGATGTTCCTGTTTCTATCCAACTCATTTGTTAAAACATAAATGCAATTCAACCTATCCTTTTTCCCCTCCTCCCATTTCCCAGACCCTGTGGAGACAGCCTTCAACTGCCTTCCAGATCTTACAATGTGTAGAAATTGTGCACATTTTTAAAATAAATTTCAACAATTTCAGTAAATACGGCAGACAGCAAATGAATAAGCAGTTCTTAAATAAAAATGGTATAAAGTAGTGCAACGATGCAAAATGAATGAGTCAAAGCAGAAAGCCTGATCATCAAAATAATGTTTGATAACATTACCTCTTTTATCTCATCTTTAGCTTGCTGCAACTTGTCAGGTTTGTTGGCAAGCTGGAGCTTTGCTTCAGCTTCACGTTTTTTTTGTAAAGTAACCTGAGCATCTTGCCACTTCTGCCAGCATTTCATTCGGTGATCAAACACACCCTGTGAGAATGAAGAAATTTATTAAACAACTGGAATTACTACAGGTATTTAAATTTCTTGTAGGAAAAGGTATTTCTGAATAAAACTAGGACAATTATACTCAAACTTCACTGTATCTACCGTGTCTACTTGCATTTCACTTAACAGCACAACACTTGCACAGCTAAATACCATCTATAAATAACAGAGGGCATTCAAGAAGCCTCTTCAGAGTGGACAGTGTCCCACAGCACATTGTGTTCTTCATTCCAACAAAACATTACCAAAGCAACCAAAGGGGGTGGAAATGGAGAAAGGCAGGGGAGAGAAAAGATTATTTTGACAAGTTCAGAGGATAAAATTCTGGATAAAATTCTCAGACATCCTTTCCATGTCAAAACCTAATTACACTATACAGTGTATAGTGACTAACAACAGAATCCGATACTTTCTTTAATGACATGTAGATCCAAAATCTATACTTGTTTCATATTTAAGGAAGCTTCTGGCTAGCCAACAAGCATGGCCAAATTATACTCTTGCTTAGATTTTGTAGCATATAGCATGCCTTAAAACCATATACAATTAGTACTACTTAAAGATGATATTCACCAGTTACATTTTTTCTATATCCCATAAATTCTTCCCTATTTTTAACACAGGAATAATTGATCACAAATTCATTCATTTTACTCAGAGTGAAAGGCAAAAGCTTTGTGTCAGCTGTGTAAAAAATGTACATATACACACAAACATTCATTTACTTTGAATGTAAAAGTTGAGGATTGTGACTTTAAACACAAAATTAGCTCTTTTTTGGCCAGTACTCACTTTTACTGCAGCAATGAGACGAATATAATCACCAAGCAGCTCTGAGAACATGTAGAAATCAGCAAAAGCTTGTTCTTGATGCAACTGATCTATCTTCTCCTCAACTTCTGCAAGCTGAGACAAAGCCCTAGATAGAGCAGTGTGGTCCTCAGAGTTACCTAACATGGCAGCACTTTTAGCAAAGGCAGCTGTGTTGGCTGAAAGTTCTAAAACACAGAAATAACATTCAGTACAACGTAGTTGACTTACATTACTTTGCAGCACAGATCAACACAGCAGAGATTCAGCCCTCAAGCAGTTCTAATTTCACCAAATGAAAAACAGAAGATGTATTTCCTAAAGCTCATGATAGAATACACAAGGCATTCACAATGAAACCATATTTAGGAGAACACAGTGCACAGAACTCTCCATCAGTAAATGTTTTTCTGACCCTGTTATCATCTCTATCAGGAGACATGGAAAAAAACATTACTTCATTGTAAACAAAAAGCCTGGTTCAAGAAAAGTCCAAGCCAACAGAACCAAAGCCAAATCACCTGCAGAACAACTTCAAAACTATGTCAGCTGGTCTAAAGCACTGTTAAGAGTTGGAAAATCCTATGTATTTCACAAGAACACCACCAACACAAGTGGAATTTATTTTTGTTGGACTGTCCTATTGACTGTAGTTCTTCTAACTGTGTATAATGTAACACACTGCTATCTTTTAACACATCTTAGAGGGAAAAAAAATACAACAAAATAACAAAATATACCTGCATGGCTGGCTGGTATGTATGAAACTGAAGTTCTCAGCTTCTTTACTACTAAGTACTAAGGCAATCATTTCATCAAATCCCATGCAAGTCATTTTGTACACAGTTAAATCCTATAAAGGACATTTGAATATATATACTTTTATCCTTAAATACTTAAGAATTGAAAGGGCAAGCTTGTTTGCAAATCTGCTGCTCTTGTAGAATCCTTAACAGCAGAAATGTTCGCAGAAGAAAAAATACCTTCAGATACATAATACTCATGATTTAAATAATTTTTTTTAAAATTAAATACTTTCTCAGATCTATGAGAAGATGTCAAATCAACAGGAAAAAATCATGTCCATTTTCCAATTGAATTACTTAAAGTACTACTTAAGCTTGAGGACATCTGCCTAAAGATTCTTCATGTCTGTGTTTTTTACATTACAAAGAATAGTTCATGTTAGTATAATGAAGAAGCAACTTTGTGTAAAGTACAGACTTGAAACAATCTATAAATTTTAACATAGTGCAGTAACACCAGAAGGCATATTTATGGCAATGCAGTGCAAATAAAAGTGTTTGTTTTTTATCTAATGGAAAGCAGTCTGACAAAACAGCTACACAGGTGATTAAAACATAAACTTGCAGGCAATACTTCCCTCTAATACAAATAAATCCAGAGTTGATACTGTTAGAATATCTTTTCAGTAAAGTTTACCTTAACAGCAGCTTGATGATGTATCATTATGTGGATCAAATGAATATCAGAAAATGCCTATTTAAGAGCTTAAACTTATTTAGCAGAGCAGAACAGAACCGTAAGACATTTGAATGGATTTATGCAGTAACTTTTTGCTCAGAAAGAAATTACTTTTGCCATGAGATCTAGGGATACATTTATAGATGCCTACTGCAGTATAATCCTTGCTAGGCATGGTATTAGATCTCAGCAAGAAAAGAAAAAAAACTATACCAGATCAATATAGTAACTTTCAAGTTCAACAGAAGGGATGGTTGATATTCTAGAGAAAATTAAAATTAATAGCAGGTATATCAAATTGATACAGCAGTTTATGGTAAAAGCTACAATTACAAGATTTTTGCATTAAAATTTGCTATATAATTCTACTCATTAGTTGAGAGTTCTGACACAATAAGTTCTCCTTTCATCACCATTTCCTAAACTTAAGTTCATGTAGACACATGAAGGAGAAGCTACCTTTTCTGTGGCAGACTAATGCTTCAACACTGGCATGAAGTTTTCTAAGTTGCTGATCCAGATTCTCAAATTGCTGCTGTTTTTCTTCAAACCACTGACAAAAGATGAAAGAACCAAGCATTACAAATTAGATTACCAACAACATTTCTTGTTTAAAGAAGCAAATTATCCATGTACTGCCAGGGTGGTCAACTGATACAGCTAAGAATCCAAGCCAATAAGCAAATTAATAACCCATTTTCTACTTCTACAGCCTTAAAATGCAATTGTTGAGCCTCATTAATTCGTCTCATTATTCAAGTCGAAAATTCAGCTCTTACTGCATCCGATTCATTCATCTTGATTGTCATTTTGTTGACAGCGTCGGCAGCCTTGTTCACCATCCTCAATATTCCTGCTCCACTCAGAGCTTGGGTGTTAACCGCTCTCGGCAGCTGGAATTGAATGACAAATAAGAGCAAACAAACTGGTTAAAAGGATGGAGGTTTAACGGGGCACAAGGGGGAAAAAAAGGATATAGTGCTTTCTTTAGTCCTATGTGTTTCAATACAGAGGAATCTAATTTCTTGGATTTACTACTTTTACATTCTCAGAGGAAAACTTAAAAATATAGACTATTTACTTTTCTTCTACATCTTTACATTTAAATGGAACAATCAGCCAACTTGTCCAAAGTTATTATGAACTAGCTAAAGGTCCTAACTAGCCACCTATACGCAGCAGAGAATAAGCTGCTACAGGAAGAGCACTGCTTATACTTAGAAGAAAGAAATTATGTCAAACACTTCACCATAATGCAAGATTTGCACTATATAGTAACCATGAAAGATGGACATATTTTTCCACCTACCTCATGATGATTGGGAGAACTGTGCATTTGTTTAGATATTTAGATATATATTTAGATATTCAGAGGGTAAGCTAACAAATATTAGTATTACTCAATTTAGTCTAAATATGCTGTACAAGGTGGGCCCCCACATCAGACCCTTCACATCTAACATTTTGTCTGCTAGTACGGTTGGCAAATTCACTGTATGCATAACTAAAATACTAACATTAGCCAAAAGACAATTCAGTGTTACAGCAAATCCACTTTGCACACGTACAAATACATATATGTCTTTAGCAATATATTTAATTTTGTAGGTGTCAGAACTGATAGCACTGGTGGCTGAAGTTCTCTATTCTAGCTTGTTCAGTAGCACTGCAAGCAGCTTCACATTATCACACCGACAAATGTCAAGAAGGACTCATAGAGGCAAGAAACCTGTTTCCAAGGCAATTAAATTCCTAACCTTACTTAACTATTAGCAACATTAATTTCAGATAGAAATCATGTGCACAAGCATTAACTAGAAATGTAGAGACCAACTAACTCAAGAAGAAACTGCAGCAGGTAGCTTTTGGTTGCTATAAGCCTAACTTCTCTCAGACGCACACACACACACCATTTCTTAAGTATCCTTCTACTATTCTGTACCATGTACCACTGTATGATGAAGGGTGCAATCCAATACTACATTAGATTAATTTAGGAGCTAGGTCTCAGCAGAAAGAGAGTACATTACTTTGTATGTCATAGTATCCAAAAATAAATAGAGGAACTTAAAATACCTCAGAATTTTCCAAGAACTGTCTTAAATCTGGATCCTGTAACAAGGTCGGGTGTTTTACTGTTCGTTGTAGGTACCTGTGATTTTAAAAATTAAAATATTAGATAACATACAGATTTAATGTGCCTGACAGCAATGAAAAATTCCATCTAAAAAGCTGTTAGAATGCAGGAAGAACACAACGTCCCATATTACCTAATGGGACTTCAACACTTGTAAAGTCATCACTAAAGAGTCAGGAATAGTCCAGGCTCCGTACCACTTCAACCCTTTGTCTCCCTACAGAATGTTCATATCATATTTCTGCATTCTGTCACCTTCCTTCAACATATATGTAGGTTAAGAGCTACATAGGCTAGCACCACTAAGCAGTTTAAACATTCAGTGAAGTCTTAGTCTAGTAAGGTAGACACAAAACCTGAAACTTCTGAATAAAATGCAACTACACACTGTATATCATACTATAAGACACCAAAGTAGCTGGTTTCTAACCTAGCTTAGTGGGACTTACTATAATTGTACATTTCACAGTATCAAATACTTCATATTTTCACCAACAAAACAAAATCCTCCTGCTCTAATAACAGCCAATTTTAGGCCAGGAAAACAATTTAAGAAAAAATGAAAAAAGATTAAATGCTTTAAACATTCTTACATAATAGAATACATAGGATATATATATATATATATATCCAAAAATATGTACGTATATTCACACACACACACATATATATTTGTTATGGCTTATTCTGCCTCACTCGTTTCAGAATAAAAGACAGTCTTGAAAAAGTGAGCTAATTATGCTCCATGAGCTCTTTATTTGGTAACTAGGCTAGATCGTCAATCCACATTATTTCTGACATACACACAGAAGTTAATTTAACTCTTTCTGGTTTTGGTTTTTTTTTCCCCCTCATTTTCGGTTAATTTAAAAACTACTAATTGAACAAGCATGGGTTGAAGAGTGAAATTTCAACAGTATTATTCCAATGAAAAGCACAGTAAGTTTGTCATAAATGTTTGCTATTTTATACATTAACAGAAAGTGTTAAATGTTTATATAAAGTGCTTTGTAGAAATACAGTATTTCAAAAGACCATGAGAGCATAAGAATATGTGATATTGCCAGTTAAAATGTCAACAGCCTTTAGTAATTTTTTTAAAGATTAGTTTTGCCTAAGTCTCAGCTGTGAAATATCACATCAGATCCAGAACACTCACAGATTGCTTAGAATCTCCTATGAAGTGCTGTGGAATGGAACTCTCAATTCAAAGTCTGAGTAACCTGAAAATATCTGATGAGGTATTTTCTCCATTTGCCACTAGACATGTCACTGGATTCTTGGTGCTTCCTAAAGAAACTCATGGTTGCAGTGAAACTATTTCATAAATTAGATTGCTCAACTTTTCCTTGCATGTTCAGATAATTAGTAAGTTAAAGTTGCCATGTCAAGCAAAGATATTTTTCTTTAGAAATCTGCTACTACAGAACAGTTCTTAGTACAAGGGGAGTTACTTTTTAACTGGACACCAGTGACTGTGTTGCCTGAGGGCATCTGGTAGACTTCCAGTACTTAAGTTCAATACTCTAAGAGAAATTTTAGTGACCTCAACAAGGCTTTACTCCCACTTTCCCTACAGCTCTGGGATCATGAAAGAGCAAACCGAAGGTTTGGATTTCTGGAGCACATGAATATGTTTCCCTTGGGTTACAGAATGAGGAACAGAACCATTGTTTTTAAAAGGCATTTGAACACCTTGACAGGGATTAACTTTAAGATTCTGAAAGCAAAAGCCAGCTAAAATTGGCACGATGAAGAAGTTGCTTTTTGAAAGGTAATATTTTCACAGTCCTGAAAAACATCATCAAATATCCTAATGAGTCCGTTCCTCAGTATAAGAGGTACACTCGACATCCACTAGAACTAGTACAACAGCAAAACTCCCCTAACAAATAAATGGGAAAAAAAACCCACAGCATTTAAAGCATGTATACAAGTTCATGAGTTAAACTTGTCCCAATGATAGTTCTATTGATTACATGAGAAAACAAAGGGGAAAAATAGTAATCTCTGTTACTGACAGAGACTTCAAGTTGGAGAAAATGTCAGCTCATTTATCTAAGTCCAATTCCTCCAGTCCCAACTGTTACTCCAAATCTTTATATCTCATGGCAGCACTCCTTTAGCAACAGACTTGTTTACGCATCCATGATGTTTCACAGTTCTACTCCAGGTGACAGAACTACTTTGTTAACTTCTGGGTGCAATTTCAAGTGGCAAATGTTAAGTTATACACCAAATTCCAGGGACAAGTAACTGTAAGATAGTACAACCTGTCAGTATATGGAGGTTTGATATCTGTTCAGATGATTTTATATTATTAAGAAAAAAGAAAGATATTATCAACAGGAATCTAAAGAGATATTTTTTTGGTTAAGACTATGCCAAAGATGGATCCAGCAGATGATGTATGAAGTTCTTGAGGTTTTGGAGTTCCAGAGACAAACTAAAAGCTTTGACTTCTGTTTATTTTCCAGTTTAACTGAAACTGTTGTATAGAATATTCTTCTAAAATGATGCAATCATATCACAGCAATGGCATATTAAAAAATCATACTGAAAAGCTGATACCTGCACAAGTTTTGCTAAGCACTGATCAGCAAGAGATGGTAGTTGTAATACACCGTATGAATGTCTGTATTTCCAGTTAATGGGAATTATGCAACTTTTTTTTTAATACAAAAAAGAGACAGCTGCATACAGTCTTCAGAACACAGCTAAGCACAGATGGTTCAGATCCCTATTAGAGAGGCTAACAAGTTTTAGATACATATATTACCTTTCAAGAGCTGCTCTTCTTTTTTCTACAAATTCAGTAGATGAAGAATCTTCCTTTCCTACTTTAACCTTGGTCATGCCTTTGAAGAAAAGGGCATCATATGGATTTTACTTTATTACACAGAGATCATTAGTATAGCTGATATGATTAGAAGATAAAGCTCATCTATGTTCAGATACTGTAAGTAAAATTACAATGAAAATTACTACACAGGAATAGAATAACAAACACTGCAGGCTGCATAGTCTTCTTGGAACAGTTCTTTGAAACACACAGTTTCCTGTACTGTATTATTGTGATTAAAAAGTTAACAAATGAATTTAAGTTTATGAGGGCAACAAAAAATGATGATCAGTCTTACTGGTCAGTCATGTTCAAAAGAAGAAAACACGCTAATAAAGCAGACTAAGAAAACAGGCTTGTAACCTGAGACTGTTTTCTCATAGCCAATATTTTCATTCTACTATAGTCTTAGCTTCAAAACTAAGAAGCTTTTAATTAATAGAAACCAGACAGAATTTCTGAAAATCCTGAAAAACTACAAACTGAATGGAGAATAAAATAGTCAAAATAAAACAGACACAGCTTTATATCACTTCCACTGCTGAAGTCAAGAGCGGCCAAAGAACCACAACCATGGAGTTCTTGATGTCTTGTGGTATGTGAAATATGTTCAACTTCAGCAAGAATGAACTCAAACTGTGGTTGATGTCAGTATTTTTCAGACTCAAGACCCATAATCAGAGGACTTAGAAACCCAGGCGTTATAAAAAACAAGATACACTGAACATTCAAAATCACTAATTTTCTAAAGCGTGGGAGAGTTATATTATAATCCAGACATGTCATTCCTATACGTAGAATATTTCTGTTCCAATTACTACTGTGCTTTTCAAGCTACATGTTCTGAGTGGAAAGCTCTGAAAATTTGAAAAAGTACTCCTTGGCCAGTCAATTCAGCAGTTTCTAAAACTGTTTCTCTCCCAATTGTTTTTCTTAAAAACAAAATCTATGACTTTTCAAAATAGATGTGAAAATGAGGCAGTTTAGGTGAACACTGAACTCTGATTCACCAATGACTCAGTTTTATTCTGTTGTTTCACAGCATATTTGGTAATTCACCACTTGCACTTGTGAACTGTCTCAAACACAGGTCCCTCCCATCTCCCACCAAATAAATGATAAAACAAAATAATAATAATTGATTTTAACTTAGTCTTTTCATTCTGTTACACTAGTTAAAGGGCTGGCAGCTCTAAGGATTTTGTACAGCACACAACATAAAAAATTGGATGTAGAATGTTTCAAGTTAAATCTTAAAATAAATGTGTGATGTAAACTCATTTGCCATCTTTCAGCTGTTTTACCTCTCAGCTCTCAGTTGCATCTTAAATCCTTTCACTCTTACAGAATTAGACCATATATTTTTTTGATAGAACTAAACAGCAAACTTGCACTGAATGGCAAGCAGTTCAGGTTTGAAGTATGACTTGCATGCCCTCCTGAAAACAACCTACAGACTTCCCAACTTATCTGTATCTTAAGAAAGTCAGTCCCTACTTTAATGAAAAGCTGCTGTTCTTATCAGCTTTACAGATGAAACAACTGAAAAAAAAAAAAAAGTTCCTGTAATTCCCTACAGATCAAGTAGCATTCTGATGTCTGGTGATTTATTTATATGAAAAAGCCACTAGACTTCCATAGGCTTCTTATTTTAAATGCTTAATTATATTCAAAGATCTTCTCCTACTTAGAGATAAAAAACTTAACTTGCTTCATTACATAAACAACGTTCCCTACCTGATGGAGCAAAAATCTTATCTTTCAAGATATTCAGTAAGACCAGTGTCGCTCAAAAATATTTTTAAATTTAGAACTTTGAAGAATTAACTAAGCATTCCACCATTCACAATGATTAGAAGAAATCAACTGAAGTATCAGAGAGGTGAGGTATGTATGAAGTTCTGTGTATTGTGAGCAACTGATAACAACACAAGTTAAAAATAAACCTTCTTTTAACATCTTTGTTTTGACAGACTAATCAGCTCCTGAGGGCAAGAGTGAAGAAAGACTAGTAGATAAGAAACAGAGCACCATGCATGAAGATGAATGTCTTTCTTATTACCAACACTGATCTGAGTTAGGAAGAGGCCACAACATATCTCTTCAGTTTAACCCTAACTTTTTAAAAATTGAGAACAGGAGGAATATATGATAATTTGGAGCACCTGATAAGAAGGAAGAAAGATCTGCGCAGAACAATAATTACTTTAGAAGCACAGTGGGTATTCAAATGTTTAATTTGTACTACAGTAATTAAATGACATGCACATGTACATTCAACTGCACAGGAACTATACTTACCTACAATACTTTTTTCTGGAGCTGGAGGCACAATGTAACCAATATGCATGTACTTTGTTGCTAACTTGCTGTGCAAGCCAAGAAAATCACTGAATCTTCTTTTAACAGAGAACTCACTTTGGTGAAACATAGAAATTGATGTCTTGAAGAAAACAACAACAATTTTAGCGATGACTTGCTGATGCATTTACTTAGTTATGATACAAAGATACCTGTAAACACTTCTTGAACTAGTTACCTTTGTTGTTACTCTGTATGCCATATACGCATTCATGCCATCCCCTGAAAGAAAATCAAAACATATCCTAGAATTAGTTTAATCCTTCCAGATACTTTATGATTCAAAATATACATTACAACGTATTTCCACTTAGATACTGAAAGCACCCAAAAGATTACTGAGTAAGAAATAATGCTAAAATCTCAGAATGGTCTTTAACAGGTCAAACAGTTTATCATCTAATTTACTAGTCTGGAGAAACTTACCAACTTTCTCTGGATCTGACACATTGATTTCTATATCAAAAAAATCTCCATTTGCTTCCTCTTCAATCTAGGAAATGAATATTTAGCAAGTTAATATGCACTCATATCATTTGCAGGTACAAAAATAAGAGAACAGTGGAAGTAGGAGTATGAGTCAGTATGCTTGTGTAATTAAAATTCCTTCCAGATCCATCATCCAACATTATGTGAATGTAATTTCTCATAGGGTTTTTAATTTTAAGCCTTCCTGCAAAACCTTTTAGTATGGCAGCTTCTTCTCAGGTCAAGTAGGCCTCAGAATTTTTAGTAAATATTCATCCTGGGGGTATACTTATTTTACTGCCTCCACTCTCAGCAGATAATGTAGTTCAAAAAAAAAGCTCTTGTTAGCAGTTTTCTATAATCTTTAAATCAAAATACAGATATTTGGGAAGGAAGAAGTCATAGGCAGAGAATTTCTGATACTTGCTAGGCTCTAATCATGCAGAATTTACATGCATTTGTACAAAAGTTTGATAAAGCAGATCTAAGGAAACACTGTGGCAGAAAGGACAGTATGTTATGGCAGAAGAGGAAGAAAATAAGAATAAAAATGCCATCTTAGAGATTCTGTGGAAGAAGCAGCTTCTGAGTCACAAACTAGTCTCATTTACAAACTCGTTTAACACCGACACTGTCTACCAAGAGGATAGTGTGGAATGAATACCATTTGTCAATGTCCTGACTTTGAATTTAACATCAAATGTAAACAGCAATATTTAAATCAATATCATTCTTAGCTGTTTGTTAGTATACAGGATAATGCTAACAACTGCCCCTTTCATTTCCCCATTAACAACTACTTCATAAACCCAAGTTAAAAATCAGTAAGTTGATAGACTTGCTATATAACATCATTAACATTTCTCCCACATCAAGCTCAAGGTTTGCTCTTACAGTCACTTTTACAACGTCTAACCCGCAGGAATGCACTGTTATTTCTTAATTTACAGATCTCCAATACAGTTGTGTAATGAATTATTATGGTATTTTTTAAAGAGTCAAATGCATATCAAACTTTAAGGGCCAAAAATATAAACATACATATACACATTTCTCCTAACCAAAGAATAATCCTGTGAAATTATGTAGGAACTGTAATGAAAAACAAAATAGACAAAACAACAACAAAATAACCCACAACCTTCCACAAACAAGATAGTTCTGATCTTGAGGTATACCTCTTCTCTTGATCTATCAAAACTTGCAGGGGCTGTTCCACTTTTTGATTCCATTCTAGGAGCTACTAATGTAGTAGGTGTTACAGGAGTGATTGCAGGAGTTGGTTCTGGTGAAAGTATTGGATCCCTCTCTGGACTGTCCAATGAAACTTCTTCTGTGGCTTCTAGATAAAGAATTTGAGTTAGTTTTTGTGTAGCTGAGACAGTTGCCTATCACAAAGATAACAAACACATGCAGAAAAAAGTGGCAATGTACAAGTGGTAAAAGCATCTGTAAGAAGCACTGCTTGTACTGGTAATTTCTTTAAATGAGTAGTAAAACTACATGCATCATTTATATTAGGCTACAGTATGATTAATATTGTAATTCTTTTTTTATAGAGTCAGGTAAATAGTCTTTTAGAGCATTCATGGAAGTTTTAGTTATTTATTTCTGTAAGGGATACTATGAAAGAGAATTAAGTTTTTTCTATCCTTAAGACTATTCTTTTTTGATTTTGTACCCTGAATGACTAATTTAATCATATAGGCTGATAATCAAGCATACTCAGCAAAATATTATGCTTTAAAGGAAGTTACACAACCATAATGTAGCCTTCCACCCCAAAGCCCATAACCTAACAAGCATTTTTAGCAGATGAGGCATTCTGACTTTTAAGATGATTTTTATTTTCAATAATCTCCTTTGAGCTTACAAAAACTCATTAGAAGCTGAATACTTGTTTCAGAACATATACAGTTCATCTACATTTAAAGAGGATCTGAATCTCTGCACTACAAATCCTGCATGTGTTCCTTGATTAGTTGGTTTTGACCACTGGCAAGCTATCCTGTTTCTGTCTATCAAGAAGTTCCTGTTCTAGTTTAAGTGATTAATGCTGTGGTTCTTGCTAAGTGTGCAAGAAATACAGTTCCTCAAAAGATAACACTGACCACAAAACAACATTTGATGCAGAGACTGACTCCACCACTGTTTTCAGAATGTATTACCAACTAGACTTCCCGCAGCCAGTTCCAACCACTTTACCAAGCATAGCTTCAGGCATTAATGCAGATCTACTCTAAGTCCTGCAAAGTTTCCAAAATAGATTATTATGTAAATTCGAAAAGAGCTGTTCTTGCAGTTTTTCTACTTAACAGTTCAATTTTCAAAAGAAACTAAGTCACATTGCTTCCACCTTTTAAAGCCTGGTACAGATAAAGAGTATTACAGAATCACAGAATTGTAGGGGTTGGAAGGGACCTCCAGAGAACATTGAGTCCAATCCCCCACGCAAAACAGGCTCCCTACAGCAGGCTGTACTTTGAAAAAGGCTGTTTGCCTACCACTGCTTCATTTTTCTAATTAAATCTTTTGGAATTGTAGAATAATCCTACTTATGCTTCCTACCCTCAAATGCCACAGGAAAGATATTGCATCTTGGTACAACAAAGAAGTCCGATTCAAAACACGCATGAGATGAAAAGTCATGCTGACACAGCTGGAAAACAAGAACCTTTTAAAGCAGATGAAGAACAACATTTCAGTGTGGAAGATAGACCATTTGTTGTCTAGCAGCACTCAACATATATAAAAATTTATACAACCGTATATATTTTTATTAAATAGTCATATCCATGTACGCACTCGTGCACACACACAAATACAAATCGAGTTACCAAATTCCAATTTTCCCTTTTCCAATTACCAGCTATATACCAGTGCACATTTGGGAAAAAAACCATTAACCACCAGTAAACACCTTTCTGTACTTTCAAATTTTAGATAGCTTATAATACAAAACATGAAGTAATTCATTCCACACTCACCAGTTGGGAAAACATCCCTGTTATCATGAAAATGAGACTTCATGAAGACAAAGTGAATTCAAATCACCAAACCAGCACTGCTTTAGGATGAAACAATAACACACTTCTTCCCTACCACTTCTCTTTCTCAGTCTGTTATTCACACACTATTCGTTAGTACTAACGAATCTAGGCTGATTACCACCTGAAATCCAACCTGGACCAGCCCCCTATCCCTGTTCAGCAATGGTTGAGGTGACACTGCTGCACTATTTCTGAAAGAGAGGATGTGGCTAGAAATGCAAGACCACCATCTCGCAGCTTTATGATCACAACTGGCATAAGAGCAGACTTCACTCATCTCAGTATTTCCGATCCTGTGAGAGTGCAGGTTGGCTGAGAGTGAACAAGCTTTTTTTAAAGTGTTTCCTATGAGCCCTTCTTTCCCATTTTCCTGGAGGAACTTAGTGAGAGGAAAAAAAGGTATGTTTAATTGACATCAAGTCAGTCATTTTAAAGAAAAAATGATAGTTCATGCTACTCTCCCTCCTGCTACCTCATTCCAAATCTACATCCATTCAGCATACAATATGCATCTAGAAGAGAGAAATGGAAAACTTGGTGGAAGGGTGTTGAGGGGAGACAGCAGCAGACAAGGATGACATTTTCTTCATTTAGAAGTATTAAAATTTCAGAAGATTACTGACTTTCAAGACACATTGAAAAGGGAAAAAGAATTATTATTTCTACAGTAAGAATAACAGGCTATTGTACTTCCTTTTTTCCTGCTTAGAAACATGTTTTTTGACAAGTGCATAGGATTACTTCTCAAGAAACAGACTAGTTTGGATGACCTCTGCCAGTTACACTTCTTACATTCATCATTTCGATATGTGAAATTAGATGATCTAGTGTGGATTAAAATGTAAATGTTTATTTCTTCACTGAGGGGTGAATTCAGTAAGTTTCACAGGAGAAACTATGGTGCCTTCAGAAACACCTGCTTTACTTATTCATTTTAGGTGATCCACAGAAAATCCATATATTTGGCTGTTAGAGGGGGCCGGGTATATATTTTTTTACTCTGCATTAATATTTGCATGAAAAATGAGATCTGAATGACTTGCTTTTCTGTATAGTTTTCAAAGGCGTAAGTTCTTACGCTCAGCTCCAAGGAGGAAAACATTGACATCCAATGCCCACATCAGTTGTGGCAGCTATCAGCACATATTAAGGGCTCCCACCAATTTAATACTGCAAAATTTATACACATGAATACCTGCTTTACAAAGAAGTCTTTTATCAAAGATCATTCTCAAGATGTTAAGCTCTCAAAGAACAAGAAAATGTATCAGCCTGCTAAAGAAAGCACTCAGGTACACCAAGCTTCTACTGGCACTTAAGCAGCGATCTTAATCTCAGTATTAGGCAGCTCCTGTTTCTTTACCTTTCACCACCAGTATTTGTCAAGCATCATATGAGGAAGTGCAAGTTTTGCAATTCCTTACAAGCAGCTCACTTCTGAGCTAAGTTATTTTTACCCATCACATATCCAAATGTCATAGATCTCTAACATCCTGACATCGCTAGAGTGCTCAAATTAGCTTATTATCCTTGAAAGTTTACTCAGTTGATCACACAAATTTGGAAGTAAACTTCAGTAGGAACTGTTGCTCAGAACAAAGGAGAAATCATTGGGGAAAACACTGCTTCTGTAGGTTTAGCATATTTTGAAGACAGTCAACCTCACTGAACAGACTGTTCTAAAACACGTAAGTCACAGGCCATGACCCTTACTAATATGACAGAAGGACTAAAACAATCACAGTGAGAAAACAAACACTGTTAACAGAACAGCCACTAGTTGGTTCAAACATTTTTGTGTTCGGTTCTCACAGAACAGACCCGAAGTCAGTAACCAATTTCTAATAACCGCCCAAGCAGCTGCACCTAACTTTTGACTGACAGACACTACTGCTAAAAATTCTTGCTGTTCAGTTCATCTTAAACTATATCTTTTCTGGTTCATGGAATTGTCATATCCTTTTCTATACAAACGTCCAAGTGAGCAGAAAAAAAAAAACTATTAAAAAGTACCTCAAGGAAATAAATTAAAAAGAACCTGAAGAACACACCCTCACAAAGAAAAAATTCCCACCAAAATGCACCAACTTTTCCCCAGGACAGAGCAGTTAGATACTAGCTTGAGAGGATCCACTCCCAGCTTTCACAGAATCACAGAATTGTAGCAGTTAGGAGGGACCTCCAGAGATATTGAGTCAATCCCCCTCCCCCTGCAAAACAGCTCCCTAAAGCAGGCTGCAAAGTTGGGTGTCCAGATGGATCTGGAATATCTCCAGAGAAGGAGAATCCACAGCCTCCCTGGGCAGGCAGTTCCAGTACTCCATCACCTCACAGTGAAGAAGTTCCTTCTCATATTGGTGCAGAATTTCCTGTGCTCCAGTTTATGGCCATTTCCCCTTGTCCTCTCCCCACAGACCGCTGACAAGAGGTTACCCATGTCCTTTTGACTCCCACACTTAAGATATGTAGAAGCATTAATAAGATCACCTCTACATCTTCTTTCCTCAAGGCTGAATAGACCCAGGTCACCCAGCCTTTCCTCACAGAGGAGATGCTCCAGACCCTTTATCATCTTCGTGACCTACTGCTGGACTCTCTCCAGGAAATCCCTGTCTGTTTTGTACCAGGCAGCCCAGAACTGCAGTGCACCAGGTGAGGCCTGACCAGGGCAGAGCAGAGGGGAAGAATCACCTCCTTTGACCTGCTGGCCACACTCTTTTTAATGCACTCCAGGATCCCACTGGCCTCCTTGGCCAGCAGGGCACAGTGCTGGCTCACGGCCAACCTGTCATCCACCAGGACCCCAAGGTCCCTCTCTACAGAGCTCCTCTCCAGAAGATCATGTTCCAACCTCTACTGATACTTGCAGTTATTCCTTCCCAGGTGCAAGAGTGGAAAAATTGTAATTTTCTTTTTTTTCCTGTAAATAATGAAAGAGTATGGGAATAACTAAACAGCCTTGCTTCTCCATGATCACTGGAGGCAGAAGGCACAGGCAACCATGTCCTGCAGCTAAACATGGAGCTGGAGGCCAATATTCCAAACATCAATTCATGGTTTAATTACTTACTCTACATTAGAAACTTATTGATGGACAGTATTTACAGACACATCTCAAAGCTCTTAAAAATACTGCTGATACAAAGATGAAGCACTGATCACAGTGTCCCCCATGTGCAACAGGTCTATAGGCCAACATAAAGTAATTCATTTTTGGCCAAATAAACAACAAAGTGACTTTTACACTAAAAGCGAAAATGCTGAAATGAGTTTAGCAACGCAGTTTCTTTATATATAGAGCCAAGAAACACAATACTCATGAATGCAGCAGCGAAGTTTATTAGCTACCAACAGCAGATAGAAAACTCATTTTCTTCTACCTTTACAGCCCAGTTTTATTTTGTTCTGTCAAAGAACTTGTGGGTCAGCAGAGAAGAGGTAAGGAATATCTAAAAAAAATTATTTCAGATATTTTCCTATGTCTGCCCCTGGAAAACTACAGCAAAGAAGCTGTAAGTACAGTCGAAGAAGTCTGAAAAAAATATCCCAGATCCAGACTTACATCAACACAGATTAGGAAATCATAATTTACTCTGTTACCTTTTTTTTAAGGTTTCATTATTTGATGGATAAGGAAAAATTACATTCAAGCCTACAGGAGCTAGAGAAGAACATCCCCATATTTTTTACAAATTCAGCTGCAAAATTATGATTGTTTATAATCCCAAAGAGCCAGTCTCTCTTTCCAGAAGCCATCCATTGCATTTCCTTTACCTGGATTTTATAATATCTAATAATTCAGTATGAAGGAACAACATAAGTTATAAAATGTAGAATTTCATTTTCATCTTCAGTTAATCTGTTCCTTGGCTAAGCAGATGTATTTTTCTGGAATTTCAACACATCAAAGAGAAAAAACCACACAGTTACATTCATATTTTAATTAGGTCTTTCTTTGATAGAAATTAAGGCTTATGCAATCAAGCCTAATGCAAATCCCTTATGTATCCTTATCATATTGTTTCTACTGAAGGGCTGGATTAACATAACTGTCCAACAAAATGGCCCTAAGAGAGAAAAAAGTAATTATACTTGTGAAAGTGTAGCACCTGAACATGAAGTGGCCTTTTTTTTTTTTTTTTTTTTAAGAACTCCCATGCTGCCAGTGATATAAAGCTGGAAGTTCTTCACTGGGATACAACTGTATTATGCAAACTTCCTGATCAGAACAAGATACTGCAAATATATCTTACACTCCATAAATTCCTGTTGTTCCCTGTTTGAAATTCCACAGAGCTTCAGTCAGTACACACAAACTGCTCTTCACAAACCAGTTTTACTTTGTTAAACATGCAGTATGTCAGAAGTTTTCAGTTCAGTGCCATATGCATTTAAAAGAATGTCTTCCACAGAAAAACTCAAACTCATTAAATCATTTTCATTCATTTTCTCACAGCACTCACTTTAGTTGAAACAATCTGGCTGCTAACTCTTGTTCCTTCTGTCAGGTTCTCATCAATATTTAATCCAGTCACCTTCTTTTAGAGCCAGATGAGAATTGGCTGTCCTAAAATATATCCATTCCAGATGGCTCTGTGTCTACAAAAGATTGACTTTATATACTGTACAAACTACTAGCACTAGAAAGCTTCATTCCGGAAGCACTGTCTCTTCAAGTCATAAAATTACATAACGTAAATACAAAAGAACCAGGAAAGCCCTTCTGTTTTTTTTTTTACTCTCATCTTAAAATAATTTCAGAGAGTCAACAAACCTGTCAATATATTCTAAAGTGCCCTAAGTAAATAAAAGTTCAAATATATGGAAATTTCATAAGTTCAGAATAAAGATAATGGACTTGTGTGTACAGCTATCTATATAAAATAAGACAGGAACTTATTTTCAAATGGTTCTCTCAGGGAATCTACATTAGATTAGGACTGTATCCAAAATAGACTGTGAACTGACTCACCAACAGTAGTAATAGGGAAAATGTTACTACTGAGAACTGTGCAGTCTCAGTACACACTACCAACAAACCGACACCTTGTAAAAAGATTTAACAAATGCTATGGAATCCCACATGAGAAAAAAAAAACTGTAAATCATTGTCAAATTAAGAAAATTTAACTTTTCTATTTAGTAAGTTTTCCAAGATGCCACTTATTCAGTATGAGAGTGATTCTTCTGTTACCCCCCAAATATACATACTGCCAAAGGTGTAACAGAAGTGTTTATTCTTGAGACAACACATGCAAATTTGGTTGAAAAAAGTCCCAGATCTAATTTATCAATGAAATTAAAACTCATCTAATCCAAATAAGTCACTTATCACTTTGTTTTAACTAAAAAAGCAAGGTAAAAATCTTCTCAGTTCAAACTGAAAGGCTACACTCCAAAACAGTTTCACAATGTGCTAACAGGATATTGTTAGTATAAATATGTTAGCAATTACAGAACAAACAAATCTGAAGAAAAAAGAAACTTGTCTCTCCTTCCTTATTATTCATGCCTATTTTCGAATTCAGAAATATAACAGCATATTTCAGAAGATCACAGGACTTGAAATAAACACAACTGGTGAATCTAGTAAAGAATGTTGATGAAAGCTAGCGACACTGCTAATACTGAAATGTACTAATTCATTACTCAATGAACTTTCCAGGAAGTGCATCTTTGACGCAACAAGCAATGGTTACAATTGGCTACAATATCAAATTGTATTAAATTAAAATTGAAGTTTTCATTAAAAAGGAATTGCTTCAAAATTCCTTACAGCCAGGCAATGAAAATGATTTTAAATAGCACAAGAAAGCATTAACTCTCCTCCTCAGAAAAGCACATTCCTTAAAGTCCAAGAGCAAGAGTTTACATTGACATACTAAAAGAAAAAAGTAATTACCAGCAAAAAGATCTTCTCTATCATCATCTATCATTTCTGCTGGCTTTGGACCATTGGAGTTTGTGCTGAGATCTTCTGCTGGAAGACTTGCTGGCTCTGGAGATGAAGGACTTGACTGTTAAAAAAACAACAACAATAACAACAAAGTGAAATAATTGGCACACAACTAGTTCCCATGTGTCAGCATGTAGGAATTACTGCAACAAACATTTTTTCATTGCAAAGAAACAAGGGAAGATGTACAGAAAGGAAACCATGTCAGCTATTTCCATTTCCTACTCCTATTGTAATAACAATGAACAAAGGATATGAGCTAGTCAACAGCTCTCCATTTGTTTGTTGGGGGAGAAAAAAAGTTACTCATTTCCTCAAACAAAAGCTGCTAAAACAAAAGCAAAAAAAAAAACAAAAGCTGCTAGAGAAGTATCAATAATAAAATTATTAGTATTGCTGAACGTAATTTGATTACTGAGCTCCTTTTCAGACTTAGAATATAAGGCTTATATTTTTTTAGATTTGGATGTGTAATGCAGAAAAAACTAATAACCATATCTTCAAGTTCTCTATATCAACTTTTTCAGAGATTTTTAGAACTCAATGCCACTAAAAGAACTGAACCCTGCTTGTAGCCATAGGCAGTTTTTGTATCTTTACAACAGACTGAATTAGGGGATTATTGCTGCAGAGGATAACATTGTACTGACCTGTAAGCTATACCTGCCACAGTTGCAAGTTTGTGCTTTTTTTGTTTGTTTTTAATCACTGAGGCCTAGAATTTTCTTTGTGAAAAGGAAAACACTCAGGAAAACAGAATCAGTACTGAAGCTGGGATACCAAATGTACAGCTTACTCAGAAAACAAATTACTTTCAAATGAAGATCAGCACTTCAATTACCAAATCCTACGCAGTAAGTATCAACCACAGTTATTCCAATAGTACTAGAAAACATGAAAAACTCACTTCCTGCAGTTTTATCAAAGATATCTACTTAAGGAGTATACAGCAACAGCGTATCTGCTCATGAACTTCACAAGGAGTGTCTGTAAACCATACAATTGCTTGCTTCCTAACTTTTGCTGAGGATAACAATTCAAAGCAGATATGAAAGGCTTCAGGTCACACTTCAACCCAGAAGATTTTAAAAATAACAACAACCCTGAAAAACAATACAAAAACACTGAAATAATCTCTCCAGATTACGTGTTGCACAGTAGCACAGCCATCAGGACTGAGGGAGAGGTATTCCTCACAGCTGACTCTATAAGAAAAGCTGATGTTCTGACACAACATACAGAACTGTTGTTTTACTTCAAGCAGCACAGAATAAGACTCTGGACCCTAAATCAATCCAAAACACAGACATCTGAAACTCTGGTCAGAGCAAGTAAGGAAGGAGCAGCAGAGGCCCTGACAGAAAAAAATGCAAAAATAGCACAAAATTGCTCTTCACAGGACATATGAAATCTCTCTTGACTTGAAAAGGCATTAAGCTTTTGCCTACTGAAGTCAGAAGAAGGTAAAAGAAAGTACAAGAACATTAGAAAAACTGTATTCATTTAAATGTAAATTTAATTTACTACTACCTACCTAATCCACTATTACCTTGTACTGCTGCAATGAGAAACAGTTTCATTCAAACAATAGATTATATTCCTTTGTTGTAGGCTGCCACTCCCTGAGAAGCCCAAATACAGGGAAACAAACACAAAAACCCAAAGTTATATGCAACAAAAGGAGCAGTCTTCCAAAGTGCTTGCTGGACTCCCTAGAGCCTACAAGGAAGGTCAGTGCAGAAGCAGTGGGGAACTCCACATAGGAGGGTGAGCTTACAAGCAGTTCACTGGACACACATACTTCTCACCTCATACTACATCCATTCCAAAATAAATCCTACAGGAAATACAATACTACGAGATAATAAAGTTATATTTCTTCATACTTTAAAGCATCATCCTAAGTTATATTACAAGATATAACTAATTCAGAGGAAATGAACTAGGAAATTTAAAAACAACTTCACCTCTTGACACACTTCATTATTCTATAAATGATAGTATAGATAGTTTGCATTACATGGGTGTTCTCAAATTACTCAGGGGTTGACCCTTGCCAAGTAACATGATCCAGAAGAAACAGTCTATCTCTGTGTGCAGATTCAGCCACAAATTCACCAGGACTGTGCACCTCAACTACCACAGCAGAGCAAGGAAAAGCCCTGTGAGAATCAAGCAATTCAAAGTTATATCAACAAAAGCAATTCTGCACAAAAAAACAAACTTACAGATTACTTATTTCAAAATAGTTTTGCTGATGCTCAGCTTTGAGTAAAGCCCCACTGTATATTTGCAGACCTGAGGTTAAGCTTGAAGTGGGTACTCCACCCTAGCACAGATGCAGAATCATATGTAGTTCATTTTTGCCAACTCATCTCCATGAGAAACAGCTGTAAAATGCCAAGCCTCCCTGAACACTTGGTGCATGCAGCAGGTTGTATCCAGCTTTATCTCTTAATTGTGCTGCTGATTAAAGAATGGAAAAAAAAATCACTGAAGATAATTTACATTTTCAAGGTATCCCCCTAATCTACCTCGCATTATCTGAGGTAGCTATTTTGCTTACTGATAGTTATTTTTCATTATATCTAGCTCCTAATTGCAAAAAGGAATCCTAGAAGAGAAAAAAAAAATACACCTTGAACTCTTGAACTTGATCCACACACAGCATAATATGAAAATGCTTACGTGTCCAAATCAGCAAGATAACCAGAGGACTTAACCCAGGCCTTCCAACTTTGAAGGAAACAGTCTCTGTAGGAATAGACATAAATGGATGGAAAGATGGAGGTGGGGGAGGGGGGGAAGTGTCCATGAAGCACAGGTGGAGAATATTACCTAAATGAGATCCCTCAGACAAACCCTAGAGGCACCACAGAAAGTTCAAGAAACAAAGCTTATTCATGCAGCTGTTAAAACTGATAAAAGTTTACAGTATCTAGAAGTGACTCTTTTCAGAAAGATTTCCAGTGAAAAAGACATTCTATTAATTATTTACTATATAAGCATAACATAAAATTTGTATGTGTTGCATAATCTCAAGTTTTGTTTTTAAGAATAGAAAATATTAAAGTTTAACTTTGAAGATGATTTCTGGGCAAAGTGTCTTTCCTTCCAAACAGCCTATTGCTGATATTTCCCAGCTGATTAATCTTCCAATGGCTCTCTGGAATTTTTCAACAGCTGTCATCCTCAGATGTGATAAATGAAGGATGGGGTCAAATACTTTCTTAATATTAAAAAAAGAAAAAAGATCTAGAAACAGAGAGAACTTGAATCAGAGCATCTACAAGCTTCTTAAAGATGATTCCTTGTCTGAACATTAAGTTGGATACAGAACCATCTTGTTTCTCAGTTTTGCAACAAAATTTTGTCATCCTCAAAAGCCATCTTCAACAGGACAGCTGTTCTCAGTGAACTACAAAGACACAGAAAGCCACTGCCCTGTCAGAACTAGAATCTGTAATGCTTAATGATCTAACTATTCTGTTCAGCCTTTCCAACACTACACAACAGCACCCACACCAATACCAATATCAAGCTACAGCTGGAAGTTAAGAGAGCTTATTCCAAATCTTCCATCTCAACTTCATCCTTTACTGACTATGATATAGAGCTAAAATGTCTAAAAAAGGCTGACAGAGAATCCAGTACATACACAAAGCAGTGAACAACTGAGTATCAGAAAAGAAACTGAACTCAGAGACTAACAACTCACTGACAAGACATACATAGACAGCATAGTTGTTCACAAGTTTTAAACCTACCTTATGACAGTGACTCACAAACCTGTTTATTTCCTGAAATATATATGCCTGTGAAGCTGCTGTCTGGCTCCTAAGCAGAAAGAAATACAGGGGCAGCATCTAACAGCCAAAACATTGGGACATTGGGTATGCAGAACACTCAAGATTTACTGCTTTACTGCTTTACTGCTGTACTGCTTTACTGCTTTACTTTTTCTCTAACAAACAGATTCCTGATGAGAAGACTTACAAACTATCTAGGGACCTGCTGTAGTTAAGTAGGGGGATTGAACAGTGGATGATCTCCAGAAATCCCTCCCAGCCACTGCAACTTTCTGACTATGGGCCCATTCCAACCTACAATGGCAGGTTGTTCTGAACTTACAAACAGTAACAAGGTCAAATCTCTTTCCTTCCATTGTGAGTTAAACTGGCATGTCAATAAATGAGTAGTTCTATAGCTCTGATGTAGGAAAACACAAAAACAAGTTCTCACATTTTCTGCTGGCTGAAGTTACAGCCCTAAATGTTTGGTCATCATCCATTTTCTCAATCATAGGGTCTCCCACAGATCAAATTAAACAGCTGCCTGAACTCTGCCAAGCCTCCTTTAGCCCAAACACAGCAGGTTGACAAAAGCAGACCTGCCATACTGTTCCAGTTATTTGAGGAAAGCTGGATCATTTTCACTAAAACAGCATAGATAGAAATTCACAAATCACTGCATGGTTAAACAGAACAAAGACAGAGGTAGGAGAGTGAGGTGTTTAGTGGAAAGGAGGATGCACACAGTCATACCAGAATAAACTAATAGATGCTTCCATCACAGACGGGATTTAACACTGAGGAGCAAGACATACTTTCAGTAGAATTGCACCAATTAATTCTGAATGCAGACTTACTCCTCTGTGAAGATACAGTACAGTGTTCAAGGACTTAACTGTCAGATATTTCACCAAGGTCATTACAACTTAAACCATAACTGTTTCTGTTAAACACACAACAATAAAGACATTTGGATGCATGTGTATTTAATATTTTGCCTCCTGTACAAAAAAAAAACCAACCACACACACACACTGCAGGTCTTAGACATAAACTGTTAAACTGTCAATGAGATTACATACACACCCTGACCTAAACAACAGTACTTGATAGATTACCATATCTACTGCACACTCATTGTTTTAAAGTGTCCTGATGTATTTGTCCAATAATAGAAAAAAGTGAAATATAAACATCAATTAAAATGAGTAGGTGCTACGTGTTTATATGGCACCTGCTTTACAGAAGAGAGAGGTTTGGTGAAAACTTGGAAACTACGTAAATCCATGGAGGATTATTAATATTACAATACCTTACATAAGGCACCTTGGTCCTTCAGCTATGAAAAACAGTAGCCAGGAGTGTACTGTAAATAAGCACCAGCAGAAATAATCATCAGCAACACTCTTCACATAACACACACCACTGACTACCACAGGAAATAGTCTTGGCTCACAGATCATTTGCCCAATTTAGTGTGGCTGTTTTCATTGATGAGAGCAACTGTGGCAGCTAAAGACAGACCACCCTGTGACCATGAATTTAACGGGGGATATTCCACGAGGCATTACAATAGTGTTGGCACAATGAAAACTCAAGAATCAATGTACTGCTTAGGGGCATTGAAGATATCTGACCAGGAAATAAGAACTGTACCAGCTTACACAAGCTGCTGCTCAGACATCTGCCCAGAGTTCTCAAGTTCTGTTTTCACAGGAAGGGAAGTGTTCTCATTAACTTCAACACAGCAACTTTTCAAGCCCTAGAACATTCTCCTACGCCCCAGAATTTCCAGATGTTACGGCTCAGTGTGATGTCTTAACATTTTACATTCTAGAATTAAGAGGTTTTAATGCAAGACATGAACTTTCAGTACGTGCACAAAGATTAAAGCTCAGCTTTTCTCTCTTCACAGTTAGAGAAATCAGCTTGAATTAAACAAGCCTCCATTTGATTAGTCAACCAAGTTAGTGAGCCTTTCTTATAAATTGCATTTAAGTATTTGATACTTACTGTTCATAACGTACATTAAATTTATATTTTGTCAGAACTAACTTGTATGAATCAGCATGTGTTTTCTAAGAGATTTTTTAATGTGGAAGCTATTTGGAAGACTTATTAGCAATTTTACAGCTTTTCCAGTGCACATACAAACTGTAGATAAAGCAAGAGCAGGATGCTTTCTATGCACTTCAGAAAGAACAAAACTAAGAAAAAAGCTCGGGGGAACCAACAATAGAAGTTAATCAAAACAAAAGCAAATGCAGCAAATACAAACCCACTAAGAGCCTTTCCACACAGCATCATCTTCATATAAATTGGCACCAGGCCTCATCATCCCTTGTGATGCTCACCTGAAGTATCTGCAAATAAGTATGTGATCCGCAAAGAAAAGCGCAATGCCATTTTGTTGTTATTTTATCAAACTTCCACTACCATTTTCAAACAGCTACTCCAAGAATATTTATTATGGATTAAAACATCAGGACAAAAGGTTAACTGAGTTAACTGCTCCTCTTCAGACTAAGGTGATCTATATGCTTACGTTAAATTACTTAGAGTCATACTACTGAGAAGTTCAAATTTCTGTTCCTTCATGAATCATGATCTCTTCCTTCCAAATCTGCTATAAAATCACAAGAGCAATGATCTTCCCTAAATTCTGTAGCTGATCAGACATTAAAAAAAGCAAAGAGACCTCCCCATTTCTACTTTGCTACTTTTCTCCTAATAAAAAGCATACAAAAGCAAAGTGGCAAAACAAAAATGTCAATCAAGCCACTCAATAGAAACTGCATTTTTTTGCCAGGTTCAAGGTAGAAAAGTTTTCAGTAACTACATTTAATCATTAAGATGCGGACTTCTCATTGTAACTGTGATTTAGGCATTAATTGTATAGTGGTGCAGCATTTAAGCCACGGTAGATTTATCACTAACAACAATACATATGTTTTACTGTAGTCCTTCTAAATGGATAGAAAAGGACCCCAGTAACACAGTGTTGCACACAGATGGACAGAAGTCTGTTGATATAATGACATCAACTGCAGGTTGATACAACTCATTACTCCTTCATGGCATAATTCCACACATCTTTTTTCTGTCGCTGCCCAAAAAGACAAGCAACCTGAAGGAAGTCATTATCTTTGAAACACACTGAAGAATTGCTTTGTATTCTGACCTGTTTTTGTTAAGGACAGGCAACAGCCACAGCAGAACAAAGAAATACACACTGATCCTATTACTGCAAAGGTCAAGGACATGGAACTTCAGGGAGAGAGTCACAGCAACACTTTTATTTGTGAAAGGCTCACCATCTACAAGAATAAGGTTTGGAAGAAGACACTGGCAAGGGGGAACACGACAACGACACAGCAAGAAAAGCACCCGCCTCAACAAACGGGCACACCGGCTACTTTCAGAATGAGGACGTGCTTCCTGGCAGGCTGCTTTTTCCCCGTTTATTCTCTCCTGACATAGCTCTCGCACTGCGCAGGGCCCTGCACCCACCCTCTCACGGGTTTCGCGCCTCTCGACCCGCCAGCCGCCCCGGGGCCAGGCAGAGCGCGAAACCGCGCGAGTGAAACGAGCGTCGTGCGGCCGGCAGCGCTCGGGGGTGGGCGGCGAGAAGCGCTGGGCTGAGCGGCACGCAGCAACCGGGCAGCGGGGCGGAAGAAGCGGCCGCCGGCGCTGCAGCGCTCGCAGAAGCGGCTCCGTCCGTCGATTTCATTATGATCACTACTTCGGCACCAGAGGTGCATCGGGGAGCCGGGCCGCTCTCGGGAGGACTGGTCAGGGCCGGGAGGAGGAGCCGCTCCCGGAGCAGGGCCGCGTAGCGCAGTGACAGGCGGCGCCGGGCGGACGGGGGCCGAGCTCTCACCTCCAGCGTGGACACGGTGCTGGTGAAGAGGTCCTCGCAGTCCTCCAGCTCCTCCAGCTCGGCCGGCTGCGCCTCCCCCATCGGCGGGGGCTCCCGCTCCGCCGCCATCTTTCCTCCGACCCGGCCGCCCGCGCTCACGTGACTCCCGCCCCGCCCCTCGGCACGTGATGGGGGAGCGGGAGGGCGCGGTGGGGTGCCGTGGCTGGGGGCTGCCCCGTCCTGAGGGGCGGTGGTTCTGCTGCGCGCTGTTAGCCGTCAGCTCTGCCTTTAGCGGAGCGGTGCTGGCTCGTCGCCCGCCAGGACCCCCCAGGTCTTTTTCCTCAGAAATGCCTTCCTGCAGGTCAGCCCCCAGCGGGTGCTGGTGCACACAGTTATTCCTCCCCAGCGCAGGACTGTAATCTTTGAGGCTTCCATCCCATGTGCTCTGTGACAGTTAGTCGTGCTTAGATTCTGAGTGGTTTTCTGCTGGACTGACTGCTTTTCTGACTTTATCGGGACTCGCACCCACGGCTTTAATGCTGGTGTGGCAGGACTACAAATCTGCTCTCTGAAACACTCGGAGATGGTCATCTATCGCACCAATGGAGTATGGTGCGGAAGCAGTATAAAATAAAAAGCAGACAGAATGTCAGTTTCAGTGTTATTTTTCTCTCGTTAACAAGGACACATTAAGGTTTTAGCTCTCTCATTTCAAAGGGACGTTACACGGAAGTAATGCCTGCTGTTTATTTTCATGAAAACTACAGCAGATGCAAGGAGCTATTTAACAGAGCAAAATGTCACCTGTAAAGTACTGCTTTCCAACATAGGCACAGTCATTAGCTGTGCATTTTTGTCAGCAAGGAACAATAACTTTGAAAACCACTAATGCTACAAGAAAACTTACAATGATTGCAAAACATACAATAGACAAACAGATAGTGATGCATCACTGAACAAAAAACTAATCTGGATTTAAAGGAAGGCCTCATCCTACTTGACACAGGTTCTAGTCTGCTTATTGTTCAACAAACACATAATAATGGTCAGTTTGAACTCATGCTACAAAACCAGAATGCAAAGGGAAGGAGAGAAGGCTACCCATGTATGTTAATGGGAACTGCAGCCAGCCCTTCCTTTGCAGCCAATAAAACCACTTCTCTAACACTGACAGAGCTATTAAGGCTGGAAAGTCGAGAACCTGATCAGTACAAACGCCAAGACAAAGGTTACCTGTGGAATTTGATTCAACCCACTGTGTGTATGTACTGTGCCTGCTTTAATTGTATAGTTACATGCAAGCACCTCCATAGGAGCTTTGTTCTCAGGGAGTATTGTCTGCACTACCACTGTCTCTGGTTTTCTTTACAGTACAGTACAGTTACCTGCGTACTTCAACTATTATATGCAGTTCCAAGTCTGCTATAAAGACAAAATCATTTGCCTCCTTGAAGCCTTTTCTGCAAGGCTCTGTGACTCATGGCCCAAGCATAGCCTGTTGAAGAAGGGGGGAGTGAAAACTGGAGAATGGGATAGTATGTCAGTCTGGTAACCATCATCTAGCCAATGAGAACTGCCCCTGGCATGCAGGCTGCCTAAGGCCATAGCCATACCACTGTCACTCCTCACTTTATCTGTATCTCACAACGTGGAGTCTAATACTCATGTCAGGGGCCTGAGCTATGACCAGAAGTTGTCAAGGAAAAAAAGGAAGTGCTGCCTTTGGCAAAAACATGGAGGCCATAAAACCATGTGATGATTAACCTGGGAACAATCTCTCACATTGTTAGGAAATTAAAACCAGATCTTAAGGAACCAATGGAAGTTTCTTTGCTTTTTTTGCAAAGTTATGTGTTTTTCATACCCCTGCTTACATCTTGGTTTTCATACCTTGTAACAGTTTGTCCCCCTTGCAAACCACATGTAGAAAGAGAATGAAATCAGGATGCTGGAGGACAGCTTTCATAGTTAGGCTCAGCCTGAGACCTCCAGCTTGGAAGCCCCCCTTCCCTTTGGCCCTATCCTGTGAAAAACGTGTTGGCAAGACAGGTCATATCACCTTTTCTGCTTTTTCTGCCCTAATTTTCTTTCGCTTCCCCCCCTTTCCACTCCCCCCAGAATACTGGTTACTCATAAGCTAATACTGTTTGCTTAGAATCCATGTGATTATAGATCATATGTGCAGCAGCTTGCTAAGAGTGAATTTAATGAATTGTCTGGTGCACCTGATCTGTGTCAGTGAACTGTGTCGTAGTCATAGTCTTCTCACCGGGCAAAATAAATCAGGGAACAGGATGGGACAGGCTCCTTGCTGCAGAATCTAAATTTCACAGACACTGATGAATGTTTTCTTTAGAGTATTCCCATGAGATTTTGTTGCCCATTTTACAGGCAGCGAGCAGAGGATAAAAAATATATGTAAAACACAAGTGCTTGCTAATTTGGATCCCTGATTTGAGACAGCTGGGAGTTGAGGTTTTCTAGAATCCCTGACATATCAATGGTTTCTTTGCCTGGGCAGTGAGCTTCAATATGCCAGTACTAGCCTTACTACATTGCTATTTAGGGATGGACCTTTGTTCTTTCCATCTCTCTTCTGTCCCTCCCTATCATTTTGCATCCCTTTGTCAGCTCCCATGTTTTCTGAATTAGCCTTGAGGAAGCTAAGAACCCTCCAAAAAAAGTGATTTCTGCTTTTTGGCCTACAAGCCAGTGGTTCTTTCAAGCCAGTAACACCTCAGCACAGCCTCTTCACTGCACCTCTCCTGCCTCTACTACAGCTCTTGTGGGCTCCGTTGACTGAAATAGCTATGTTGTTCAGGTATAAGTAAAATACTATTTATTATTCTACTGTGCTTATTTGGGACTGCAGTTCATCTGTCCCAAAACAACTGCATGAGACAATAAAATTGACAGAGTTCTAAGCAATGTGAATCAAGGTTTTACAGTGAAATGTATTACATGTGAGACTCTTTACCAGTTTCACCTAAGTACTGTGCCAGTGGAACAGCCACAGCAGTCTTTTTAATGACTAAAATATCAAAGGAACTGAAAGAGTCTCATAGCTAAGATTTTGGAGGAAGCTGAAGGAGTGAGTCCCAGATGGTCATCTGGTCATTGGTAAGTGTTTGTCAGACCTGTTTTTAATCATCTCCAATGATGAATACCCAAAACCTACACGAAGAAAGCAAGCTGTTTTTTTGTTTAGCTATCTACTAGAAAACATTTTTCTTACGCTAACCTAAAATTCAATGGCTTTAATGCTAGTGATACACTCTGGTGTTGAAGCATTTTTTGGTAACCATATGACACTGATGGGATGTTTTTTGTTGTGATTTTATTCAGAACTGATACTCAGCCTCATTTTTTATCCATAATGTGGTTCACTCAGACTGTGGAGTAAAACCTCACATTCCTTGCTGAGTTTTCTCTTTCCTTTTACTGACATTTTCTCCAATCTATTTTGACAATTTTGAATCAGTTTGCTATGCTTCACCTGTTTGAAAATATAATGCAAATATAATGAGCACTGTGCCCATTCCATCACTGAAGAGAATATTAAATCTTACCAGCCTGCAATAGACCACTGTCATCTTTCATTCAGTGCATCTTTCTGTAACAGTGTTTTCTCCCCAGCTTTGTACCAACTCTATCCTAGGTAGCAAATACTGTACATTGGCTTCCTTGTGAGAAAGTCACCACAGATAAATGTTCAAGAAATGCTTAAAGACTATTTCCTCACTAAGTGGTTTTGTAAGGAAATGGCTAAGCGCAATAAGGGAACAATAACCACCAGAGTACTCAGAAATAGAGTTCATGAATTTCAGAGATTTGATTTTTTCCATTTAGAAAATATTAAAAAAGTAATAATGCTATTACAGAGCCTACACTTGCTCACAGTGGTAAAGCACTGCAGTGAGTCATCGTTACTAAGAAAAATTAAAACACACATGTTTACAGAATGTGTGTGTGACACATGTACCCGCTCATCCAGTTAGCCAAATGAGCACTTCTGGTCATGATGACTGTTCTTCTGTGAAACATATGCCATTTTTCCATCTGAGTATTTAATTGCATATTTATTAAAAAAAAAAAAAAATTGTTCTGGCACCTTGGTCTTATTCTTTACTGGTGAGTAGCTTGTGTTTTTCATGCATTAGAAACAAACAGTTGTTATGCAAGTGATCAGGTTTTATAACAACTCAGATATTTAATTCACCATCACTGGTTTCCTTACTAAACCAGTAAAATTATGCTGAAGGACAGCAATTTTTATTTTTTTTCTGTCTTCAAAAACACTCATGGCAAGGGAAACATTGCTTATCATGATACACATTTGTCATTTATCTGCTGTCATGATTGTCCTCCACTGTTTATGCTTTACAAGAGATAAAAAGCCTTCTAGCAAATATTTTTTATTTTAACATTAATAGCCTTAAATCCAAACCTGACCAGCATGATGATAAGTACATAAGGTTCTGAGATAACTTGATTTGGTTTGGTCTTCATTGGTCAGTACCTCTCAAACCTAGTCAAGGTTTGTATTTGAATTGTTCAAATGTAAATATGCGGTTAGCAAGTAGTTGACCTGAGGCATTCCTTGCCAGTGTAGAAGAAATATGTCTCAAAGATCTAGAATAGTTGAAGGTAGATCAGTATTCAGGAAAAGAGTCATAGCCACTTGCCTGAAGCTTACAATTCTCCAGCCCTCTGCTTATGGCCCCTTTAGTAGAGACAAACATAGTCTTAATCACATTAAAGAAAGTGAGGAGTTCCTAGTAGTGCAGCCTAAATGCCGAGTAGTTCTTTGTTCACTCACAGCCCAGTACAGTTAAAAAGTAATTGTGTGAGAACATCAGAGTCAGAACCATAGTGAAAACAATTTCAGAAAAACAACAACAATCCATTTGCAAGTGCCAGGTTTTGGAGAAAAAAATAATCTGCTGAAAAATGCATACTTCATTAAAAAATTAATGCAGTCAGAGCTGCATCTCAGTGTAAGTTTTTCAGCAAGTGGTATCCCCATCTAGTGTAGGACTTGGATGAAAAGTCAAAGTTTTTATGTTATCCCTTGGTAGTTGAAGAAGGTTCCAAAATGATAGGCTTCTGTGGCCAATCTCAGTTTGGAAGCTTTGCAAAAGGTGGATAGGAAATAACCTGCATTAAGAGGAAGGTTTTTTGTGTGAGAACCTCATGGGTCCTCATGGCAAAAGGCTGAAGGCAGAGAAGATGTCAGTGAGAAAGAAAATGAATGACATGCAAGAAAAATAGGTCACCTCCCAGTCCACCACCATACACATAAACTCTGGTAGCATGGAAAGGAAGTTTATTTTCCTCTTATTGGCACAAAACATTGGCTGCAATACATAGATACATCTGCCAGTTCCATTACAGCAGTGGTGGCCTTGCTATATCCTAAGGAGCCAGACAGTTTTCAGTTGCTGCTGTAGAACCAAACAACCCAGGTTTTAAGTTTTACAAGATTTCTTTTGTAAGGATAGTCTATTATAACATTAAACTAAGCTGCTTACTGATTCATCCACTGATAAGATGTGCATAAGAAGCAAGCACAAAAATTGCAACCAGTACTTTCGGACAGATAAGGAATTATGCTACAGAGAAAGTATTTGGTATGTTCTCAAGAGTGAAGTCTTTGAAACCATTGCCAGGGCAGCTGCCAAGAAGGTCTTCAGAATGCTCTGGAGAGGACTGGGTTTGTAGATCCCAGCAGTTCCTCTGTGGTGATTACGCATATGCAGAATGAAGGAGGTGCTGCATCTACCCTTACATAGATATTCAGTACTTTAAAAGAGTTTGCCCCTCTCAGCTTGTGTGGGGTGAACTGAAGAATTTCAATTCAATTTAAAAGCAGAAACTGAGAAAACAGTTCTGTTCTCTGACACGACTGCAGGAATTTTAAGAATGCTCATATCCAACTCATGGCTCCAAAAACCTGCATTTCAGTTCTTCTTCAGCATTTTCATATATATATAGGGTTTAGCTGTCTTTAGCTTTCTAAAAGGCAGAAATGTACTGTAACGTATTCAGCTCAATTTATAGGGAATAGAAAGAGAGAATCAAAGCCTACATATATATCCTAAACTGCAAGCCTTTGTTAGTATTGAGCCTTAATCTTAAACAGAGCTTGTTGGCTGATTATGGTATCTATCACCATAAAAATTACAAAGTGATTAAATTAACTGAACTCAAAATACTATTGATAATACTCAGTCCAAAATCATTCTGCCAAAAATGGACTTCCCTCCTTTCCAGGCATACAAAGGCTTGTGTGCTTCTGCTGCTTAAAAAAAAACCTAAAAATAGTACAAATCAAACAAAATAAGACAAACAAAAAACCCAGATCCTCAGAATTAAAGAAAATAAAAAGCATACTCAAACTTTAAAATGTCTATCAAAATATTTGCTTTTGCGTGGGTTAAGAGAGGGAGGTGCTAGAAAAGATTGTTTCAAATGTCTCTAGTCATTTTCTTCAGAACACAGTCTCTAGTCCTCTGAATTTTTTTTTTTCTTTGGAAATACGTAACATAAGAGCATGTGAGAGAAATTTTTCATCACACACCGAGCGTGCATGAAACAGAATTTGCTTTATTACGAAGTTCCACAGTCCAAATGCAGCTGTAATTTGCATCGTTTACAATTTTGCTGTAAACTGACTTGGGGCATCTGTCTACATTATAGCCATACCAGCTGAAAGATAAGTAGGAAAAATGAAAAACTTCTAACATAATTGATTTCCACCAAATAGCACAGTCTCTGACTGTTATAACAATTAGTTTATCAATTTAATGTTTATTATACTTTTACCTGTAAGTAACAGGGTAGCAACACAAAAGAATAACTTGGCACTGTACCACAAGAGCATTAATACATATATTTTCTTTAAGTTATTTTCATGCTTATTAAGTAAAAATCTGGTTTTACAGCAGTGTCCTTCTTTAACAAATTTTATTTTAGTATGCTCCAACCAAGTTTATCCTGTGAAGGAATAAGTTTGGGCTTAAAAAAGCTTTTTCTTTCAAGTTTGTGCTTGAAAAGATAACAAATACTAAACACAAGTAGAGAGAAAAGAAATGCATTTCTCAAGAACACTGAGAAAGTAAAAAATATGCTGTCTAAATAAATGATAACTGTTGAATTATTTTTTCAATTATTTATTCAATTATTTATTTATTTATTTATTTATTTATTTATTTATTGTAAGAATGCTACTTCATGAGCTCAGAGAAGTTTATAGAGGAAGACAGAAGTCCTAAGATAGTGAGGAATCCATTGACATAGAGATGGGAGCTTCAGAAGTGAGTTTTTGAGATTCACTTGCTGCCTTCAGAGGATGTATATAACTTAAACTTCGTAAATTAGAAATTTAGCTAAAAACTTTGTGCATGTTGTTTGTTAATCTTCTTTTTATGTGGGTTATATGCTGTATTCTAGAGTGTAATTTATTTTCTTTGATTGAAGTAGTGCTATGCATGTCAAAAACCAGGTTTCAAGCACCTCATTTCAATAGACTAGATGATACAGTACTATTCTGCCAGCAGGTTAAATAGTACAATCACTTAACCTGTTAGGAAAAAAATAATAAGAAGTGTTATTAATAAAATTCTGTCTGAGCATGTCTAAGTATTATGTTGTACAATTGTGTACAATTTCTTAGCAAATAATAAAAACTTTTCTTTTTCCTAGGGATCGCTGAGCATTCTACCTGTGACTGCTAGTGTACTGATACATTAGTGTAATGATAATGGACTGACATCTCCCCTTCTTGTTTGCAGTTTTGGAGATTAACATGGAATAAGGAAAAGTAACCTCCCAGTTCCTGCCTGGTGATAAGAAAATAGGCCATTCGTAGCTGGCAAGCTGACCTATGCAGAACAAAAAACACAGCCATTCTGTGGAATTAAATATTTCAAGATATAGCTCTTTGAATTTTTTTTAAGAACCTAACCCAGCAAACATGCTCAGGTTCCTCTTCATAAATCAGTGCATTTAATGTGTCATTCAGGAGCACTCATTTAGGAGGAGTTCAGAGCTATGGGAGCAGCTGGCAGTGACCTGGTAGGCCAGGTGGATGTGGTGGCCACCATTGGTGGGAGCCGAAGAGAGCAGAGCATTGTGCAGAACAGGTCACTCTGCCAAACATGCAGTTGTGTTCCATCTGAGGCAGCAGAGGAGATTGCTGTGCTCTGTTTCTGTCATACTCTTTCCTATTGTGGTTTGTTGCTTCACTCATCCCTCAGCTGAGCAGCCAAGAGGAGCAGTCAGGTGTTGGCTTCGGAGCCCAGGCGGAACCCAGCCAGGGTCAGTTCCACCTAAAATGAAGCAGCTGGGTGATCTGGAAGCCACCCTGCATACCAAGTGACAGAAGCATATGGTAAAAAAAAAAAAAAGAATTTTGTGTGACAAATGAGTTATGAGCAGAACATGTGAGAATATGGTGAAGAAAGCATGATGGGTTTGGAACAATAGTTCTGAATTAATATCCATGCTTAGAGAATGTGTACTTTGTTTAATCACATACAGTGATTAAACTGTTATTCAGTGCAGTACATTTTGATCTATACATTTTGATCTATAAAATGACAAAATGATGAAAAGGGCTTGGACATTCATGACATTTAGTGTCACCCACATTTAATCCAAGTTATATATTTATAAGTTTAATTAACCTTCATGTTTTAGAATAGAGATGTTCTGCTTAATGAGATGCAGAATCATAGAATCATAGAATGGTTTGGCTTGAAAGGGACCCCAAGGATCATCAAGTTCCAACCCTACTGCCACAGGCAGGGCCACCAGCCTCCAGATCTGGTGCTATAACAGGCTGCCCAGGAGCCCCATCCAACCTGGCCTTGAGCACCTCAAGGGACAGGGCATCCACAACCTCTCTGGGCAGCCTGTTCCAGCACCTCACCACTCCTTCTGTGAAGAACTTCTCACTGGCATCCAATTTAAACCTTCCCTCCTTGACCTCCTTGTCCTATCACTGTCTACCCTTGTGAAAAGTTGATTCCCCTTGTCCTCTCTTTGTTTTATTATGTGGGAGAATCTTTTTTTTTTAGTGGTTTAGATAGGACCTCTGTTCTTCTTTGCTTTTCCTACATTTGCCTCAGGTTTGTCAGCATAGGAATGCTATGCATACAAACCTCTCCTTTGCACAAGTGTGTAGCCAGATGGATGATTACAGATTCTTACCTCGCTGCTCCAGGACCATTCAGTACTGCCTAAAAGCAAATACTGCTGTAGCAGCAACAGGCATCTGCTGGGAAAATGACTGCTTCTGTCAAGGAAAAAAATCTGGTTGGGGCTCTTGGCACGGTAGGAGCCACTACTGGCGCCATCAGCTGCTTAGAACAGAGAAAACCCAGCATCTCCCTGGGTTAGAGCAGCACTGCCTCCATGTAGGAGGGGTTGAAGAACTGCCATGCAGTGACAGGGCAGATTCTGCCTGACAGAAAAGCTGATGGTGCCTGCAAGGACCTGGGCCAGAATTGCACCCAAGGGTGCTCTGCATGAGTCCTGGTCTCTACTGCCATCCCTTGCAAGGAGACGCAACAGTACCTGGACAGAAGCATACAGCTGGCAGCTAAGAAGGGGGAGTGACTGCTCACTTTGTTCTGCCCAGACAGCAGCAAGCAGAGGGTAGGCCATGTACCGGGTGGACTTCCCTATCATCATAGTTCTGGGAGGAGTGCATGTTAGTACATCCTAACCTCTGTGCACAGATGCAGAGCGGTGCGCTCTGGATATAGCCGGAACCTCCAGGAGGTGTCTGGAAAGCTGACAGAGATGACATGGGCAGGTAAATAAAGGTGTGGCCATTTATTTGATTTTTAGCATTCCCTATGACAATGTGGGGTTCAGGGTTGAAGTATGGGCGTATGATATATCTTCATCTTTCTGTGAGATAGAAGCAGTTTCTTTGATATTGTTTTTTTTTTTTTCCCAGAACTTACATATTTTGACTTAAGCAATTTAAAACTTAGAAGAAATAAAAGTCTTCTCTGACAAAAACTTGAATACCGACTAAGTCCTGCTTTCTAGACCCTAAGTACTGTTTTCTAGATCCAAGCACTAGAATATAAAAGTGAAATCAAATTGAAAACATTAGTGAATTTATAATGATGACCTCAGTATGACAGGAATGCATTGTGAGTTTTCTGGTTTGGAGAACAAATGCTACTAAGAAGCCATTTCTGTTAAAAAACTGTAAGCATAAAACATCAACTTAGGAAATTCTCATGCTGTTATTTAATCAGAAATATAAAAAAAAACAAAACAAATACTATTCTGGACCAGTGAGCTTTTTGTTCTAAACTACTGCCAAAAGTATATTTTTGTCTGCTAAGTCAGCATGCTGATATGGAACCTATTATTTTAGATGAGCATGTTATTTCTGGAAAATTTCATCAGTTTCAGTCAAAGGATTTTGTATTTTTTTTTTCCTCAAAGAAAAACAATGCATTAGATTTTTTTTTTTCCCCAGACATGTCAAAGCTGGCAGAAGCGGCATGATACTTGATGAAATCAATAAACTAGAAGACTTTCTTTCCTAACTTAAGTGCTTAAAACACTTGGAAACATAGATTATACCTAGAGCATACTGTAGGGTTACCACTCATGTTTTCCTATTTCACAGGTGCATTATCAGACTTTGTTTTAAAATTTATGGCCAGAAATATTTTTTCTCTCTCTCTCTCTCCTTTCCTTCCCTCCTTCCTTCTTGAGATGGCAGAGTATTTTGTGCTAGATGTGGAGCTAAGTAAACTCCCTCTGGTGGTTAACTGCAACCTTAGTGATCGCTCCATTTCTAGGTTGATGATGTAGCTATGCTAGTGAAGAGATGTATGTGTCGAAACTTACCATAAAAATAATTTCATTGGAGTCTGCCTTCACACTCTTTCATAAAGTGGGTATTAAATTCAATCACAAAAATCATGGAGGTGTGCACCAAAACAGTATCATAAAATCTTGTTAGGCAGATAAAACATGCTCCACGTGTTGTTCATCCAGAAGGATAAGGAGAACACTAAAGAACAAGAAAATAAGAAGTTACTTGCAATATTGAAAAGTGGTAGTCAGCTGGATCAAAACTATTGCAGACCACTGGCTGGTGGCCCTACACAGTTTGCTATGTTTAGGAAAAAACATTTCACTTGATAGTTTTGAGTAATTATTGTAATTTGCAATTTAAAAGACACATCTCCTTCTTTACAAAGCTATCTGAAACCACTGGGACATGGCTACTAGTTGCTATCACATAAATATCTCATAATGAGGAATCAAAAAGCCATATCAAAACCAGGCAGTTATCTTTCTGGACTATTAAGAGAAGCATTTTATATAAGAATGAGAAAATAGTTTCTGTTTGTTGGTTTGTTTATACATAGCTCTGTGCTCAGACCACAGATCAATAACTTTGTGTCTTTAGTACACAGTAATCTGAACAGTGTCTTTCTAAAGTGGCCTTCATAGAATAGGGAGACAGTTGGGGCCCTTCCTTCTAAGTTGCAGGATGGGACCTCTCATCTCTGGGTCCACAGAGCTCTTGTAGGCTAACTGTTTTAGATTGTAGCCATAAATGAACAAAAAGCACAGGATTGATATTCACTGTATCAAAGATATGTGTGTTTTATGGATATGTGTAAACTACTGAGAGGTGCAGAATGCAACTCATTTTTTCTTGCCTCACAGTTTTCTTGAAAAAGGTGACTAGTGCATTAAGTTTGTAAAACTTGTTATTTTTGGCATCTGCTACCACTGAGTGGTACCAGGGAGTCTGGATGTGTTGTTTTTCTCCTTCATCCACACTTCACATATTTTTTCAAATTTTATTTATATCTGAAAAAGAAGCCACAGGGGAATTTTTAAAAGGGAAGCATCCAACACAAACAAGTGTTCCAATTCATGTGTAGCAAGATAGTAATCCTAAAACATGAACCAAAACCATTGAGATCATTCTGTCACAATATAAATCCTGTATATAGTATTTTCTTCAGAGTTCTTTGAAAAAAAGAGAAGATCTTGTGTCTCATATTTGTTCAACCTGATCAGTTATTTTTTTCAGCTGTGTATCTGCCTGTGATAACTTTCTGCTTTATCATGGGATTGTGGGAGGTGGAGTTGGAATGGATCTCAAGAAATCTCTAGTTCATCCCACTGCCTAATGCTCATCTGTCTCCTACCTGACAAAATGCATAGATCCGTTTTTAGAACATGAACTATTTTTCTTCTTATTCTGATTTTGGGAAAAATTGAGATGAAAATTTCATGGTAGAAAAATTAATATTTCAGGCCTAAATAAAATCTGGTAAAATATGGTGAACTGTCCTGCCCATCTTGCAGTATGTTGCTCTGTTGACTATTTGTTTTTATTTCCCTTTTCTTCCTTGTGCTATTTTACAGCTATTTTTTTTTCTTTCTTTCTAGAATTGTTCTTTTCTAGCTTCTGCATTTCCTTTATCCTTATTTGCTCTGTTACCTTTACAGATATTGCTACAAAGAGAATGAATGAAACAACTTTCTATGGAAGAGCCATCAGCAACACAGCTAAAGCAAATGGAAATGCAATAAGTACAGAAACAATGCTGGTTGATAATCATCTCAAAACATTTCTAATTAATATTTCCCTACTTTGATTGCATTTATATTGTGGTCTGGACACATCACATAATAACACAATGATTACTCTACATTGCATCTTAGCTGCTGTTTCCTACTCTTGTGTTCTGGGAACACCTTGTTTTTTCCTCTGAGCATCAAATTTCCTCCTCCTGTCTAAATCAATATTCATCCTCTTTGTGAGATTTTTTCCCCTCTCTCTTTCAGTCACTGTCATTACATCTGCAAAGTCCTACATCTGGAGCTATTGTCATCTGGAAGAAATGACAACATGAGGGCAACCTTTGCTTCAGATGGTCTGACATTCCTTTCAGCTCTGTTCCAGAAGGAGACCTCAAGATTAGCAGCTCGGTTTTGAAGACCTAGATTTATACATCATGATCTAAAATGAAATAAAAGGAAATCACCACGCTCAATGGAGGAATATAAAATTCTGGGACATTTATAAGTCGTTAAGCTTGGATACTTATGTTTAATTTTATACCCTATTTACAAAAAAAAAAGCTAAAAATTAAAGTAATTGAGAAGCATGCTGTATTTCTCAATGTCTAACATCAAAGATTTGTTTTGCATGGAAATAGGGAAAAGAGATCGCTTTGAGCATGTATAGTAACATTCAGTTGTCTGGATGATACCCACACATTTCAGTGAGAAACTTGGGAAACCCCATGGAGTACTGGGGTCTACCCAGGCAGCCTTTTTTTGATGTAGATCAGAATGGTGAGCTTTGGTAACAAGGACTCCAAGAATTACAAGTAAGAAAGCGTGGAAACAATAGAAAAAGAGAAATTGAAAGTAACCTAAGTATGTCCTTACTATAAATATAAGTCTGATAATGTGCAAGGGCTCCCATAACTCCTTGGAGATGTATCCGATTTGGAGTTACTAGCCATCTTTGATACTCCACAGCATCCATCTCCAAAGGATGTGCTAAAGCAGAGATGATGATGAAGAAGACAGGACCTAAGGCTCCACTGAAGAGAGTAATGAACAAGTCCATCATAAATTCTTCTGTAAAATGCACTGAGTTGACATGAAGTGTAGTTGGGGAGTTAGTAGTGCACATGTATTAAGATTTAGTTCAATTCCTTGAATCAAAATTCAGCAAGGAAGATGACTGCACTGTCCTCTTATTGGACACCATGGAAAGTGTTTAAGTGGATATATTTTATGTAACACAAACAGTGACTATCTCAGAGAATTTGTTAACTGATGCCCTAAAGGCTAAGAACTGAAATATTACATCACTATCCCCAGAGCAACAGCTGAGCTTATGATTGTGCAAAAAAATAAATCCAATGAAGTCCAAAAGTAATGTAATGTTTGGCTTTCATGAGCTGATTTTCCCCAGCCACATTCTCACACTAGACCATGTTTATTTCTCCAACTCTTTGAGCATGACATTTGTTTGCATGGCTTTTATGAAACAAATAAGGGACTCTTGAGGGACTTCTCCATGATGTTCTGCTACATACACTGTGTGGCATTTCAGCTCACTAGGAAATTCAGAAGTTTCTTGGTGACCCTAATGGTACTGAAACTTCATTTTTTCTTGCAAGACCACTGCAAGGGAAAGGAATCTGCTGCTGCTTGTTATCGTTTAATGGCATCCTATGTGTCTAGGGGTAAAGGTTGTTAAGGCTAAGGGCGTGCACATCTTACTTCTTATCTTGCCTGTTTTTGTCTTACGTAACATTAACCTCAACTCTTAGAACATTCTGTGAAGTATTTTCTAACCAAAAACAATCCTAAAACCTAAATTCTTCTTTAGTCGTTGATTATAAAAGCACTACAGGGCTGAATGTTTTGCTTCTATTTCATTTTTAAGGAAAAGGACTTGGACTGCGTATTGCACTGTCAAATTCTTTATCCTCAGACCAAGAGAAAAAGGCAAGCAAATGTAAATCATATTAATGCACTGTGAAACAGAAAGAGAGAAGAGTTCATTAACAAATGAGGAAGAACTGTTCAGGCAAAATGAAATAGTTCAGTTATTTCCTGGGAAAATAATAGCAAGCACTCTAGTGGAACTAAAGCATAAGTTTTACATTCTATATGAAACAAGGGGATATTTGCCACAGGACTACTGCTGGACCTGCTGATGAGTACGCTGACAGTACTTTCTTATTCTGAGCAGCATGACTTTCTGCAGGCAAGCTCATTAAGTAAATAAATGATGTTTACACATACAAAATATATATTTCATAACAACAGATCTTTAAACTCCCCTGTCTGTGTAAGCTACACTGTGGATTACAAAAAAGCAGCACATAAATGGTTGCTTGGCATGAAAGCAATACGTTTGTCATGTCAATAGATGGTCACCTGCCAAAAGTTGTCCACAACTTTTTATCTGCTAATGTGTCAATAATATTAATCCTGGTTGCCTACAGCTAAAAGAAGTATGCCAAGTTTCCAGGGAGTATCCAATGGACACTGGGGAGCATCCAAAAGATTATTGTGTTCATGCATATTCATGCACCCTACTCTGCATAGTCATGTTATACCTGCTGATATTTGCTGTGAAAGAAAATATTCCTCTAAAACTCAGTAAATCCATCTGTTACCTTAAATTGCCCAGACACGTTTAATATGAGCAGAACATTCCAGTAGTGAAAATCTCTGATACCTTAACATGCTCCTAAAGAAATACCTGAAAAACAAACCTCTCAATTACTTTTCTGGCTGTCCAAATTGTTGGTGTCAGGGTGCACCGGGCAAGGACAAGTGCTATTTCCAACAGCTGCAGGAGGACTCCTGGTCACCCCTTCTGCCTTGGCAGGCACAGTCAAGGTCAGTAAGACAGGGTCTGTGTGCTATCTGGAAATCACCAAGATACTGGACTGTGTTTCACAGCAAGCATTTGAGACAGGTCAGTATAAACACCTGTAATGTGTTTGAGCTGCTGACTTCTGAGGAGGAATTTCTCCTAATTGGTTTGTGTAAAGAATGCTAATATAAGGGGGGGAAAAAACATGTATTGGTTGGAGAGTGGATAAGAACCTCCATCTGACCCAAAAGTGTCTTGTCTGTGACAAAGAAAAATGAAATAAATTGCAAGGTCACTGCACTCTGCTTGTCTCAGAGTGTCTTTCATGTTCAATAAATGATGTGTGATTACAGTAAGCAGCTAGCTTTTAGGGAGTGTATTTTGGCAAGGCCTCTCTCCTCTTTCCTCAGTGCTGGTACCATGGCTTTCTGCCATGGTATCCTTCTATCCTCCTACCTGTCAAAATACTTCAGTCTGAAAGTACTGACTGTGGAGTAAACCTTGTGTTACACAGCTGCATCTGGACCGTGTCTTGCAGTAGCAAAGTCACTGGGCAGAGGCCATGGCCCCTGACATCCACAAGGACTATCCAATATCAGTGGGAGTTTCCTCTCCATACCAGAGATGTTTTTTGGAGCTAAAAGGCTATTTTATCTAGGTCTGTTTGTGCAGAATACAGCAAAGTGATTGTCACCTGCATCTATTTTTCTCTTTTTCTCTTTCCAAAATGTCTCTGTCAGGATGTGGATTTTATTTTTTATATGTAAGAGTTGTATTTTTTCTCTCTGCTTTCCCACAGAAACTCTGCATTTGAATTTGTTTCTTTTATGTGTAGCATAAACAGAAGACAGATTTTGTTCCTTCCCTGTACTGAACCTCTCGTTAAAAATGACTGATGCTTGTTTATCCCCTACTTTGAACAGATATCACATCCTATGCTTTGAAAAAAATATATAGTAGGGGATCATGGATTCATCATCATTCATCAAGCACTTTGATGTGCCTGCCCTGCAAACTGAGAGCACAGATACATTCATTTGTCTGCTTGCAGTGAGTTGTAATTAGACTTCTGGCAAGCTAGATACTGTTTGCTTGTAATGCTTCAACACCACAGAGCTAAACTAGCTTACTGCACTTTACGACATTCACTGAATAATAATAATATAATCAAATAACTTATTAGTATTTTGCAATGCAATTGCACGCTTGAGCCCATGTCATCAACTGGGAGCCCACTGTGTTAGGTGTTTACAAGCACTGTATGTTTTGGCCCAATCAAAAAGCTCTTACTGTCTAATTGATCACCGCTGAGTTGGGGCTTTTTTTGAGCCAATTTAACTTCCCACACAACTTTACACCTTCTGAGACTTGCTGCACAACTGTGTTCCAGAACACAAGCAGTATTTAAGGCAACAACATTTCATTTCTCCTTTACAGTAAGTATATTTGTTGCTCCACTGCCAGTGCAGATGGATTCCCAAAGGCAGACTTGTCCATCCATGAGGTGATGGCTTCAGCATGAGCACCAGCTGCAGGGACACAGCCAGAGGAGAAAACATTGGTGTCAGCCTCTGGCTGGCTCGTGGCACACGAGGACAGCTTCTGAGTTTTGAATCACACTAAAATCAGCATAGGGAAATTTTTATTCTACTTGCACAAGATTTAGTGTTTGTATGTGCATGTGACAATGCATATAGGAAACAGTTTCCTAACACAAGGAAAGCTAGACAAGGCAGCTATCATACCTTAAAGCCCCAGGGTTAATAAAGTTAGCTCTACCTCAGAGCTGACTCTTTACTAATTCTTTATCCAGGAATTAATGTGTACTGCAATACTACTCACAGAATCACAGAATCACAGAGTGGCCAGGGTTAGAAGGGACCTCAAGGATCATGAATCTCCAACCCCCCACCACAGGCAGGGCCACCAACCTCCCCATTTAACACTAGACCAGGCTGCCCAGGGCCCCATCCAACCTGGCCTTGAACACCTCCAGGGACGGGGCATCCACAGCCTCTCTGGGCAGCCTGTTCCAGCACCTCACCACTCTCTCTGTAAAGAACTTACTCCTTGACACCACCTGAGTTTCTTACTGATGTTCTGAAGACCCCTGAGAAAAACAGGCTTTTAATGTTTCTGTCAGTTCAAACACACCAGTTTTCCTGAACTTTTCATTAGTCTTTCCTATTTTTTCAGTTACTTACTGTTGTCTTAAACTATAATGTTTAAGGGCAGTAGACACCTTTCTGTGCTGTATGTAATTCTCTACTGCCAAAAGAATTTGGACTCCTGTTATCTATGACCAAGGGATTATTTTCAATGTGATGAGATGTAAACAACCCATATCCCACTTGTCAATTCTCTCTGGTGAATAGTAATTAGCCCTAAGTTTTATTCATAGATTTCAGAGATATGAAGAACTAATACATCCTCATATCTTTTATTGCAATATATCAGGAATCAAAATCCAGAAGAGCTTCAAAGCTCTGTCTATACATTTTGTGTTTTATATATCACTATCTATATTTTTCTCTACTTATTCTAACAGGGATGGGCTCCTCGTTCTTAATTTTCCCACTTCTAATGACTGGTTCTGAGGTTAGATATCATGTCACGTAACGTAATGCTACCACAAGCCACTACCAATGTGGAGGTGTTTATGTTCTGTCTTGACCCTCTGGGCAGCATAAACTTGACCTCAGCCCCATGGTACACACTAATCTGACAAATTGCTGTGTTTGGCCATGGTTTAAACAGACACCTTTGTACGAGGCAGGATCTAAGACATTTCCAGTGAAGAGTTTAGGAATCCTTTTTGCCCCCTCAGGGCTACCAGCTGCCTATGCAAGCAGCTGCACCCACAGAGCTCTGCCAGCCCTGTGAGAAATGCAGGCTCAGCTTCACGCATGAGCTCAAACATTAACCTTTTTTTTTTTTTTTTTTTTTGGTACAGCTTTATACAAGCTTAAGTATAGCTTTCACACATACAGATCTTTACATGAGAAGGCTTGCAAATGCATTTGTACCAGAAGGTTCTACTTGCTCATATAGCCATGCTCCTAGGAGATCAAGTAGCCAACAGCGCTTTAAATAAATCTTATATGTCATGAAGCTGGTGGTGTAGCTTAGACATTTCAGTGAATGTGCTCTACTTCTATTATTACCATTTTGCTTCAGCAGTCCCAGAGAAATCTTTGTACATTCAGGAAGGAATGTTAAATAGCCTTTACCAAATAGAAAATTGAATCAATTTGCTCCACAGTTAATTAAAGCTTTTTCTTTTCTTCAGTGTAGTTTATTGTTTCTCAAAATATCCTTATATTAGCAGCATAAGAATGAAGTCTTGCAATGGCGTGTATGCTGTAAGGGTCCTGCTTTGGGGTAGGACATGAAGTATGACATGAAGGTGAATAAGAAGGATATCTTTTTCATAAAAAATTCGTTTTTAATATTCCTATGAGCCTAACTGCTAGTTTGAAAGGAAAGGTAGAAAGTTCCATAAAAATAGAGCATCTCTTCCATAAGTGCAAAAATACAATGCTGAAATCACAGTAAAGGCTTTGATTTCTGAATGTGCTTTGCATACACATTGAAAGATTAAGTTTTTGTATGGGTCGTAGGCAAGATTATGCTGTGTGATAAGATTTAGATTGCTTAAGATCTAAACATGTGACACTTTGCTGAGAATTTCTAGATTTTATTTTGGAAGACTTACTACACTTAGATCTTTGAAGTACCAACTGGTCTGAAAGAAGAAGATAAAATGTTAAGACAGATGTGAAAACTGTGAAAGCCTTCTGCATGACCTACTGAATACCTGTAAACATAATCTAACCATTTCATTTTTACAGTTGTAAGTGAAGTCAAGTATTCATAGGAGTGAAATACTAGAAAACTGGTCCATCTTACAATTTTTAACTTAAAATCTAAAAACACTAAGATTCTTCCTATCCCTATACTTCCTAGATGTTATCCTAAATTAATACCTCCTTTTTCTCCAAATGCCTTGCAGAATCTGTTTGTCAGATATGTTGTCCTCTTCAGACTCATCTGCACACACAATGACATCCCAGTTTATCTAGGCTAACCTCATAGCATTGATAGTAATAAATGCCATTGTAGCAGCAATTCTAGTGTGTGCTATCAGAAAAGAAACTCTCCAGGGACACTTAATTAATTTAGGAGCAGTATACTAGGATGTTACACAACTGCACTTTCTTAGGCAGACATATCTTTAATTTCTCATCAAAATCACCAAGAAGGTTAGGAACACAAATCTTTATTGACTGCCAGTAAAATTTGTTGTACTAACTCAGTGAGGCACTTCATAAGTCTTCCTCTAACTTATCTCTACAGCACATACAGCACATGTAATAAATATTGCTCTTCTATCTGTCTATCTATCAATCAGTCAACAACTGGGGCTGCTTGTGCTAGTGCCAAACTAATGATATACTAACAGTCCTTTCCAGCAGAACAAAGCATGCTTCAGCTTTGTTAAAAGTAATAGTTCCTCTCCTGCTCTGAATTTGATAAATAGCTAAAACATGTTAAGTAATGCCATACTCTAAGAAAATATCCTAACTACTTCTATGTGACTAGGGAAATTGGTAGCAAGCCCCATTTCACAGTCATCTTTCTTGTTACACTTTGTTCAGCCACCAAGGACTGACAGTGGCTAATGTGAATCTTTATTGTGCCACATTCCAGTCTACTGTCATTACTTTTTAATTTGTTGGAAGACTGGAGCTGCATGGTTTACTTTGCAGTATTGGAATAACTTCTCTGAGGCAAAGTGTTTTGACTTACATACAATTAGCAATAGCTGTAACCTCTATTCTGCACTTTTGTAATGTAACAGTAGTTTGTTAATTTTTTCTTGTTCTGAACATTTGCAACAGCTCTTAAAGCATGACATGTATATTAATATTAATATATTAATATATTACATGTATTGTAAAACTCTCAGTTACTGCTGGTCTAAGGTCCCAAGATGTTGAGTGGCATTCCTGTAGGAATCCTCTATAGCCAAGTAAATGTACTACAGAAGCTCTTCAAATGAGAAAAAAAGGAAGGAAATTAAAAAAAGACTTTTCAATTCTTTCAAACAAAATATCTAGGTATAGTACGTATACCACAGATAAGCAAGATAACTCTTAGAGGAGCTAGCAAGTAAGATTTTAAACTACATCCCTGGAATAAATAGTATTTCACTTTCCATTTCAGAGTTAGCTGTTTTAAGAGCTGATGGTTTTGTCTAGAACATGCAGAAAAATCAATTTGAATTAACTTTTAAAATGGATTGGCTAAACCACATTAAGTGTCTGCATAGCCAACTCTCATTTAGAATGTACTAATTTACTTGGCAAGTAAATCTAGTTATATCACACAGAGAATCACACACTGAACGGCTGAGGTTGGAGGGGAACTCTGGAGATCATTGAGTCCAGCCTCACGCTAAAGCAGATTCCCTACAGCATGCTGCACAAGTAAGCATCCAGGTGGGCTGGAATATCTTTGGAGAGGGAGACTCCACAAGCTCTCTGGGCAGCCTGTTCCAGGGCTCTCTCACCCCCACAAGTAAATAATTTTTTCTCATGTTCAGATGGAACTTCTCTGTTCCAGGTTGTTCCTGTTACCCCTGTCCTGTTGCACAGCATCACAAAACGTCTGGCTTCACTCTTTTGATATCTTCCCTTAAGATATTTGTATGCACACAGAAGATCCCTCTTAGTCTTCTCGAGAGACTCTGCTCTCTTTTTGTCTTCTCATCAGAGAGTTTTTCCAGGCCCTCAGACATCTCTGTAGCCCTCCACTGGCTCTCCTTCTTGAACTGGGGAGCCCAGAACTGGATACAGATGTGGCCTCACCAGGACAGAGTAGAGGGAGAGGATCACATCGCCCCGCTGGCCACACACTTTTTAATGCATCTCAGGATATCATTAGCTTTCTTGGCCACATGGGGACTTTGCTGGCATATGGCCAACTTGCTGTCCATATGGACCACTAGGTCCTTCTCTGAAGAGTTCCTTTTCAGCAGGTCAGCATCTAACCTCTGCTGATGCATGCAGTTATTCCTCCCCAGGTGCAGGGGAGGAACCTCGTAACATTCCTCTCTGCTCAACTCTCCAGCCTGTCCAGATGTCAGTAAGCACTGCCTCCTCTCAGAAGTGAGTTAGCAAATTTGCTGAGGATGCACTCTACCCCTTCATCCAGATCAATGACAAAGATCAGCTGAACAAGGCTGGACTCAGTACTGTCCCCTGGAGGCCTTTGCTAGCTGCAGGTCTCCAACTACACTGCCACTGATCAAAACCTTCTGAGCTCTGCCAGTCAGCCATTTCTCTATCCACTTCACTGTCTGGTCATCTAACACACACTTCCTTAGATTACCTATGAAGTTGTTACAGGAAATGGTGTTGAAAGCCTTGCCAAAGTTGAGGGAGACAGCATCCACCACTCTCCTTATCTACCCAGCCAGTCATTCCATCACAGAAGGCTACCAGATTGGTTAATCATGACTTATCCTTGATGAATTGATGCTGACTAGTCAAAATCACCTTCATCAACTCCACGTTCTTAGAAATGACACCTGGGATAAGCTATTCTGTCTTTTGCCCAGGGAAGGAGGTGAAGCTGACTGGCCTGTACTTCTGTGGGCCCTTCTTCTTGCACTTTTTGAAGACTGGAGTGAGAATGGCTTTCCTCCAGTCCTCAGACACTTCTCCCATTCTCCATGACCTTTCGACATTGATGGAAAGTGGCCCAGCAATGATGTCCACCAGCTGCCTTAGTACTTGTGGGTGCATCCCATTGAGACCCATGGATTTGTGGGGTCAGGACTGTCTAAATGATCTCTAATCTGATCCTCCTCAATCAAAGGGAAGTCTTCTCCAAAATTGTTCTTGTCTCTAGGGTCTGGGATTTCTGAAGGCTGGCTTTAGCAGAATCACAGAATCACAGAATCACAGAATCACCGAGGTTGGAAAAGACCTTCAAGATCATCCAGTCCAACCATCCACCTATCACCAATAGATCTCACTAAACCACGTCCCTCAACACAAAATCCAAACGTTCCTTGAACACCTCCAGGGTCAGTGACTCCACCACGGTCCTGGGCAGTCCATTCCAGTGCCTGACCACTCTTTTAGAAAAGTAGTATTTCCTAATGTCCAGCCTAAATCTCCCCTGGCACAGCTTGAAGCCATTCCCTCTAGTTCTATCACCAGTTATACGAGAGCAGAGGCCAACCCTCAGCTCACTACAACCTCCCTTCAGGTAGTTATGGAGAGCAATAAGGTCTTCCTTGAGCCTCCTCCAGACTGAACATTCCCAGTTCTTTCAGCTGCTCCTCATAAGGCCTGTGCTCCAGACCCCTCACCAGCTTTGTTGCCTTTCTTTGAACCCACTCCAGGGCCTCAATATCTTTCTTGCAATGAGGGGCCCAAAACTGGACACTGTACTCGAGGTGTGGCCTCACCAGAGCTGAGTACAGGGGGAAAATCACTTCCCTGTTCCTGCTGGCAACACCATTCCTGATGCAACCCAGGATGCCATTAGCCTTCTTGGCCATCGGGCATGATGCTGGCTTGTGTTCAGCTGAGCATCAATCAATATCCCCAGGTCCATTTCCTCTACACAGTAAAGCCAGAAGAAGCCATTTCCTCTTAGCAGTAAAGACAGAAGCAAAGAAAACAATCATAACTCTACCTTCTTTGTATCTTTCTTCACCAGGGCACCCACCTCATTCAGCAGTGAGCCCATGTTCTCCCTAGTTTTCCTTTTGCTACTGATGTATTTTAAGAAGGTTTTTTTTGTTGTTGTTCTGTTGTTCTGTTCTGTTGCTCTGTTGTTGTGGGCCTTAGCCTTCCTCATCACAGTCTGCGTACTCTGACTTCTTATAATCCTGCTAAGAGGCCTGTCTTTTTTTTCCACATTCTGTTAAGTTTTGCCAGAAGCTCCTTGCTCATCCATGCAAGTCTCTTTCCCCTTTACTTGACTTCTTACTCATAGGGGTGTACAAATCTTAGCTTGGAGGAAATGATGCTTGAATACCACCCAGCTCTCTTGGACCCTCTTACTTTCCAGGACCTTAACCCATGGGATTCCTCCAAGTAACTTACAGAAGAGGTCATGGTTCATATGAAGTCCAGGACTGCAATCCTCCTTATAGCTCTGCTATCACAGAATTTTTAAGTGACGTTATGAGGAGAGGAGAGGAGAGGAGAGGAGAGGAGAGGAGAGGAGAGGAGAGGAGAGGAGGGGAGGGGAGGGGAGGGGAGGGGAGGGGAGGGGAGGGGAGGGGAGGGGAGGGGAGGGGAGGGGAGGGGAGGAGGGAGGGGAGGGGAGGGGAGGGGAGGGGACGGGAGGGGAGGGGACGGGAGGGGAGGGGAGGGGAGGGGAGGGAGGGAAGGGGAAGGGAAGGGAAGGGAAGGGAAGGGAAGGGAAGGGAAGGGAAGGGAAGGGAAGGGAAGGGAAGGGAAGGGAAGGGAAGGGAGGAAGGGAAGGGAAGGGAAGGGAAGGGAAGGGAAGGGAAGGGAAGGGAAGGGAAGGGAAGAACTGTGCTTTAATTCTGCATAGTCTTACTTCAAAAGTTGCAAGGAAAATACAAGCCAGTCAGCCTTACCTCTATCCCTGGAAAAAAATACAGGCCAGTCAGCCTTACCTCTATCCCTGGAAAGGATGTGGGCAGCTGGTCAAGGGAGGTGATCATCCCAATCTACTCTGCCTTGGTGAGGCCACTATTAGAATACTGTGCCCAGTTCTGAGCTCCCCAGTTCACAAAAGACAGGGATCTCCTGGAAAGAGTCCAGTGGAGGGCCACAAAGATGATTAAGGGCCTGGAGCATCTCCCATATAAGGAAAAGCTGAGTGACTTGAGTCTGTTCAGAAAATAAGGGAAAATAAGACTGAGGGGAGGATCTCATAAATGTTTATCACAAAATCACAGAATCACATTTATAAATATCTGAAGGGAGACAAAAGGATGAGGCCAGGCTCTTCTTGGTGCTGTGTAGTGAAAGAACAAGGAGTAAAGACCTAAAACTTGAACATAGGATTTTCTTTACAAACATGCATAAGAACTTCTTCACAGTAAGGGTGATGGAGCACTGGAACAGGCTGTCCGGAGAGGTTGTGGAGTCTCCTTCTATGGAGATTGTCATGACCTTTCTGGATGCCTATCTGTCTGACCTGTTGTAGGGAACCTGTGTTATCAGGGGAGTTGGACTCGATATCTCAATGTGCCTTACAACCCCTGTGATTCCAAAGGACCATTACTCTTTGTCAGCTGATAAATCAGATTTATTGTGAAGATGATTTGTTAGCTTAATTCTACGTAGTATAAAACAAGAGTCCTGAGATTTCACATTTGCATAAGAACATGGGGCTTGCTTAAAGAGAGAAGGAAAGAAAAGGAAATACATTTGGCAGAAAGTAGGGTGTATGTGCATGCTGTAATACATTTTTGCATTTGTTGTCACAATTTTATTCCAATTTCTGCTAAGCTACCATTTAGTTCCAGCCGATAAGAATTTTTCTGTCATTATCATAAAATCCTCATCTTCTGCTTAAGTGACTGTTTGCTGCAGCTGTTGGATGCTGAAAATCTGTGGTCCTGCTTTACAGGTTCTAGCACAGTCAGAAGATGATATTGAATCAGCAGGAGGTCTGTGTATGAATCAGTGGTATAAAGGCATGGCAGTGCTGAGCCCATGGCAGCCCTTCATGGCAGCCCTTCAGTGCCTCCCACTGCCTCCTGTGAGAGCTGGCCTTCAGACCTGATCCTCCACAATTTCAGTGCAGTTGTGGAAGTGAAATGCAGTGTCAGGGTGGTTTTCCGTGATTTGACTGTATGATGTTTTTCCCAGTTTCTTATTTTGAGCAGTTTATCAAATGAAAATGCCTTGCAATCTTCTAATTTAGAACGTGAATTTCAAGGTAGCATAGGAAACATAGGAAGTTCCACACAAATGTGCGCAAGAACTTCTTCACGGTGAGGGTGACGGAGCATTGGAACAGGCTGCCCAGGGAGGTCGTGGAGTCTCCTTCTCTGGAGATATTCAAGACCCACTTGGACACCTACTTGTGCGACCTGGTGTAGGGAACCTGCTTTGGCAAGGGGTTGGACTCGATGATCTCTGGAGGTCCCTTCCAACCCCTATGATTCTGTGATTCTGTGGTTCTGTTGAGGAACTTTCATGTGCTCCAGAGCAAACTGTAATGAAAATTCTGGATTTAACAATATCATCTTAATGACAGAATACTTACTTTATCCTTCGCAACTGCATTTCAGCCAGGGACTCTCTATTATGATAATTTATGGTTATCATTTTGGCCACTCTGAGCAGCAGTGTCTGGGCTTAGTTGGCTTCTTTACTCAGGATGAAAAATGAAGCTTAAAAGAATGTTCATTACCTTCACGGCATGTGTTGACTGCACTGATTCTTCACTTGCCAAACTGTGTATGCTGGCTTCTGTCTCATCTGGAGACCTCTGGAACTAAAAGTAATTGATCAAATTAATTCTAATGTAATCCCACACAGACTGTTACCACTGCAGCTTGTTAACCTTATATGCAAACAGTTTATTTAAACTACCTGCATGACATCATAAAAACTACCTTCAATACATCAAAAAGACTATGAAATGAAAGCCTGTTTCAACATATTTTCTAAGATATAATTTGGGCTTTGCTACTTTTTTTCTAAAAGATAAAGATTGGAACCTCTACTCTCTCTGGATTAATTTAAATTTAGTTGTCCATATCTCTCAAATTACTGGGATTTTTACCACTCTTAAAAAGAAAAAACAAACAACCTTCAATTGGGAGATCCACCACAGTAGCTCTGTAGACAATACAGAGTAGCACAGGAGGGATCCCAGCAGCAATCTTCTGAAACACACACTTTCTTTCTTTCTGATGATCCTAATTCCAGCATTTTATGGACTTCTACATCAAAACCAACACAGATTTCTGTCATTCTGTATGGACTCCAGTGTGGCCTCCCTATGGCAGTCACAAGTTTTGGTTACACAAAACACTAAAGCAGTTATGACAAACTTGTTTGCTGTTGGTTGCACCTTCCTGTCTGTTTCCTGCTGCCACACTGGATATCCATGGCCAGGGACTAGTAAGTGGTGCCCTGTGCCTAATGTGTAAAACAGAAAATGTCTCTGATCATGCTGTCAAAGCATAACACATCATTTGGTATAAAAGTAACTATTCATAAAGCAAAAGAGATGCCCAGGGTACTTAAAATATTGGGAAGTGATTCTCACACCAAAATAGGACTGAGGTCACAAATCTGCACGACTGGCCCTGATTTACAGTTACTAATGTTTCCCTGCTTCTTCACAGTCCCATCCATATCTAGACAAAGCACAGTGAATGAAAGGTAGCACAGCAGTCTCAGCTTCGTGATTTCCTAGAATTTATAACTTAAGCCCAAACACTTAGCCATGATGACATCATATATATATTAAATTACTCTGTATAACATTATATAAAGCAAAAGACAGTAGTAAAGCTTTATTAAGACTATTATCAAGATCATGAAAATAAAAAATCAGTATTTGTCAATCATTTTTTCTTATTGCTAGTGCTTAGCTCTTTAGTAGCCAAGAGCTGTTAGACCTTCTGATGCTGACTACCTTAGGGAAAATATTTAATACTTATTAAACATGGCTTCTGAGTGGAAAGGATGAAGAGTCTCATGAGAGCACTCCTGAAAGGACAATACATTGTCATAATGTCTTGTGATTATTATGCTACTTAATAATCAAAAGTGTCCTTTTTAGGTAAACGGGACTGATTTTCGTAGGCTTTCATGACAGCTTCATAAATTCTCTTGGCTCTAGCCTAGCATGCAGTTTTCCCAAAACACCTCAGTTGTAGTAGAAAGGATGTAAGACTCATTAAAGTCTATTTCTTTAAGATTTGCTCTGTGCTATGTATTATATTTTCTATTCTTGTTAGGGATAATTGGCAACATTTCAGGAAAAATACTTTCTGAAAATGTATTGTGATGTGAGCTTTTTACAGAAACATTGTTTTCTCAGACCTAGGATAAACTTTGCAGTGAAAATGAGAGATATAATTCTGAAATTATGCTGTTTTCCTGAGACATTGGAGTCTTAAGTTCAAGTCCTGCTTTATGTCACTTTTCCTACAGTAAATGAGGAGGTTATTTCTACCATTTGGACAATGAAAGATGATTATATTCTTCTGGTTAAAAAGAACTAAACAAGCAAACCAATAAACAAAACAAAGACCCTTATTTGTTCAGAAAAAAAAAAGAAAAGAAAAAGAAACTGGCATGTTTCTGAAAATATCCATCCAAACAGCTGCAAAGAAAACACAGATATCTGGCAAAAATTATATATACTGTGTTTTAGCCAAATTTGGGGGATAACAGGATCTGAAATGTGAAATATAGCAGTTGTTTTTTAGCTTACATTGAGCAAATATTAAATATGGCAAGATATGGATACATTTCATGTCTCAGAATTCCCTGGAGGAAGATAGAGTGCTGGAGATCTGATTTGTTTTCTATTTTCTAGTTGTATCAGCTTACGTATTGAAAAATTATTACATTTCTCATGGACTTTCTCCAAAAACAGAGTAGCCCAGTGATCCTTTAGACTGTTAAGCAGGGACAAATTCCTAAAGATAAAAAAATGAAAACCAAATCATTGGCAGGTATGTTTCCTTCTCCAAAGCCCTCAGTAATCTTCAACAGCTGTCATTTATTTACTAAAGAGAGAAGCGTAAGCCTCACAAGCAGCCTTGGGGCAGAGCTAGGCAAAGGCAATCCTAAAGCCATGATTCGAGAGATGGGAAGGGACAGCTGTGCTATTGGCTAAATGGCGTGCAGGAGTCCCAGCTGTCATCTCAGCAGTCCTGGCCAGCACCTCTGGGGTAAAGCAGGCTGGCATGATAGGCACAGAGCACACAGCAATCATTCAGCCTACTGGGAGAAGCAAACCCAACTATTTTCAGCTGCATGAAGTCAACGGGTCACTCCATCTATTTTTCAGCTGGGCACACGCACAGGTTGGCCAGGTTTCCTGCTTGCACAGTCTTACTTGATTTCTTTCCATAGAGCACGTAACTCTATGTTAGTCTTTCATAAACAATTCATGCTACGAACAGGCACTTTCTGTTTATAGCTAGTGATGCTTTAATGCCATGTATGTGGACAAATTCCACTTGCTCTTATAAATTAAGTACTAATGTTGAAAGTAAAACTAATTCCAACACAAATTATTACTGCAATAAAAAAGTAAAAGGAGGTTGTTCTTTTGGGCACACCTTCAAGTTCTTCACGGATTAATCAAGAAAAACTTTACAAGAACTGCAAGAAACAAACAGATAAGGTGTATTTATTTCTTTCCCATTAGAAAACAGGAGCACTATGGATGTACTATTTATAAGAGTGCCACTGGTTTATGCACCATTGCAGTTAATAACTTATGCTAGGTATTAAATCTGTCACATTCCTTTGACTTAGAATAGAATTGAAGAATTTACTGCCAGAGACCCAAATCTGACCTAGCAATTTGAAAGCATAACAGAGATATAAATCCAATTATTCTCTGTCCAAACACTGGCACACATACCTTGTATCTGAGAGGCATCTGAACACATCGTATTTAATATCAGACTGAAGTGTCTGCAAAAATGAGAGCATAAGGATTATTAAATATTCATTTGTTGAAGAGAGTTCACTCCTGATAGGAGACCATCAGCCAAATTTCCTTGATCATGTTAAAAGTCTTTTCAAAGCAGAATAAATTTGGTCTGTTCATCCCCACATCTTGTGTTTTTAAAAACATCTGTTGTTTAACCCTCATTTAAAAACAGTCCTCATCCTCACAGATGTCTTTGTGGCAGCAGTGATATTAACAATGCAATTTTAAGACTCAAAGGATTCCTTTCAGTTTTAGGAAGAATTTTTTTTAAACTATGTCAAGTAGAACTGTGGAGTTCATAAAGGTGGAAGCACAACTCTGGAAATCTCTCTTTTTTCATTCCTTCATCCTTTCATTCCAAAGAGAACAGGAAACGTTTTTTTCTGTGTTATCCAAGATGTTGCCAGTTTCAAGTGTCTCTCATGTTGTAAATAGTGAGAACCAACAGCTATCTCTTGAAGACAACACCTCCAAGATGTGGAAGACTATCCTGCATCGCAGTGCAGAAATGCAGTGAAATGAGAGCACTGAGAAGCAGCAGTGAGGCAGGACCTGCCACACCAGGCACCCTGGGGACCACTGGGACCCTGTTTTAAAGGAGTGGGACCAGAGACCAAAGGATGCGATGGAAGTAAATTCTGAAGATATGAAGTTATTTTCCAGCCTGTTTCTCAGGTAAGAGTTTGCATTAAAGAAGATGGAAGGCTTTCACTGAAGTAAGCAGGGTCAGGCCCTGGTCTTCACCCCAGGTAGAGGTGGGAGACAGGCTCTGGTTGCTGCTCCCCTGCTGCATGCTTGTTCCTGTCTCCTTGGTGTTATCCCGCCAGCCATCCATGCCATCCATCAGCCTCATCTCCCCATGGGTCCAGCACTGCCTTGTGCCTGGGCAAGCTGTCTGTGGGGCACTGGGGGAAGCAAAAGGGAGCTGCTCCTCACCTGGATTTGGGACAAGACCCCAGGAGGGGATGGAGCCTGAAACCTACAATGTGTTTCAGTTTTAGTTTCCATTTCTGTGATGCTCAAATGGGCATATCTAATCTCCCAGGATGTCTGCACATTTTCCCCAGCAGCTAGGTGCTTGTGATGCAGCCAGCCTTCTCAGGGCCTTCAGGCTCTGATATTGCAGCATCTCTGCAAGAGGTCTTTGCTGCAGCACTGGAGATGGAGCAGTTTGCTCTTCAGATATCATTTCACAACACCCATCAGAGCTGCAGGGTGAAAATGTTCCTGATGTGCCTAAACAAGAAGGAAAACCTAGAAAGAGAACGTGCTCTTCAGGTTTTGGATACAAACCTATAATCTTCTTCTTGAGCATGGAGTAAATCTGTGCAAAGACAGCTTTTAGATCATGTGAAAGCAGAAAAAGTTTTGGTGATAAAATATCCAATTACCATGAACAAGGAACAGGGAAGGAGAGCTGATGCAGAAGCCCATGGCAGCCACAAAGCAGTGAGCAATGGAGAAGGGTGCATTCACTCCCCTGGGAGAGCAAGGCATTTCAGATGTCAGCTTGACCAGGAGAGAAGACAGATGTTGGATTTAAAATATGTATAGAGAGTAATTGACCTTACCATTTAGGCTGACGATTGCTTAAAGGCTGATGAGCCTGTAGAAATAGGAATATTTGCTTCTTTTGCTTCTTTGAAAATTTCTGTGCTTTCCAAAAAAGATCTGTAGCCCTCACATAGTCTTCTTAAATCTTTTTTTCATAATAGTCTTCTAAAGACTGGAATTTCTTCGTACTCATTGCATTTAATGACCAGCATGTCTAATAGTGACAGAAAAGTTTAATTAATAAACAGGTTCTCCAATTTGATTATCTGTAAGAAACAGAGTTTAATCCAGAATGTTACTGGATTAAATTTATTATTTAATTTATTAAATTGATTATTAAATTTATTAATTAATTTAATTTTTTATGTAATCATGCAAAAATTAAAAAAAAAAAAAAGAAATGTACTGTGAGATAAGGAAAAGGTGTAGCTATTTATTATCAATTAATTTTTAAGTGAGAGAACACATGATGATTGTGCCAGAACAATATAATGGTATGTAGTAATACTGGGTGATTTTTGTGACATGATGCTGAAAAGTACAGACATCAAGAATACTAGCAAACTGCTGTGGAATAAAGACTTTTCATTGAAGACAGAAAATGCATGAAAACATTACTAGCAATAGTAGCAAATAAGAAGGAAAATGTAGAATGTGCTTGCAGACTGCTGACGCTCAGAAAGCAACTGTATGATATAGGATGAAGCTGATTTAAGGTCTAAGCACAGAAATCAAAGGACAGCCATTGTGAGATGGCAACTTTTGTCTGATGCAACAGCTGCATTACAGATTATTTATCTATTTATCTATCTATTTATTTATTTGTCACTAACACACTTTAGAAATGATGGGGAAATTTCTTGGCCAAGAATCTTGACATTCTATTTTCTTCTTTTTATTGATATGATCCTTGTGGAAACCTGTTACAGTGGTCCCGGAAAGGAACACGTAGATAGCTCACATGTTAAGAAAAGTGATGTGCTTCTCCAAATTGGAAAGGCTAATGAGAAATAATAAGAGTAAATTCATTTATGAAAACATCTGACAGCAGAAGGCAGGAATAGGAGGGAACATTACTGTCAGTTTGGTATGATAAAGCCCAAGCCAGTAGAGCTGTGCTTTATCATTTTGATTCACTAACAGAGCTGGGCTTGAGAGAGAAACAGCTTTAGATGATGAATATTTTTAATGCACATTAAGAAAAGGCTGATGACAGTGTGATATACTTTCATTTGTTGGTGTACTGGAAACATACTGCTAATGAAAAAAATTAGAAATGACTCCATTGTGTGCTGCTTAATTCAAACTCTGTATACGAGGATTATTTTACCTTTATTTTTTTGCTGCTAGGGTGAGTCATTTTCTACTACAGATTGTTTTCTGCAAATGGGAACAACAGGAAACAGCAACAGATTGAAGGGATCTCTTTGGACTTCACCTTTCTTTGAAAATCCATATTAAAAGTATTCCTAGGAGTAGTGGTGGTACGATGTCTGCTAACACAGATACTCAAATGGCCTGGGGGGACAGCGAGCACTCTCCATGTGTGCCCTTTGGTCTAGAAATAGCATGGAGATAGGTGATGCAGGAACAAACACTGAAAGACAGCCAGATGGCAAGGAGGTCTCAGTCCAGTCTCTTGCAGCATTAAAGGATAATGGACTGCGAGTGAGGATATAAGGTGTCAGACGGCAAGTTATCATCTCTGTCATCTCATGTCAATACCATATGGTGAAGACAGCAATGCTTTACAGAGTGCATGTCTGAATATGCATCTATTATTAAATACTGGTTTCCTGCATAACACTATACATAGTTTATCATAAAAGAGGAATGAACAGATTCAGCTAAATATTCAAAAAGCATTTTGCCTACTGACTATCATGAACTTTTTTCTTCCCTTCCCTTCCCTTCCCTTCCCTTCCCTTCCCTTCCCTTCCCTTCCCTTCCCTTCCCTTCCCTTCCCTTCCCTTCCCTTCCCTTCCCTTCCCTTCCCTTCCCTTCCCTTCCCTTCCCTTCCCTTCCCTTCCCTTCCCTTCCCTTCCCTTCCCTTTCCATCAACTCTGGTGAGAAGAAACTGTATCGTGGTGGGAATCATATGCAGAACCTTGTCATCTTTTTGGGAAGTCCCTCTGTGCCTGCACTCCCACTCTTGGAAAAGAGTTGTGGAGAGGTATTAACTTCTTGTTAGTGCTGAGAAGTGCAGGACAAGGGAGGTCACCAATGGCCCAGGGTTTAATGCTGTGACATCAAAGAGCACTGACACTACCAGGGAGCAGTGGACCTCTGCAGGGCTTTTAGGACTTCTCAAGCAGGTAGATGGATTGGGCTGACACCAAAGCAGTCCCAAGAAAGAGTCAGTGACCATCAGGAACAAGGATGGGATATTGCAGCATGTGTCAGGTAAGGGAACAGTCGTAATGGAATTCATATCTAGGTTTTCCACCAGGACAAAAAATAGCATGAGATACCCTGGGAAGAGATGAGAGGTGGAAAGGAAATAAATTCAAAAGCAGCATTTTGTTCTAAAGAGAGAGGCAGTGAAAGGACGGCAGGATGAGAAAGGTCAGCTACACAGGAGAAGCAGCCCTGCCTGGCAGATGGGGTTCTTCTGGGACCCCAGGCACTGCCCTTTGGGAAGAGAGGCTGTCATGAGTGATAAGAACTTCCAATCAAGGGGGAATAATCAGGGAATATTGTGTAACTTCGAGTACTAACTTTCACACAGGAAACTGAAGTATAGAAGGGCAAAACAGCAGGCCAAAAGGGAGCAGAAGATAATATGAAACATGAGAAGCAATACAGCAGAACTTTAGCAGATAAAAACATCTGAAAAGGCTGCATATAATTCAGTGAAGAATTTGAGTGCAGTCAGAGAGAAATAACCAAAATATTTTAATACTTGTACTAGAAGTTCCTAGCATTCTGGAAAAACAGCCTTACCAGTACAAGAGAAGAAACAGAATACTATAGAAATAGCAGAAACAGGCTGCCTGCAATATTGTAGGAGGTATATCATTCTGCTTAGGGCAGAATTAAATCATTGAATATAAGGCAGAAGAAGGCAGAAGACTATAATGTTTTAGAAATGGTATTTTCTGATTTATATTCTTAATGGCACTCTTATCTTTGGGACAGGTTAGCTAAATGAAAGCTGAGGACAATAAAGGCAATTCAGTAAATATAACTAGGTGTATTTATACTTAGCTGTATACATACCGAATGCGTATGTACGCAGATGAATACCTGTGAGGGAAAAGAACTAACTAAGGACAATATTGATACAAGGAAAAATAAAGATGACCTGGTATTAATTAAACCGAGGCTGAAATACAGGTATTTCAATTGGTGAAGGTATATTTCCTGGCAATGTCCCAGTGATGCAACTGGAGGGGAAAAAAAAAAAAAAAAAAAAAGAGCTGATTTTGAACACCTGAATGAAAATCTTTATCACATCTAACTTTGTTCAGTGCACAACTTGGCACCTGGTTCTTACAATGACTTCCACCCTCCGTTCCTTCTCTCTCTTTCTTTCTCCCTCCCACTTTCAACTGGCAATGAAAAGAGTACAACAACCTAGAATGTGTCAGAAGCTTCAAAGCTTCAAATGGCTTGTGCACCCAAACTGTCTGGCATTAGAGAAATCACAGGAAAGGCAGACTACCCATAACAAGATGTTTCACTACTAGAGAAAAAATCACCCACTAAATTGAGGGTCTGGACTGGGATCCAGCCTATGCCACAGGCAGGTAGCAACAGAGCAAAAACCTGCTGTGAAGTCATTCGTTTTTGTGACTCTTTAACAATTTACAGAAGAAATGTCACATAATAGAAGTTTGGCTCTCTTTTGGGAATCATAAATAAAGTAATGCTGTAATCAAGGGATGGAAGAAAAAAGACTTTACAAATATGTAATTTTTCTTTATGCTCACTTCCCACAACTTATGACTTAAAGGTAAACATGGAGGATTTCAGCTCAATTCAAAGACTTGTATGTTCTTCTGGTGCACTCTGCCTGCTAAGCATTTCTACAATCTGAACTTGCTGCTGTAACTCACTGCTTTCCACCCAGTGAAAAAGGTTTGAAAAGGTCTTCAGAAAAAAAAAAAAAACTGGTGAGCTATCTCTAGGATTTGTTACCAGAGCCTGTTCATCTGTGATCAATATGCTGCAGCACTCTCGGTCTCCTCCATGATCTCCTGAGAACCTGAAGTTCTGCTGGGAAAACGGCAGGATTTCATGCAGAATATGGACAATGCGTTTTTTTTATGCCATATGCATAGTTCATATGACTATAGTCATGTCTGACAAAATTAGGGCAAAATATCATTTCTAGATGAATATGAAATATTAACCAGTACATTCTGTCAAACATGACTTAGCCTTAATAAATTTGCCCCCTTTACCAATATCCCTAGTCAAGAAACAGAGTGGATAGCAATACATATACTGAGAGAACAATAAGCTTTACAGGGATAAATAATGGAAAATACACGGGATTACCCCCCATTTATCTCTAAAATGAGTGTGAATCCTGTGAGTTTCATGGATCACTGAACTGTAAATCGTCTCCAGCATATTCCATCACCCTTTCTGCATACTGCAGAGGAGGGGAGTGTTAGGGGAAGAACTGAGTGCTGAGAGATCTGCATCTTTTCCCTTTCCTGAAGACATAGTATCCTTCAGCATGGGCCCAGACTGAAGATAGAGTGGACACTGGGAGCCAGCTGTTTGCTGGATGGACTTTTGTATCAGTTTCTCCTCAGCCCAACGCATCCTTTTCAGCAGGACAGCCATCAGTTGCATTGCATCTGCTGGTTGCAGCAAGAAGCTGCGCTCTGTAGTGGTGCTATGGGAGGCTTTTCCCCTTGCTATGAGTACCATGGGGCAGGGAGCTGTGTGGGACAGGATTCATTCTTTTTTCGTGTCATAGAACAATGCTCTTTGTTTTAAAGTCACAAGTAATGCATCTCTCCTTATCTGTTATTCGCCACCTGGTTCTTGTGGCATGACAAGGGAGGTAACTTCACCAAAGTTCCTTCTATTTTATGAAATATTGTGAAATATTCTGTCATGTTTGGATGTTTGCTACTTTTACACCAGTTAATACAAACTATGTTGTGCAACCACTACAACTGCCCTCTTTTTTCAGTCCTTCCTATTCCCTACTTATCTCAGCCTGCACACCATAGTTTTTAATCCTTAATGCCTAACTTCATCAAGAGTGAACTGGCACACTTTATGACATCTGCTTTTCTGAAGTCACATTTTATGTAGTGCCTCTGCTTTCTTGTAGCCTGTGCATGCTGCAACCAAGCTTAGCAAACAAGCTAAATATCATTCAAAGTGTACAATGATACCATTACCCTATCTTAAAAGCTGGAACAACTGCAGAATGGCAGGAGTAAGACAAAGTGTGATAGACTACCTTCCTTTTCATGTCTAACTGGAAAACATTAAGGGAACTTTACCACTCAGTGCATTTTTGTTCCACACAGAGGTACCTTTTCCTCCTTTTCCTTTTCCTTTTCCTTTTCCTTTTCCTTTTCCTTTTCCTTTTCCTTTTCCTTTTCCTTTTCCTTTTCCTTTTCTCCTCCCCCTCCCCGTTCCCCCTTCCTCTTCCTCTTCCCCCTTCCTCTTCCTCTTCCTCTTCCTCTTCTTCTTCCTCTTCCTCTTCCTCTTCCCCTTCTCCTTCTCCTTCCCCTTCCCCTTCTCCTACCCTTTTCCCTTCCCATTTCCCTTCCTTTTGTGGAACAACATTTCCTCTTCACAGAACAATGGCTGTGACTTGTTGCACCTACACAAAACACAAAAGTCTCTTTTCAATAGCCAGTGAATGGTTCCATGTCAGTGATCTGTGACTCAGAAAGACTGCAGGAGCTGCAGTCGCTACAGTTTTAAGGAGGATCCTTCAGCTCACCCCTGTGGAAGGATTTCTTCCAGAATTTGCAATGGAACTGCCATAAACAGTGTAATCACAGACAGCTTAAAATACTGTTATGTGGGAATGTATGCTGCTTAGCTAAAATCTTCTTGAAAGAACAGTCTGCACATTTGAATCTATCAAAATATGATATGCACTCCTGCCTCAAAAAAACATAGTACTGCTACATGCAAGACTCTTTCACTTTTTTTTTTTTTTTTTTTTTTTTTTTTTTTTTTTTTTAGATTGACACTACTTTGGTCTTCATAAAATCCTAATGTATTGTAATGTTATGGTAGTGCAAAGTAATAGAATTCAAGAAGAAGGAATGTTTGCTAAATAAAGCTGACCCCCTTTTTTAGCCCAAGTGAAGCACCAATGAGCATCAAGGAAACAATAATCTAAGTGTCCACAAATTTGCTGTGGGATTCTGTGCTGCCAGTGCTCTTCCAGAAAGACAGTACGTGGAAGGAATGTGATAGGTAGACAGATATCCAGCTTCCCCATTTTAATTCAAATGCCCATCTGTGCCCACTTAATGAAACTTGAACTATTAGAGCTTCCTCTAGCAACAAACTTTCATCCAGACCAGAGAGCAGAAGTGCAGAAATCTTGAAGAGGTATCACAAAACCTAATTACTTCTGTGTTTCTGTTTCCAGCTCGATATCTCAAGGAGCTAATTTCTCTGAATGTTTCAGAAGCTTGGTTTCTAAGAACAAGTGGAGTCTGGCAGGTGATTGAGTTTGATAAAATGTTCCACAATGTCACCAGCTAATCTTTGTTCTGTATACACAAAACTGTGTTGAAGTTTACACACACCAACACACCCAACCAGAATGTACACGTATGTGGATGCCTTGCTACAGTGCAAAAAGTGGATTGTTTTAGCAAATGCAAATTTGGGGATGCAGCTTGTCCTGGAAAGAGAGCTGATTCAGTGATAACAATTTGTTTTGCCTTATCTTTGTCCTCGTAGAAGCTAAGGCCCTTGTGAAAGGGTGGCCACCACTCCTAGCAGGATGTTTGTATTGAATATGAGACAGCTGGTAGTATTTGATCATTGTACCTCTTTTTTATACTATCAGTATTCTGAATACGTTCATCACATATTGACACTCATTGCATTCGATACATACATTGCTGAAGCAACGTAGGACATGCAGTATTATGTAGGGAAGTGAATTTTCCATCTAGAAGCCTTTTGATACTTTGATGGAGCACACAGACTGTGTTTCAATCATCAGATTCTAGTTGTCAGTCATGAGTAATCCACGATTCAAGATGATGCATACAGAAAAATGTTGGCTCTACAAAGTTATATGTACCAATTAAGAGGGATACTAGACAGCTCTGTGGTGTCAATCCGAAATGCCATTCCTGCGGTATTCCTGCGGCATTAACCAGGATCTTTGGAAAGCTCAGGAGAAATAAGACAGTTCTATATTTCCATCCCTTTCTTCAAAATTCCTTGTATTTTTTGTATTTATATGCTTTGTATATAGTGCTTACAATGAGCACCCTATTTCCCACTGCTTAAGCAGGGAAGGCAGTAAGCGTATACCAAAAACACTGTTGAGAAATTATCTTAACAGCTCAGCCAGAAGAACTAGAAATCAGCACTGCAGAGCTGCTGGTTAAGTTAGTTACCATGGACATGAAAGAAGGAAAAATAGCTCCTAATAATTTTAATTTTGGTGGTGGTGTCACAAAAATAGCATTTCTAGGACTCCTGCATCCACATTGACTGTACAGCAGCTTTGCTCAGGGGGAGAATTGAAGTGAAGAAGATTAGAGACTTCAGCTTTCTCATTTTTGACAGCTCAGTGATGGTTGTTCCTGCTTCCACATGTACCTTTACAAAAGGCATAAATATTACTTCTCAGAAAAATATATCTGGATTGTGCTTTTTGTTCAACTGCAGTGAGATTCTTTGATATAGAACAGCAGCAGAACACAGGGTAAAGGAGACTGTTGCAAGTGGTGATTCCCAGGGTTCCATCTAGGGGCTGGTGCTCTTCAACAACCCAGACAGTGGGATTGAGCGTACCCTCAGCTAGCTCATGGATGACACTGAGCTGAGTGGTGCAGTTGACACAACAGAAGGGAGGGATGCCTACAGATGGCCAGCTGTATCCTGAGCTGCATTGACAGGGGGGTGGCAGCAGGGCAGGGAGGGGACTATTCCTCTCTGCTCTATCCTCATGAGGTCCAAGTGCAGTACTGTGTCCAGTCCTGGGGCCCTCAGCACAAGAAGGATGTGTAGCTGCTGGAACAGGCCCAGAGAAGGGCCGCAAAGATGGTCATAGCACCTCTACTACGAAGAAGGTCTGATGGAGCTAGGCTTGTTCAGACTGGAGAAGAGAAGGTTCCAGAAAGACCTCACAGCAGTTCTCCATTACTTAAGGGAGCCTATAAAGAGAGGGAAGACCATGTCCTAATCTACATATTTTAATAGTGGTAGGGAGAATAGTTTTAAAGTAAAAGAGGGGAGATTTAGATTAGATGTTAGAGGCCAATATTTTGCCCAGAGGGTGATGAGGGACTTGCACTGCTGCCCAGAGAAATTGTGGGTGATCTGTTCCTGGAGATATTCAAGGCTAGGTTGGATGGGCCCTCAGGGGCAGATGGGCAGCCTCATCTGGTGAATGGCAACCTTTCCCAGGGCAGGGGGGCTTGAACTGGATGTGCTTTAAGGTGCCTTTCGATCTAAGCCATTCTGTGATTCAATGATTCTATGTAAAAACTGCTGTACCTAGGCAAAGGTTCTACTAACTCTGCTCTTCCCATGGCTTACCAGCAGTCATGCATGAGTACACTTAATTGGTTGAATCTCTGCTAATATATTAAATGGAATCTCTGCTAATATATTAAATGGGCTCACCTTAGACCATGTTACAAAGAACAGCCCACCCTGTTGAAATAAACTCTCCTTAGTGTCCAAAACAGCTGGCTTCATGTGATCTGCCTGTTGGGATTGCTCTACCTGCTCTACCTGCTGGCTGACTGACCTGAATGGTGCCAAGCAATTTTAGCAGCTTACTGAAACAGATAACTGTGCTCCAATGCCAGAAGATGTTTCCCACGTGCTTGAATACTTTGGTATGTAACCAGAATGTGTTGTTAAGAAAGCAAATTGTTCTCAAGACTTTTATTTATTCCTTTTTATATTTAATGCAGGAAACAGGAATCTGCTTTGCTCTCTTGTTCGATACAAATTCTTGCAGATTGCTTGAAGGGAGGTGATTGAGATTCCAAGTGTATTTTATCGACTTTTGTCGCAAAATGAAAACACAAAAAGCTCCAGAGGTCATTTATACTACATTACTTGATTGAGACGGAGAGCTACTGTTCCCAAAAGTACCAACTACAATGCAGATACTAATGGCAAATAACAAATAACCCAAAGATATTGTGTATTGTTTTGTAAATCTAAGAACACACCCAACCTGCCTTTCTGCATCTGCCGCTAGACAACAGGTGTTTTTTCTATTGTATGTGTAGGATGGGTATAAACTTGTATACAGGATCTGAATCCACTTGTGATGAACAGCTTAGCAAATTTCACCTAATGAGACCAAATATATACAGTAAATGCATACAAGTCAAGATGGATTATTAAAGCTGTAATATCATATTTGTACTTATGGATTTCTGACTTAGGTCCCACTTTTCATAAATGACTGTGACTTAATGTTAGGCTGGCGTATTAGTTTGTAGAAGCACCAGGGAATTTCTGTTTGCAATATATACTTATGTAAACTCCAGTGAAAATAAAGTAACTTTACATAAGAAATGTTTTTAATTGTTCACAAACCAAAGTTAAAAAAAAATAACGCCTGACAGTACATCAGAGTGACATTTGCAAATTATAACATATTAATGCAAGTGTCTTTAATGTCGTCTCTGTCTTTTTTCTCAAAACTGGGAATACGTGCACTTCACATTTCCTTCATACATATGAAATTCTTCTCTCAGAACCCAGTCTACCTATAGGCTCTGAATATCTTGTATGCATCAAATGTGTCCATGTGCCTCAATCCACGCTGAAGCAGGGACATGCAGAGCAGGGTGCCCAGCACCACTCCAGGTGGCTTCTGAACACCTGCACAAGGAGGAGACCCCAGCCTCTGGGCAGCCTGTGCCAGGGCTCAGTCACCGCTACAGCACAGAAGTGCTGCCTGGTGGTCGGATGGAACCTCTCTGCTCCCCTTTGTGCCCACTGCCTCTCATCAAATCCCTGAAAGGAGCCTGGCTCTGTCCACTCTGCATCCTTGCTGTGGGTATTTGTACACACTGATGAGACCCATCTGAGCCTCCACTTCTCCAGGTGAACAGTCCCAGCTGTCAGCCTCTCCTCAGAGGAGAGATGCTGCAGTCCCTGATGCATTTCTTGGCCAAGCCTTTCCATGTTGCTGTCTCAGGGTTTTTGTTCTCTTCATATTAGGAGCAGGTAGTTTATGACAGGTGAGTGATATAGATGAAAAAGTTGTTTGAGCTGAAAGACTGTGGAATACACTGGGACATCTATCTGGAATCCCAGTTCCCCAGCAATATTGCCATTATGCAATATGCAGAGAAGTTATCACTATTAGGGATTCACCTAATTCCCAAAGAATTGATGTAGTACTAACAGGTCCTCAATACGAAAGGGATCACTCCTCCTAAAATTAATGACAAAAAATACCAGAGTGCTGTAAGAGTACAGGATTTTTAAATGACAATTTTATTTTGAGGAGATAAAAGTCAGTAGACAGTGGGATGGACAACAATGCAAGAATAATATTACCTTTGTGTGCATTGTGAAGTCTTGTAACTGGGGAATGAAGGATACAGCTCTGTTTATTTACATTTGTTTTCAGTTTGAGAGACAGCCCAAGAACTAAAATAAAATGGGACTCTACTCAAGTACCTGCTACATTTCCCCTTAAATTGAATTTCTCATTTTATCAGGAAGCAATACTTGCTCTGATGTTAGACAGGCAGCTAAAAGGTCAGCAAGTTCCCTTGGTTGCCTTTTGTCAAGGGTTTTTGACTTGTCTGTGAATAAAGATCCCCCTGGAGGAAGGCAGACCTGAATTTCCTGTCATCTTGAAGACAGCAGTGAATTTGAAAATGTTACAAAAAGCATAAGGGACTTAAAGCACACCTTCAAATGCACTGCTAATGCCAATAGTTTCCCATGTAAACATGCACACAGAGTTGTTTTGGATTTGTTCTGTCAACTTTTTGTTGTGAAACAAATTGTTATACAACTGCCCACCCTGAATACTGAATGAATCAGAGGGTTTTCCATTACTGAGCTCTGCCTAATTGGGACTGCAATCCGTTTGGGTTAGCTGTGGAGCCAGCACATTCCTAACGCAGTGTATGGAACCCCTTTCCTGTGGCTAACCTGTCCTGTCCCATGCACCTGCAGACCTTGCATACATGTGCCAACACTTAAGATAGTCTTAACAGGTATCCAGGCAGAAAGAATAGGCTCTCACACTCATGCAGAGCACTAATAGCATTAATCAGCCTGGAAAGCACATACATTTCCATCCAGTGGTGCTACAATTATCGCTTTTCCTGAAGATCCATGGAGAAACTCTCCTTGTTCTTGTAGTGCTAATGGAGAACATTTTGACAGAATGTATTTCAGCTGTTAAAGAATGCAATACTGTTTTTTCTTTAATTGTATGATTTACTGAAACACAGAGGTACCTATGAGCAATGTGATTACTGCTCTGAGCATCAGATGTGCATATCCATTATGAGCTTTTCCACATGCTATGGAAAAAAATGAGCAGAAATGAGAGGATATTTGCTTATTTGACTATTTGACATTTCCCCCACACCAACCCAAGAAACTGTGTTTCCAATCAAATTCTATAACAAACTGAGATCATGTCAGAAAGGGGTTATTTAGGGAATATGGTGGTTTTATACTCATGCTCACCTATTTTATAATCACATGGTTGCATAGAGACTTGTGCATTGCAGCAAGTACATTTCACAGAATAGTTAACAAATTTGCAATAACTAGAGTTGAAAAGTGTACAAAGTAATTTTATAATTACATGGTTTTGAATTACTTTGACAAAGCTCAAGCCGGGGCCTTTTGAAATGCACATGCTGAAGTCCAATTTCCAACTCTGCAGATTACGTATGATACGCTCACTGAAATGACACAGTTACTGGCAGTTACATTCTGTAGGCATTTGTCTGTAGATACTTACCTGTTAATGGCCTCCAGATGACAGCTTTTTGCAGCTGGAACTTGCTTTGCCATTCTGAATGTACAAGAGAGTTTGTAGATAAAGGACATGGCAACAAAGATTTAAGTAAAATAATAATAGATTTGCTATTTTTCCGATTCTTTTCTAAAGCTCAATCTTGCTCCAAAGAACATTCGCTTAATGCTCTTTGATTTGGGCTGTCTGATAGTTGTCATACCACTGCAGCTCAGACTCCTGCTCTTATTTTTTTTTTAACAAATAAAATGCAAAGCTCAACACAAGTTACCAGGAATCCCAGAAGGGGAAAAATAAGCAAAAGTATGTAAAAGCCCCTAAAGTAATTTGGTTTAATTAAATAAGACCTAACATTTTTATTTCCCTGATGGATGCATTGGTTGAATCAATAGGAGGTGTGATCAAAGAATAAGGGCAGAAGAGTAGAAATCTAATCACAAACTCTTCTTTCCATTATAGTACTGACCAACTGCAAAATAGTTCATCTGGTAACATATTCAATTAAAAATCCTAAATACGTATTTCACAAGGATCTACAAAGATAGCAAAACCTAAAAGACATTTGATTTATAATGATCATTTACTGAAGACTACTCCTGTAATGATCAGTGCATCAGCCACAGGTCTTTGTGGCAAATACATTTGCGTTGGTTTAAAATATCAAATGTTCAACATACAGTAAAGCAATACAGGGCTTCTTATCTTTAAAGCTTTTAAAAAATTCTTCTCTGTCATTTCTTTTCTAAAGAAGAAAACGTGTCCAAGAACTCCACCACATACTTATTGGCCAGATGACCAATACTTGCTCTGTCACAGCCCCTACTTTTTGCTCAGGTATACGAAGTGCTTGCAGGTGGGATTTCTTCCTGAAGATACCAAGGTTGGGTTCTAACCTCAGAGCCTTGCCTGCAACCATCTCAGGCACATTTCCTTGTAGGACATGCAAGTACCCCTTATGATGACCCAGAGACACAAGCAACCTTTTTTTGTTGTTCACAGCTGTGTGACAAGTTACTCTACAAGAGAGGAGAAAAGGCAGTAGAATAACAGCCCACTATGCTAAGTGCTGTCCTACAGGACAAGCCACCAAGGAGAAAGGGATGGCTGGGCACTGACTGCTACGTGGGATCAATTGCTTGATGTCCAGATGGAGACCAGTGATGTGTGGTATTCCTCAGCAGTTGATATTGGGCCACTGTCTTTGTCAGAGCCACTAACAACAGGATTGAGCATACCCTTGGCAAATTCGCAGGGTGGAGCAGTTGGCAATCCAGAAAGAAGAGACCCTCAGAGGGATCTGGACACGCTTGAGAGGTGGCTCCATGCAAATCTCATTAAATTCAACAGAGCCAAGTACAAGGTTCTGCACTTGATTCAAGGCAATTCCAAGCACAGATAAAGACTTGGAGATGAATGGATAGAGATCAGACAAACAGAAAAGGACTTTAGAGAAAAGGACCAGAGAGGCAATTTTATCCTGGCTTTCATCAAGAGAAACATAGCTAGCAGGCTGAGGGAGGGAGATGTTTTTATTCAGCCTGGAGATTAGAAGATTCCAGGAAGCGTTCCAGAACAAAAAGGGAGCTCATAAAAGAGATGGAAACTGACTTTTCATGTGGTCTGATAATGATAAGCTAAAGAAGAATGATTTTTAACTGAAAGAGTAGAGATTTAGATCAGGTGTTAGAAGGAAATTTTTTACTCAGTAGGTGGGGAGGCCTTGGCGCTGGCTGCACGGAGAAGCATGGGTGCCCCATCTCTGAAAGGTGCCCAAGGCCAAGGTGAATGGAGCTTTAAGGTCCCTTCCAAGCCAAGCCATTCTGATTCTATGATTCTGTGATTTTATCATTCTGTCCTCAAATATCGACCAGTGTTTGTCATATTCTTAAAACTTTTTTCTGTGAAGCTATGAACCTTTCTAATCATAAGTACTCCACTATCACTCTCTTCTGAGATTTTCTCTGATTTGTAAAAGAAATTTGCAGTTACCTTGCACCAAATTAAACTGAGTCACTGTTCTGAAGCTGAGGGAGTTACAACAGTGTTCAGTATTGAGGAATCTATCTGCAGATGGCTGGAAATTTAACTTCAGATTAATATGAATGACATTGTTTTGGCATGAAGAGGCACAGAAATAGATCAGGAGGAGAAAATCAGGCAGCTTAATTGTGTGTTTTGTCATTTTCAGTCAAAGCAGAGAGTACAATCTCATACCAGATATTATATTTTTTAACCTACAAAACAGTCCCTAGCAGTAAATGGACTAGAGTCAATGCCTTGAAGAAGACAAACACAGTTTACTGTTGCCATACAGATCTCTCTCTATTATTTTTCCTTGAATTGTAATGTTTGGATACATCTTGATAATATCTCTCCTATGTAAGCTGAAGATTGCACAAGATCAGGATATTTTTCAGAGTCACCAGCAAAATGTTGATACAATCAAAACTGGCTAGATTACAATCACAATTTTTTGAAGTCATGTTTGGTATTAGCACAATAAATCTATCACCTGAACAGATAAAATTATACAAAAGATAAGATCTTATATTTTATTTGTTTACAAAACTGCCAAGATGATTTTCACTGTGTCCTTGTAGACACAACTGATATAAATGCTAAATAAGGTTACAGTTTTGTTCTGCCTTCCCCAAAATGTATCATACCATTCCTTTGTTAGGAGAAGTTGGCAGGACTTAGTTTTATCCTGAGTATTTCCAGGTAGGGGCTGGAGATTCTTTTAGATAAACAACTGTGAAACTACTTTAATATTGCACTGCCCAATAGACAGAGTGGGTAAAACAAGCTTTTGGCTCAGCAAGAACTGTCATGAAGAAGGAAAAGAGTTTTTTCATCTCTGATTGTGTGTTTCCATCATGACTTACGATGTTTGGATCAGTAAATGCTTCTCGTTTAGAAAACTACTTGGGGATACAAGGCTGTTGTGCAATACCTGGCATGGAGGACTGGAAGACTTCTGACATTCTAGAAATAGTATGAAAAGAAAACCATATAATCATTGAATCATAGAATGGTTAGTGTTGGAAAGGAACTCAAAAATAATCCAATTGCCTGGCAGAAACACCTTCCACTAGATCAGGCTGCCCAGGGTCCCATCCAACCTGACACCAAGCACCTCCAGGGGTGGGTCATCCACAGCTTCTCTGGGCAGTCCATGCCAGAGCCTTGTTACCACCACAGCAAAGAATTTCTTCTTGGTATTTGGTCTAAATATACCTCCTTTTAGTTTAAAGTACTACCTCTTGTCCTAACATTACAATCCCTAATAAAGAGACTCTCCCCCCTTTCCACTTCATGTGCTGGAAGATCGGAAGATCGTTATGAGGCCTCCCCACAGCCTTCTCTTTTCCAGGCTGAACAAGTCCATCTCTCCCGCTCTGTCTTTGTAGGAAAGTTCATGAAGATGCTAATCATCTTCATGAGTATACTCTAGACCTTCTCTAACAGATTCATGTCCATTCTGTGCTGGGGATCCAGATCTGGATGCAGTATTCCAGGTAGGGTCAAGAACAAAGATATGAAATAATACTGGTTCCAATACAGAACACCAAAGAACACAATTTGCCACCGATCTCCACTTGAACACTGAGCTTTTAACTCTTCAAATGTGACCATCTAGCAAATTTCTCTTTCACTGAGTGGTCCATCTATCAAATCTATGTCTCACCCTTTTAGAGACAAGGATGTTGTGTGGGACAATATCAGATGCTTTGTCCAGGTCCAGATAAATGATGCCAGTTGCTCTTCCCTAATCTGTCACTGCTGTAACCTCATTATAGAAGGCCACCAAATTTGACAGGGATGATTTGCCATTAGTGAAGCCATGTTGGCTGTCACCAGTCAGCACTAAGCAGGATCTGTTCCATAATCTTACCAGTCACAGAGTGACTGGCCTGTAGTTTCTCAGGTCTTCAATTTTTCCCTTTTTAAAAACTTCTCAAATATGATGGATAGTGACTTGGGAACTTCATCCATCCATTTCTTCAAAACTTTCAGATGCTTCTGAGCAGGTCCTGTGGACTTGAGCAAATTCAGGCTCCATAGATGGTCTCAAACTTGATCTCTGACAATGGGCAGTTCTTCAATTTCCTAATCCCTGCCTTTGGATTCTGTGAGTACCAATCCAGATCTTGACTGCTAAGTTGCATGTAGGAAGGAGAGATGTGAGTGACGACTGCAGTTCAGACTACAAGAGTAGGAGAGTCATGAGAAAGAGCTGCTTTCCACAGAGCTTCCTTCTAAGCTAAGCCTTTGCACTTTGTATCAGTGAATGAATGCACTGTTCCTTTGTCAATTAGGAAAAAGGCAATTGTATTCACTTGGCAACTGCTGCTGGCAGCTCCAGCTTTCTTCTTAAGCTACTTGAAGTAGGAAGGCCATCAGTCCTCCTGATAGTTTCTGAGAATACAGTGATTTTTCACAACACAAAGTGTACAGACTTGGTGCATGTACATGGGCTATAAAGACAGTACCTGAGATGCAAATAAGATGCTAAACTTTGGTCCGTCTTGGGTAGGACATTACTTCATCAACCAAAAAAATCACTGTTTCATTGTGTTTCAAGCTATGGTAGACTGACACTTGCAGATGCTTGATGCCATATGCCCCACATCTCCACTTCAGTAGAATAATTGCTGTTCACTATATTTTGCAGAAAATGAAGAATTGGATTGTCTCACACAAGGGAAAATGGCAGGGCCCATTTTCCTTGCACTGCTGTTCACGACAGCAAGAAAACCCTGTACTGCAGGAAAGCCATTGTCCCGTAGAGAAACAGTGTTCTGTACAAAGCTGGTGCTCCTTTCTGTACCAATTTCACTCAGCACTAGGTCTCATTTGGTCTAGTCTTAATCCCTTGTCAATTTCTTCCCTGTTCAACTTCCCCCAGCCAGCATGACCAGCTGTGTAAGGCAAGCAATGGTGCTCTCCTGATCCTGCGTGCCAAGACTCTCGCTCAGAAGGCATGTTGTTTGTGCAAACAGAATGTTTAATTGCTATGAATTGTACAAACTATGAAATCAAATGCAAAGAGAGATAAGAACAAGAAAAATAATGTAAATAGATTGTATAAGCAAATTGGAAAAGTAAATGCAGTCAGTGATAGTAAAAACTGAGTGCAACCATTGAAGAAAAATAACAGTAACAAATATATATAATAAAAAGCAAAAGACAAAAAAAAAAAAAAAAAAAAAACAACCAAAAAACATGTATAAAGAAAGAAATTGTTCAGGCAGTAACAATTTTCCTGTGCTTTTCTTTGTTCACATTACTGCTTCAGATATTATACCACACAGAAGCTCAGGCAGGGAGATGGATTTAGCAAGCTCTGATAAATACATATATGCCCAATCAATAATTTGAATAATTGGTAGTTGTTTAGCCTTCAGAGAAATGGATGTGGGGAGCCCTTACAGTGGCCATCCAGTACCTAAATGGGGCTACAGGATAGACAGGGGAGAGTCATTGTGAGCAGAGCAAGCTGACTACCTGGAAACAATCAACACTCAAACATCACTGGGGGGGGAAAAAAAAAAAAAAAAAAAAAAAAAAGGATGTGAAAAGGTGTGGTGGCAATGGAATTTTGGTTTTGGTTTCCTTGGAAAGAAAGGCAAAGATTTAAGCTACTGGTCTTCACTCCCTGCTGAGACTTGGCATCCCAGCTCCAGAACTAGCTATTCATCAGTTTATTCAGTTTTATGACTACTATAATTTAACCATTATAAGGTAAGACAAAAAACAGATAGAATATTCTATCTAAAAAAAGTTATATTTATATTTGCGTTATTCTACAAAAACTCTCTCTAGTAAAAGTGCCCTGTTGTTTCATTCTGTTTTGTTTGATTTTCAGTATTAACTGTTCAATGACTCATGAGTACCACATGCATCACATATTCCAGATAAAATGTTTAGGAATACTTCCATGATATATGTTAGCTTATACAGCTATATCCTGAACACAAGAATAATAACTACTTAGTCTGAAAGGCTGTGAAGATACAAGAGAAATTACCCACAGTACCTGTAATTGGAGTTCTCTTAAAGGTCATAACCCTCTATAGATCCATACTTACTCTCCTTCCTCCTCTCGGTATTTGTAATACATTATGCTTAGGATAGATTGTTTAGTTCTCCTTAGACCATAAAGAAACTGCTGAAGAATAATTCACATGGCATTCCCTGCAAGGCTTGTATATAGCATGATGTATATAAGTTATCCTGACAGATGGCCAGAAACAAGCTTTCTGGTAACAAGATTCAAATATTGCACTAAAAAAATCATGATCTTTGAGTTATTTCAGTAACATAAAAGAAGTTTAATTTCTTTCTACTGTTACAGTATCTGCCATGCCTCTTCTTTTAAGAGCATGAAAATGCACAACCTTGTCTAATAAAAAATATCACTAGCTCTTACTGAAATATCAAACAAATGTGAAGCCATGGAAAACACTCTTTTTCACTCTATAACGGGATTACAAAGACTTAACTGTAGAAATTTCTGTTCTTAACATTGAAAATGATATTACGCTCATCCAAGAGAGTGACTATGTTTTATATGCAGAAACAAAGAAAGAGAATGATTTTCAAGGGCTGGTTTTAAGTTATAGCTTTCAGAGTAGATAGCAGTTGTTGTATTATAACTGATTTTATCCCAAACACATAGAAATGCCTACTTTTACACAAAGATTCCCCCCTCTGCCTTTGTTATACTTTCGATTAGTTATTTCAGCATTACACAGTATTAAAATGCCTCCATCGAAAAGGTCACTCTTTTTTCGTTCAAAACATTTCTTTGTAGGTTTTGTTCCCAAGGGTAAAACACAGAATCAACAATCGATAAAAGAACATCACATAACACTCTGACTTACCTTTGAGGAATATCATTTAGGTCAACACATTTTATCAGGGTAAGACTTTTACAGGTAGTCATTTTCTTTTAATGACATTTTCTAATCACCAGGCAAATTTCCCTTCCAAAATGTTTATTCAGTTTGATGCATTTTAGAAGCAAAAAAATCACTTTCAGACTTCATCCAGATAAATCTTCTTTTCCTTTTGCAGTTTGGTTTTTATGAATTGAGATGCTTCCTAGTTATAATTCTGAGCATTCCTACATTGTATGGAGTCCTGATATCCTAAAGGACAGCTTAGTAAGTTTCCACTGGACCATATAACAAGTAGAGCACTACCAGAATCCTAACAGTGATATTCTGCATTTTCTTACTAACTAAATCTTGCATTTTAATGGAGAATGCCAAATCCACACAGTTCTACTGTTTAAGATGAAATTTTGATGCTGGATACAGTAAACAGGAAGGACACAAGTTCAAATAGTGTTATGAACAAGGACAGTTAAGAAAAAAGTTGGCTAGGGATGTAAACAATGCAGGTTTAGTTCTGGAAGGACAGCTTGTGAGAGAAATGCAGAGAGGAATGAGACTGCCCCAGCAGCTGGAGACCACAATTGGGGTATAACCCAATGCACTTGGGTTGCATGGCTGACCTGGGACCTCACTGTGTTGTGTGAAGCAATGTGTTTCTGCTAGCAATGCTAGTAAAATATTAGTGCTTCGGGGATCTTGCATTTTGGCATTTGTGCACAGTGATGTCCAGGCTCACACTGTGTTGTGGCAATATGATTAAACTTACTAGCATTTCTTGATGGGTACTCCTGCCCTGCAATTTGTTTAGCTAACAGGAAGAGCTGTGTCTCTGAACCAAGGAGATTAGGAAGTTCTGCAGAGTCTTTGTACCAAGGAAATAGGAGGTCCTGCTTGGAATCAGTCACTGAGTGTAACACATCTCTTGGAAACTTCTGCATGTGTAACACAAGTAATGCATATAAAATGAAGATCTTTTGTGTAAGCTATGCATGACAGGAGGATTACCCCCATACATCTGGTGCTGCTATTAAAGAATGTCTTCTTTCTAACACTCCAACTTCAGTCTTAAAGAGTTTCCTGGAAAGGAAATCATCTTATGGTGTCACATTTACAGGTCTGAAAGGGCCCAAGCTGTACCTGCTCTATGGCTTGGCCAGTAAGTGGCCAGGCAAAGGTAACAGGGCGGTTGAAAAAAACCTGTAGAGCAATCAAGAGACAAATAAACTGTAACAGTTCATGTGAAAAAAATGGTTAAAAAATTATCTTAGTGCCCTGCTGGGAAAAGAAACATTGCTTTTATCACAATGGTTTCATTCTCTTCAACTTCAGACCATGCATGCCACAATGTCAGTACAGTGCAGGCCATGCATGTAAAGCGTAGTGCTACTGTAGAACAATGTCTGAGTGAGATTAACAGCTCTTGGCAGTGAGTAATCTGCCAACTCATTTAACAAAATTGAAGAAGGCACAGAAAACCAGAGAAATAGACTCAATATCATTGCTAGTGCTAGCAGGATTAACTAGATTTTTTTTCCTTTTTCTTCTGAATTTGGGTGGGTTTGTTGTCTTCTGAATTTGGGTACAAATTAGAAGAAAGTAATAGGAATTGATTGAAAATACCACAACAACCTAGACATTTAACAAGGAGCTTCCAGGAAGAAGTTCAACCATCACCTGTTAGCATCTGCAAATGTGCTCATTGTGAACATTTCCTTTCTGTAGAAATGGATAGTAAAGAATGGAATGGATGGATGTTGTAGTGGATCTCTCTAACCTTTGGCTTTGGTAATGGGAGACTTTTCAGGCAGACTGTGACTGCAGCTTCTGGATGACATAAATCAAGCGGAGCTGCTGTGGGGTTCTGATACCAACTCCAGACCTGGCTGGTTACCCTTTAGAGTAAGGATGAACCAGTGTTCAGTCCACTGTGAGTATGCATCATGCTATGACATATGACAAGTGAGGATGCCAGGCAGATTTTAGTTTAAGGTCCAAAGCATTTGACTGCTCATGTCTGTAGACAGCCCAAGAACACTTCCTAACCTGTCTTAAGAACTGAGAGTGCAGAATAAACCTGCTGCACCTTTCTGCCATCTCCTTGGTATGGACTGTGCCTCTCCTGCTGAGAAATCTTCTAAACTGCATAATGTTTCAGGTGATATGCTGTTACTCAAAGAGATCAAGCATGGAAAAGATGGTGGTGGGGAAGGACTGTTCCATTTTTTCTTTAGTATGCTTTTTGCATCCTTTGTGCAAATAGCGAATGGCAGGGGGGTCTCAGAGAAAGATTTGCTATTACAGGCAGCCTGGGTAATGTTTGCCAACAACAGGAGGGAAAAACAGTAAAAAGTTGGCCTGAAGAGTGTGCTTTCACTGCTGGTGCAGGTCCAACTTAGGAAAAAAATATAGAAGATATATTTCATTGTATGGCAAAAGGGACTCAGAAGCAGTAAAAGTTTATCTGGAGTGCAAATATTCCTCCATTTGATCAAAGGATGACAAACAACAAACAAAGGATAGGATAACTTCAATCTACATATACATCTATTTAGAGATGATATTTTTAAATGATACTCATACCACAGATGACTCTGGATTTGTACCACAAACAGAATCATCTTGCAGACCCAGTGGTATATGAGGCTGACTTTGTAAGGTATGCTCTCATATGCAATTCAGCTCTGTTTACAAGATAGATCTCATTTCCATGCAAACAAATCCACAAACAACCCTACAGTGTTGTTAGGCTAGAATGATGTAAGACAAAATATTTCACATTGAGCATGTCAATGTTCAGTGTTGTGTTAAATTGGTATAAAATATTCAGCTAAACATGGCTGAAGAGTGGCTTGACAAACCTCATTCCAGCCTCAATTCTTTGTTTTCTCCAGGAATTTCCATGTACTGTGTTTACTGTGAGCAAAGAAAATTAGGATGGTACAGTGAGAGCATCAAATTTATCTGGAAATACTTATGTTAGCATGAGGGAACATCTCTTCTCCCTTCAACAGCTTGCCTTGATTCTCAGCTTGGCATTTTAACAACGGGCAGAATTACATTTGGTGTATTGCACCTTGTGGGATTAAAGCAAGTCTAAAGAAAACTGCTACACAGCATCTGTCATCTTTCAAGCAGATTGTCAACAAGGGCAGTGGGAAGGGAAGAAGGGGAAACTTCGTGGGGATGTTTTAAACCCTCCAGATAAACTGTCACTTTGAGCCTTGACAGCTCAAGAACTTGACACGTGTCTGTTCCCTGGAGGCTGTCCCCTCCACACTTGGCAAGCTGCTCACGGCTGCTGAGCTGTGACGCCACGGTGCTTGCCTGACCTGACATAATGGGCAGCTATTTACTGCAAACAAGGTAGATGGGAGAACATAGACTTAAATGATGCTCTGGTGTAAGAAGAAATCCACTAGGGTATCCAAACAAGCCAGTCAATCTTGAGGGTTTTTTCTTTCTTCCTTTCTTCCTTTCTTCCTTTCTTCTTTCCTTCCTTCCTTCCTTCCTTCCTTCCTTCCTTCCTTCCTTCCTTCCTTCCTTCCTTCCTTCCTCCCTTCCTTCCTTCCTTCCTTCCTTCCTTCCTTCCTTCCTTCCTTCCTTCCTTCCTTCCTTCCTTCCTTCCTTTCTTTCTCTCTTTCTCTCTTTCTCTCTTTCTCTCTTTCTCTCTTTCTTTCTCTCTCTCTCTCTCTCTTTCTCTCTCTCTCTTCCTTTCTTCCTTTCTTCCTTTCTTCCTTTCTTTCCTTTCTTTCCTTTCTTTCCTTTCTTTTGCCTTTGCTCCCTAGATCAATAGAGAGCATTAAGGAAACAATTGCAGGACAATAAATAGAAAGAGAAAATGAAATTTGAATAACAACACCAATTTATTGTGCTCATTTTTCATCTGTTAGTGTGAAAAGTAACAGCACGAGACCCTGGAGGATCTGCAAGAATGCTGTCAGCTTCATTCCAACATGAAAGCACAATCACACTCAATTGGTAAGAGCAGGTGTCAGAAGCTAGAATGAACCACACATATGCTGTGTCTATTACATGAATCCAACTGCATCTGTGTCAAATATTTCTCGTATAACACATTTTCATTCACCTGTGAATGCTTTAAGGGGGATGTGCCCCCCAGTTCTGCCTGCTGCTGTGGCAAGCACAGCAGCAAGTTCAGGAGAAGATGAGTTTTTATTTTAGCATGCCAGCTGCATAGTACAGGCATCATTCTCCATTGATGTAAAACACTAACAGCATTGATCCAATATGCTGGTTTAAATCAGCTGAAAAAGTCATCCTGCTTGGCAAATGCAAGTGTACGCACACACACTGTGATTGCACAAAGCTTATGCGTGTGTGGCATTTTCATAAGTTCAACAAAAGCTGAGGCGTAAGACAGTCCGTGTAAAGGCTCTTCATTGCTCTGTTTCCAGACCCTTCTGTGTTTTTATTATGTTACTAAATTTTGCTATTCAGCTTGAATATCCTTAAATGTACAGAATAAGTAGAAAGGCATTAAGAGAGCTGTACAAAAAACATTATTTCATTTATTCACTAAAGAAGTTTCTGATTTTGTAATCAATATTAGCAACTGTTTGCATATGAAACCCACTGTATCTAACATACTTGCTTGAACATACATTGGATGAAGTTCTTAACAAAATGCAAAATTTTACACTTGAAGCATTCACATTTCAGAAGAATTAATCTTAGACATATCACAAACGCTCTGGGGAGACCTCATTGTGGCCTTCCAGTACTTGAAGGGAGCATATAAACAGGAGGGGGAATGGCTGTTTACAACGATGGATAGTGATAGGACAAGGGGGAATGGTTTTAAATGGAGACAGGGGAGGTTTAGGTTAGATATTAGGAGGAAGTTTTTCACACAGAGGTGGTGACACACTGGAACAGGTTGCCCAAGGAGGTTGTGGATGCCCCATCCCTGGAGGCATTCAAGGTCAGGTTGGATGTGGCTCTGGGCAGCCTGGTCTGCTGGTTGGCAATCCTGCACATAGCAGGGGGGTTGAAACTGGATGATCGTTGTGGTCCTTTTCAACCCAGGACATTCTAGGATTCTGTGATTCTATGATAAATAATATACACCTATTACAGTCTCTTCGTGCACATGATCACCTATACATGCTACTAGTTAAACTATTGTTTACTTCCCTGATGCACTTTTCAGACCAAGATTCCTCTGAAGCCTTACTAAAACCTTGAGCTAATGGGCATAATTTAGATACTAATTACAAACTAGGAAAGGACACTGCTTCCTGATGAATTCTATTAAATAAGACTAATTACACAGGCATCTCACTAATGGTTACATTTAAAAAGAGAGCTCCCACACCATTTATTTTGAGAGAATTAACACTTGGACCTTATTCAGCAGTGCTGCAGATGGGAAACTGAAGAGGTGTTGCATGGTGGCTTCTTTCAGTAACCTGGAGATAAGCCTTAGGACACTACTGGTACATCGGCAGCTGAGATGCAGTTGCTCCAGCCTTCTCTGTCTTGATATAAACCCATGATTTCATCAAGAAAGAGTCAGGATCCCAGGGTATCTTAAGAAAAAATTTCCTTATCAAAGACCTAAAAGGAGAAGGGTAAAGTACTGTGAGTTCATTTGGCATGTGCACTTCCATGTACATGTAAATAAAGCAAAACAAAAATACAGTTATACGTAGACTTGTATTATCTAGCATGTTAACTAATATGTACCATAATTCATCTGCGTATTGTTATGACATAGGTAATTATAGAGATCTAAAGGATGTGTTAGACAATTCAAAATTTAGGGTTTGGAAACAAAAAAGTTTTATTAGCAGTCAATACTTTTACCAGCTACTGAAAAGCATGTATGTTATGAATAAGTAGTAAGGGATTAGTATCACTGTAAGTTCATATTTTGAAGAAAATTCCTCAGTTCACACATTAGCTCCTTCTACACTGGGTTACACCCACTTCTGCCACTACTTTTGTTGCTTTTGTTGTGATACAGCAGAAGCATGCACTGAAAGCCATTTGGGTAAAAGTCATGTTTGTGCATGTTTTCACAAAGCACTTGGTATACTTCAAGAAGAATGATAATTAACAATGCATGGATTTTTTCAGTGGATGTTGAGTTGAAAGATGAGTGATATCACATGTTAGTGATCTTTATTAAAGGCATCACAGTATCACAGTTCCCATATGATTGATTATGGAATACCATGGAAAATGATCTACCTTGAATGATTTCAGTCTCCATTTCATTTTTTTTTCCCTTCTTTTTTCTTTTTCTTGCATAAAGATTTTTATTTTTTTTTTTTATCTTAAGGACTTAAGTCATCACTGTGCAGGCAAGAGAAGAATAACTCAAGCAAAAATGTTGTCATGAAGTTTAAGGTAGGATGTTCATAACCAAAACAAGAAATCCACTTTTTACCCTCATTTCTATTGTATTCTGTTTGAAAATTAAGCCCATTTCCATCCAAGACAGCTGACCCACAACTCTCAGGCTATACTGGATTTTATCTTCCCATCACAGAGGAGTATCTGAAAATTCAAAATGAAGGACAGAAAGAATGTTAATTACAGATTCACCCACTATTGCCAAAGTTTCCCACACTGTCATAATTACATTGAGAGAATTAAGCAGAAAATTAAAAACATCTGCAGAGGGAAATGCCTGTACATTTGTTTCACACAGTTTGTACACATTGTGCAGTTATTTCAGTTTCAAGAATGTCTGGAAATAGTTCTCTCTCTCTTTGTTCATAAAAGGGCTGTACAGAACAAAACTCTCCTGCTAGAAATTGAACAAAACATTCACTGACAGAATTTTTCTGAAATACAAGGCTATTCTCCTGCTTCATGTACTGACACAACATGACGGAAGTATAATCTGAAATATGTATCATCAAATTTTGAATGATAACAGCATTAATAAGATCAGTGCCAAAGAGACACCAATAATGGATCTAAAGGGGAAAAAAAATGTTGTAAAACCCATTTCACCAGTGTATGTCCAAATTACCTTTTCTGTATAGGTCTTTATCTTCGGAGACCTGCCCTGCAGGACCTCAAGGGGACTTATCAGAAAGCGCTGCCTGTTTCATTGCACCTTACATTAAATCCAGAATTCCAGCTGTACTGCTGTTATTTTCAGTCAGAAGAAAATCCTTGGCTTTATTTGCACATTTTGGAAGCTACCTACTGATTTAGTAAAACAGTGATATACTAATGCCCTGGTAGAATCAACCACTTGTAGTAACAATAGATTTCAGAGGACAGAGCTTTACACTGGCTCTGGAAGAAATGAGTCATCTGTTTGTTTCAGCAGTGTATTGGGTATACTGTCCTTCAAAAGTCACCTACTCCATGTCACACTCCACAGAACATGGAGAATAACTTAAACAATCTTAAGCATTGCAGGGCCATGTCTGAAAGTTCACTGAAACATTTCCATGGAATTCAAATGCTTTACATGAATCTGATATCAGAATTGGAAGTCCCAATAGCATCTTCATCTTCTTCTTCTTCTTCTTCTTCTTCTTCTTTTTTTTTTTAACCAGGAGAATATTTCAACTTTCATGTCTTTCTTCAAGATATTAAGTTTTGGCTTCCTCACAATTTACAAGTTCATGCGTGGGCAATACAATTTCATTTTCACAGATGTGACAAATTTTCTTCAGTGAGTTTCTAAACTTAAGCCTATGTTTTAGTATTTTGTTGTATGGAGGCAGCCCTTGGTATCGCCAAGAGGCACTGGATGGTACATATCTCCTCTGACCGCTGTGATGACCAATTTTCACTTGACCGTGGGGTTCCAAGGAGTGTTTGATATCTTTTTGATAGAGGGGAGGATTTGCTGGGGAACTGAAACATTTCAGGTGTCTCTGGATCCCATTTAATAGCCTCATCACATCCTTGGGCAAGGAAAGTCATGTTGTCTTACTGTTCCTGCAAGGTCGTGCTGATCAAAACAGGCCACGCCCATGAAATCCAGAACCAGGCAAAACACTATCACATCCAAAAGATAAAGCCAAATACTCAACAAGAACTGTATTTCATCTGCTTTCACTAAGGTTAAATCCAAAGAGATTCCTCTTCTCTTATTCAGATGACTTTCTGTTCCCTGCCACCTCCATTCCATTCTTGCTGAAGTGTGATGTCTTTAACCCTCTTGCTTGACCTTAACCCTCCTAATCAAAGCAGCAGTTTTCCTTTCCATAGGTATGCAAGTACATCATTGTACTAAGAGTTTGCAGTGCTTGGTAGACAGTTCTGTCTTCCAGTTGTTGCAGCTTGATTCTATCACCAGCAACAGGGCTTCTCTTCCCTACCTTTCCCTCTCCTGGGGAAAAGAGAAGGAATCAAGATAAGGAGGGATATCTAATTTACTACAAATTATAAAAGAATGTAAGACAATATGATATGAAAAGGAGTTCCAGATAATAAATCAAACAAATGCGTGAGAGAAAAATTCTGATGGTGTTGCTTTCTATGCTACTGGGAACAGGAGAGAGGTTTTCTTCCCCATCTTTTGCCTGGAATTGGAAATTGCATGGGGAGTATTGGAGACTTCAGGGTCTGCAGTTTGTCTCTTCTCAGTGTACCTTCCTCTAGGAGAGCTGCAACACATCTAAGCTGACACTGCTGATCCCGGAAGTACAGCTCCCTGGCACTGTGCTTCAGCACTAAAACAGCTTGCCACATGATGTCATGATATGGAATACTGATAAAATTGGGACACCAATGAAGTGTGGTAATTGTGGCTCTCCTTTTGATAGTTGCTGGCATTCTTCAAGGAGGAATGTATCTCTTACTGACTCTTTATGTCCCTTCTGCTTGTACACTAGAAGTATGTAACACAAACTTCTAATTCATACAGTAATATCCAGCTCATGACTGATTTTTGAGTCTATAAATTATAGCAGTCTAATACTGTGGAGCACCCATAGGTATGTGTTGACGGATCTCCACTTTCAACCTGGGTAAAGTCTATCAATAGGTATCCAAGAAACCACTAGAAAGAATTTCTGAATTTCTGATCAAACAACTAACATAGGAAGATCATATACTTTGTTTTAGTATCTGCTTTTCATTATCCACCATTCAATTTTCAAATGTTTCCTTTTATTATTTTCCCCTGTGTCTGTCCTTGAAGGAGACCTGACTGTTTCACATGGTAGTGAAATATATACATTACAGTCAAGGTGCATCATAGGGTACACACATCGAACACAGATATCAGGCACACTGATATGTGCAAGGGGAAACCTGGAATCAAAGGGCAACAATGGCTTTTGTATTTTGAACTTTTCACAGGGGTTTGTGAAAGTACAGGTAAAGTAATTTACTGCTTTCAAATACAAAAAGAGAGAAACCTTTTTCACATTTGCCAACAAAACTCTTATTTATTGTAGGTCTTAAGCTAGTAATAAGTAACAGGATCCAGAAAAAAAAAATAGTGGAATGTTTAAAGCCAGGTTTCTAATTAAAGTTTTAACGTATGAACTGTGTTAATTATGTCAACTTAGTAAACTGATTGTAGACAATGATTCAATAGAAGAATATGACTAGTTCAATAGTTACTCAATCTGCAGATATCTATGTTCCCCCTAGTGATGGATCACAAGTATACTCCCATTTTTGTGTCAAGGCCTCTGGCTTTCTCCTTCAGTAGTCTAAGGGAATAGTCTAAGTAGTCTGTTCTCACAAACATCCCTTTAGCTACTGCTATGTAATGAAAGACCAGAAGAAAGGAATTGACATTGGTGTCTTTTCAAATAAGATAAGATTATAATTATGCAATTTACATACAGAGCAAGCTCCAGAGGTGACACTCGTTAGGAATACAACTGATTAATATCTGTATTAAGGTCAGGCAGCTGTATTCAGAGGGGTAGCTATACTTCTGATGCCAATTTCCCACTGTCTCTGTCGGGTACACATAGGGGCATCTCCTTTGTGCTGGAAGAACAGTGACCTCTGGGGAGGGCTGTTGAGGAAGAATAATAAGTTTTGTATGATTTTGTCTGCATCCTCACAGAAAGGCACAGGGCAGTTAGTACACTGTACCTTGAATCCAGGCATCACCTATGCCTGCACTCTACAGAGCTGAGAACCAGCCAAGTGGCTGACTAACTGTGGGTAAGAACCAAGGTCTCCATTATCATGTCATTTAGGCCATCGAGATCCTAACATAAGTTTGGAGATACTTTAAATCTAGGGAAGAGCCAGAACAGTTTTAGTGCCCTTTGAGCTGGTGCAAATATCTGGAACATATAGGGGAACTACAACAGTATGGGAAAAAGTGTACAGAAAAGCCAAGCTGGAAACAGAGGTGAACTGAACAAAAGTCAGTCTAAAAGCAACATCCCTTGCTTGTTTTGTAGCACTATCTAGGTGTGAATGTTTAGTTCCATAAACACTGTCTGCAAGTGCTTAAACCTTCACCTTGTGCTCTCTCTGGCTGCACTTCTACTGCTTACACAAAAGCAGAGTTTATGTTAATGCCTAGATCCCTCAAAAAAAAAAAAAAAAAAGAAAAAAAAAAAAAAGGAAAAGAAAAGTGTAGTGATCAGTATACATCATCTTTCCAACTGCCTTGTCACTACATCAATTAATACAATTGAGCAAAAAATGTCACAAGCCCGGTGGAAAAACCTTTACACAGCCTTTCAGGGGGAAGTTTACTTCCAGCTTTTTTCCCTTGCATTAGCTCCTGTCATCCACAAAACAACAGAACCCAGTGGTGTCAATTATATTTGATTGACTGAGTAAAGCACACACACAAATAAGCGAAAACAATGGACACAAAAATCTATATATGACTCCCCTTGTCAGTGAGAATGCCTGTCTTCTCCATTTTCATGCTGCACGGTGTCCTGCTGCTACAGGCTTAAATGTTTCCTTCAGCCCCCAAACTATCACCAATTAAGTTAGCAGGGTCTTCAAAGGTGTCAAATGACTCCCTGGGCAATTGGCTGTAACTGCTGTTCAATAAATGAGGTCTAATTTATCAGTTTAACTTCACTTTTAAAAACCTAATGTCTCCTGGTACTGTGTGCCTTTTGCCCACTCTGTGAAGAGATGCCTGCCATGTCGCATTTTGAAAGTTGTGTGAGCTCTTGTTAGCAATCAGATGTTCCGTCCATTGTATCTTTTCTCTCCTTCTGAAAGAGGCATTTAAGTAAAATATACTTGAGCAGTATGGACTTGTGTACATCGTGCCTGAATAGAGCACCCCTAGAAAAATAAATGAAATGAATTAAGTGTAACGTGGCGTTGTTTTGGGTATGGAATGTCTGATCACAGGTTAAAACAGAGTCCCTTTTTTGCAGTCCTTTTATTTTGGCTATGTATGGAAACAATCTTTTGGAGGCTTTTTTAAGTGTTGGGAATGCAGGAAATCTGTGGCCAGATTGAGTACAAGAGGTGCTTTTGCAGTGAATAGTCTTCAAGAAATGAGGTACAAGGTAGCACCTACCAATAGGGCTCTAATAATAAGAGGCACAGACCCCAAAGCCCACAAAGGCTGGCTATAATTTTAGGAGATGACAATTAAAATATTCAGGGAACATAATTGTGCCTCAAGGAAAAGAGTATGCAAAGTATAACTATAACCTAATTGTTTGGAGATACAATATTCTTAGCCTAATTAGTGTGTGCCATGGAAAGCATATGGATGAAACAGAGAGATGTGGAAAGGGCAGGGTGGAAAAGTCTACAAAGATGCAGTGGATATAAACTCATGTTACAGAAAAGCAAAGTTTTGTGGTTTTTTTTTTTTTTGCACCTTACAGTATGCTTCAAATATAGACAAAGCTCGTGGTAAGGCTGAAACCACAGTTTTCTCATGTACAGCAGTAATAATGGAAGTTCTGGTATTACATTTACACACGGCAGCTTTAGTTGCATGTGTGAGTAATAAAGTGCAACTTTAATGTTTCGATTTTTTTAAATATAGATACTAAACTACTCAGTGAGAAAAAGACTTTCCCATCTAAGTCTCCGTTTCAACATAATGGTTTTTTTTTTGCTTTTTTACTCAATACAGAATTTGAAATCTACCAAATGATTCTTTTTTGCACCACACAACACCTACACTCCACTGTCCACTCTTCATACTGTAGGTTGTGGATTAATACATTATTCACATTGCCTCCTTAGCTTGCATTACTTGTGTTTTGATGCAAATATATCAGCAACACATCTAGACGTAAGCTTAAAGTTTACCTTAAATAACCGTAGAATCTTAACTTAAAGTTGAGTTTAGTTGAGATTTGTAGATATCATTGATATTTATCTAAAACAGAGGAAATATTTTGGATTCCAGACTTACAAACGGCACAGGAAGAAACAGTCTGGCAAAAGACGAGGTTATTATATTTCCACATTCAGAAAGGCGTCACTATCAGAAGAGATCTCTGAAAGACCATCTCTTCAAACAAGAACATTGAGAGGGAGAGTCTGTGGGTGAAAGGATAACAGGAATACAAGGTTTATAGCAATTAAACATCCACACATAACGAGCTATCTTCTCTAAATTCAGAAAATCAAAAGAGACTGGGAACTCTCTTCATCTTATATGCGGATAGAAGGGCTGTAAGTAGAAAGAAATGACTTAGTAACGATGCTTTGTCTCAGAATACCTTTCTCAATGCTCCAGACTTCATTTACATTTAACAAACACAAAAACTTAACATGTCCCTTACATCCTCATGAAGTCTTACTGAGTCTTTGTCAGTATTGTTGTGCAATGTTTCTGGTTGATTAAATCATCACTAGTTCGTCTTCTTATCTATGATTTATACCATGATCAGCTGCTCTTCCCCTCCCTCATTTTTAAGTATGAAGCTGCCTACTTGCAGCAAAGATTTTTACTAATACCTGTGCTATTAATCTAGTCCTGTAAGACTAAATTAGCTTTGGCTCTGTTACTGTAGCCTCACAGGCTTGTTTGGTTTTTCCTGTAGAATATCTGGAGTCTCTTCTTCACCTTGGACAAGTGTCATAACTAACTGCTATACCTTTTGTGCAAGGATTGCTGAGAAATACCACTACCCATGGCAATCTTACAGAAAATTCACCTGCAACCTCAGAGCTGGTATTTAACCTCATTCAAAAAGAACTTCCTACCACCTCATGTTTTTCCAAGCTATTTACTAATGTCATAATTCTTATATTAAACTCTACCCTAAGTGATAATTTTCCTTGTCAGTGTTTACCAACATTTCCATGAACTTCAGGAAGGTTTGTTTCACTTTCTCCACATGATCAGTTACTGAAGAACCTGGTGAGAGTAAGTTGCTTGGGTCACTTGTTTTCTGCTAGCAGTAAACTACTTTTTATCAAACTGCAAAGTTGAATATGGAATCGCTGTTTACCTATGAGCATCTCTGCTTGGCTTGTAAACTCTTGTGCTAGAGCTTTCACAGTTGTCAGATGGAGATGACTTGTTTCTTCTATTTTAAACTCGTATTGAACTGACAGAGTTAAATGCAAATTTGAGTATTACTTCTTTCTTTGATATGATCACCTCATTCAATGTCACTTTGTATTGTGCAGATATCTCCATCTTAAACTTTGTTCTCAGTTATAAGGAGAAATAAGAAGGAAGACAAAGTTCTCTTTAATTTGACTGCATGATAGTTCTTGGGTTAAGTGGAATGCAGCTGTCCCAAGAGGTTATCTCTGCACTAGGAAATGTGACCCTCAGATATCTAAAACAGGCAAATGTGGTGCTTTCAGTATGAAGGCAGCGACAGAACACATTCTAGATTTAGTTGCAGGCAAGCACGGCAGTTTTGAGCTTTCTGCTGTATGGACTTGCCCTGTTACAAAGCCAAGTTAGTATGTTCTGTAGCAGACAGTGGATTTCTACTGTAAAGTAGTTTCAATTAAAACAAAACAAAACAATAATAGTCACACTCAGGGTAAATACATTTGTGATTACTGTGACCATTTCTGGGACTAAGAGGATAGGTAGAAATGTCCTTGCATTGTATGTATCACCTGCATAAATAAGTGATCACCCAACAGCTTACTGGAACTGTAAGGACCCTGCAGTGGTTGCTCCAATTCCTGATTTGGGAGAAGAAACCCTAAAGCTGAAACTGAACAGCAGTTTATTTTTACACCATAAGCAAAGCACTTAGTTACAGAGTTATAAGATATTAAAGTGTATGCATGCACAGTAGTTTTTCATCCCTTACCTTTCTAGAGCTTAGAGAGGTGGCAGACTAACAGTTCACTGCCTCCTGATTGCTGTCTTCCTCTGAGCAAAGCCTGGCAGGCAGCAGCAAACATAGCTCTTCCTTGACCTCAGGAAGACGGGAAATGTTAGCACATAACAGCAAACAGAGCAGAGATTTTAGGACTGTACCTACAAACATTCTTGCAAGAATTCCTGTATTCTTAGCACATAAAAACTGTTATTTTAAAAGTATAATCAGAATAAATAACTGTAAGCTATTATATATATGTAGTTCTTGATTTAAAGCTCCTAATAAGCACACACTAGGACTTAAAATTACACAACGCTTCTGACAAGCTTCCACAACATGCTTCTGCCCACCGATGTCCTACTCTGCCTCTCCTACAGCGTGCTACTTTTTTCAAGGCATTTTCAGAGGCAAGATAATTTCTTTTTTTTTCTGATTTTTTTTCCATTAGTCTCACACTTTGCTACCAGCTGTGGTTCTGGCAATCCTGGCTGTATGTTCTGCAGCCAACATTTTAATATAGTACGTGCCCAATCCTGTTGGTAGCACCACAATAGCTTTCAGAAATGATTTTTTTTTTTTTTTTTTTTTTAGCAGGTCCTGAGATAACTGTCGTGCTGTGGACTATTGCCCTCTGGAGTTCAAAGCTGGGATGAGCGTTTTCTTTACATAAAATGTCTGTCCTGCTCAGGCAAACTTGGTGCTTTTTATCACTTTTCAATCCATTCAGTGATCCTTCATGCAAGTAGGAATGTTTCTTTCTGCCTTGCCATCAGCCTGGCATCCCTGCTCTGCTGGTATAGAGAAAACTGAAGTATTTTTTACTTGAAAATGCCCTTCCTGCTTTAGATCTGTGCCGGTGGTTGAACTGGTAATCTTGGCTCTTTGTTAGTGCTTATCTTGACTTCAGAACCTTTTCAAAGAAGTTTGGAAGTCTTTAGCATGTCTGGGGATCAGCATTTTCTTGTTCCCTCACATTATCATTAATTATGGGAATTAACAGATCTAACAGTCAGCCTCAGGTATCCAATGAAAAAAATATCAGACAAAATCTCACTGAACTTTTTTTTCCTTCTCTTTAAAAAATATCACAAGAAATGAGAGAGAAGGAGAGAAAAGGAGGGGAGGGGAGTATGTCTCAGAGGATAAGCCCCAAACTGATAATTTCTGAATTGCAACCTGAAATGGATGTGTCCATAAAAATAAGGGAATGTTAAATCTTATATACATTTTTCACTGAGATATACATCTCTGTCGTGTGTGCATTATGTTAAGCAGCTGTGAGGTAATGAAAGAATCATATCTCTGCTGTGTTTTCTTTATGCTGAATTTAGTGTAAATTAAGTAGACTCCAGATACAGAAGACTGATAACCAGAACTTCTAGATTTCTGAAAACCCTAAAGCTTTCTGTTTGAAAACATGTGCTGATGTATCCTGGCTTAGTGTATTTTCCTATGGATATTCAATCATGCTCTGCATATATGTGTAATGTTCGTAAGAGAATTCTCTTACAGCAACACTTAAACTCTTGATTATGTGGAGATGTGAGAGTTGAAATGGTCCAATAGAGAGCAAAATTCCTTTAGGTTCATGGAAATAAGTGTCAGGGATGAGTACAAGGACCTATGTATCATCTGGTAGGAATCTAGGCCAGACCTTCTTTTTCTTGGACTATGAAGCAAATCAACCAGAATAAAGGCATCCATCTGAAAGCAGGGTCCCCAGGTTTTCCTGTTCACAGAATTACCTGTCCTGAGGTTTAGAACCATGTTCTGAATACTCACAAGTTCCTTAACTGGGTTTAACTGCTCCTCTCTAGGAGGTACCTGGTACCTGCTCTCTTCTTCATGCTGGATCTAGTTTCCAGTACTGATCTTGAGTTGTTTTGCCTTTGGTTTTGCTGGTGGGTGGTGAAATTAGGCAATGCAGTTAGGGGTCTGTGGGAGTGCAGACTTGGGGGAAGCAAAATCTTTTCTTCCTTTGGGGAATAATGCGGGCAGCAGCTTGCAAGGAACTCCAATGAGCCAGATGGACTACTCACACCCAGAGAGGTCCAAAGGACTTAGGTATGCCAGTGACATTGGAAAATCTCTCCTTTCAAGACACTGATAAGGAATATTTCACTTGACAAGAGCAACGTAATATAGACCTTGCCATAACGTAGGTTCTGAATAAAACTGCAGGAAGGCAGCATTGTTAGCATGGTTCCTAATGAAGATATACAGTATAACAGGCCTAGTGACAGCCTATGGAGATTTATGCTGCAGGGTGTCCTCAGATATCTAGTGATTTCCCTCCACAAAGATGTCCCACCATCCTGCACATTTCGTTCTGATGCATCTCAGGAGAAAAGGCTGCTTATTAGCTGGACTAGTGTAAAGTATTAACTGATGGCCTTGCATTACATTTTGTCCTGCATTAAGCTTTATACAGTCACTTAAAAAATCAAATCCATGCCCATTTATTCTGAGTTCTTAATAGTTATTTTAGCAACAGTAATAGGGGCATTTCATGACTTACCCTAAAAAAAATTAGATTTTAAAGAAGCTGAAATACTAATCAATGATTCTTTAGGCTGGCTTGTTTTTCCACTATATTAAAAAAAGTTTTGCAAATACTTGAATCCCCCAAAGTCTGTGGAAAAAAATGAAATCTTCTTCTCTCAGACCACACTGTGGTGAAATAAATTAGTATAATGATTTATGTTTACCGTTTTAGTCAATTCTGATAGAGATTATAGAGACAAAATGACAAACTGCCTTAGCGGTAAACTTAAATCATGTCAGCCAATCTTTAGTTTTTCCTTACTCTAATTGCTCCTCTTGTTCATTTATCTTCCCAGGCAATCTTTAGAAGAAATACTAGTTCAATCAGTGCATGTGCAAACCACCAGAGATAAAAAGTTTAGCCTAATTTGTCTCACTAAATTGTAATGCCTCTAGTAAACAAATCTTAGTTTGAAAGGAAACCAAGAAAATCTAAATAAACATCCTCTACAAAACGTTTCTCTCCTGCTTGCTACACCTAGTATTGCTGATGTTTAATAAACCTTGCATTTAGATGCAAACAAAACAAAAGCATAAAAATGCATAATGCTGCAGTCAGCCAGAATTGTTACTTTCAGCTATTCATGATAGTTTTTAAGCATAAGTAATTTGGTATTATCACAATAAAATAATGCAATTAAATGGCAGGATAAAATACTGCCTTACAGCAGTTATGCAGCAGTTATTCAGAACAGAGGGATTTTAATTTCTCTTTCTATAATATTGAAGCCAGTACAGTTCTGTAGCTTGGAGAATGCAGAAATTCTTAATTTAGTGTAGCTTTACTGCAGTTAATATTAGCTTCCTTTCACTCATGTGAACAGTTTTCCTATTCACTATGAGAGAAGTAGGTTCTAATTGTTAAGCTCTCCTTCCACAAATGCATCTCTTTTATTTCAACGGGAGTACAAGTCATGCAGAAGGACACAAGTGTGCCAGTCTTTTCAGAGCATAAGCAAAAGACAGTGAACCATCACTGGATTGAAAGCATGCCTGCTACAAATTAATTCAGAATACTCACTTGATTTCTGGGAAAATTAAGGCTGTTAAATACAGACTCTAATTTCTGAAAAAGTCCACAGCTCTAATTCTCCAACAGTGTGCAGTGCCTCATTTTTTAAACAAAGATTTGATTAGCTCTGATTTTGTTGTTTCTCTGGAGCAAGAGTCCTATCAATGGGAGAAATCTCATTAAAGGGAATTTTGCCCATATAAGGCTTTTACAATCCAGACTTTCTGGGCATCTGAGATTAAAATCTGATCTGCGTAGCCAGGTTTTTGAAATGTGTGTGTCATTACTCATATAACTAATCCCAGCAATTGAATCAAGCCATATATGTGAGTAAATGAGCATGTGTTTTCAAAACCCTGTGGGACTGGACCCTCAACATGTAATTTTTTTTTTTTTTCCCAAATCACCAAGATTCCATCAGATTCCATCAGATTTTATGCTTAGCATTTTTTGTTATTTATCACTGCATAAAGCTTGCTCCTGTGTCTCATGCACTATAGGGATGAGAGACATTTTCAAACATTAAATTACAACAGTATCTATAATAAGGTCATTGGCTGAAGATGTCTTGTTATTAGACAACATACTTGCCAAATACATATGCACTGGGTGGAAAATATGCTTTCTTTCTAATTAAGAAATTAGAGAGTAAAGATAAAAGCAGAGCATCTCCATTTTTGGATGTCAGAGACATAACCCATGTCAGATGCTGGTGGTCTTATCACTTAATCATTATGTAAATTTATCATGGTTTTTCATCTACTTATCAGGTCTGAATGATGGTACAAACATCAAAAAAGCACAAACAGTCATAAGGCATCTAAAGGAACGTGGCTTTGGTCCTGACTTTTGAAAATATATCAGAAATGTCTCATGTTCTGTTTTGTAGATGGCAAAAGATTAAAACTTTAAAGATTAAAGACAAACAAAAACTGTATACATACATTCATACATATACATATGCACACAGTTTTTGTTTGTATATATATGTATATATGTATACATATGTACATATGTATATGTATGTATGTATACAGTTTTTGTTTGTGTGTGTATATATATATACAATATATTTGTTTTATATATATGTATGTATGTATGTATGTATGTATATAAACTTCTATTATCAACTTATTTTAATGGTCTGTTTCTCATTTTGGCTGTCTTACGTTTCTCTTTGCTCTGTCTTTGGAGCCAGACTCTCAACTGTTCACTGCTAAAGCTCATCACAACAGTGCCAATTTACACAGTCTGAGGATCCAGCCCATGCTTGTTTCTGAGAAAGCACTGGCCACATTCACACTCCCTTTTTCCTTCTTCTTAGGTACTGTCTTGTGCCTCTGGGAGCAGCAGAATTACACTAGTGAGAATTCTGAAGCTGGTCCTCTTCATGTCTCTTCAACATTAGTAGAAGTACAATAGGCCCTTCTTCTCTATCTCACAAGACAGAGTGAATTTATGCAGAGGCTCAAAGCCTGACTACGTGGATGATCTGATAAAAATAAGGTTTCTCTCTGGTAACTGTTGATCAATCAGCAAATGCAATCAACCAGAACAATGTCCTCCAAGAAAACCCAATTCTACCCAAAGCACTTTGGCAGGGTGAGCTCTTCTTTGTAAAGGCAACAGACAGAAGAGCAACACATAGAGAACAATTACGTGATTCTGGACACTGTCCAGATGGGAAATGCTATTCTGAGACCTGTGGTCTGGGTTACTGCAACCCGGTGGAAAGCAAAGCAGGTGGTTGAGAGCTGGCAAATTGATGTCCTTGCACCTGTTTGTATCATCTGACCAGACCTTGGATAAAACAAAAGTGGGGTGAGAGTAGCCTCCTTCCTTATCCTTCATGGTGCAGAGAAGACAACATCATGCCATAGAAGTGACTTTGGCAAACAACTGCCAACCCTCCCTGATGGTTTTCCTTGCATCGACTCTTGTGAGGCCCAACTACAGTACTGCATGCAGGCCTGGGGCCCCAGTACAGGAAGGACATGGGAACAGGTCCAGAGGAGGGCCACTGAGATGGTCAGAGGGCTGGAGCACCTCTCCTATGAGGAAAGGTTGAGGGAAATGGGATTGTTTAGCTTGGAGAAGAGAAGAGCTGGGGAGACTTCATTGTGGTCTTCCAGTACTTGTAGGGAGCATGTAAACAGGAGGGGGAACGGCTGTTTACATGGGCTGATAGTGATAGGACAAGGGGGAATGGTTTTAAACTGAGACAGGGGAGGTTTAGGTTAGATATTAGGAGGAAGTTTTTCACTCAGAGGGTGGTGACGCGCTGGAACAGGTTGCCCAAGGAGGTTGTGGATGCCTCATCCCTGGATGTGGCTCTGGGCAGCCTGGTCTGGTGGTTGGCAACCCTGCACATACCAGGGGGTTGGAACTAGATGAGTACTGTGGTCCTTTTCAACTCAGGTCACTCTAGGATTCTGTGATTCTATGACTCATGGCATGAGCATGGCACAGGAGTGTGCTAGGTGTGGGATGTTAGCACGAGCACTCAAGATCTTTCTCCTGCATTGCTTTTGAGTGCATTTGTACAAGTGTGTCTGATTGAGAAATGAAAAACACCACACTGTACAAGAGTTTCTCTTCTGCTGAATTTAAATAAATATGAACAAGAGAATTGAAATGAAGCCCAGTCCGTCTTTTTGGTACAGACAAGGACACATATTGGTTATGAGATCTCAGACATGCCACCTTAGCTTTCCACGTGTGAATTACAGAGTTGAACAGGGTGTTGAAAACAGTCTGGCAAACATACCCTTTTTGTGAGTTGTTTGGTAAGAGATCACAAATTTACAAAATAATGGGCAGTCCAAATCATATGATGAATATTGGTGTAATAAACGTGCCTGCCAATCATAGAATCATAGAATGGCCTGGGTTGAAAAGGACCCATGAGCACTTCCAGCTTTTTTTGCAATTGTCAGTTATATGTCATATTACCCTACATGCCATGACACACCTTCACTGAATGGCTTCAGCACTCTTACTATGAGCACCTGAAAAAAACTGTGGAGCTCAGAGATACTCAGACAAGGGGTGGCAAGATTGGAGCATGCATCAAGCGTTGCCGTAAGTGCCAGGTGCTGCAGAAATACATATCCTCTGGCTGCTTTAATGGTCAACAGCGTCCCACAGGTATGTGCCTATCTGTATGGGACAGAAAAGACACTTATAAAGTTACGTGGTACCTGAACCCTAAGGAGATGATACAAGAATTGAATGATTCAAGGAACATAGGAAGAACATCTCTCATTTTTCCACCTCACTTACCAAGCAAGAACATGGGGAGCTTCTTTACTTTCTAAGTAAGGTGCAACAGTGCAGTACAGGAAATCCTTCTGCTCAAGCAGCTACATAGGAGCATGTTTGCCACAAAGATGGCAAAGTGGTCCTGCTCTTTGTGGCGTGTCCTAAAAATAATATGTCCAGATAGGAGCAGTGTCCATGGGAGATCCAGCTTTGACCTATGCCACTCCAATGGATTCTTCTTCAGACCCACTATCACACCATGTGTATAGCCATTCTCAGTGGCTCCCTCCTAGCCCCTTAGAGCCACTAAATGTTAAGGACATCTGGCACATAAGAGAAAGCCAGGCAGGGAAGAATCCATGCAGAAACGAAGATGACTGAGCAGAGGTCTTGGAAATCACCAACAAAGTACAAAGATGGCCACTGAGATTCTCAGGATGGGATTTGTCAGCCTCTCCAATCCAGAAGTGCTGCCTTCATGACCTCTAATATTAATAAAAATTTTTTCTTGAGAGTGACGACGGCCATGTTTTTGCTATTGGCATGTTGGGTTGTTAGAGACAGGATGTAACTACAGTGCAAAGGAAAATAATCACTGAAGCCCTTCCTTCTGGTAAGACCATGAGTTACAAGAGAACATGCCCCAGAAAGCCCCGTATGAAAGAAAAGCTGTGTTTATGCTACTGATCTCTTTAGCCCACACAGCCTACTGTTTCCAGCTTCGGTGAACCTTTGAAAAGGATTTACAGCTTTAGCACAAGATAATCAATTCAAATAAGAAAGCACAACTCTGAATCTATCCAAACAGAAAAAAAGCTGACAGTTACAAAGAGAAAACATGTGTTCCAAAGTTGAACTAGACATAGTACTACCAGACACAGAGCTAAAATGTACAGGCAGAAGAGAGTCTACTAATCACATCGAAGAAGGAGATAAAAGTTGGAAGATGGCAGGCTGTTCGGTCACAGTTTCAGTGACTGAAGGCTGGGCAGATGTAACAGACTGATATTTTTATGTTACTTCACATTTGTGTATGAAAAACCTGAAGACCAAGCTAGGATAAAAAAGACAAAAACAACCACCACCAAAAATCAACACCCTTACGTAGCTGGAAATATAATACAGTAGTAGATATTCCTCTTTCTTTACATTTATTGGGTTTTGGTAACACTGTTAGAGCATTTCATACTCAGTTTATGCCAATTTACATAAAACATTCTGAAAAGGATAATCTAAAAATCCACAACGTTTTCTGAGGAGGTTTAATGAAGAAAGTATGCTTTAAAGTTTAATACAGATAAGCTTTTTAGAGCAAGACTTATGATTCCAAATGCCTTCAAAAGGGTCTTTCAGGATTCTAAATGGAAAGTATCCACTAGATACTGGAGTAATTTGACTTCAGTGACAGAATAAAGACCTTCATGTATTAAATACAAAATGTTTTATGAATCTCAAATAAAATATTTTAGATTCATTTACAACTGTCTTTACACTGCTGCAAAGCATTGGCTGCATTTTTATAGTTTGCTGCTCCTGGAGGGCTTCTATTTCTTGAAGGGCATTCTAAACTGTAGTTAAGAAGATAATCTTACCGTTGATAAATTTAAAAAGAAGAGAGTGAAAGCTGTCTTTTAACATAAAAAATGCAAAATACATCAACGGAAATAAATGAATAACCCCTGCTGCTCTGTACAGCAATTAAATCAACTGCAGAAGAAAATGCAGATAGTGAGAGAAGATTCACAATTGCGTTAGGAAGATCGTTGGCAATGTTTAATCAATCAGAACAAGATTTGTTTGAGTATGAAATTTTAAACATACAAAATTAACACCTAGGCTACGGGCTTATATAAAACATAGAATTTAGAGATAAATGCTATCTTGGTCAATGACAGAAGCCCTCAGTTGTTATGGGCTGCAAAATGGCATAAGCAGTACAGACAAAGCATGATGGGGCAATAGATCACAGTAATAACATTTGCAATAAACAATAACAGAACAAAGCAGACATCCATAAAAATCCCATGAGGAATTTGCCTTATCCATAATTTTCCTTTACATTTGAGAAACCATGTCAGGAAAGGCCATTACAGCCAATGGCACCAATTAATTTCTGCAACTTTTAATGACATCTTTCCGGGTAGAAACCTCAGATAATACCCCAAGCACATGATTGAAAGAAGCCTGTGTTTGATTTGTACCAGACTGTTGATTTTTTTAGTATATTTAAAGAGTCCCAGCGCAGCCAATCAAGCTATCAACATGAAATACTCAGATATTCCTTGTAAAGTAGAGGAAAACAGAAAGACAATGGGACTTTCTTAGTAGAGTTGACAGACTGCTGGTGATTTTATTTCAGTAGCTCTCTGAGTGATGGATTACATGAATTTTTATTCCAAAAGAAAATGCTATCTTGAAAGAAATCTGATTTTCATTCCATTCTGGATGTTATTTTATCCTTAAAAGGAGTGTTGAAATGCAGAGGAAATAAAAATAATTGATTCTGAGGGGTGAAACACGTAACGATATACTGACTTGTGTTTGCTTTTCTGGTTGCCAGTTAACCAACAGAATTCAAGCAGATGATAAAAATTCTGTCTGGAATTTCCTCATAGATAAATCTTAGGAAAATTTAGAAGACGCACACACGATTCCTTGTTTCCTTGCAAAAGAGTTCTCTTATTATCTTGGATCAATTGAAGAATTAAACAACACCTGAAAGAAGACATACTAGCTCTTCTTTGATTAGTGAGTTTTCTGTACCCAGCAGAATGAATTTAGTGATTACCATCTCTGTAGTAATTATGACATATGGAACCACAGTGACAATAACATCATTGTGCGTCCCTCCCTGAAGCTGGGCCAAATCTTATACCAGGGGGTTAATCCCACTGTGTGACCGTCCACATGGGAGCTGTGTGCATGCATGTTTCTGCCTCTGTGTCTGTAGGGGTTGTGAGCTGATAGTTGATAGATGGTTAGGTAGTTGGTTAGGCTGCAGTTGGACTTGATGATCTTAAAGGTCTTTTCCAACCTGAGCAATTCAGTGATTCTGCATATCCTTCTAATTGCTGCTGAAAAAATGTGTGCCCTCATGGAAAATACAACACAGCTTAGCATTTTGTATGACCTAACAAGAACTTCTGTTTTCATGAACTTGGATTCCAATTTCTGGGATCTGTGGCTTCCACCTTGATGATTGTTAACAGTATACTAGTAGGAAATAGGACAATGAATCTCATAGACGAATTACCTTGAGGATTTCCAATAACACGGATATACCCAATTTCTTTGGAGTATTTTCTGAATACTGAAGAGCCTTGTAGTATAAGAAGTATATCGTCACAATTTGATCTTCTAACGAGCAGCAAATAACAGTTCATGGTAATGATCCTCCATGCACTGTATGCACATCCAAATTAGTACTGCTGCCTGTGAGGTAAAAGCAGATTTTAGCCCCCTCCAGGTGCTTGTGAAGAACCTGGCCTGTTATTGCAAATGGCAATAAACTGTTTAGCTAAATGTTCTGATCTGGATTGCCAACAAGGACTGTAGCAGCTGATGGGAATGGGCCAATCCCAGCCAGTAGAGTGAATAGTTCAGAACTGTAAAATCTATAAAGCCAATGTATTTCATTCCCTCTAAGTTTTGTCTGTGCAGTATTAGTATTACTCCTATTTCAGAGACCTTTCTGCTGCATGACATTGGATTTAATCATTAGTCCAAAGCTCTTGTGAATGAAAACACCTCTCCTCAAAACCTGATTTGCATTTACTGTCCCAGTGCATTAAAACAAACAAACAAGACACACAACAAAACTTCTCCATAGGTCTACTTTTGTCCTAAAATAAAAGTAAGAGTCATCCCTCTCTTTGCAAACAGGCAAATATTTCCCTTTGAAAAAGAATTTTCCATGAGAGTTTCCATGAGAGTATTCTTCCTTCCAGAAAATCATTGTCATATCAGCCACTCTAACATTGACTCCTATATAATTACCATATACCTATGACTACACCAGAGGTTAAAATTTTATTCTCATAATATATGTTCTGGAAGGATATTTTCACCTCAAGCATTGCCCCTCTTAGTCCCATACTGCCATCTCTTCAAAGATGAATTATCTATCATAGAAAAAGAACTATCTGCTGTGTATATCAGATAAGACAAACACAAGGACTAAAAGTATTAAAAATAATTATGTTTACTTTTATTGGCAGAGCTGCTCAAAGGAATAGCTCAGTAGCTGCAGCACAGATATTAATTATTGTGTAATGATCAGGAAACAGACTGTAAAAATGCTGCCAGATTTTTGTTACAAGCACCCTTTTTCTCTCTCCTGCTACCTTTGTTAACTACTGCAAATACTCAAACTAAAAGGTGAATTGTGTCATGGATGACCAAGTAAGCATGTGCTTGTTTTGCAAAAAGACGGGTGTTTCATCCCAGAGCCTAATTTACTAGATTTATCTGCTACAATTACAGCACTTTGATCACTCCAGAATAGGTGGTGTAATGCGTGGTGTAGCTGTCCTTTTGCAATTCACTCTCCTTATCAGGATACATGTCTGTTGATTTGTGGGAAGCTGGCTGTTTTTCGTTCCTGACAAACTCCAGTGATTAAAATGTAGTGGCTTGCTCTTGTTCCCCTGATAAAGGTGACAGCTGCAGAGTTTCCAGTGTTAGTGGATATGGTCCATGCAGATTGCTTTTTAATGAAAGCAATATATTATCTTACCTAGAGACCCCGCAGCCTTACCTTGTTAATGTATTCTGGCTTGGCACCACATTCATCTATAAATTAGTTGTATTAAACATGCTTCTTACTATTTATCCAGTCTCTAAAGAAGTAGTTTTTTTTTTAAGTTTATTTGTTTTATAACTTCGCTTCACACCTTCTCCAGCAGCAACATGATGTGCAAAGTGAACAATGGTGTGGATTTCTCATAAAAATATCTAGCATTATATAACATAGTCACAGAAACCTCCACACTCAATGACTTGATAATCCTTTCCATTTAGCCATTAAAATACACACTGAGGGATGTGGAGTCAACAGCACTTGATTATACAAGTCATATCTGCAAAGGTTTTCCCTTCCACCGCACTTCTGCTATCGAAATGATGTAAGTTAATAAAATAAAACTAAACCAGGATTAAGTTAAATTGTCCAAGATGTACTTCACTTTTTCATAGCCACGTCGTTTAAATTGTCTGTAACAAAGCAGATTTAAAATTCCAGTTGCACTTGTATCCTTTAACAAAAGTGTGCAGGTCTCTGGAACGCTCAAATGTCAAATTCATTATCACTATGAATGGTCTGTTCTTCAGATATAAGCAGCACACTCACTGTCAATAATTTATATTATTTCTACCAGCCTTCAGAAAAGGACTGAAATATCATTTAGAAGCCAACTTCTGCTCTTCCACCAGAGATATTTTTCAAGCATAAGCTAAATATTTTAACTCAGTGTCTCTCATAAAAAAGACATGAAAAAAATATGAAAGTTTAATTACACACCTATTACTTACTTCTAAACAACAATGCCCAGTATATTAGTATAATTCAAAGGTGGTCATTAAGTGATCGTTAAAGACCTCCCATGTGTAGTGTAGTGAAAAAAAGAAACATTTCAATAATGCAAAAAGGTGCATGTAAGAGCTACTCATCGCTGTGAGGATGCTTTATAAAACTCAGAAATCAAATATGCAGTGGTGGTATGAGGACTTTTTCAGTGTGGGTTATTCTGCATTTTGGACTTGCAATATTGGAATTTAACTCCCTTAGAGCGCCTGCACGTCTCTGCACCAGTTCTATCTTTGTTAACAACACATGTACAGTAGGAGAGATAAGTAAGGGATTAGCAGTGGGTTAAAGGAAAGCCTTTGGTTTATATACACTGCATACATCGCCCCTGCAGTTAATTTTTTGCATTTTTACGTTTTGTCAGAAAGATAACAAAATACCACATTTGCTTATTTCCTCCATCTGAACTAGCACCCTGTACGTCTTCTAATTGCCTTGGAAAAGGCTGTGTCTAGACATACAACTAGAGAAAAGTTGAGAATACTTCTGAATTTCTCTGAACAGCATCTTCAAAGCCAAGGAATTATGTTACTTCATTTCCCATCTTGCTTTTACTTGCTTTATACATTTTAAGCCAACCAGACTTGTGAAGTTTTCTTGTCTCGAGGAAAAAGATTGTCTTCTTTTGGTCAAACACCAACTATCCTGTGGGTCTGTAAGTGCAGAGATAAAGGTAGAGAAAAAACCTTAGAGCTGCAGTCCTGCTCAGGGACTGCACATGGATCTCTTCACCCGGAAATACCAATTCACAGCTTATGTGGGAACTGCACTTTCTCATGCTCCCTTTTCTCTGCAAAGTTTGTTTCTAAAAATAGGTTTGCTTTTTATCCTTGACAAAAACATGAGACACGTTAAAGGAATAAACAATATTGCACTAAATAGGCTGCCATTCAAAGCTCTTTCAAAGGAGCCAGTTGGATTTGATAATCTTTAAGGTCTTTTCCAACCTGAGCAATTCTATGATTCTATGATTCTATAAGCAGACTCCAGCTTCTTGAGTTATTTCAGCGGCATATATTTGCCTCGTTGTACTTTTGCTTTCCCTTTCTTTTCTTTATAGTCACATGAAGTCCTGATTCCATCATGCTGACATCTGCATCATATCTATGGTAAATACCAGAGGTCCAAACTAGAGATTTAGGGCTACAGATGTCAGTTTGATTTTTGCTGTTGCCAGAAACAGGCCTGTGAATTTGGGAGGTACAGAACTGAGCTGCACAGTGTGTGTATGCCTCTGTAGTGGTGTAAGAAGGATGCCAGCATGTACTGTGCACTGTACCACACAAAAGCTGGGGACTGTGCTTGCTTGTCTGGATAGGCAGTAGTCTCAGTAGAATTGGTTCCAACAAAATGGAAATAATTCAACTTGAAGTTGTCTTTGAGTACATGGTATCCTTTTGAGATTGTTCTCTCTACTTTGTGCAATACTGCTGGCACTCTTGTCATGGCATTTTGTGGGGAGCTCTGGGTAAATGATGTGTTTTTTGTTTCATTTCAGTAAGAGCCAACTTTTGATGGTTTTCCAAAATAAAAACATCACTGAAAGAAGAAACATCAGTAGAAGAGCTTGTAAAGGAGTGTACAACAGAATTATAAATCTGAGAGACCTGTAGGAAGAGATCAAATGGAACACCGGCTTTCTTATCTCATTAGAAGGTATTAAGGACCACGATAAACTTGTTTTCTCTACATCTAGCTTTTGTATGCAGACTGCCCTGAGCATCTGGCACATGTGCCGTCTTCTTCTCTTCCACCTTAGACGTCCAAAGCAGCCAAGTCCCAGACAAAGCTCCTCATTACTCCAGCCTGTAGCTGTAGTCTACAAATGGGGAAAGGTGACAACCAAACCAGATCCGTCCCTAGGCTTTGTCCCAGTAAGGCCAGGAAGGTGAATGAAGCAGCAAAGACAGAGGATAGAACTTCACCATCAGGAGAGAGAAAGGAAAGGTACAAAAGCTCAAAAGGGAAAAAAAGCATTTTCATTTTGTGTTCATTAATCATTTAGACAACTGTACAGATACACAAAATTTATGCAAACAAATCCACAGAGTGCTGATTGCAGCATTTGTTCTTTACATATTGCCAACCTTTGCTTCCAAATTGGTTCCTCTGATACATTTCTCCATCAATAATCTGTTTAAAGCACATATTAGATACACTCTATGAGTTGTTCTCTGCTATCTTTTTTTTTAATTTTTGTATATCACTGTTGCACAAATTGTGATTGACAAAAATAGCATGCTGATATAAAATAAACAGAAATTCCACCTCATAAATCACAACAGAAAGAAAAGAGATTATCAAACAACTAAATAATGCAATCTACAGCAAAACATACCGGTAAATCATACAAACCAGGGTAAATTAGATAATGCTGTCCATATACAATTACACTGGTTGGCTCCCATGACAGTCTTTAAATGTGACGTGTTATTTGACATGTATGCAATTAGGGCTTAAAATCAATTTTTTTCTATTCCATTTAAAATAAAAAATGTACTGTTTCCAAACCAAACACTACCTTTTTAGTCAAGATGGACAAGAAGTAGTATCAGGTTAGCAGCTTGTCAGCACTACAGTACAAGCCTGTAAGGAATGGTTTTCTGAGTTAATGTGAAAGATCAGATCTCAGCAAACAGTCATTACTGCACACTGTTCATGCTCAATTATTGCTCCTATATTATTATTTTCATAGGACCTACTGTAAAACCAGGCCCTAGTGAGAAGCAAGAAATCTGATGCACAAAGCTATAGATGATACAGTAAACACCAGGGCAGACATCTCTTTCCAGCACAGCACCTCTTGCACATGGTGCCCTGGGTTTGTGGGGAGGGAGAGCCTCACACTGTGTTGGGAGAAGAGATGCTGCTGGTGCCACGCTTTGGGGAGAGGAGTCACCACTCTGCTGCTGTTCTCTCAGCAAGAAACCAGTATGACAGTACTCCCTCATCTTGCTCAGAGAAGAGCTAGGAGATAGGGCTCCATCAAAAGAGGGCTGGCGAGCAGGGACAGGGAGGTGATTGTCACCATCTACTCTGCCCTCGTGAGGCCCCATCTGCAGTACCATGTCCAGGTCTGGAGCCCCCTGTACAAGAAAGACAGGGAGCTGTTGGAGAGGGTCCAGAGGAGATCCACGGAGGTGATCAGGGGACTGGAGCACCTCCCCTACGAAGACAGGCTGAGGGAGCTGGGCTTGTTCAGCCTGGAGAAAAGAAGGCTGTGGGTGACCTCACTGCGGCCTTTCAGTACCTAAAGGGAGCCTTCAGGGGGGAGGGGAATCAACTCTTTGAAAGGGTAGATAACTGCAGGACAAGGGGAAATGGTTTGAAGTTGAAGGAGGGAAGATTTAGGTTGCCTGTTAGGGGGAAGTTCTTTACAGAGAGAGTGGTGAAGCGCTGGAACAGGCTGCCCAGAGAGGTTGTGGATGCCTTGTCCCTGGAGGTGTTCAAGGCCAGGTTGGATGGGGCCCTGGGCAGCCTGGTCTGGTATTAAATGTGGAGATTGGTGGCCCTGCATGTGGCAGGGGGGTTGGAGATGCATGATCCTTGAGGTACCTTCCAACCTGGGCCATTCTGTGATTGTTTTGGTGAAAACTCTCAGAAGGTCATTTGGTGATAACAGCTTGTTAACAGTCAGGTTGCCAAGCTGCCAGAGGCTCCAGGCACTGATTTCCATACAGCTTGTGTTCCTTATTTTGGGGACCTGCATAGCCTATATCCATGCTATGTGAGGGCAGCAGACTGGTGCTCCAGCTGGGACGAAGCAAGCTCAGCCTGATGGTGCTTTGTGATGCCTTTTCAGAGACAGACCTGCTGCACTGCTGTGGTAGGATGGGCTGCTTTATCTCAAATTCTCTATTTGTCCCACAGTTCTACTCACTTTTCTTCCTGACTATTTAAAAAGGCTGAAAAAAGAGAATGATCTCCTTTAAGCATAAAAACTCTGAACAAGTATTAAGATTGGAATATGTAATCTGGTGCTTTTATCCCCTTTTTCCTCTTGCTGACTATCCTGTTTTCAAGACACTTTTAAAAAAACCTTTACCATTTCTTCAAAAACTAATTTCCAGACCATCATGAAAATTCTTCTCCATTTCACAGAATGACAGAATCACAGAATTGTAGGGGTTGGAAGGGACCTCTAGAGATCATCGAGACCAACCCCCCTGCCAAAGCAGGTTCCCTACACCACGTCGCACAGGCAGGCGTCCAGGCGAGACTTGAATATCTCCAGAGAAGGAGACTCCACAACCTCCCTGGGCAGCCTGTTCCAGTGCTCCGTCACCCTCACCGTGAAGAAGTTCTTACGCACATTCGTGCGAAACTTCCTATGCTGCAGCTGATGTCCGTTTCCCCTCGTCCTGTCTCCACGTACCACTGAAAAGAGACTGGCCTCACCGCTATGGCCGCCACACCTCAGGTATTTATAAACTATTTATAAACCTGGATCAGGTCCCCTCTCAGTCGTCTTTTCTCAAGGCTAAACAGACCCAGTTCACTTAGCCTTTCTTCATAGGGGAGATGCTCCAGGCCCTTCACCATCTTTGTGGCCCTCCGCTGGACTCTTTCCAAGAGATCCCTGTCTTTTTTGTACTGGGGAGCCCAGAACTGGACACAGTACTCCAGATGAGGCCTTACCAGGGCAGAGTAGAGGGGGAGGATCACCTCCCTCGACCTGCTGGACACGCTCTTCTTAATGCACCCCAGAATGCCATTGGCCTTTTTGGCCACGAGGGCACACTGCTGGCTCATGGCCAACCTGTCGTCCACCAGGACCCCCAGGTCCCTCTCTGCAGAGCTCCTCTCCAGCAGCTCATCCCCCAGCCTGTATTGGTGCAGGCAATTATTCCTCCCTAGGTGTAAGACCCTACACTTGCTTTTGTTGAACTCATCTGGTTTCTTACTGCCCAGCTCTCCAGCCTGTCCAGGACTCGCTGAATGGCAGCACAGCCTTCAGGCGTGTCAGCCAATCCTCCCAACTTCGTATCATCAGCAAACTTGCTGAGGGTGGCCACTATCCCCTCATCAAGGTCATTGATGAAGATAATTGAGGAACCAAAGAACGTTTCTATTTCTTCCATAAGATCTCCATGGACAAGCTGTTGAAGTGTGGACTGAGGGAGCAGTGATATGAAAACTGGCTGAGTGGCTGGCCCAGGGCATGGTGATCAGCGACACAAAGTCTGCCTGGAACCAATAAATAATGGGGTCAGTACTGGTTACAGTCCTGTTTAACATCTTCATTAATTACTTGGAAGATGGGTCAGGGTGTCCCCTTAGCAATTTTGCTGATAACATGGAACTGGGAGGAGTGGCTGATACGTCAGAGGGCAATGCTGCCATCCTAAAGGACTGCAGCAGGCTGAAGAAATGGGCTGAAAGGAACCTGGTGAAGATCAACAAGGAGGAGTGCAAAGTCCTGTACCTGGAAAGTAACTCCAGGCACCAGAAAATGCTGAGGAACAAATGCGAATTACACGTGATAACACTTCACTCCTTTTCTTGTAGAGAATACGAAACTTCAGGAAATTAGTAAATAATAAAACAAATCTCTCTGTAGTGATAGCTTCTATTCTGGTTATACTTTTTGAAGACAGGGTCTCACAAACAGGTTCCATCATGTGTGATATTTCATTGTCATCAGTGCTGCGTTGCAGTCACTGGTGTGAAGATATGATGAATTCTGATGAGTGCTACATCAGTTCTTGACAACCTATACTTTAATCTACATGTGATTAAAAAAATGCAGCCTTCTAAGTGAAAACTTTTTTTGTACTTCTTACCAGTTTCATGCAAGACACTTGATAAGGAAAATATGTTGGAAAATTCTCACTGTGCAGGACCAACCTGTATTTCCTTAAAGGAACTGTAAAAATGAGGCATGATGGGGATAAGCGTTTTCTTAGCATCATAGAATCATAAACTGTCTTGGTTTGGAAGGGACCTCAGGGATTATATAGAATCCTAGAATGGCCTGGGTTGGAAAGGACCACAGTACTCATCTAGTTTCAACTCTGCTATGTGCAGGGTTGCCAACCACCAGACCAGGCTGCCCAGAGCCACATCTAGCCTGGCCTTGAATGCCTGCAGGGATGGGGCAAACACAGCCTCCTTGGGCAACCTGTTCCAGTGTGTCACCACCAGGCTGCCTCCAATCTTAATGTCTTTCACAATCATTGCACTGGTGAGCTCCAGTTCCAGTAACTCTTTAACTTTGGTCGACCTGTCCAATATATGAAAGTTATCATCAGTGGACTCAAGGAGTCTCCTGGATCCCTCGCGGCTCGCCGTCTTGTTTTCCCAGCAAGTATTCTGAGGATTGAAATCCCCCATCAGGATGAGAGCCTGTGTATCTGACACTTCTTGCAGCTTCCTGAGGCCTCCGCGTGAAGCTGTAGCCGTGAGCAGTCCCGCAAAGTCCCTTCTGGTCGCGCTCCGCGAGGCACGAGCGCCCTCTGCTGCTTCCTCCGGGAACTGAGAGGCCGCGGGACAGCGGGGCTCCTCGCCGGGGCCGGGGCTGCTGCGGCTTTGGGGAAATTACTGAAGGCCAGCCCCGTCCCTGCGGGAAGGACGTCGAAGGAAAGCTCGGTCTGCCCTCCCTTCGGAGTGGCTTATGTGAGAAGGGGCACCTGTCACCCTTGTGGTTACTGTGGTGGGTCCCTGAAAAGAACAGACAGCAGAAAAGCAAATGTATCTATCCCCAGCAGGGGCCAGTGGATATTCCAAAATAAATCCAGCTCTCGGAATGTGTGCTGAATGCTGCTTCAGAAGCTGCTGTGGGCTCATGTCTGGAAGCAGCGCTGCCCACACAAAGTGTGGGTGTCTGCAAGTCGTGCCACCCAACAGCAAGCACACTTTCACAGTCCTCTCTGCAGGTTTGCTTCTTTTCCTGCAGTTTTGCTTTGCACTTTCTCTTCTAACACTTCTAACTGTTTTGTATTTGTCAGTGCACAAATAGAACTAGGACTGTAAAAATATTCTGCTTGGCAGCCGGGCTTGGCTGTTCCAATCAATTTAGGACCATTAGTCACGATGGGATGGAGAAGACAGCCCAGGCCCGAGGCGTACAAATGTTCTCAGGGACCAAAAATTCCCTTGGCAGCCCCAGGCAATTCAGTCTGCTTAAATTACTCTGTTTTCCAATGTTCCTGTGCTGATATGGTGTGGTTTGCCTCATAAGGGTGAGTGAGACCTCAAGAACACTTTCTGTGACACTGTCAAGGCATGTAGATATCTCAGGACACAAGGATCAGAAAGGCAAGCAGCAAGGCAAGAGTTTTTCACAGTGTTCTGCTGATATCTTCTACCTCTTGAGTAAGTTACAATTACAATAGCCTTCTCGCTGTTTACTTGCATGCTTACCACAGCTTCAGCCACCAGGAAGGAGGTATTGCCAGCAGTTGTCTGTCCACCCACCTCTGGGCAGCATGCATTGCAGCCCTGTGCTGTGTTAGTCCAGCTCACTTGTCACACGGTGTGCAGGGAGAGACCTGTGCTGAAAATAGCTGTGCTGCCTGGCAGCTGTCAGCGCCTTGGTTTCGCTTGGAAGCAGATGCAATGCATGGAACACAGGTTAGGTTTCTCCCAGGTAAGTCACCTGACTAGAGAACAGCTCTACCACCCAGCCTTCAGAAACACCTCAGGGCACAGCGGAACGCACTAGCGATTGAGGCAAGGGCTGAACACCTCAAAGTTGTCAGGCAGCTCAGTGCAGGGTGTAGCACTGAGTGTCACATACACTAGGGCCAATGAGAAAATGAAAGCATCCATTGTCTCAGCTCTGCTTGCATCGCAGCCAACACAGACTGCACTGGGCATGCAGGTCTGCCATGCTACATGTGCATCCTGGGAGCTCGTCCTTGCTCACAGATCTCAAAAACCCATGTTGAGAGAGCTATCTGCTGGAAACAGCATGGCAGATTGGTGCTAGCCTGGATGCTTCACTGATGCTTCACTGAGCTGTTGGCTTAATACCCATCTTGGAGTCAGGTAGGGTTGGGTCTTGGTCTTGGCAGGTTGGCACAGTCACGTCCTGATCCTTGCTTTATTCCTTAGTCTGGTCACGGCAGGAAGGCATTTTCTTTTTTCCTGTACAATCCTAGAGTTTCCATGTTGTAAGAAGACTAAGATCAAAATTTTATCATGGGATCCAGACAAGTGACTCTGGTCACTTGTTGAATTAATCTGAATGGGATCCATCCTCGTGCTTGCTAACTGCAGGCTCCTGTATAAGCATCTTCTGCAGAGATTTGCAACAGATTTATTTGCTGGATCCAGATACTTTCCCAGTTCCGCTTCATGCCAAAAACATGCTTTAAATAAATATTTCTCTGTCTGGCACTGTGAGATCTGTTTGACTTACTCTTTCTTTTTTTCTCATGACAAGGGATTCTATTTTGTGCTCCTGCACTATGAACATTCATGTTCTATTTTAGCTCCTGCTTAAGCTTCACTAAACCCTGGATTGCTTACTTGCCCAACAAATATATGGTCTCATTTACCTTTTCCAGTAACCAAAACTGAAATTATTGATTACCTGTTTCCTCCAGGATAAATTGTTAAACTGCTTCACTTCCAAACCAGAGAAACTGCAGAGCAGAAAATTCCCCTGAAAATGTAAAAGGTCAGTGGTGCATTTGATGACATGAGTGCTTATGAAGCCACATAATTCACCATTTGTTACTACAGAACTTGTTCCTAGGGGGATTAGCATTGCCAATAAATATACCATATGCTGGATTCTGCATGGAGATTTTTTAAGCTACCTTACTAAGTCATTAGGATCTCCCATGACAACTGTGACTAGAATGGGCCAAACCCACCAGGGTTCCCTAGACCAGTGAAGCATGCAGGTTAAAGGATGAAGTCATGTCTCACTCATGTACCAATTCTTCAGTGAGACATATACAACTGGATAGTTTGCCTGTGACTTGTCTTTTGGGAAGAGCTATTGCTCCTCGATGAGGACATGAGCTTAACCCTTCCTTCCCTCCAGAAAGGGAGAAGAGGGGGAAGCATAGAGGAAGGCACAGCAGAGTTTGAGCAGCAATTTGTGACCACAGCAGCTCAGGCTCCAGCAGGAGTCATGGAGGGAGATTATTAACTGTTTCTTATTGCTAACAAAATGGAGCTTAGTTTTTAGATCAAAAGGCTAAATAAATCGAAGAGAACTGATTCTTGGAAGCTGGCCTCTCACAGGAAGAGCTCTTGTGAGCATTTTCGTGCTGCCTGTGGCTTTTCCTCAGCAAAGTTGCTTGAAACTCCAGAGACAGAAAAGCCTTACCAGAGCAGGAAGCTGTGTGACAGACACGCACACACACGGGGCAGACTACACCGACCTGCTGAGAGAATGGTATTGCAGATGATGAGAAAGCATTAAGCTGCTTTAGATCTCAGTTATTTTCCAGACTCACAACCCCAAGCAGCCATGTGCCTCCGTCAGCTCCAGCCAGCTGCCAGCAAACAAAGCTCTGCCAAGCACAGCGCCTGTGTGTGTGTGAGCACGGACCCCAGCTCCTGCAAAAGCAGTGTTTGCCTTGACATAAAAACATGGTATATACACACATTTGATGCTGCAGGGGCTGAGCAAAAGCCTGGAGCACACAACTGGAAACAAACTCTTGGAGGGACCAGGAACACCAAGGGGAGGTCTGCATTGTGTGTGAAGTGTAGGATGTTACTTAATTGTAGAACATGAGGAAAAATTCCCAATATAGGTGAAAACAAAAGACAAAATTCCTGTAGACTTCATTGGAAAGAGTATTTGGCTCATAAGACATGGCACAGATGGCTAAATTTTATCAGGATGGATGCAGCGTAAATTACTGAATAAAGGAGTAAAACAGCAAAGGAGACAATGAATTGAAAGCAATTGTATGTTTCTTAAAGCAATTCTAGAATGGTTGCTCAGAAGAAATATACGTTGGGCTTTTGTCCTCAGAAGCAACGTAATTTGCTGTTTGCACTAACACAGATATTTCCTAAAGCAAATTAAGCTAACTAGCACACAAAAATCCAGCTCACATTACACCAGGATGAAAACATGTACTTTCTGCAAACACTTTACCCACCACGTAAAAACTAGCAGAAACCTAGCAAATCTGAGGGGAAATGGAGGAACAGAAGGCCAGTATGTGCCTTCTTGTCTGTATAAGCTTATTCTTAAATGTGAAATACTTTTGAGAAAGTCAAATCCAAACAATTAACAACGAGGTAATCCTGTTGGCCAGAACGATTCACAAATGGCATTTACTTCAATGCTGAAAAATAAATGGTTCATAAAACTGCCATATGGAGTGGCTTTTTCCAAACTGAAATTAAAACAGTTGCAATAGCCAAAATGAATCAAGACCAGAGCCATACACATAAGCTCTTTTCTGAACAGAACAGAATTCCTCATTAAATGACTTTAGTTACCTTAGAGAACAATTCCATGTTTTGAAAGCTTTCTCCCTCCCCCTTACCCCCCCCCCCTCCCGCCGATATTTTAAAGATCTTTTTATATCATGGTGTTTGAATAGCTGAAAATGGTACTGTATCTGCTAAAGTGAGTGTTAAGCACTCTATTCCTCCCATAATGTGGATATGTACTTACAAGAAATGACAGATTTCCTGCATGTGTTTTGTATTACAGGGTACTTTGTTGCCCACGTTATGCTGGCCATTAAAGGCTGGTTCTGCTCTGAGATGTATCAGGGTACTCGCACTAAGGGAGAGTGCAGTGAAAAACAGTGTCTGACAGCCCAGCTATTTGCAAATCAATAATTGCCAATTTCTTCTTTCCTTTCAATAAGGTAAGATGGAAACCAGAACAGAGATATTTAACCATGTAGGCAGCTAGCAAATCCTGATTCTAGAAAGCAGAGGGTATTAATTAGCCTTGGTCAGCCAGATAATCTTGATGCTTTTGAGATCTGCAGATCAGTTGCCAGGAGCAATACCGTGTTTCTTATTTGGCAGATTTATTTATTTATTTATTTATTTATTTATTTATTTATTTATTTATTTATTCCCAGAAGTAATTGACACTCTAGATCGCTAAATCATTGTTTTGGTTAATGAAGCAGGGAAGGTTTGAGTTCCTCATCCACAACCTGACCTCACCTCCTGTCAGGTGTTGGGCCCTGGAACCTGGGCAGAGGTGATCTTCCTGTTTGAGAAAAACATTATCTTCCTAATGACAAGAATCATGGTTACTAAAAAAGGATGTGTTTTCCCCTGGTTCTCTGTCCATCAAAATTGACATACTTATTAGTTTAAAAGCATCGAAACAAATAATAATGTAGATGCACCAGTTGTACTATCAGCAGCTTCCTCTCATTCGAGAAAAAGTCTCTGACATCCTCTGAGTTATCTATCAGAAGGCTGCACTCCAACTGTGTGTGTACCTGCAAACTGAGAAGTTTAGTCAAACTGTGTTGTTTATGAAAGTATTGTATTAACACTTTATTAAAAAATAAAAAAAGATGACTCCTGATTCCTGCTTGGGAACTTCCCCTCAGCTGACCTGCAGCTACTCTCATTTCTCCCTCCACTGCCCAGAAGCAAACAGAGATCAGCACCCATCTCCCATCATCTCCCAGAACTCATCTCTCAGCACCCATCTCCCAGCCCCAGTCTCCCATCTCCCAGCCCCAGTCTCCCATCTCCCAGTCCTAGTGATGCTTTAGTACCCATGGCCACCACCTGTGGCTGTGACATTCATCTCCAACCAAGTGGAAGAAAAAGAGGTTATCAGGAGTAGTCATCATGGATTCAACCAGGGAAAATCATGCTCAAGCGGCCTCATAGCCTTCTATGATGTTGTGGCTGACTGGGTAGATGGAAGGAGAGCAGTGGGTGTTGTTTACCATGACTTCAGCAAGGCTTCTGACACTTGCTCCCACGGCTTACTCATAGGCCAGTTAGTAAGTGTAGAATGGATGAATGAACAGTAAGGTGGGTTGAGAACTGGCTGACTGGCAGAGCTCAGAGGGTTGTGATCAGTAGCACAGAGTCTAGCTGGAGGCCTGTAGCTAATGGAGTTCCTTCCAATCTCTACAATTCTTCTGAAGAGCAGATGTAAAGAAGGTCCACCTTCTTGCCCATGACTTTTTGGCATCTCAGTCCCTGCAGTAGTAGTTTGTCAACCATTTACTGAAATAGGCTCCTATCATTCTTTCCTGCAAGAAGCTGGGCCACACTGCAAAGCTGTACTTTAAAGGCTGGAGCTGGCTGCTGACCTGAAGCTAATACTATAGGGATAGTTGCAGATGGGTCATACTATTGACATGACTTTGCAGTTACAGGGTTCCAAATAAAGCTTAAATCCACACAGTTTGAATCTAACTTTTAAAAAGAGTTTTTCTTTCCAAATTTGTATTGATTCAAATTTTAATTATATCATTAGGAAAATTTTGGATCCTAAGAAAACTGTTTCCTGAGATATCTCTTATGCAGCTCACTAGCGTCTTGCCCTGCATACTTTCACACTCTGAAGCTACAATTTTTCTGAATGTGCAGTGTATGATTGTCTACACAATTTGCTACAGAAATGCATACAAAGAGCACAGTATACCAGACAACACCTGCTAGTTTAATAGGCTGTATCTTTTACCTGTGCAGCATCTTAAATTCTTTTTATATAGAAGAATGCCTACCTACTGGTAGAGGTGTAAAAATCAGCCTCTGTTAGAAGTGGAGTTCCATTGTTTCTGGATACCTGTGCTCTCACCACTCTCAAAATAAATTCATTCAGTTCCCATGTCTGACTTCCCTCATCACCCAGGAGTTGGTGACCTTTGACAGCTTTAAAACATGCTGTTACAGGACGAACATGTCGCTTGAGTATCATGCACTGGAAAACTCCAAGTGATTTACCTATTTTTGTTTTAATCAACACCAAACTCTGTTCTTCTCAGCTGCCATTGGATATGGCCTAGGCCTATTTAAACACTGTTCTGAGCAAATAACATATCTGTTAAACAAACATATCTTCTGCCCTAGAAGTCTTATGTTGAAGTAGAAATCACGCTCCTATTGAAAAGGGCAGGAAAGGGATGAACAACACCTTGTTAAAGATGACAATATTTTTTTCTCTAAGATGGAGCAAAGGTCTGTACCCCCCAAATTAAAAAAAATTGGAGATCAATAGCATTACTAATTTTCTACTAATGAACTTTTATAAATAAATCTCCAAATTACACTGGAACACATAAACACTGATCCCCATATGGATGTTTTGTCTATTTAATGCTGCCAGAAACATGCAGTTTTTACAGTTGTTTTAAAAGTATAATAAAATGCAAAGAGGGACAGTGCTTGTATTTTATTGCTACAGCATGAAAATGGTTTTCCTCCTGTTTCTTTTACTGTGGCTTCTTGCTGTGCTTACTTATCTTTGTTCATGGAAACACAGTGTAAATTTCCAGAATAAAATCCAGTGTTGATACCTAAGCTGGAATTTGTGAATTTCTTTGTATGTGGTGTCTTTTAACACCTTAATGTATGTTTTAACTATCTGCATTCAGTACTGTTACGTATGTAAGAATATAATAGAGTTCCACAGAAAAATGGTGAAAACAATTTCCAGTGCTGCCACTGGACACTGGATGTCACTGGAAGGCAATTTTCTTTCGCAGAATTAGAATTAGAATTGCCCTTAAATACACTGGTTTGTCTCCTATCTGTCTCATAGTAGAGAGGGAAAATGGCTTCAGAGAAGAAGCTGCAAAGAGGATGCCAAGGAACAAGCTAGTCAGATGCATTCAAGAGAGCAAGACTTCCAAGTGTCTTTAGTTGAAAACAGTCCTCACTGAAAATGCTTTCTCATGAATTTTTCACCTGAAAAATTATAGGCAAAGTATTGAGAGGAGATTTCTTCCTACTGTTAAGATGTTATGTATTTCAAGTACAATTATGAGCTGTAGCATCATATAAAACAGTGGGCTAAAGGTATTCTCATTATCAAGCACCTGAAGAAGTAATGCATTGAACCACAGCTGCCACAAGCTTTGTGCTGGGGTGCAGCTCTTTTCTCTCAGATGTAGCTCATTGCCTCTCATAGGGAATGGCCAGCTTCACCCTCCAGAAGACAGAGCAATGTCCCTGGTCTGCTTGGTGCTGCCCAGGTACATACAGGACCTGGAGGTAGCCAGCAACCTTTTGCACAATGCCACACGTGGTCTGCCTGAGCAATATCAGCAAGCCAGGCCCCAACTCCAATAGCAGACAGAGAAGTGCAGCTCACACCATCAGACAAGGTCGCAAGAGCACTGGCATAGCAGACTTACCCAATTGCTTTCTACAAACTCTTCCCTTGAAAAATCAGGAGCACTAACAGCTTCTTTGACGCACACGCTTCCACAATGCAGCTCTTGCTTTGTGCACTGGCTGTGTTCCCACCTCCAGAAAAGCAGGCAGCTGGCAAGAAACCAGCCTAACAAGGGCACGATGCTGCTTGTTGCTGCCTTGTGGATGTTCAGGCAGTGTTGCAGAGGCAAAGGCAGGAATGCCTTGGGAAGCACCTGTTGTTGATGCAATTCAGTGGTCCTCTTCTCCCGGAAGCTAAAGCAAGTCTGGCTTGCAAGAGTCCTTTGCCAATGCACCCCTTTCCACGCCAAGAACTCAACCTTTCCCCATGCTGCTGAGAGTAGTAGTATTTATTTAATTGATATTTGTGTCTTGATTCTTTATGTAAACCTCCAGCAAAGGAAATATAGAATCCTCATTTCAGCAACAAGGATAAGAAATGAGGGAAATGGGCTAGATACAGGACCAGGATCACCACCAGGTCTGGCACTCTGCCATCCCACATTTGCTCCTGTTGCCAGTGGCAGCTCTTCTTCATCAAAATGGGCAACTTCAGGTGCTGCTGGAGGCACTTCCTTATCACTCAGTTTGCACCACTCTCAGTGAGTGATCACTCTCTTCATTTCTCCTGCTCTACTACCATGTGTACAGTGAAAACAGGATCCTGGACAAAAACATTCTCTTATGGCTTACAAGGCTGGCATCCGGTGAAAACTGGCCTTGCCCTTAGGAAAAGGAACCTACCTGTTTTTTGTTGTTGTTGTTTTGTTTTGTTTTTTTTTTTTGTTTTGTTTTTTGCTTTTTTTTGATAGTCCAGAAACCTGTTTTAGAAGCTGTCATAATTCAGGCAGACATTTTCAAGGAAAGCTAAATTTATAACACTATTAGATTTCTTAGCAAACCCATATGTGGGCATTATTTGATCAGTGTTCTCAGATAATAAATGCCATATCATAAACCTCTGGCAGAATACTGGTTCTCTTGACAGTGTTACAAAAGGCATGAATTGCAAAGACTCAATGGTTTTCTCCTCTCTTATGCTGATTCTACCACTGTTTAATCACAGACCCATTAAAAGAGAGCAGCCTGAGAGGGATCTCAGGAGGTCAGCTGAGTTCATCTGCCTGCCCCATGACATTTCTCATGGCTGTCTCTGGCATGTCACTTATGACAGTTGTTTCTCCCACCTGTTCTTCAGGTCCTCCAATTACAACTCTCCCACATCTTCCCCCTCAGGCTATTGATTCTGGTGCTATCATTACTTGCAGAAAGTTTTGCTAACACGTAACCTCCATCCCCTTTGTTCTATATTCACTGCTGCTTGTTTTACACATGGTAGACAATGCATAGAGCAACACAGAAAGGCAATTTACTCCCAGCTTACTATTTAGTTGTACACTGGGAGGAATTTATTTATGTTAGTTTATTTCCTCCAGTAAATAACTTGTTTTCATTATATCCTTATGTTTTAACATGTGCAGTTTTGTGCTTCTTTGTTAAATATATCCCTCAAAGTTTGCTGTCTGTACCCACAGATTAAAAGTAAAATACAAAGATCATCTTATTCTACTCATAGTACTTTGAAATAGCTGTCTAATCTCTTTGCATGCGTGCACAGACACATAAGCATGGTACAGACAGTTTTCTGCATTGCCAAACACGTGATATAGCTCCTACTCTGCAGGTTTTTGAGGTTTAACAGCAATCTCTATGCATCTACATGTAAAGTTGTATTCTCAACTGTATGTTCAGGCCTCTTCCCTTTCAGACCCATATGATTTTATTTTGTCTTATCTTGGAGCAGTATTACTGACTGACGAGAGTTACTTAAAAGCTAGCTCAGTGTTCTAATGGCCTCTGGATTTCTTATCTGCTTCCCAAATATACCCAGAATAAATCTTTTCCTTCCTGCTGCATGCTGTTTGGTGGTAAGCATATTACCAGAACACCTAGTATTTAGAGTGGGAAAGGAAGTGGCTGCACAGATGTCAAAGACAAAGAGCAACCTTCTACTCAGGAAACAGATGTCTTGAGCTGGTATTTATAGGAGTCCATATATGTTACACAAAAAGAGCACAAGTTACAAAAGCTGGGGTATCTGGGAAGATGGAAATGCATTATTAAATGTATACAAGGGAGATAGATGGTGGATGCTGCATATGTCTCATGTTATTTTTATTTGGAAGAGGTTATGTGGCACATTAAGAACCTGTGCTATTTGTCCTGACTGCAGTCTCTGATACCTGGGTCAAAGTTATGCATTTACTGATCAATATAATGAAGAAATAATGGGTAAAGGAAGGCAATATGTTTGGTATATGCAAGAAAATGATATGACAGTGATACATATCTGTGACACAGAGGCAGAGGATGAACTGTAGGTCAGCCAATGCTGTGACTCTTTTTACTTTTGCAATTAATACTCAATAAATTTTTATGTTTGACAGTCATTTTGGTCAGAGGGCATGTGCTATTTGTGTTATTTCTCATGCACAGTTACCTACTTACTTAAGACTTAGTCTTTGAACCCCAAAATGCACTTATGAAATGAAAAAGGATTATACAAAAGCTAGTATGTAAGAGGGTATACTTGGGCTGACGTACAGTTAGAAAGATATTTCTGATGTTTCAATAGGAAATGTCCTATAATTTGAGAAAATGTTTTATCATTGAGGAACCACTTCATGACAGACAATTAAACCTGACACTTCGATGCTATGAATGCAGAAACTACATTTTTCATATCCTTTCTGTCTAATTTTCATCAAGTAGGCTTTTAAAAGGTAAAAAATAATTTCTGTGGTACGAGCTGAATCCTACTCTACCAGCAGAGAAAAGTTGTCCCACCACAAGATCCATCCACCAATCTGTAATTCCTGCCTGCCACAGGATATATTCTGACATTGCTGTAATAGCAGGTGATAAAACACTCAATGAATTACCTCTCAGCAGAATCTGAGACAGTTACCATTTTGTTATAAGTAAGAGGATTTGGGATGTGTTTTTGTTTTTGTTTTTCTGCTGTCATTTATATTTTGTTATGCCATTAATCTTGTGTCAGTCTGATGTTACAAGATTTCTGAATGATTGTTTCATTCATTCACTAAATCTGATCTTTCCTATCTTGTTTCTACCTTGTCCATATACCAGCTACATCACATGTAGTTATTTTATTCATCTGCAATCTAGTACACTGGTGCATTTGCCCCTGGAGACTGGAGGGCAAATGAGATATTACTAAAATGCTACTTTAGTAAAGCAGAACAAAGCACAGTCCAGTGCTCCACTGATGAAATAAAGTGCCATGCTTGCAGTCATCATACTGTATCCAGATGCTGTCCGTCCCGAACACCTGCAACAAACAAACCAATCAGCCTATCACAAAAACAAGGCTCTTAGCAAATGATTTTCATTCATTTTGGATAATGATTTCATTCTTCAGAAACATTGAGAGCCGTGCAGTGTGAAACTGAAATTAACTACTGCTCTCATATACTGCTCTCAGTTGCTCAGGGACATGATTTAGCAGAGGGTTGCTAGTTAGGGTAGTATGGTTAGGTTGTAGTTGGACTCGATGATCTTTAACGTCTTTTCCAACCTGAGTGATTCTATGATTCTATGATATGCCCTATTCATCGTCTACAGGATTTACACACAGAGGTCTTGTTCTGCAATCGCTGTGGGTGAGTGAATATGAAGACCAGCCCTTGCTGCCCACAAATACAGCATTACTGTGATGCACAGTGGTCACTTGCAAGTGACTTCACTGTCTCCTTTTGACTGGAAATTTCCCAAGGGGCAGGGGAAAGCCTTTTTGACAAGGAATGTAATCAAACAGGCTTTGTGCTGCTGTTGAAAGCTGTGGTGAACTGATTATTTTTTGAAGATGTTTGCTGAAAAACCCCTGATCAACTCTGTAAATGTTAATGCTCTGTTGATAGAAGCCTGACTTCAACTGACTTCAACTGCTATGGGATCTGCCTGGAGGTTTATAGACCAAACAGGAGTCACGGCACCTGGATTCTATAGCTACTCAGGATACAAATATAAAAACAGCACACACTTTAGCCAGCTGAAGATCACAGAATCAGCATTTCTCTGATAGGAATGACATCACAGTGTACCACGTGTAGGCTTTGAGGCCTTAGATAGGAGACAATCTACAAATTAGGAACAGTAAAAAGAGCAGTTTATACATGAGTTCTCCTTCTCCTGGGATAATACATTGCAGGCACTGTTTTTCACGCTGCATCAAGTCAGCAACAGCTTTGCAGCCAAGTGCGCTCAGAGCAGAGGGGAGGAAGGAAAGCAGCATGTGAAGCTCTCACTCCAAACACCCAAGCCCTTCCAGCTGTACTGAGCTATCTGGGACTCAGCAGTGGCTACCTTACAGATATTTCTAACCAGGAACACTCAGTGTCTTTTGGCGCCTTGATCCTATCTCATTTACAATTCTTCTGTTGACCTACAGTACTGGTGTAACTTAATTCACTGCCTGCTGTATATCAGGACCCTCCATAGAAAGAAGCCCAGCAGTGTAGGTGAATCTTAAACTCCCACTGGTCACATCCAGCCAATTCTTTCTTCCAGGATTTGACAGCATTGATGGTATTTACACCTTAGTCTGTTTCAAATCCTTTCACAGTTCAGATTTATCCCCTGCTACAACTAGACATTAAATAGCTACAGTGGCCTTTACTGATCTCCAGTGGCTCAAGATCACTAACCATGCTTTTACATTTCATTCAGCACAGAGTTCTTTAGGATTGAAAACTGTCCTTGAAGCCTTTGCCCACTGCTGGACAAAAAGATTCAGGTGATTAATTTTAAAGACGATTGCTAAGGTTTAAGACCTTTCAAACATGTGGTGTGCTTGCTTTTTTAAGATGCATGTTTCTCCCTCAGAAATCGTTGTTTAACCCACACTTCTGCCATTGCATCACCACAGTCAGTGCTCATCACATTCTCAAAGGCACAGATTACCAACCTGTCCTGAGCTCATCCACCAGATATAGGATTTCTTTCCCTTAAGCTCTCTTTCAGCACACAGGCAATTGCAGCATATGTCTCTTCTCACTGCATATAGATTTCTTATACACACACAGATGATGGGAGGCCTGGTTACAGGCATTGCTGTTCCCGGCTGACAGATATTTTTGGAGGTTTGGTTATTTCTTTAAACAACACAGTTCAGGTCAGCTGGAGTGCTAGGTTTATTACTTTAGCTCAAAAACCAAAGTGCTGCCAAGTCACAGATAAGAACTGTGGAAAGAAACTTGGAATTTCATTTTGTAAGGGGATGCTCTTGTTATTTCAAGTCGTATTTTTTTCTGATCTCTCAGTTCTGTCCAATAGTAGTCTGTGCTTGTCCAAAAGCTGAAAGTAATGTGTTTGGGGCATTTGGTCATCTTAGTGTATGGTAGCTGCATTGCCAACCATGACATCACTCTGAAGAGTGACTAAAGAGAGACCTGCCTATCATTTAACTACAGGTATCCAACCTCTAAGTAACTCTTCCAATAGCTCTGCTAACTCCACTTCCCCTGCAATAGGAAGGATAGGACTGGCAAACCTATAAATGAGGTATCTAAAATAGGTGGGATGAATCACACTCAGGAAGCCTCTATGTATTCTCATCAACTAGAAAGGAAACCTAAAGTTAAAAGCGCAGTGAAAAACAGACAGAAGAAATTGCAAAGAAGTAACTCCGTTGTTCTTCATAAAAATCCTCTTAGCTGTCCATATTAGTTACCTAATAGCTATGTAATTGCAGGAATTTAATTGGCATTATTTCAGCACGTGGTACATCTTTTTTCATGAAAAGACTTTATTTGGCAGACTTCCTTCAACTTCCCAGCCACGAAAATAAATTCTCAGATATGTAGATCTTCCTCATCAAACCACACTAGTCTTCAAATGGCTCAATATAATCATAATAAAGCAAATGATATATATTAATGCTTCAGCTGAAGGCTGCTTCTTAGCCTGCTTTTGATGTAGCACTGCATTTGACACAACCACAGGATGTACTGATAACTTACAAGAAACAAAATGAATTCAATAAGATGTTGAATAGTTACTTTCTCCAAAAGGTTCCAAGTGAATTCAATAAAAGGATTGTGACAGCTTTGAAAGAGCGTGGTCATGGTCATTTGGTGAGCCAAGCATATTGCCAGTGTTTGGCAAGCAACAATAAACGGTAATTTAAAATTGCATTTATGCTTTTTTAAATTGCTTTTTTTAAGTCTGAAAGAGGACTACTAAATAAACATTCAGATGAATGCCTGTATTGAAATTCTGATGCTGGATATTGCCTCACTATCAAATGTATCTGGAAAAGACAAATAACACCTGAAGCTTAAAAGAGTGAAGTATAAGAAATATTTAAACTTAGCGTTTTCTATTTAACAGTGTCTTTATTTCCTTTTTACAAAAAGTAGAAATAAAAACAAACAAAACTTACTTGAATCAATGCTTTTGCCTCTGTCTCATTAAAGAGCTGAGCAGGCAGAGTCCTGGCTGAAACTTTGACAGCATATTTCATTGACAAAGGGAACAAAAGATATATGACAACATATCCATGCAAGAGACAAAGTACAAAATGTGTCCTGTGGCTCAACATTTTGGAGGTTGCCTGTGTCACAGCAATTCTCAAATTGTTGCTTTTGCTCACCCATGCCTTTACATAGTACAGTTTACAAACAAGTTACATATACACATATATCATAAAAAAAGTTTTGAATATGGTCTAACTGCTACGAATTAAGGCATCCTAACAGTTGCTGTTTTGCTGGTGAGGGATCTGTCTCGTATTAGTGTTTCAAAAGGATTTATTTCTGGCATTTCAAACAAAGTGAGACATCACAAGATATGGTTTAGAGGAAGAATTCCTGCAGCTCTGTCTCTTCTGAACTCTTCTGACTGTAAGACTTCTGGCTTTTCCAACTGATGTTATCATGCCTGGAGAGAAAAAAGAAGAAAATTACTCATGGTGACACCAACAATATAGAAGGATTTGCCTTGTGCTTGTTTTCCCTATTTTATCTAATTTGCAAATACTGAACTCTAAGTTACTTTTTTTTTTTTTTTTAACTTATTTATCTAGACAGGTACTACACACATTAGTTCTTAATACTATAGATTATTACTGACTTTCATGTAGCTCCTATTCTGCACTCAAAGATGGAAAGCAATAGAAAGATGAGGAGCTTTTTAAGCCAGAACACTAATTAGTATGCTGCCAAATATTCTGGAAATAATGGACAGAATGTCTAAAACCTCTTGTATTTTTCAGGCAGTAGCAATACAGAGACGAAAGGATCCACTGAAACAAACAGAACCTGTGTTGTGTTTGTTCCTTACACTACATGGAAGGAAGTCTACAGAAGGTAGCTCGCTGGAATTACTTTATGTGTCTGCTTCAAGAAGTAGTGAAAACATGCCTCTTTTTAATACTGGGACTACATCACATTTAACAATATAATTAGGTAATAGTTGAAACAATTATGAGTTTTATTACATACACAGAAAATAATTATTTATCTACAATATATCTCATTTCCACCATATGTAACTTTAATTAAAAATAGTTAATTTTAGAATCTATCTATTGTGTACATATTATTATTCCAGTTAAGGCAGGAAAACCAAATGCTGTTTCTTCAGTTCCTTTCCACATGCCTTCTTCCGAGACCCCAGCCTATTCTCCTTCTCTTCAATTAACCTTTCAGATGAAGGATTTTGGACCAAGTGTCCAGCCCAAGGCAACTTTCAATGAAGTTATGTCTCCTTTTCAGAAAATATTGCATTTAAGCTCCTACAATGCAACCATGACAAGCTGGTTAGTGGTTGCAAAGGACAAACCCTGATGGTTAAAAACCTGTACCAAATAGCAAGGTTGTGTACAAAACATTTGTTTTAAACATAGAAATTTGTGAGCCTGATTCTTGCAAACTAGAATATTGCCTTAATTTATTCTAGTCTACAATCACCACTAGAACTGAGTTAAAGGAGGTAGGGCTGAGTTAAGGATGTCAAATAAGAGCACTTAACCTATTGCCATAACAACTTTCAGGCAATTAGCATGCATTGCTCTTGTCAACCATATGTTTAGTATTAAGAATGGAGCCTTATGAAGGGATGATTTCTAGGGCTAAGATAATTTGTACCAATTAACTGTTGCATTAAATGAGGTTTGTAGTGCTGAAAGACTGGCATCAGGCATTCAAGAGACCTCATTTTGCTGTCCTTACAGTTGCACTGTGATCTCAATGAGAGTTTCTTTAAGCTAGTTCTACTGCCTTCAGGCAACCATGATGAACAAATATGCCTTCTACAACTTCACCCGCTGTCCTGAGGGAAATATATTACCAATACTACTAATTACTGACCAAATTTCTAGTACCTTCTGGTGCCTGTAGGAACAGAAATACCCAGCATACTCTCATGCAACAGACACCAGTACACACTCATAATGACTCAGAAAGGAACATCAGTAAATCCTGTGGGCCAAGACTTAAATTATTTTTACAGTGATTTTACACTGTACTAGTCTGAATCACAACTAGTTTTTTTAGATGTAGAGATAAACATCTCTTTCCTAGAACTCACAGTTGGGATGAAGATGGAATTTTTTCAGCACTAGAAGTGGCAGTGAGAAATTTTTAAGGTTAGATCCACTTGCTATTTTAGAGGCATGCCCAGCATACTGTCTGATAGAAACCCAACAGTAGATTCAGCTGATTGATCCTGATGTATGAGGCAATTTTAGCTACTGATAGCTGCAGCTAATAAGAGGCTTTGTATTGATATGGTGAGTTACTGATATGATGCAGATCTTCCAGTAGTTTAAGAGTGAGAAAAAAACAGTTTATTGGCATACATGAAAGATGGAAAAAACTACAAGCATTTGCTTGGCATCGTAATATATAAGCAACCAGCCATTCCTTCTGAAAGGGGAAAATATGTCATAAGATGTTTCATACATCTCAAATTTACTCTAGAACCTTAAGAAAAATAGAGTGTCTGAATTTTCAAAAGGACTCTAGAAAATCTGATATTATTCCCTCCTATTTATTGTAACCAACTTGAATAAAATAAGCTACACAGCCTGGATGTACCTGGGTACATCCTGAAACAATAAAACAAATTAAATAACAGAAGCTGAAGAAAAAGAACCTGATAATAGGTGGACAAGAACATCATTTGATTCTAGGCAGATTTTGCACAACAATTTCAGATTTCAGAAGATACTAATAAAATCCCAAACACAAGTGTTAAAACAATTTCAGGACTGTGTCCAGTAATAAAGCCCCTGAATATAACTATCTGCACAGGTTTTAAACACCAAAAACTGCACTGTTTTCCAGAATGGTTGTTTTTAAAAAAACATTTCTAAAATGGCAATTATACAGACTTCCCAACACACCCTAGGACTGGCACTACACCTGAGGGTGATGATTTTTCAGTACTTAAGTTTCACTGGGTAGAGGGCAGCATGCAGCAGCCTAAAGAAGAGTACCACAAAGGCTGGCTCGGAAATTCTGAGAGGCCTGCATTCTGATTTATGAGAAGAGCAAAAGGTTCTTACATGAACTTTAGAAATCTTGTGCCACTTAATCTGGCACACAATCTACCCGTTTCTGTCCTAATCTCTGGGTACAATAACTGCACCTTGAAGCTGAGTTCTAAGTGCACACTCCTTGTTTCCTACTCTGATTTTCCATAGCTCCATTGCCATGGGAGCATAGAGAAGTAGAGCAGCTCCAGGGCAAGGTGTGTGGATCAGAGTGCCTTGTGGATGGCAACACGTGGGGGGCCAGCTGCAGCCAATCTGTACTCTCTCTTACTGCGCTAGGGGAATTGGCACTCTGCTCACATAAGAGTTTACATAAAGCAACAGCAAATTACAGCAGCTGGCAAAATCTATGGGATGGCTCCAACAAAAGGACAAGATTATGGCTGTGTATGGGCCTGGACACACTGTGGGTACTGGAGGCTGTTCACTGATGCTACCTCAAACTGCTGCTCTGCAGGCAGCTTTCTAAGCTGGAATTTGTTTTCACAGCACAATTAAAGTTCTAGGAAACTTAACAGTTCTGCTTCTGGATTCACATAAATTTTGCTGCTGATTTCAGAACTTCCCTTCCTTTGCTTTATGGAAATTAAGTTTTTAAATGTGGGAAGCTCTTGAGAGTAGGACAAAGAAGTGAACAAAAAAAATGTATTAGATCTTTAGAAAAAAAGTGTGGAATTGAGGAATTGTGAGGAATTTAAGCTTCTGAACTGCAGCATGATTAGCTTTTAATCTTCTCAGAAGTTTTTCCAAATGGATAATTTTGGAGAGAAATTTCCAGGTCTAATGAAAGAATTTATATCTCAGCTTAACAACAACAAAAAAAATCATCCAATTAATTTAGAACTGAACAGTTGAAAAATGACGACAGCTTATTTTTACAAATCATTTGCTTATAAAACAAACATATATTTTGTCAAATATTTTCTCCAGCATGTGTTTATGTACCTTGAGGGACTGGTCTCCATCTGCCTGATTAGCCCTCATGGAACACATTAAGGAGTAAAATGCAGTCAAACTTTTCAAAAGCAGATTTAACTTCAAAGTCTGAGGGAGAGTAAGAAAAATCTATAAAAACAGGAGAGCACTGGACTTAAAGTACAGCATCCAGCCTCATGTTCTCTACATTCTCCATTTAGAGAAGAACTGTGGTGTTTCCGTTTGCCTCATGAGAGGAAATTTAGTTTCCATTGTCATCTGGTACTTCACTTCATTCAATAGAGGCTGAACACTAAGCCAAAGTGAGCTATTCTCTAGTGGATTTATGAGTGTGACTATTTTTTATGCCTGCTGGGAATTGAAATCTTCTACCCAGCTCAATGGTGACATCAGCAAAAATCCATCATAAATTTCTGCTCTTCTAGGAATTGAGATGTTCTTCTACTCATCTATTTTCCTTCTTGTGCATCAATCAATTCTGTTATTTCAGTTATGAAGTTAGCAAACACATGCAATCTGAGAAGACAAAGCAACAGAGATGATAAATATCTCCATGCACATACCAAGCATAGTTACACAGATGTTCTTCATTCAGTGTGCTAGAGGAAAGACTGGTGTGGCTGAAGCAAGGCCCCTAAAGAAGTACAATATCAGATCAGTTAGAAACATGCATTGAGCTTCCCACATGCATAACTAGGAAATGTATCAAAACATGCAATCATATGGCCACAGCAGCATGTTAACGGATTTCTTTTTAAGTTAGTTAATCAGGCTGAATCTGTTACTTCTTGGAGGTAAATGCTGTGGTCCTTTAGGTAGGTATGAAATTGTATTCCTTCTATAATTCTGATGTTCATAACAACAACATGCAAACACAGAGTTTTCACAAGTGATATGCATTTCACAGTGCAAGTGACAATACAGTTAGAATTATCTCACTTAACTCTTTTAACTTGTTTGGGATCTATGAAAAACACCCATGAGATTGCACTCCATCAGAATGCTTTTGAAGAGAGACTCTTTATCACCACAAAATTGGAACCATCCTTTTGAAAAATAAATTGCCGCTGGGTTAAGAAAAGACTTCTATGGCAATTCAGTTGACTGGTATGTAAATTAGCAGTTCATATCACAACTTCAAGTGAACTTTAATAAATACACTTCCACTTCAATTTAGCCTATTAGACCTCCTCTGAAATTTTCAATTCATTTCACATTCTGATATCATGTGCTTTTAGTAGTACCCATTAATATGGATTTGTTACTATTTCCGAGTTGTCTTTTTCAGATGTCCCTTTTCCATACTCATGTCCCTTACTCTGTGCCTAAGATTTTCTTATGTTTTTCTCCCATTACCTCATCATACTTTTTGCAGTATAAAATTCACTATTCCTCTTCCTACATCTAGTCTGCCTTACATTCTTTTTTTTTTTTCATCTTGAATTTATTCTCTTGCCTCATGTCTTTCCATTCACCCCCCCTTCCACATAGTCTTTCAGAGAGGATTAAAGTATCTGCCATTCCCTTTCACTCATTTCCTTATTAGATTTCCAGATACCTGAACTTCTCTCTGCTCCACAAACACACTGTGCTCACAGTATTTCCTACCTCCAACTCTCTCATTCAGTAACTTTTCCTTTATTTTGAAAGATACATTTATTCAAGTTATTTTCTCCCTTCTTTTGAATAGGAGAGCTAGACTTATAACTGGAGACATCCCTCATTCTGATCCCCAAAAGCACACTGCCCACTGCAGAGAGGGGACTCAGTCCATTTTGCTATAGACCAACCATACACTCTGCTAAGGGAAGGTGGTGTGTTCTGGGGAGGGTATTGCAAAGGAGGTTGGGTACTGACAGCTTAGATACTCAGGGGATGACTATAGCTTGCATAGAAGCAGGGAGAACCTCTTCTGCTGTTTTTACTTTCAGCCACTAATTTTCATCCTGGTGGCTTCATTATGTGTATAGGGCATGGTTGGTCTAGTCCTTCAGGCATTTTTTCTGATTTGCAGAAAATCCCATGCATTTGAACATGGCATTCTGTTTTTATGACCTGTCACTCAGAGCAACATCTAATATCATTTCCAGATGAATCATGTATGTGTGGAGAGCTTTCAATACAGAATATGTGCACCATGTGCAATGAAAGTATGAACTATGTACTTTGGTACTGTACCAAAGCCTGCTACTCCTCAAAAAAGCCTTCTAAAATTAAAACAGTGGATTGGTTTTCTATTTCTCAAATACAGTAAATTACTTGTGTATATTCTTTTGCTATAGAAAGGTAGGAAGAAGAAGCTGTCAAGCATTCATTACTTAAAAAGAAGAAAAAAAAAGGCCCTTCCTCTTTTCAGTGCACTCACTGGCTTGTTTCTTCCTTTTGTCAGAGCTGCTGGGTTTCCCTTGCTGTCTGCTGTCTTTCTTCCTAATGATGAAAAAGGCAGTGTCGATGAGGTTTTGATCAGGTTTGCCATTTGACAGTTGTTGTTGTTATTTTGGTTACCACTCAGTGTCTCCATTATGGATCTAAAGGTTCCAAAAGGCCTTTTTAGCTGGTCCCCCAATGGTTCCCCAGTGCTGGGTGGAGCCCGCGAAAGTGCTTTGCCCCGTTCTTTATCCTTTTCCTCATTTAGCTCTGCCTCAGCTAGCTCCACCTGCACCACAGGCTCCTCGAAAGTCACTCTGAGTTTCAAATTTTGTGAGGTTCTGCGTTTTGAAGATGGAGACTTAAGTGCACTCTTAGGGCTTGTGGCAACCTTTTGAGCAGAGGCACTGTCTGTGCTGGAAGGAGAGCTGTCTCCACAAAACTGGCTCTGAGGTACAGTACCAGATTGATACTGGGCCTCGTTATCTGGATCACTGCTCTCTGAAGTAGGGGAAGGACTGTGGCCATCCACTGACTTAGAAGCTCTGGTACCAAAAGGGAAGCGGCGCCCTGCTGCTGAAGTGTGCTTCTTAATCATCAGGTGCAAACTCTCTGTGCTCTCAACACTTTCCACTATGGGTTGAGGCCTTAGTTTGTCAGTTCTTTTCACAGGGGTGTTCTTATGGTCCTCAGAATTAGCTGAGTCTGTGTCAGACTCACTGAGAGACCTCTGCATAAGCTGCCTCAGTCTGGCTAACTTCAGCTCCCTTTTCTCTGGCAAAATCTTCTTCACGTTCTTGGAGGATGCATGAGCATCCTGAAATTCCAAGGTCAGCTTTTCCTGCATACAGACATTTTCAGAGATTTCCTTTCCCAGCAACTGGCGCAAGATTTTATCCGAGTCCTCATCTTTTATCTTGGCTCGAGTGCGACTAGAAGTTCCCAAGCTGCCAAGAATCTGAATCCCATCTTGGGCGTTCAATTTACTTTTCGGTGGAGACAATTCATCTGCTTCAGATGGTTTCCACTGGGGTTTGCCAGAGGCAGGGGATGATGGTGAGCTTAAAGAAAAGAAGAGGAGGAAATACCACAGCCAAATTAATGCACATATAAAAAGCAAAACTGTCATTTCCCGTTTACAAGTCTGTCTCAGCTTATTGTTACTTATCCCCTTTCTCACTACTCACGTGGAATTCATTACTATGATGCTACAGTGAAGATTACAGAGAGAAGGATGTAACCCTGCTTCCATTCATAATTAGAACTTAAGTCTCTTCACTTTCTTTTACGAAGGAAAATCTTAAAAGAAAAATAAAGAATGATGTCAATGCCAAGGATTTGTTTATCAGAGAAACTTCTGTAAAACTACCATCGCCTTTTTGTGGAAATGACATAGATTAGAAGATGAAAAAAAAAGACAAAAGGGCAAATGCCTACTATTCAAGTCACCCCACAAAATCAAAGTGACTTATTTTAAATACTGCTAAGTATCAGCTCTATATAGAGCAATGATTTCATAAATATAAGCTTCATCTGGCAACAGCCAAATAAAACTTCATAAAAATTCATGTATGTTCACACTCAAACCTTTTCAGACATGAAATACTGAAAAGCAGGTGAATAGTGACATTAATTTATTTCAGTATTATTAGATCAATAAATTAAATTTAGCACTGCAAATATATATAGTAAGGAAGTGAAAATGGAAATAGAAATAGAAATTACACAGAAATTACATTTCTTTTCCCATGATACATACCAGAATTTTGATGCTCCACATTCTTATTTTAAGCCAATTTTTATTTAAACAAGGGTAAGTGGAAAAATTAAGGTTGATGTGAAGCAGTGAATCCATAAATCTCTTTTTTTTTTCTTTTTTTTTCTTTTTTTTTTCTCTTATCTGTTTTTCTTCCCTGCCAAGTCCATAAACTGTGTACAAAATTCACATGAATATAGTATCCACTTCACCTTCAGCCCATTTTGAGTTATCCTTGTGGGAAAATGGGCAAACCAAAATAAATACTCAAGAATTTACATGCATATAAAATAGATAATCTCATCAGGTTGGTTAGATTCTCGTAATTAGTTTCTGTCTATGATGTCTATAAGATGACAATATCCAAAAGTCAGTTCTAAGTAGAAGAAAAAGTAGTAGCGAGCCATGAAAACAAATTTAAAATAATAGGTTGCCATTTTCAAACTCACTTACTTAACTACAATCATGTTGAAACCTGTTCTCTTACAGAAAAAATGAATGATGCTCTTATTTGTGTTGTCTGATACTGAAAATGAAACAGTCTTGGTGCTCACAAATACTCGCATGAAAGACCACTTGGAAGGTCCAGTCAGCAAAAATCACAGAAACCAAATGAGCTGGAACACAGTGTTTGGTCCCATTGTCCCTGCTAGGCTGGCAGACATGAAGACCATGAATCTATTAAGAAAAAGGACAAAAAGACTCTTCCCAGTGTGGTTTTCTGCTTCAGCAGGAATTTGGATTTTTAATCCCTTTTGTAGCCAAAGTTCCTTTAAAAAAGTGCACTGCCAATCCCTATGTTTTTATTACCTATTTTGTAACTACTTGCACTTGTCTGAAATACTGACAGATGAACTTCAGAGTCATGATGTACTTGTTCAAAGCAATGCATAAGATTCTGTAAGATTGAACAGAAAACAGTCACTGCTCCTACAAGTTCACACATGACATCCCAGAGTTCAGGCCACCAATGTCAGTGGAAGAAGTTTTAATTAAGCTGGATTTCTATTTTTAACATATATTTAACTTCTTCGCAATTCTGTGAAACAAGGGAAAACACTGTGTGTACCTTCTGTAGAGGAAACTGAATTAGAAGATAATGATAAACTAAGCCCTATTTGCACCTGAATTACTTTATTTCTTTCAGTGTCATCTTGAGAGAGAAGTTGTGTACTTACTTGATTCCCATGCACCACACTGGAAATCTATGGCAGAAGTTAAGAGATAGATCATGAGACCCTAAGCTATGTGTCTGCTGGAAGAGTCTCTTTCTTCCTCTTTAAGGTTGTGTCTACTTCTGGGACTTGCGTGGACAGAGAATAAATAATATGTAAAATTTCTAGAGTTTTGGTCTTTTGTAAGAGCTACTGCAGGCAAAAGATTTAATGAGGTTAAGGATCTTATTACTCTGACAGCATGTTTTGATTGTAACTGGCTTTACGAGTAACAGCTGGCAGCATGGTATGGTGAACCAGCACAAAGTTAGACTTTTGTATTATGTTTGTAGGGGCTTCTAGGATTCTCTGCTATTAATCTAATACAAGATACAATCTATTCCACTGTAAATCTGATTTTAACTCTGGGGAAAAACTGAAACTATTAATTCCATAATCAATATGTCCAATATTTATATAACATTACACACTTTCAAATTCTCAGCTTCAAGCCCACAGGGTAAAAGAAGCACATTTACTTTGACAGAACATATCTACTATTTAGACAGATCACAACTTCTCATGATAACTGTGCAAAACCATGCTACAGTGAAATTCCAGTCACATTACCTTGTGGATGTGGGCAGAGACTTGCCCTCTGATCGCTGGGCTTCTAAAAGCTGTTGGAGTTGGTTCTGCAATGTCACACGTTCTACTGTCTGCCTGCAAGACAATTTGAGACTCTTTATCTTGAATTTTGTAACTGGCAGTGTTAGTAATCTACAGGATAAATTGTTCAACACTGCATTTCAAAGAGAAGCCTTCTTCACCGACAAGTAAGATTAGTGGATAAAGACACGAGTTTATAAATAATAGCATGAGCAGAGTTTCTGTACTTCAGCAAGTCACCTCTAAAATCCTGAAGGCATTTTGTGATCACTGTACAATACCAATATAGAGATGCTTGTTTGAGATTACTTATTATACTTTGTACAAGGAAAATGTGGGATCATAAATAGCTCACGGGAACTAAGTAGCTCACATGAAAATAAAATTCCAGAAATGAACGTATTTCAGAGCAACATCAAGGCCACTTGGCTCTTGACTGATCTTGAAAAGGAAGAACAAAGGGACAGATTAAGAAATTACTGCCTTTATTTGGTGGATAGCTTTTATTTAGCTAAACAGTGGTTTAAACAACCGCTCTCTCCTTTTCTCCCTCCAAATATACTGAGAAAGGAGTCTTAGCCTACTGGAAAGGGCTTGTACAACCTTCCTCAACTACACAACAGAGCTCACTATTCCAGAAGAGTAGGAAAAAACACATCTGCTTACTGCCCAACCTTACTGAAGGTCCTGCCTATGCTCTGCATCCACATTATAAGTAGTATTATATATCCTTTAGTCTATAGCTTTCAGTGATTTGCAAATAATCTTAGAGGCCAATGTTGTAGAAATTACAGTAGTAGATATAATTTAGTAATAATATGAAAGTGACATCCATATCAGAAATTCAATTCACCACAGAACTGTAAGAACATTACTTATTAAGAACAATAATTACAACAAATTCTTATGTAACAACAAATTCTTATGCAAGAACAATACTTATTTCTATAGCACTCAATCTAGTAAATTAATCTGCAAATCTTCAAGTAGTTCTATGAAAATGAAGGAACAGATCAGTTTATCACAGAAGTTCTTATTATCCCCAACCCTTCCCAATTTTTATCTTTTGTTCTAAAATCAAAACATCCCTTTAGCTTGTTAACCACAAGACAACATTCAGTCTTGCTTGGTAATGTAAGTTTCAGTGCCCCTAAATACCACAGAGATAGACAGAATTATTGGGAAACTACTAGAAAACAGTAATTTTCATTTCAGCTTTTCATTTGTGCATATAAACTGTCTTTCACTTGAGATGTAATTTGTACCTTTGGTTTAATTACCTGATCATGATCCGAAAAATAAGAACCCAGCAGGCAAATATGACCTTGTCTGTTTCATCCATGTTCTACCTTCTACCTTTGTTGTTGTAGAACTAATATGTTTTTAGTACTTTTGTTCACATTAGACCTACATATTCAGTATTGTTCTCCAACACTGATTTGGGTTCTCTCTCAGTTCACATACCATCAGTAGCAGATCTAACTATGTTTCAAATGCAGTCTTAATAACTGGCAATGTCAAAGCCAGAAAGAATACAGATGGCTGTACTTTTAAGGCTGACAAAACTGTTTTACTTCTAATGTATCAGTTACAAGTAAAGTGTGGATCTGAGAAGTGCTAGAGAAATAAAGGTGGGATCTTGACATACTGCCTTGCCATCACTTTTTACAACACGATCATGTTTTATGTAGATATTTACTTTAATTTTCTGTCTTCCTTTCTCTTGCCTACACATTTCCTTTTACTGTTTTAAAATCACTCCTATCATCTGTCAACATTGGCTTACACTGCAACTCCCCAGACACTGTCACTTGAGAGCCAAGGAAATTTTCCTTGAGATCAGACTGTGATACGGTTTATCTGTTTGACTTTCTTTTTATGTGTTCTTCTATTTCTAAGTATCTAAATCTCAAACATTTAGCTTCAATGGAAATGCATGACACCTCTTCTACAGTGTTAACATCCTCTTTGCAGTTAAACATTTTATTGTGCTAAAAGAATTAACATTTCCTTCATTTTCACAGTTCAACTTGTTAATGAACACCCCACAGTACCAAAAGACACACATCCTGCCAGACATTTCTCCAGAGAAGTGTAACATACATACCTATGATAACATTGAAAATGAGGGATCTCAACTCCTTGGAACAGCAATATTACTAAGTGTTAAAATGAGTCTGATTCAGGAGACAAGATCACTACAGAATTACAAGAGAGTCTTTAGGGTATTCAGTATCAAATTCATAGGGTTGTATTTTAGGCAGTGTTCCCACTAGGTGCTATGTGAGGAAGCTGATACCTCTCCTTAAAGAACTCTGAATCTCTAAATGAAATCAGAGTGTTTAGTTACTGAATAGGGAATGTAGTGAGGCATTATCTAATGAAGTATCATCATTCATGGTATGTTGCCTTATTAAGAGCAAACCAAGGAACCTTATATGTTTTGTCCTCTAGACCCTTCATCATTTCTGTAGCTCTCTTTTGGATGTTCTCTAATATTTTCATGTCCTTCCATGCCAAGCCTGCATGCAGTACTCAAAGTGAGCCCACACGAGGTGGAGCAGAGTGGGACAATCCCTTCCATGCCTGCTGGCAGTGCTGTACCTGATACACTCTACAGCATGCTGCTGGATCATTCAACTTGTCATCAGCCAGAGCTTCAGATCCTTTCTACATGGCAGATATTAAAATGTGAGACAGTATGATCATAAGGCCTATAGAGTTGTGTGAAAGCAGAACGACAGCAAGTATTTTGTATAGGACCTGTGAAAAAATTTTGTGACTATACTGGGTTCTCTAAGAAAATTGTTCAGAAAATTATATTGGTTTGACCAAAGTTCTATAATTAGCAAAAGATGAAAACCAAAGATTTATTTTGAAGTTAGTAACAGATTTAATTTTATTTTATTTGTTTTTATTTTTATTTTATCTTTCCTTTTTAGCTATAGAAAGATTTTTTTGTTCCTTCCTTTTCTCAGGACAATCTCAGTTAATCCTCCTATGAAGATTTGATGGAAGATTTCTAATTAGAAATAGTTTCTTTCTTTCATAAAATCTTTTTTCTCTAAATGGAGAAAGATTGAACTCAAAAGTTATTGTTGCAGTTTTTCATCTTTAAAATGAACTGCTTTGGATCAAAGATCTGCAAGATGTGAAGACTTTATGATTTTATTGTTTTGCTTTTGTGACTTCTTTTCAGAAATGACTCCACAGAGTGTGATGGATAAGGGTGATTTCTCAATAGAACTGTTTTGTGTTGTCTGAAGAGCTCATAAGAGAATGAAAGATATTACTCTCTTCTTTGGTTTCAGACCATTGAAGAAAGATCTTGTAAGGTGTTGGTTTAAGACAGTTTCTGTACTCTGTTCTTTCACAGTATCAGCCATTTAAGTCTTCTCGTGGCTGGGGACATACACTGCTCAAAGAGAATTTCTTATGCCTGGTTGATAAGGAGCCCAGAAAATTAAGCAGTGTGTACGATCAATTTATATTTACAGCAGCTGAGAAAAAGTAGGGAAGCAGACAAAGGCTTAGTGTGTTGATAGTACTACCCTGAACAGTCAAGTAATCCATTATGATCTGAATATGACTAGAACAATGTCCATGAACACCAGTAGGTGGAGTAAATACAGCAAAACAAGCTCAGCTGCTCAAGTGGGACCTTTTTCCTACGTAAGAACAGTTTAAAGTGTCTTAGACTGTAAACTGGACTTTGTTCAGATGCTGTTGGAATCTTCAGAGGTGCTGCAGCCAATAAACTCTCCTACATTACTGGAGGTGAGGCTCCTTGAGAAATTACCCCAGGCATGCACTTCATGCTATACTTGGATTTTTATGCAGACCTGTAAGGACAGAGAACTAATGCTATCCACTCTATCCTAAAAATATTACAAAACAGGTACATAATTATAATAAAATGGTACTATTTGATTATTTTTAACTTACATTTCATTATGGTAATAAAAACTGAATTGCTGTTATGAGTTGGCTGTGGCTGGCAGCCAAGCAGCCACACAACCACCTCCATAGGATGGTGGCAAAAATTAGGAAGAATAGAAGTGTGTTGAGATAACCACAGGCACATCACTTATCAGCTACCATTAGAGGCAAAACAGATTTGGCAAATTTAATTTATAGCCAATTAGCATGAATTTTTATTGATTGACTAATGTATTGGGAAACAAAAATAGAAAAACATATAAAATACCTATCCTCCCCTTTTCCAGGCTTTTACCACTTTCATCTGTGCTACAAGCACCTCTCCTGCCTCACTGTCTGGCTTCACTCCAGGCAACTCTTCTATCCCCTTGTTATCACTGCAGGTTACATTCACTTTTTTCTGAATGCAGTGAATGACATAGGTCTGAACCTTGATGCTTCTGTTACCTCAATCCCTCTTTGTTCCCTCCTCCCTGAAATATTCTGCCCTTTTTCAAGTACATTCCCTCAGAGACATCAGCAGCTTGGATGATACACTCAACTGAGTCCTTCAATTGGTCTTTTATTGGAGATAGCTGAAATTCACCTTTGCATGATGAAGGATAGCTCCCTGTACTCTTGTCACAGAGGCCATCTGTTTTCAACCACATGCAAATAAAACCATGGAGTTTATACTCAGTATAATTGTTCACATTGTTTGCATAACATATGGTTATGCAAACAATGATACAGTTTCATTATATATATTGTTTTCAAAAGGTATTTTCACTGCCTGTGGTAGGTGAAAAGCTCCTAACATCAAAAACCAATATTACAACTGTGAAGAGCCACCAACTGTATATAAAAGGAAACATGCTATATGAACAAAAATTGTGATCAGCAATGACATCATCTCAAGGCACTCAATGGGAAAAATAATTGGATTGCTTATATATATATTTATACTTTATATATTCCCCTTTTCACTGCCACTCCCTTCATGTCAGTCCACAAAAAGATGCCGGAAACAGAACAGCTGACAAACTAAATGTGAAGGAGTAAGAAAGCATGGCAAAATAAGGGAGGAATATGACTCATATGAGAATCAGAAAGTGGACACTACTAACAAACTGAAAACAAAAAATGGTATTAAGAATAAACTCTCTGCTAAGAACTGAACACTTACTCTTTTAGTTGCTTTGTTAGCTTCACAACCTGAGAGGCCAATGACATACAGGTCTCCACTACCACTAGGTACCGGGAACACATGGTGTGCCCATGTCGCTCAGCACTTTGTGAGGGTTTCTCTCCCATGTGGTTTTGCATGGTGACATTTGCTCCATATTCAACTAATGTCTGTGAAGTCAAGAAAGGAAACATTGACATCCATTAGCATGAATCTCTGCTATGAGTTCTGGCCAACAGGAAGAACTTCTGGCCACAAAACACACCTAAATGAAATGTTTGAAGAATCTTAAAAATAATTTTGTCAATTTTGTATGTAGCTTGAACTCAAAACACACGTGACTAAAATCTATTATACGGAAGCAAGAGTAACACAGCAGAGTGTTTCTGTGGTTCAAAGGGACTGTAAAAAGTTTTCATTTTTCCTTTTTCTTTTGCAATTCTATTAAGTTTTCTGCTTGTTTCTGTGAGATAACATAACTTCTAGCATTCATACTGTGAGTGAAAAATGTGAAAACCAGCAAATGAAAATAGAATACTTACATAAGCAACTAATAATTCACCTCTGAGACAATAAACTGTTCCAGATGTCTGTGCTTTGCTGAACGTTGTGCTAACTTTGAGCATCGCAGACATAGATAAGGAGACACGGGCAACTGCAACTGAGAGGCATCCATCCTAGAACCTTTGTGTCTGAACTTATAGAGGATAGCGATGAGCTGTAATAGTTGGGTTTCAAACACTCAGTGCAAGTCTCAGTGTCTTTAGAGAAGCTATTAGAGAATTAATGCTTGGATAGAAAAGATGCTGTAGAGTCTTCCCAAAAACCGCATTGGTTCTGATGGGCACAACATTAATCAGTTTGCAGAAAGAAATCTATTCGAAGAGTTTTTCAAACTGTTTTCTTTCGTTGATGTTGGAAAACATCACATTGCTTTCCAGCTGCTGGGTTACCCTCTACTGTCTTCCTAAAGGATACTGAAGTAGTTGTCAGCTTCTAGTCTTTAGGCCAAAAAACAGCTCATATTCTGATGCTTATCCCTGTGTTAAACACAGAAGTAAAACTCCAGCTTGTTGCTAGGAAACTGTCCAGGTAATGAACACAGCCTCTGAGTTCTGGAATTTGAATCCAAAACATTTTAAAGACAAAGTTCTGTCAAGCTGACTTCAAGACTTGCAAGAACTAAAAACAAACCCTCACTCTTTCCTCTAGTTTGTGATAATCAGTGTTCCAAATTTTGCACGTACGGAATGAGAGTTAGGTGCATGCAACAGTTTTTAGTCAGGTTTTTTTTAGAGCACTCTAGAAAAAAAATGCTGAACCAAACCATAATATATCCCAAAACAGCATCATTAGCTATAGGGGTGTGGGTGGTTGAGCTCCACCTAGGGTGACTGAATTATTCAGGAGCAGATGAGACCAGCTAGGGTTTAGAGTGACCTTGATGACTCAGAACAGCAGGCACAGAGACCTTCACATCTGCTGACCAAGAAGAGGAACGGAAACTTATGAACACTCCTGAACTGTATCCAACATAAACAAAAACTGAGATTAACTTGCCAATGGAGAAAAACAAGCAGGAGTTACAAATCTGCAAATAGCACTCATGTGGTTTGTAACATGATGATCTACTCTTCAAGGTGCTCTCCAATAGCTGATTTGTTTCTCAAATGTCATTTTTTTAGTTGCCTGAATTAATTTTATTACTATTTCTTCTCCAAACAGCTTTCATTCAAAGTGATCCCAACACTAAATACTAGAATGTACTCCTGTGACTAATGGTTCTGTTGACTCTGATGGACAAAGGGTACATCTGTGTTCTTGATTCAAGACAAAGTGAAGATGGTGAGTTTTTTTTCCAAGCGCCATTCAGTTCAACCGTACAGCTTTTTTTGTTTGTCTACATTGAACACTGGTACTGTAGAGAGATATCCACACTGGTTTATTCAGATCTGGCTCTCAGAAGCACTGTAGCCATACAAGCCTTCTCTCAACAGGTCGATTCCCTTTAAAGCAGCTCTATATAACAAAACTATATTGCTCTTTGTGGTAAATACAATTTGCTTAAGCAATCACTATCACACTACTATGTTTAGCATAGATACACTAAAAGATTGCAACTCTGGAAAGGATTATTTGCTCAAGATAGAAATCCTTACATACAGAACAAATTGTATCTGTTAGACTTCGCTAAGAAAAGCTACAACATTTCATTGGAAAAAGAAACAGAAGGAAAACATCAAAATCAGTAAGAAGATCATATCTATACTGGCTGCCCTTTTTTAACAGAGCAACACATATATATTAACTGCTTGTGCCTATACTAAATGATCATGTTTTCTTCTGGCAACATGTTTACTTTAGGTTCAAAATAGCATAATTAAGAATAAAATTTTAAAAAAGAACTTTCTGGAGTTCTAGTCTGAGTTCTACCTGTTTATTCCAGTATATCTTAAGGTATTAATAACTAGTTCTATTCAACGTGTGAAGTTTCCTGTAAACATTTTAATAGTTCAATAGCTCCTAATTCAAAATTTATTTGATTTAAACTACATTTTTGATATAAATAATACTCTACCTGTATACATCCTAGATAGCCATGTTGAGCAGCTATGTGAACAGCAGTATTTCCATCCTGATCAACTTCATCCAGTGAAATCCCTTGTTCTTGCATAAACTGAAGAAGCCATAGAAGGATTTTCTCCTAAGAGAAGGGGTGAAAGGGATGCCACAAAAGATAAGGAATAACAAAAATGGACAAGTACTAGAGGAATGCTGGTACTGTCATCTGGTACTAGCACTGTCATCTGGTACTAGGACTTAGTCTATAAGAAGCCTGCCTTTAGGTGCTTTTTATTTATTTATTTTTTTCCCAAAGCAATACACCACAGTATTGTATTTATTCTATAAGAAGATACTGCATTACAATAACACATTTTCACAAATTGTACATGGAAAAGCATGCACACCTACATCCTAGAAAGGACACCTGACATAGCACAGCTAGCTTGCCAACCTGAAAAACTTGTTTTGACACTTGGTGGAACTTCATAAACATCTTTGGAAAACTAAAACAGGAGTATACACAGATCACTGAGCTGAGCACACTTGTCATTGTGCCCCAGCTTTTGACTACCTGTGAAAGAAGAGAAGCAGCTGAACTAAAATCAGGAAGTCTGCCACCCTGAGCTCTCTGTCAGTGCACTGTCTTGTTAGGGGAAAGATGGAGCCTCTGACTTTTTAGGTGTCTTTGAAGCAACTCCATCCATTCAAACACCTGAATTTCTGCTTTCTGCTTCAGAGGGCTACAGTGTCTAGAACTCAACTTCTTTGTATTTCATTTTAACAGCAATTTCTTTTTAATACAGGGTGAAGGAATAGATACTTACATTTCTGAATGCCAGCTAATATAGCTGGCAAATATAGTTGATAGCCAACACAGAGAGATGACTTGAGATCACATATCCCTTTAAAAATACTTCTGAGCAATTTCTGGAGCTGCCTGTGGTGTTGGCGAGCAGTACAGGAGAATTATGCTAGTCAAGTGAACTGCGCTTATGTATCAATAATGAAAAGAATAATATTTTAGAGAAATTCCTCTGCCTAGAAATTATGTATTTTTTCAGAATACATTTCTTCCGTAATCAAAATATTGAGCATGGTCTGTAATTTTACAATCCCAATCAGCATGAAGCAAATTATGCTTTTTAGTAATTTATTTTATCAACATAGAAATCAAGTACTAGGATAGGTAACTAAGTGACATCATCTCTACTTAGAGAAATTAGAACTAACCACAAGCACAACATTAGAGGCCTGCTGAAATAGTTTGTGTTCCCTCCAGATGATTCTGTATTTTAACACATGTATCTTTGACATCAGAAACAATTTTTTTTCTTCTTTTCATTCTTATAGAAGAATGAAAAATCATGTATTAAAGTATTTTTCACTTTAGTAACACTTACATATTTGGAAGAAGAGGGCACTTAGAAATAAGCTTAACATCATTGACTCGATTTACTCAGACAAAATGAAGAATAACAACATTTGTTTGTAAGATTTTGATAAGGTAAAATAATCACACACTTGTTGTGTAGCAGGACCTGATAAATAGTGTCAAATTATTCACCATATCTGATAATTTTCAGACTTTCAGCAGTCTTATTTTGTAGCAATGGTTAATGTCACGCTGGATTTTTCAGACCTAACAGTAATTTAAACTTCCCTATAAAAATAAAATCTGGGAAAATATCATAAAACGTATTTTCAGTTTTGGGACAAGCTGCAGACTTTGGCTCCATCAGCTGGCTTTTGAAATAGGAAGAACAGTTAACAACAACTGTCCAAATTGTTAAATGGACTACAAATGGAAGGCTTAGCATGGTTAGTACTAACTCTACAGCTAATCTTTGCCCATTACTTGATATTGATTAATTAATAAATTCCCAGTAAATACTAAGTTTTTGAATTGAAAACTGTGAGATGTGTGAAAAGACATATGACCATATGGTCACCAACAGGTGAAGGGAAACATCCTGAAGTGCATAAATGTGTATTTGTGTGTCTGTGCTACATACTCTCCCCAATACATTGTGATTTCCAGCAGTACACCGCTGCCAAGAGGCACACAAAAACCTTTCAGTCATACTGCAGCTCTGGTTTCCTGAAGCCCCTCCTGATTCTCTTGCACCGGAATGTGACAAACACTTAGCATTCCCCCACACTATGTCTCTTCCCTACGTAGTCCATGTTGGAAAGAAACTATAGCTCTTTGAAGCCAGGACTAAATACACGTGCCTGTGGCAGAATCAGATTTTATGTAGTGTGTCATGCACCAACAACCTGTTATGGGAAGCCGTGTCAACCACGGTTGCTTTTTGCAAGACCTCATGCTTCAAGAAACCCTTGGCAGGAGGTATGCAGATCAGGCTACAGGTTGGTTACAAGCTCTTCTTCCATTAGCTGAATATATGTGGTTCCTCTCTCATTGGACAAAATACAGCACTGTTGAGATGCTTTTAGAATCTGGCCATGGCTGTGGTTTGATGATCTTTAACATAGAAGCTTTGCTATGAACTCACTTTTGCTGCCCGTTCTAAACAATAGTTATTCAAGAAAAATACGGTGTGCATTCCTAATGCCTGGGGAAACAATGGATGGGCTGACTCATAGAAAATGATTCTTTAACAGGTCTTCCTTGTAAAAATATTACTCTTGTAATTCTGCCAAGACCAGTGTTCACATGGATTATCTCTCATGTAAGTAATGGTAAAAGAAATTAAAACTTTGAGGATAGTGCCAACTACACATTTGAATATCTAAACTTCTTTCTTCTTAACACAGTTGGGCAAGATAATCTGGCTTCTCTTCAGCCTCAACATTCCTTCATGTTTGCAAGACATTTATAGATTATTAAAAAAAAAAAAAAAATCGCTGACGTTACATGTGAACTTTCTTTGGCATTCAACTAACTAAAAAAATTTGGCAGCACTTTTTATATCACCTTCCTACATTTCATGCATGGTTAACTGTAGCTGGCGTTTCTTAACTGGTGGAGTTTCCATTCTGCTCCAAAAAGCATAGCTGAGTTAAGCCTGCCAGATCTATTCCTGACAGTAGACAGGATAACTCACTGAAAAAAAACCACAACATCAAAGTTCAATGGATTTAGTTTCTATAAACATATTTAGAGATGAGGAAAAATTAAGTCAGTGAAACGAAGACACGAACCTAAACTCTTCCAAACTTTCTTTCTAGTAACAAACAACCTTTACTCAAATCCAGTTCCAATGGGGCTCCCAGCCTCCTTATATTCAGTGGAAGTTTTATAAGCTGAACTTGTTACAGAGAGCAGGACACAATTAATCAGTATGTCCAGCAGATTGCTAGTTTGCACTAGTGACATGTACATAGCAGGTGAGCAAAGAGATACAGAGGACTTAGCACAGCATGGGAACAAAGATGTCTGTGTTGGCTCAGGATGCAGCAAGATAAAGAATGGACTTCCAGATTCACAGCCTTCCAGATATGGTCTTCTTTTTCCATCCCTGTCTGCAAACCAATGCTTGGAAAAAATCAATTAACAGCAGGAAAATGCCACGATATTTTTATGGCATAGAATGAGACAACCATGCTTGTACAAGAAAAAGAAAGCTAGTTTCTTTGGATCAACAAAAGCAGTAGCACAACAATAACATATTTTCTGTATTTCTCCTTTATGTCTTTTGAAGAAAATGGATGATATGACTGGCTTATCTTCCAAAAAAATTAGAGAAGAATAACCAATTACTATTCCTTGTATAGTATATTCTAGAGAAGGTCTTTTGAACAGGGGTTATTGTAAAGTCTATTTTGAAAAAACAGACTGTAAGAGGAGAATGTGGTGCAGTCAAGTGGTATATATTTCCTCAGACATTAGCCAAATACCAAATTGTGTACTTCTGTACTTTCACATCATTAGATTTAAGTGTAAGCAAGGTGTGGAACAGGATTGGTTTGCAACATATTTTTATATATAATTCTCAATAAAACCAGAGTTGTACAGACGATGTTCAGGTTTCGCCACACTTCACTTCACTGCCAGTATAATGAATTCCTAGATTGTCACAATATGCTGATTTTCTTTCTTCCTTTTTTTTTTTTTTTTTTTTTTTTTGAAGATTAATCTCTTCTGGAAAAGGAATCTGAAATATCCAAAAAGTTTGATGATTTTCTGATGTGTCCTAGGAGCACCCTAAGGGATCATGATGCTAAATTCGCCTGATAGTCATGGGACTGATAGGCTGGCATAGTAATCCAGCTAACTTCCCCCAAACCATTACTTAAAAAAAAAAAATAGGACTTAAGAAGAAGAGTAATGAAAAAAAATACAGAGATAAAGTGGGAAATGTTCTTTCAACATTAGAACTGATTACAAACATCTGTGTTTAAGAACCACAAAATAATAAAGATTCTTTAAATTGAAATTCCTATATGAATAACTCAATCATCTTTTTGAAAAAGTGAAAATCATACCTGACCATAGCAGCCGGCATAATGAATAAGGCTTGGGTGATCTTTCGAGCAACTTAATTCTGCAATAGCTTCTGTTTCGCTCACCATCCACCGAACGCACTCCAGCTGACCATTCTAAACAAAGAAAAAAAATTAAAAATCTTATCTGTTTCAATCCAAACACGTCTATTTAACAGGAAAAAGCTTGTGAGAATTATTAGCATGTTATGAAATTTCAGTTTCTTTGAAAGTTCATCTGTTATCTGTTCTCAAGTATTACATTTGTTTATCTTGCTGTCATGGATCAAATATAATTTGATTATTTACAATATGCCATCAGCTTACACTTGCCCTGGGATTTCCATCTTCTCATTCCTAAAAGTACAGCTGAGTAAAACTAGAGTACAGAATATTTGCTGAATGGCACTACAGCATACATCAGTTTAAGAGGCAGTGAAATAATATTACACATACTCTTAGATCATAAACAACAAAACTGTAGCTATGCTTCTACAACCCATACAGCAAAACTCATTGTCTGGAGCCAAGGTTCGTTTGCCAAAGTACACTGAACAATGTATTTCCCTATAAGGTCTAGTTTTCATTGATCAATAATGAAGCGCATGAAAGATTAAGCTATTATTATATGTAAGTCATTTTGAAAGCAATGTGTCCTATTTGTTTCAATGGAAGCTACAACAGTTACAAAGAGCACAATGACACTGTTTAATAGAGCAAATTCTCAGCTACAAAATACTGTTTTTCAACACAGTCACCACCATTAGCTCTGCATTTTCATCAGTGCTGAACAAGAGCCTGCATGCAAAGCTCACAAAAATCTGTCCCGTAGGAGGTAACCATCGTTGCTGTCACCACTGTTGAAATGTACCACCCATCATGTCACTGTGCTCACATTCACTGTTCAGTTTCCATAAATGTTCAGCAAATATCAATGAATGTCAATCAGGGCCATCCTTTTTCCCATGGAGGAATTCAGTTACACGGTTTGGCTTCTAATGCACTTCCATGTCTAACATCATTTTGCCAGACTGCCCCTCTGTTGCCATCTGTCGCATGGCAAGAAAATGTATTAGAATATTGGTTGGAAGGTTCAACCTCTACTGCCATATCACCAACATCTGCCTAGGACATTGTCAGCCAACATAATTAAAAAAAGGGAGGCATTACTTTTGGAGCAGTAATACTTTTCGGAGCATATACTTTTTGGAGCATATGTTGTATCTGAACACTTAATCCTTATGGATTAAGACCTGTGATCATAGAATGGTAGAATGGCTTGGAAGGGACCTCAAGGATCCATTCCCTCATGCCACAGGTAAGGCTGCCAGATGCTAGACTAAGGCTGTATAAGGCTACCCAGGGCCCCATCCAACCTGGTCTTAAAGACCTGCAGGAATGGGGTATCCACAACCTCTCTGGACCAGCTGTTCCAGCACCTTACCACCCTCACAGAAAAAAACTTCCCACTGACATCTAATCTCAATCTCCTTCAGTTTGAAAGCACTCTCTCCTGTACTGTCACTATATACTTGTGTAAAGAGTTGATTTCTCTCATGTTTATAAGCTCTTTTTAAATACTGCAAGGACGTAATGAAGTCCCCCTGCAGCCTTCTCTTGTCCAGACTGAACAAGCCCAGCTCCTTCAGCCTGTCATCACAGGAGAAGTGCTCCAATCTTCTTATCATCTTCATGGTCCTCATCTATGTTAAAGATGTTAAAGAGTACTGGTCCAAAGATGGATTGCTGAGGGACACTGCTTGGTGTCCTCTACCTCCAACTGAAAATATAGCCAATGACCATAACCCTCTGGCTGTGACCTTCCAGCCAATTCCTTATTCACTAAATAGTCCACCCTTCAAATCCACGTATCTCTAATTTAGATTAGGATGTGACAGAGGACCATTTCAAAGGCCTTATAGAAGTCCAGGTAGATGACATCTGTTGCCTTCCCTTTGTCCACCAATGCCATCACTCCATCATAGAAGACCACCAGATTGTTCAAGTACGATATTCCCTTGGTGAACTCGTGTGAGCTGTCTCAGATCACCTGCTCATCCATGTAGCTCCACAGGTCCTCCATCCTCCATTGCTTATAAACAAGAATGATGTCTCCATTTTTCCAGTCCCTAGGGAGTTCCCGACAGTCATGACTTTTCAAATGTGATGGAGATTGGCTCAGCAACCACCTCAGCCAGCTCCCTTGGGACACAGGAATGCATGCTGTCTTTGCCAATAGACTTGTACAAATTCAGCCTCATGAGCCAATCTCAGACGTGCTCTGCCCTTACAGTGGGGGGGGCATTTTCATCCCCCAGTTTCCCACCTGTCTCTTCAGACCAATGGACCTATAGAATCCCTTCTTATTGTTACTAACATTCCTCACCAAGTTCAGCTCCATCTGTGTCCTGGCTTTCCTTACCCCATCTCTGCAAGTCCAGACAGCATCCTTGTATTCTTCCCAGGTGACATGTCCTTGCTTCCACTGCCTGTATTTGCCTTTCTTTTCCCTCAATTTGATCAGCAAGTCCTTGTGGAACCATGGTGGTTTCCTGTTTTCCCTGCTGTTTTTCATGTACAGAGAACAGAGAGCTCTTGCACTCTCAGAAAGGCATCCTTAAAGAGTAGTCAGCTTTGTTCCAGTCCTTTGTCTCTGAGGACATCTTCCCAAGAAATCATAGAATCTTAGAATGGTTTGAGTTGGAAAGGACCTTTAAGATCCAACCCCCTGCTACAGGCAGGGACATCGCCCATTACACCAGGCTGCTCACAGCCCCATCCAGCCTGCTGTTGAATGCTTCCAGCGAGGGGGCATCCACAACCTCTCTGGGCAACCTGAACCAGTGTCTCACCACCCTCACAGTAAAGAATTTCTTCGTAATATCTAGTCTAAATCTACCCTCTTCCAATTAAAGCCATTTCCCCTCTTCCTGTCACTACCTGTCCTTATAAAGCTTGTCCCCAGCATGTCCCCATCTTTCCTGCAGACCCCCTTCAGATACTGGCAGGCCACTATACAGTCGCCCTGGAGCCTTTTCTTCTCCAGGCTGGAGAACCCCAACTCTCTCAGCCTGTCCCCATAGGGGAGACACTCCAGCCCTCTGATCATCTTCATGGCCCTCCTCGGACTCACTCCAACAGCTCCATGCCCTTCTTGTGCTGGTGGCCCCAGAACTGGAGATTTCAGGTAGGGTCTCACAAGAGCAGAGAAGAGGGGCAGAATCAACTCCCTTGACCTGATGGTCACACTTCTGTTGATGTAACCTAGGACACTGTTGGCTGCCTGATCTGCAAGCATACATTGCCGACTCGTGCTGAATCTTTCATCAGTTGACACCCCCAAATCCTTCTCCTTAGGGCTGCTCTCAAGCCATTCTCCGCGCAACCTGTATTTGTGCTTGAGATGGCCCTAATCCAGAAGCAGGACTGTGCATTTGGTCTTGTTGAACTTCATGAGATTGGCATAGGCCCACCTCACAAGCCTGTCCAGGTCCTTCTGTATGGCAACCGTTCCCTTTAGTGTGTTAACTGCACCACTCAATTTTGTGTCATCTCCAAACATGCTGAGGGTGCACTCGATCCCAATGTCCGTGTCACCTACAAAGATACTAATGAGCACCAGTCTAACACTGATCCTCAAAGATCTCACTGGTCTCCAAAAATTCCTTAAACAACCTGAAGATTGGCCTCCTAGAGTTCAAGGTTCTGACTTCACTCTTTGCCAGGCCCATTTTTCTTGAGTTCATGAACTCAACAAAGGCATGGTCTCTGCAGCCCAGGCTACCTCCAATCTTAATGTCTTTAATGATGTCTTCCACACTAGTGGGATCAGGTTCACCTCTGGTGGATCTATCCAATATTTCAATCTGCAAGTTGTCATCAATGGACGCTGGGAGTATCCTGATCACTTGCACCTCACCAAATTGTTTTCCCAGCAGAAATCTGGGTGGTTGAAATTCCCCAGCAGGATAAGAGTCTGTGAGTGCGACGATTCTTTCAGCTGAAGCAGGAAAGCCTCATCAGTAGGCTTGTCATAGATCCCAACCACCAGCTGCCCTTTAGTGGTCCCATCTCTAATCTTAACCCACAGGCTCTCAACGTGTTCATAACTGTTACAGAGCAGGAGCTCCTCACAGTCTACCCACTTTTTAATATAGAGGGCAACTCCTCTTTTACTCCTTCTGCCCGGATCCCGGTCTCCAACTGAGGACTGAGGAGAACACTACCCATGCTCTCGGTCCCCTCAACACCTTCCCAAGGGATGCAAAGCCTTTTTTGATGTTTTTCAATTTCCTGATTACAGCCTTGTGTGAGCCAGTTTGAAAGACCAGGAAGGGATAATAGTCATCTGGCATTACCATACCTGATATCCTCTTCTTGAGGCAGCAAACCTCTTTAGAGAAGTTATGTGGGAGGCAGATGGATGTTGCAGTGCCACTCAGCAAAGAGTTTCCAATTACTAAGACCCTTTGTCTTTTCTTAGTGGCACCAGTTGTGATCAAACACAAACAAGGAGTTGGTTCTTGTTTTGAACACTTTTTACATCCCACTTTCAAGAGCCCTTAACTACTATCCACACTCTTACAGCAAATTTCTATGAAGTAGGATGTAGGTGCTGCAAGAATTGATATATTTTCTTCAAAGCTTACTTGTGGGTTGGTGTAAAGGCAGGAGGTTTTAGCAACTTCTTTTGCTGCAGTTTCCCCTTTCAACAATGATACCTCAGCAGATGCAGTTTATCACAACACACGCTCTGATATTTTCATGAAGGTTATTATATTCTTTATAGCTGCAAATTTATATTTCAAGCACTCAGTCAAAATCAAGCCAGCAGAGAGAACATAGAAAGCTTTCCGAATGCATAAAAAGGAAAAAGTTTTTGTGCAAAGGAAAGAAATATCAATTTCAAGTTCCAGATTTCATTGTACAAAAACATCTTAGGATGTAAAAAGTATTAACGCATTTCAAATTACTTGGAAGACAGAAAAAACCAGAATCAATTTTATATTTCATATAAAAGCATCTAAAAACATACATTATATATATAAGCATGTATATACACATTTAGTTGCATATTGTTTTACTTCACCTACTTTCTTCTATTTCTCTGAATATCAGTAAGCACTTAGTAATGAAATTACTTGTATTCTTTTCATCATGTTAGAAAAGCTCCATCACCAAATCTGTATTCAAATATTAGTAAGCATGCCTAAATGATAAATGTGTTTTACTTTCCTTTGTATCATAATAATGTAAAATTTTTGTACATTTAAAATTAATATAATGAATTAATGACATGAAGTACCTGTATGTACATGTATGTAACATATTTTTTTTCAAATTCATGGAGAGTTTCTACAGTTATGAAAAATAAGCCATCAACATGACTAAGATGCTGGCCACAATATACCATTATATTTCACTGTGTAGCTTCTAGCTCAATGTCAGAAAGAAGTCCTGAATCAAAATAACTTGCTGTAATAACTCATTGTTTACTGGCAAATGCTATTTGCCACCACTGAACTGTCTGCTGAAACTACCTTTCATGGAAATGTATGTTCCTGCATGCAAGCTTTCCTTCATTCTGATAATCGTTATTCTTGTGGAACACAGATGCGTGTCCCACACAGTATATCATTATCTGAGTTCCAGTACAAGCAAGAAGAATAAAGTCCACTCTATTCGGTTTCAGAGTATTTTGGGAGAAAGGATTAAGAGCTGTATAGTTCAGTTATGCCAGATCACTTTAAGGCTCTTGCACATGACCAGCACAGCCATTGTGCAGGTCTTCACTAGAAACACTTGGGCCTGAGCACTCTCATTTACATAAATAATTCCATTATGTTTACATATTTTTCTAGAAATGCCAAAGCATGCTCAGGTGTTACAGAACTTTTACAGGAACTGATTATTTAACAGCAATCGTTCTGGAGAAAAAGTCAAGCATAAGTATATCATAAATGTGTTATCTACTATGTTTAAATAACAAGAAAGAAAACTATTTCCAAGTAAATCTGTAAGACTTCAAATTGGCAGACTGTAATTATTCAGGTTGGACATGGGCCAGGGTATTGAAGCTAAATATATGACTTCTATAACAGCAATTCATTAGTGTAGCTAACTATCTGTTTAACTTTATTCTCATTAAATTGAATAAAACCCTTGAGACTGGCATGAGGTCACCACGCCATTGGAATGACCTCTCCAAGATACAAACCTGCAGACTGGAATCTACCAGTTGTCTGCCAGTTCCTCAAGTTTCCCAAGAAGCAAACAATTAAAAAAAAATGAAAAATCAGAAACAGTCGTCACCACTTCCATTTTTTCTTCTTAAGGTATTCTGTGACTAAAAGGAATGGAAGGAATGGTCTTTGACCACCCAACCTTACTTATGAAAGGGTAAGTTTGGCCCAATTATCAGCCTTCAGTACACAGCAGGTTTTACTTTAGCCAAGAAACCCCATTCAGTTCCATACTTCGCTATACAGTAGGTTTTCCAGCAAGCTTTCACACTAATTTTTGGAGTTTCTTATGGATTACTCTGTAAAAATGCAGTTATTAACTTTGATGCAACTGTTCCAGACAGCCAGGAAGTTTCAAGTCCAGATGTGGATCAGTTTTTTCATGCTTTGTAAGCACGGTCTCACATCTCTCTCACAGTTGAGCATGAATTATATGAATGTTTCTATGAACACTGCAATTTTTTAGTCAGTTAGTTAATTAAAATATGATATTCAATGACAGCAACATACAAAACATCAGTGTTATTTGTATAGCTGACATAGTATCCCACATCGTAACAGATTTATTGACTTGGTACTGTTCTTTTTCCATTTAACAAGAAGCTTGAAAAATAACATCCTGCTGGATCTATTGGCTACTCAAATCACAGAAAGAAGCTAAATTCCCCTTATATCACATTACAGTAGAGACAGAGCTTGAGTTACCTTTATTGCTAAACCAGCTGGAGTTAACTGCTCCATGTTTCTTTCATTCAAACAGTCTTCACCCATCAAAGAAGTGAGATGCTGCAGGCATTCTGCATGTCCCTTTGATGCTGCTACATGCAACAGATTGTTGTCACATTCATCATGAATCTTATCCAGATTATCTGCTGCTAAATGTGGCTGTTAAAGAAGGTGTTATGTTAGTTATAACTAAGGATAAAAAGATACTGTGAAGTTTAAGCTTTAGAACCCAAGATACAAGACAAAGACATTTTCCCAGGCATGTTCTTTTATATCTCAAAATCAGAAGCTTTTCATTTGTACAGCAGCTGGCTACCATTAGCAAAAGGACAGAAGCAGGGTGCTCATTGACTAGATTCACTGCTTAGATTTTTTCCTGGTGCAAATGACATATATAAATGGCAAGATCTTCAGTAACTTTAGCTTCTTGTCCAACAAAGAACTGGTAAAAACATCTGCATTTGCCTATTTACAGTTGTTTTCTCTATCTCTTCTTTTTTGGCATTATAATAATGAGTCATCAAACAGGAAACATCCATGACTGATTTCTAAAATGTAGCTCTTTAGTTTTGCTCATCACAAAAGTGTCATCTTGTATTTAGCATCATCTGAAACGCAGCTAAAACACGAGAAGTCTTTTATTTGGCTTGTTTCCATTACAAAAATTATTTGTTGGAATATTTACCCAAAGTCACAACCGTGACTTAATACACTACTCCTGTCCAAGTGTAATTTTCAGACAAAACAATTGGATTGATAAACTCCAGTAACAGTGGTAAATTCCTAGAGCTGTGCAGACTTGCCAGACCACTTGCTGATGAGTACACTTGACTCAGAAGTTTTGAATTGTTTGGAAAAAAAATTGTGTTTTCTCCCACCTACCTACCTACTATGCCCTTATTTTTTGCTTGGATACTTTTTTTTTACCAGTTACCAACATTTCGTAATTTGGAGCAAATTTTCTCTACTCTTATTTCTTGCAAGCATTCTGATGTACTCTCCTGTCCCTGCCTAGTCTTTGAATGTCTGTCTTTGTTTTTGCTGCTATGCTAGCAGCATGCCTTTGTGCTTGAGCTAGACCAATAAACAGAGAAGCTAAACAAAAATCTAACAAAAACAGTTTTATGGATGCTGGACCTCCTCCAGCCATTCTGAGTGGGGATCATGTGTTCACTTGCATCTTGTTACTCCGGGAAACATCACTGACAGTGTCTGATCACATAGCTGGAATTACTGAAAACTTCATACGGGTCAGAGGCCAATGGGATGTTAAAGAAAACTCCTGCTTGAGAATGCTGCTGCAACAAGTCAGCATAAACGCTCTTGAATAATAATCAGAATACAACACAAGGTCCTCTGTTCCCACTGTCAGCTCCTAAATGACAGCTGAGATAAACCACCAATAATTGAACAAAGCAACCCATAAATGTTTTGAAAAGCAAAACCAGTTAAGATTTAAATTTGATATACAAACGAACTCCACAGTTACAACACCTATCTTGTACAAGACTTCAGGTTACTACATAAGCTAGAAATCTTGTATCTCATCTTTGCTACACACTTGATTTAAAGATGAAAACTTTCCCTTTGGAAGATCATTGACCCAATTTCTAAGGAGCATATAAGATAAAAAGAGTGGTGACGCAAAATGCACACTTTATAAGCTTTGCCAGCAAAACAAACTACAGCACAGAATTCCTCTAGTTTATGTGGCTTACAAACAAAGATGATACTTACCAGTAATGATATTTGCCCCTCCTTTACAATGTTTAAGATGCTCTTAGATTTTTTCACCTCTTCATTCCTCTCTTCTGGCCCTCCTGCCCTGCTCCAGCTCATATTTAGTTCCTCAAGCTGCTTGCTCTCTGCCACTGCTGTCTGCAGGTGAAAAGTCCTTAGATGGCAGTTTGGCATAGTCTTCTCAGTTTTGTGAGCCTGAGGACCAACAAATGTCCTACAGAGAAACCCTTTGCCCTGGGCTTCAGATTCATGGACTGAGCTACACTTCGCTAAAGGCTGGGAAAGCTCTAATTCTTCTGTTAAATGCTTGTGCTGATCAACAACAATAGGCTGTGTTTTTCTCAACTGAGAGCCTTTCACAGGAGAGAGAACACAGAACTGTGTCACTCCAGCAGGCTCTGTACTCTCTGTAGAGCAGGTCTTGCCACTAACACCATTCACTGTTGAACATACACCAAAATTTTTTTTCTCAGGGGCTACCTTTGTGAAAGGAACAAGTTGTTGATTTGATTTAATGTAAGGCACATCCAAAATTTCATCCATATCCAGGTCATAGTGCTCCAGCTCCCCAAGCAGAACAGTAGGCTCAATGTTTTTACTTTTAAGGTTTTCTCCTTCTCCTGGGTTCTGGTCATCATTTGGAGGTGCAGGCTGAGCGTCGCTGCCTTTCTGGTATTCACCCTTCTGGTTCTTTTGGTCATCACTTTCATTGTTCTCAGAGCTCTCTGGCTGATGCTTTAATGGGGAAACCCTCTTCACTGGTCTGAATTTATTGCACGCATCTGCAATTCCTGTTGGTTTCTGTGCATTTCCGATAAGAGTTGAGCCACCACAGTTCCAGCTGCTGCTGGAAACTAGAGAAATAGATGAATATGACTTAGAACTGCTTATCATTACCAGATGAGTGGCATGATATAATATGCTTCAAAGGTAGACCTGGCTAAGCACCAGAAACCTGAATAACACAATACTGTATTTCATTCATACCATAGCAGATTTAATTGCAACTCTATGAAAAGAGCTGAAGAATTTGACACTCTAGAACTTCAGTCTTCAAACAGGACACACACTGTAAGCTTTTGTAATCTAAAGCAGGTCGAGAGAAGTGCCACAAAGATTATCTGAGGGCTGAGCACCTTTCCTACGGTGTAAGGCTAAGGGAGCTGGGCTTGTTCAGCCTGGAGAAAAGAAGGATCCAGGGAGACCTCATTATGGCCTTCCAGTACCTGAGGGGAGCTTATCAACAGATGAGAAGCCAAGGTTTTATATTGTCTGATAATGACATAACAAGAGAGAATGGCTTTGAAATAAAGGAGTGGAGACTTAGGCTATATGTTAGGTGGGAAATTGTTACTCAGAGAGTGGTGAGGCTCTGGCACTGCTGCCCAGAGACATTGTGGGTGCCCTGTCCCTGGAAGCATTCAAGGCCAGGTTGGGTGGGCCCTGTGCAGCCCAATTTGCTAAGTGGCATCCCTACCCACGGCACAGGGGCTGGAGCTCAGTGACCCTTATGGTCCTTCAAACTTAGGCCATAGTGTGATTTCATGATTCTATGATCATTTATAAATAAAGCAGTTTGAATCAAGTAATGGACATTAGTAAAAAGCCTAGTGGCGTTCACAGTGGCTTTGCCCAGCTATTTTTGGTTGCACTGCTTTTTGCAAATATCAAATTGCACAGAGATGCTGCAGAGCAATAAGATGCCTTTCCTTAGAGACCAACAAAAGGGGTGATAAAAAAAAAAATTCTATTTCAGCAACAGCAACAAAATGTATTTTGAGGGCTAATATTTCTGGAAGACTCATATCGTTTTCATATGAGAATGAGAAATCCTGTTTTCATCAAAACAGAAAGTCAAGAGAGGTGAACCTTCCTCTCCGCTCAGCCTCAGCAGGACCACACCTTAGTAGCTGGGTGCACTTCTGGGCTCCCCAGTGCAAGAATAATACAGATTTCTTAGAGTAAGTCAGGCTCAGAGACATGAAGGTGGTTCTGAGACTGGAATCTTTCATCTGAAGAGAGGCTAAAGGAGCTGGGACTATTCAATCTGGAGAAGGCTCAGGAGAATCTTCTCCATGTGTATAAATAAATGATGGGAAGTGCTGAAGAACAAGGAGCCAAGGCTTTTCTCAGTTCACAGAATCACAGAATCTCAGAATTGTAGGGGTTGGAAGGGACCTCTAGAGATCATCGAGACCAACCCCCCTGCCAAAGCAGGTTCCCTACATCACGTCGCACAGGCAGGCGTCCAGGCGAGACTTGAATATCTCCAGAGAAGGAGACTCCACAACCTCCCTGGGCAGCCTGTTCCAGTGCTCCGTCACCCTCACCGTGAAGAAGTTCTTACGCACATTCGTGCGAAACTTCCTATGCTGCAGCTGATGTCCGTTTCCCCTCATCCTGTCTCCACGTACCACTGAAAAGAGACTGGCCTCACCGCTATGGCCGCCACACCTCAGGTATTTATAAACCTGGATCAGGTCCCCTCTCAGTCGTCTTTTCTCAAGGCTAAACAGACCCAGTTCACTTAGCCTTTCTTCATAGGGGAGATGCTCCAGGCCCTTCACCATCTTTGTGGCCCGCCGCTGGACTCTTTCCAAGAGATCCTTGTCTTTTTTGTACCGGGGAGCCCAGAACTGGACACAGTACTCCAGATGAGGCCTTACCAGGGCAGAGTAGAGGGGGAGGATCACCTCCCTCGACCTGCTGGACACGCTCTTCTTAATGCACCCCAGAATGCCATTGGCCTTTTTGGCCACGAGGGCACACTGCTGGCTCATGGCCAACCTGTCGTCCACCAGGACGCCCAGGTCCCTCTCTGCAGAGCTCCTCTCCAGCAGCTCATCCCCCAGCCTGTATTGGTGCATGCAATTATTCCTCCCTAGGTGTAAGACCCTACCCTAGGTGTAAGACCCTACAGTTGTGCTCACTGACCAGACAAGAGATACGTGCTCAGATTTGCTGCCATCTGCACATGTGAGATGGAAAGCAGCAGCTGTGTGCCCTTACTTAGAAGAAAACACTTTTTGTTGCTGCGACATTGGTTCTGCAACCAGTTGCCCAGTCTCAGTCTGTGGAGCTACTTAAAATTCCAGTAGACATGGTCCTGGGCAGCTTATTCTAGCTGACCTTGACTAAGCAGAGAGGTTGGACTTTGTGATTTCAGAGATCCTTGCCAACATAAACTATTCTATGATTGTGTGATTTGAAAATTAACACCTACTTATTCAGGTGTAATGTTTCTTTTTCCATTTCACATACACACACACACACACACACACATCCCTATAGCTCCTAAAACCTTCCAGAGTTTTATTTCAGTACATTGGAATTTGATCAGTGAATCTAACTAGCAGAGAAGAAAGAGAGCTCAAGGCACCTGAACTCTTAACCCTGTCAGGCCTGCACTCTTCCTTACAGTTCCAGTTGGTGATATTTATGGTCTCTTCAATTAGTTGAACTCTGATAAGGAGTTTTCTTTATTTTGTCATTTTCAGCAGAGGGGCAGCACTAAATTCACTAAAACCTCTAGGCATTTTCTCCTTTCTATGCTCCACTTACTGTACACTAAGAGTTAATGCCCTCTCAAAGTCAAGAATGAAGCTTAAACATAGCTGATTTATTACAAACGCTCACTGCATATCAGTGGGATCTAATCTGTGGTCAAAATACACAATTTGCCATGAACACCTTCCTAAGGAAACAGATATATACACTTTCAGTGCAGCGTTAATGTTTGAAGTGAAAGATTAGCACAGCTTAGTAGTTACGGATGTCTGAAAATTACCTTAATACTTTTGGAAGTGCTTAAGAATACATTTCCGAAAAAGAAATAAAAATAATGATAATCAGAAGGCATGTAACTTTGTGGGCCAATACAAAGAACGCACTGTACTGACTTATTTATGTATTGTATAAGATTCTAGGTTCAAAGGCCTACACTTTTATGTTGGTTTTATTTACATGTGAAATTTTTTCCAAGTGATACAGGCAAATGGATACCACATGTTTCCCAGCTGTTTTGTTCTGACAGGAACTATTAAGCACTCAGTATGGAAATGAATTCTGTCTGAGTTTTAAGAAAACACTGTTTTCAGCACAGGGGTCTAGACAGAGGGAAAGGCATCAACATTTTGTTTGTCGTCACTTTCTATAAGCTTACATTTGTTTTGCTGCTTCACTTTTTCCACTTTCTAACCTTAGTAACAAGCATTTACAGAAACCACCGTTGATAAAACTGTAAAATCAGACACCACAAAGAAGCTGTGACCTTTGTAACAAATCTACCCCCGACCATTGCACAGTCATATATTTCTTTTTTATTCCATCACAACTAGAGTGGAGTAAAGTCACTGCATTTCTTCATTGTTTTTCTTCCCAGCATACTGGAGGAGCACCTCTTTACAAATGCTATCTCCAGAAGAACAAACTGGGACACCAAGAACAGTTATCAATATTTCTACTGGCTTATGAAGGTGTTCCATGCTTAATCGGGATGATGAATTTACACTGCACTTAATAAAGGATTAGAATATGGCACCCAACCACATAAGCAGTAGGGAGGAAATCACTTGGATACTGTATGTTCTGCTTTACTGTTTAGGCACTTACAGCATGGTTTCTCACTACCAAATACTGAGAACATTGGCCAGAGTGGAGCAGGGCTTTGCTAGACACTCCTCCATCCTGTTTTCAGTTGTTTGCTCTTGGAGAAACAAAAGCAATCTCTGTGTCTTCCAAAACACGGGTATGGCAAGACTGACATGCGTCGTCTTCAACAGCTGCTCGAGGAAAAGCCTCTCATTCATTTCTCCACACTTACTTATGAACTCGGACAAGGGCACTGAATGTCTGGGTCAAATAAATACTGTTTGATTCTTTTATAAACAGCAATAAAAGATGTCTTGAGCTAAAAGCAGTGAACCAGAAAGTGGAACAGCTAATGTGACTGCAGAATGTGACAAATAGTTCTGGTATATTCTTGGATAAGCCCTATCTCTTCTATGCACCAATATTTCAAATGTAAAATGTTGACGACAAAATGTATTTTTTCCAATAGTGTTGTCATTTTTTTTTCCTTAACTTTTAATCTCTAACATGAGAGACTTGGATGATCCCTCTGTTGTGCTAGTGTAGTAGACAAGGAGAGGAACAGAAAAACTGGGAAGACTTTTCATTGTCATCAGTATAGAAGTGTAGGTCTGATAGACCTGAGGTACTGAAGATTTTCCTCAGCATGGAAGGAAACAGAATCTGAGGAAAATCTGGAAGGGTAAAATTTGTGAAAGTAGTTCTTCACCATATATTACGCTCTGTGCTTGCCTTGAAGAAGAGAAAACACAAGATTTGAATAAAGAGGCCTGAAGGCATATTTACAGTTTCATTCACTTAGAGTCACCCTAGAACTGTAGAGAGCAAACAATTAGAAAAGGGGTGATATAAAAGGAACTTCTCTGGCAATTCAATCACGTTGTCATATTTGATTTTAGGAATTAGCTCAGAGAGATCCTTATAACAAGTTTCCAGTTGGAAGCATCTGTTGACTTAAGAGGATTTTTCAATGTTATTTAAGTATTGAGGGTGTGAAGAGCTATGATGGAGAGTTTTATCTGATATACGAGCATCTGTGGAAAAACAAGAGTAATGATATGCCTTTTGTCCAACCATTAAGACTAGCCAGTACACAGATAAGTTTGGATGGGCAATTAAGAGGTTAGAGCTGGGATACATGCAACCTGCAGCCAGACATTAGAATACCTTTTCATTGTCTTGACTCTAATGAAAATAACGAAGAGCAAATCTTTTACTTCAGGTCTCTATGGAAACTCATTTCTGAAGTTCACAGAAGAGCCTGTCTCCCTGGCATAAGGGCTCAGTAACATTCTTTAACTACTTATGGGTTCCTGATGTTTACAGCACTTTTAACACAAGGAGGTGACAAAGAGTTGTATGCCAAACAGGACATGTCCAAATGAAACTGACCATAATGCAGAGTGTTGTTTGTAGATGATCCACGCAAGATTTTCATGGATCCACCCAACAGAGAACCCAGAACAGTTCACCTTTGCAGGACACTGTATGGCTGTGGATCTGATGAAATGATCAAACCTCTGAAAGTGTTTTTCTGCCACCATCACCATGGTCTCATTTAGATGAATGCTTTGACTAACGGTCTGCAGTCACAACTGCTACTAATAAACAGCTGGGATATAAAGTGGGCAGTGGTACAGGCAAGCAGGAAATGGCTGTAAAGATAAGGGTCAATTTTTACATCATTTTGCATTGAATCCATGTTGTTCTACTAGATCATTAGACAGATAGACCTCTGTTTAATACAACTGAAAAGGTGTATTAAATCATTCCTCTTCTTCTATGGGTGATCCTCATTATGATCTTATATCACCATGAAGCCCTTTTAGCTGGCTATCACTTCTCAGGATAGACAGCAGGAACTTATGGTCATCTGTGTTGAACCACCGTCCAGCAGAAGAACTGCTTGACTTCCTTTTATCCAAATAGTTACCAGTAATCAATGACACTAATGCTATGTTTTCCCAGTGACCTGAGACAGACTGTAGTAACTCTAAATTTTCTGTACTTCAACCTTCATTTTTTTTTTATAAAATCCATATCTACGCAGTCAGACAATTGAAGGAAAATTGAGAGTAAGGAGAACAGTATCTTGCTTGAGCTCTGAATTTGATAGTCCTACAATATGGTGAGGCTATCTCCTGATTTAATCATATCTAGTTGGCCTTTCAAAGGTCTATGAAATTCTAAAGTTGAATACGGTTATTACTATGATTGCTTCCCTAATAACACTTTCTCAAAGTATCCTGGTTGCAAAGTTCTTTATTGTAGGAGTCATCTGGAAAATAAATCCTTGAGCAAGCTGTTGTAACTGGACCTACTCTGAGCAGGAAGTTGGACAAAATATCCTTTAGATTTGCCTTCTAACTTAGTTGTTCTTAGTAAAGAAAGATGTAACGACTCTGAAAGAACAATTCCTTTTTGCAAGTAGTAGCAAGACTGGAAATAACTTGTAAAACTGACAGAAGACAAAAGAAGAGACAGCTTTTGCCACAAGAACTTTTCAGTAAGTATTTGAAAATACAGGGAGATACTCCCTGCCCTTGTTGAGAATACAACAAAGAGCTTCTTTAACATTTAGGCTATGATTGTTTATAAGAGCAAACTTTGCTAAGGTTGGCTCTGTTGCCACCAAAGGATGAATGCATTCAAATGACCTTATTTGAAATACTTCCTACTTTACAAGGACAACTTGGAGTTTACTCTACTTTCAGTCATTATCATTAAGGAAGTCTCAGATTACCACTGAAAACTGCCCATATCTATTTTTTAATAGCACTGCATCACTTGATAATTATTTGGGGTATATAAAAAAAAAGTTCATATTGGGAATTTTACTGTCGTCTGAAATAAATACCTGACCATCTTCCTTGCAATATGACTTAAATAGAGCATCTTGAATCAATTAAGTCTTGTATTCATTCCAGATCCATTTAGAGCACTGAGTTTCTGATCTCATATACAGACAGCAAGGTGTTGTCCACATGAGGAAAATTTTTAGAAAATTTCTCACACTTTTTTTTTTCATTTATCTCCAACACTAGCAGCAATATGGAGGCTCCAAGAGGTAAAGGAACGGATGCCCCTTGCATATCAATATACAATAAAAGCTAGTTCTGCATAACTACCTATTATGATTTCATTAATATAACCGAAATAATATTTAACAATTTTAACAGAAGGTGGCACTGTTTTACAGTTTTAATATATTAATAACCTTCAGGAGTGTATTTCAGACTTCCTTAAAGTAAGCTCTAGGCAGGAGAGTCTGAATTAAAGAATAACCCTATGTTGATAAAATGAATGTGGAATTGTTCCCATTTAAGTGGGATAAAAAGAAAGAAAGGCTCTAGAAATGTCAGAAACAACGATAAATAATAATTTATCCTTTTAAATAACAGTACATATTTTCCAGATCATCAAAACGTTAGTAAGAGTCTCAATGAATAAATACTTTGCCTCACAATAAAATTGTACTTTTAATTTTTAGTTATAGTTAACTACCAAGAGCTTGAGATAGAAATTGTCTGCCGTATTATGTTCCTTAGCATTTTATACTAATTTCATTTTGTTAAATAGAAAACCTATCTTTTGAACTCTTTTGTGAATTTGTAATGATGGTTTTGGGCTCTGCAGTAAGATAACTGTTGGACACTAAAGATGAATTTGCTTTTATCTACAAGCAAGAAAAGATAAGTGAAATATTGTTCTTATTTGAGATATACATTTAAGGACAATCAAAAGTCATTGTAGCTGACAGAATATTCTTTGGCACAATGATATGGTTCATGGAAGTCTGCTGAAAAACAGATGTTAGACTTGATGATCCTCCCTGAGGATTGCTTCAAACTCAGGATATTCTATGATTCCATTTGCACAAGTGGCTGTAGAAAATCTGCTCAGAGAGAAAGCAAGCAATTTCATGCTTAATAACAGAAGCATAAAGGACTGATTTCTGCTGCCAGAAATCAATGAGCAGGCCAGCTAACACTTCATTTCAGAAATAAATAAATGAATAAATAAATAAATAAATAAGCTGGATTGATATTTATATTATACTCTTCAATTCTCTGTTTCTGAAGAACAATGTCCTTCTTAGTGGTTATTATTCTAGCTATGGTGATCATTCTCTTTAAGCATAATGAAAGAAAAGCTGATTATCCTTAATCTCACTTTGCTGTAGATGAAACAAGATTTGGCCTACAAATCCTACACCTACACCTCTGGCCTACAGCTTCTCTCCCATCCTGAAAACCTTTTACCTTGTAATCTGGGAGCACTGGCAGACATACTACGGTTTCATGAGTCCCCTGGAATCCTCCTGAGTCAGAAATCCCTCACTCTGAGGAAGGACACAAAGAACTCATGCTGAGATTGTATTGCACAGCTTCCACACGCATCTTGCACAGAGCATCCTCCCGTGTTCACAGCCAGCCAGTAGGAAAGGGAGGGGAGAAGGCAGAGTGAGTGTGGGGAGGAAGGACTACATGGAGGAAAGTAATCTCTCTGACTTTCTAACCTCATCCTTGTCCTCATCCAGAAGAACAAGAAATTTGACCAAATGTGAGAGACAGTTAAAAAAAAATGATGAAAATTTTACAGGAGAAGGATGAGCAAGAATATTGACTGGTAGACACCAGTATGTTTTCCTAAGATTGAAAGTGTTTAGAGCAATTTGGAAAACGTAATCAAACACTTCATGTATTACTAACATGTTACTCAAGGTTTAGTTCAAACGGGGAAATAAAAAATGGTATTTATAGGGCTATTTTCTAAACTTACCTGAGAACAGGGAATAGTTATACCTCCATATAATCAGCCGTATGATTAAAAAAGTGTAATTCCAGAAAGAGAAACTGTCTTTTAATTTTGTTAAATCAATCTTGTGATGAAAATGATTGTCTTCATATTTATGTATACATTAAAGTTGAAACTTATTTTATCTACACTTCCTGCTTAAATGATTTAGTGCACCAAATATTTTTTCCTGAGCTAAGGCTGAAATAGGCCACTGTTTTTTTAGGGTTTTAGGGTCCTGGCATGTCTAGTCTGACAGCTAACACATCATACTTAAATTCAACAAATAATCCTTGTAGAGTTCTACTTCCACAATTGTCTCTGTTTTAGAGAAAAAAGTCTAAGCTCTAACTATACAGGTGTCCAAATAAGGCAAGAAGATGGACAAGTTTTTCTCTATATAATTACTTAAATTGCCACTGAATACAAACACAAAATAGCAGAACATTATGCACACTAATATAATATAGTTCATCCTCATCAAAAATTGTGAACACTAGCAACTATTTGTGGAACTTTCTTAATGGCCCATGAATGCAGGAGGCTGCATCAGAAGTAATATGAAAAATTAACAGATTGAGCCTAACACAATGCTTACTGATGCAGTTCCACTGGTATTTCAATGAAATCTGTGCAGAGATGTAAAACAGTATCTTCCTGTACAACACTTTGTCTGTGTATGCAGTGATTAAGAAAAAAATAAATAGACTTTAGTACTATTTCCAATCCATAAACTCACAAGTGATAAGTGGAGTGAGAAAAACAGACTTCATTTCAGTTTCCAGTTTGCCAATATTGTTATCAGTGCTAAAGACCTATTTTTTGACTCCAGAATTCTATACAAAGCTCTGAATTAACTTCCACTGGCAGACTCCCCAGCACTGCTACTGTCTTCCAGCAATGTCTGAGTTTACTTCTGCCCGCTCCTTTTCAAGGCAATGGATGAGTGGAGATGTAATTAAAATCATCATTGAAAAATGTCTGACTGCAGAGGCAATCATGAAACAACAGAACTACACAATAACTGTCAGTATCCTGTGGTTTTAAGGAAGAGCTCACAACCAATGCTTCATCCTGCTATCCGTCAACATTTTAGTCTAAAAAGAAGATACTTTTCTTCCTGAGGGCAGATAGAGATGCTGCCTCTCTGGCTGAGCAGTACTCATGAACAGAACAAGGAGCACTCAGGGGCTATTCTTGCTTTCTTTATCTTGTTCACCTTGCTCTTGAAGTGGCTGAGTGCATGAATGACTTTAACTCTTTGTGAAAAGATGATATAATGTCATGCCACCAAATGATCAGCTGTTAATACTGAAAATGCTAACACACGGTGAGAGAAAATGAAGGGGGAAATCATGTGCACTGAGAATGGAATAAAGGAAGCAAGAAGGAGAATGCTGACCATTAGGGAGGAGAATGGTGGGGACGATGGTGAGGAGTATGGGAAAAAGAGGGATCTAGACATAATGTAGATGGAATATTGGGAAAGACTTGGTGGGATGAATGAGGGGACAATGCAAGGAGGAGTGGGAGGAAATGTGAGTTACAAGAGGAAAAAATAGGGAAAGAGGTTGGGGAAAGGAAGAGAAAAGGGAAGGAAAGAGATGGGAGTGTAGGATGAGAAAAGGAGAGAGAGAGAACTGCAGGGAAACTGAGAACAGGAAGGGACAACAGCAGAGACAACTTTTGGGGAGAAGGATGTAGGGCAGAGGATGTACAGAGTGTGAGAACAGGAGGGAGGATGGTGGCAAGGACATGGGAGAGGGACAACAAGGACGTGGGATGTAAGTGGGGAGGGCAAGGGAGGAGAGAGGAAAGATGGGGTATGGATGGGACAAAGAAAAAAGTGCTGGTGAGAAGACTGAGGGTCTTCTCAGTTAATCCTCACATCTCTGCTTGCAAGCGGTAACTTTGGGAGCACAGTCACCACTGTCCTCAGGTGTGGGCAAAAACACTGCAAGAATTTCTGGGGAGGAAAACTGCCCTTTGCTACCTGAAGCAGTGGCACAGGGTTATGAAGACCAGGCTTTTATGACTCTGGCAGAGGAGATAGCTCATGTACAGATTCAGCTTAGTAATGTCCCTGGAAATCTACAGTACTCAGAAAGGAAATCAAGAAATGAAATTTGCCAAAGTATAGCACAGCTCCCAAAGTCTTTCATCATCCCACAAATTCCAAGTCTGCCCTTTCTGTTATAAAAATCTTTTGATTCAACAACATCAATGAATATTCAATTAAAACATCAAATGAAAGCACAATAAACTTTTCGTAGCTCAACAAAAATGCTCTCTCTCCAATTCATTTCTCCTCCATCGGGAAGAGAAAAACAAAAGGAGATTAATCTGATTAACAGAGTGAAAAATAGCACTGAATGCACTTTTTATCAAGGGGAGGGCAGGAGGATGGAAGGTCCCCAGCTGGTTCTCATATATACGCCATGATTCTTCATTTAGTTTACACTATTAAATTCAAAAGCTCTGCTTTAATCTTAACTATTACAGCATGCCTTAGAGTAGATTCTATCGTGTAGCATCCTTGATACAGTTTCAGACTCTAGCAAAACATCATCCCTCAACTGGTCACGGCCATATGGGTAGTAAATGTATCCAACATTTTTTCATTGGCGCCTACATTATTACATCTTGTCACCAATGGTTTCTCAGGTTTTCAAGTAAATTGTTGCATATACTGTGGTTTGGAGCTGCTGAGAGGAAGCCCTAAACTTATCTGTATGCAGCCAAATCTTTTTTTGGAACTTTTTTTCCTTCTAATGAACTAACATCTGTTGAAATAAAAAAAGTCATGTTTCCAGAAAGCTGTACAAAAATGAGAGAAAACAAAACAATAGAGTACTGCCAAGAAGAAACCGTTGCCAAGTTGTAAGTGGACAGAAGTGAGGATCATACCTGATCTGTCTTCATTTTGTGAATCACACCTTCTACATAATTCTGGGATAGTCTTGAGAGAAGTTATAGAGTACTGTAAAAAAGGGAAAAAAAAATACATAAAGTAAATAATTTAAGATAAAAGGGGAGGCTTTCCAACAGGTTGTGATACCATTGGTAGTGGCTAGATCTACCAGGTTAAGGGTACTTCAGGCAGTCTGATGGTGCCCCCAGATAGCACAAGAAAGTGTCAGCTTTTGTGTCCCACAAACAGATTTCACAGACACAGGAAAGTTTTATCTCTCCACCACAGCAAAGCCTTTTGCTGTACATCACATTGTTCACGTCACAAATATATTTTATATATTCTTTCCATGGTGTGTATAGGTATATATTTAATATATATATATTATATATATAATATATATATAATATTAAGACAGAGCTGCCATGCGACTCCCACCCACATTAAACAAGGGGGTAATTATAGGGCTATGACTGTACCCGATTTTATACATTCTTTCCATGGTGTGTATAGATACATCAAGTAAGAGAATAAATTTAGACCTCATAGTAAATTTAGACTTCACTCTGCCCACCAAGACTTGTATTGTGACATTTATATTGCAAGATACTTCATGATTAACAATTAGAATTCAAATTTTCAAAAGGCAGTATGTAAAATTAATGAAGAATACTTGCACCTTCAAGATCTGTTTTCAGAGAGAGGTACATATGCATTCGTATATCAGACCACAAGGCTTATGTCTGGAATTCAGACTTTATTAAGGTAACCTGCATTCTTACTTTGACATGACAGGATACACCTGACTGTGTTCAGTATGTTCTCTCACTGCAGCATTAAAAGGGAGAGAACCAAGGATAATGCATGCATATGCATTACATATGTATTACAATATTGCATATGCATGCATATGCATTACAATAAACAGAAATCTTCCTCTTTGCTTTATAAACTTGAAGAAAGCCCTCAGTGGTATACATAACTCAGAGTTATACAGCTACAGATTCTGACATACAAGAATTAAGTTACTTCATACAAAACCTTCCTTAACCAAATGCTTAAATGTTACAGGAATCTTTGCTTAAAGAAATGAATGTCACCATGCCTGTGAAAGATCAATGACTTTGTCCATTAAAACAAAACAAAATCTTATTAAAAACTTTCTTGAAACTAAGAAAAAAAAAAACACAATTAGCAGAACCAAAAATTTTTAAGGAACTTAGAAACACCATGTGTTTTCAAAGAAACAGATACTTTCAGTTGGTGTGTGCATAACAACTACACCCTCATTAGCCTTCCACGCAAGACTTAAGCAGTCAAACATGGTTCTAGCTTTAGCTGACAGTCTGTCATTCAGAGTTTGATTTGCTCTGCATATACAGTTGGCAATCTACTTCAAAATAATCAAAAGCCAACCTTCTGATCAGCTGCAGAAGTTATTTACTTTTCTGGTGCAAGTTCAGGTAAGTCTGCTGCTCAGTTGACTGCAGTTACGTTATAGAGCACAAAGCTCTCAAGCCTCAGTTTTTCCCATGATAGCCTGATCAGAGATGAATTGATAAACTTTATCTACAGCAAGTACTCCCAGGAAGAACACAACTTACTAATTAAAACATTTAAGACAGAGCTACCATGTGACTCCCATCCACATTAAACAAGGGGGTAAGTATAGGGCTATGACTGCACTCGATCTGACAACTTGAAGCAAAAACAGCAGAGAAACTGACACAGGGAGAAAGAAAGATGCTGCTACAATACAAATTAATATAAGTTAAACACACAAAGCACAAACACCATGTGCTTTACTTCACTGTAGTTATTGTTTAACAAAGATCAAGTTGTTAAGCTATACATCTTGCTATTTCAGCACAAAGACTCTGAAGGCAACGCTGAACTGGCCTAGTAAGATTCTTAAAAGAATCCAAGAACATGTCTCCAAGGAATATGGTAGCTTCATAAGACCAGCTGGTGCAGTTTAAATTATTACACAGTTTGTAATTCAATTAGAACAAGGCCTTTTGTCTTCCACTGCTATGTGCTTTGTCAGGCATCTCAAAAGCAGGAAGACTTTTCTCTTTCTGTCCTTTTTCCAGTTCTTCCTGGAAGAACAAATTTTCTTTCAGCTTCAACTCTAAACCAAAACGTATCCAACCTCCACAACCCTCCCTAATAACAAAAAAAGTTCAGTGTTATGAATTTATTTATACATTTTAATGTATCAGTCATATTAGTTTGATATCTTTAACAGGTTTCCTCCCACTCATCTCTGCCCTCAAAGAGACGTCTGCACACTTTCATTTCTGCCATATGTCTTTTCTGGTCAAGAAGTGGAGAACTCACTGAAACTACTCTTTTAAAAGGGAACTTTCCCAACCCTAAGTACAATGCATTGTCAGCTCTTCCCTATACAACAATTTTTTTCTTATACTCATTTCTCATTCATCAGTTAGCTTTGTTAGCTTTTCTTCAACAGAGAGCTTCAAGGCTACTAGAGGTAATAGCAAAAGAGGCTAACACTGCAGCTTTTCCCTAGAACATCATTCAGATTTACTGCTATTCAATTTTGAGCTCATTATTTCCCACTTTTCTTTCTATAGTCTTAAGTTGTTTTGCGCAGAAAATCTAACCCTCTTCTCCCAGTTTCCCAGAAGAGCAATCAACTAAAGCAAGAGCCAAGGCCCATGACCATGGACATGACTATCAGCGAAAGATAAGGAGATCAGTGTGTTTTGTTAGTCAGTGTATGCGCTTTTTGCTAATTAACAAGTGTGTGTTGTTGCTGACAGAGAAATTCAGTAATGGGCATCTTCCTAGGACAAGGTATGTAATGGCCTCTTTGATTGCTGATTGACAGTTGGTGCCTTTTTTTCCTTGGCTTTTATGGCGTGCCAATGGCCAATCTGTCTTAGATTATTTCAGCACATCCTTAAGGACTTTGTAAAATGGAAGAACAGTATTAAAAGCAAACAAAAGACAAGAGGCAGGCACAACTACTCCATGTGAATACAAGATATTGCCAATTTTCCAATTCAGGGGAAAACAGAATCTCCCTTAACAGTTTATCTCACAAACACTTGCAAGTCAAGTACAACTGGACTACAGAATTTGAATGAATGCAAAAGTCAACATTTTGAATTTCAGCTGGTTTGCAAATTCTAACTCAAAGAATTTTAAACAAAATATAAGAGAAATAAAATTTCAACCTCTGTTGAGACTGCAACTTCTCTGCCTTTTGCAGACTCACAGATCTGAGAAACATCAGAGAGAAGAAATACTGTATTACGAGGTGTAGCAATGTATGAAAGGCCAAAAAAAAAAAACAAAGTGAAAATGACATTTTAAGTTTGCATTGTAGAAAATACTCTTCATGTCTCCTGAAATTGAGTAAAATGGCGAAGTTGGACACATAGTGTGATTCTCCAACCATGTCATCAGAACTTGATATCCTCAAAACACTCAGGATCATGTCCTGCTCCTGCAGAAACTGATACCAAACTCATCCAGTTCATGGATACTGGATCAAGACCTGACTGATTGTGTCCTGATCTGAAATTTGCAGATCACTGTTTTTATTTAGACAGAGAAAGCAGACATCTCCCTTCATTACAATATGTTTGTTTAGAATTGTTATTGCTGTAAGCCAAACAACAGTCTCATTTCATTTTATTTGCTATATTGGAAGATATACCACTTAATTACTATTCAAATCCCCTTAAATCAAAACTTTTATATTTACATTTTATGTAAATTTTATGTTACATTTACAGAAAGGGTTGTTAAGGAACTGGAATAGGCTCCCCAGGGAAGTGGTTGAGTCACCATCCCTGAATGTGTTTAAAATCCGTTTGGATGTGGTGTTCAGGGACATGATTTAGTGGAGAGTTGTTACAGTTAGGGTAGCACGGTTAGGCTGTGGTTGGACTCAACGACCTTTAAGATCATTTCCAACCTGAGTGATTCTATGATTCTATGATTTGTAATATCACCCTTTTTCCTAGACACATGAGAACAAGTAAGCAACAGTGCTTGGCCTAAGGAAAATTTTTCTCAATAATTTCTAGAAGAAAAATGGGAAAAAGAAAGAAAATAAGGATTAGCCTAGAACTGTGTTTGTGGGAAATAACCCTCCTTGGAAAATCTTGCTTAATGGATATGATCAGCATCGTCAGAGTACCAATTAGGTTATTTGTGCTGTGTATTGTTTTCCTGTATGCCCCCCCAAAAGTAATTCCTCCTATTTATCTTAATGGAAACTACAACACATACAAAGAATACCATAACTCCATTTAATAGATCAAACTCTCAGCTACAAAACACTATTTTTCAACACAGTCACCACCACTAGCCAGGCATTTTCACCAGCTATGAACAAGAGCCTGCGCACTGTGCTCGTAAAGATCTGCACCAGCTGTGTATGGCAGTCTGAAACATGGCTTGTCTTTCAAAGAATCACAAAATGTCCTGGGTTGAAAAGGACCACAACCATCATCTAATTTCAACCTCCTGCTATGTGCAGGGTTGCCAACCACCAGACCAGGCTGCCCAGAGCCACATCCAGCCTGGCCTTGACTGCCTCCAGGGATGGGGCATCCACAACCTCTTTGGGCAACCTGTTCCAGTGTGTCACCATCCTCTATGTGAAAAACTTCCTCCTAATATCTAACCTAAACCTCCCCTTTCTCAGTTTAAAACCATTCCCCCTTGCCCTATCACACCTCTGTTGTCTGCAACTGGAATCGAATTCACATTGAATTCACACTACCAACTGTGAATTCAGTTCCACACCTTTGCTTTATCTGCACTTCTGCATCAGGTGCATTTTGTCAGACTGCTCTCTGTCACTGAGCAACAGAATACAACAGAGTCTTGGTGGGAAGGTTCAACCCCACCTGCCATTCCACCACTGTTCACCTCTGATGCCATTGGCCAACATCATAAAATAGGAGAAATTACTTTTGGAGTGGCTCTCATACAATTTTACATATATATTTCATGTTACTCTTCTAATTTTAAAGCAAACATTGATACGACTGCTATGGAAGGCCTGAATCTAATACGTTATATATATATTTCTGCTTCTATCTTGGGCTATGCTAAGCAAGTATGGACAGAAAGAAGCTTTTCGAGGTGTGTCAACATACCTGGCAAGTTGACAGCTTCTTAGTCACCTTCTCATTTATAGATAAAATGAAGAGAAGAGGCAAAAGGGAAAGTCTGAGACATAATTTTACTTACAGAGTTATCTGTTGTTTTAATGAAACTTAAACATGTTAATGTCTGTTATTTCATCTTTTTTGTGTGAATTTTTATTCAAGAATAACAAAAAATATTCAGATTGGTTGCTTCATGTTACTAAAGAAATAATGCTCTTTTTGCTTAATGTAAGCAAGAGTCCCTTAAGTCCATTCTGCTATCTAAACTACACTTATATGCTGTGATATAAGCATAGATATGCTGTATCATACATATCTGATACTATGCATCCTAGAAAACATCCTAGTTTTCAGAATAAATATCTTATTTCAGAGATACGTGCTGTTCCATTATGTAAAAACAACAGTGTTCAGCAAAAAAGAAGCCAAGACCACTTACATATCTAGGCATCTTTAAAGCAAATCCTAGGCTATCTTTGATACCTATTATATTTTAATCATTTTTGGTGAAGGGGTCTCTACAAGGAACTGTGACAGCACAGTGCTTTCTAGTTCAGGTACTTTTACCTGAGCTTCACTCTAGCAGTCTTCTTGCTGCCATTATTTTTGGCTTTTCTGCACTAGATTAAAACCAGAATGCAAAAGGGAACAATTTAAATTGTCACCATCAGCGCTGTGCAGCTGCTCCTACCACAGCAGGTTGGTGGTAAAGTGTGCAGGCTGAGTATCTCTGAATGGTACGTGGTAAGAAGTGACAAGAGCACCAGAATAACCAGGAATTCTCTTATTAATCTGGTTCCTGGCTACAAATCCTTCATTCTCTTACTTGTGAAAGTAGAACTAAAAGCACCACCTCCACAATTGGTGCTGGTTTTTAATTCAAGGCTCAGCATCCAATAAGAGAGTAGCACATTACAGCAGGCAGCCTAAGCCACTCAGTGGAAAAACAAGTAACCTAACCCACCAGTATGCAGCAACAGCCACAACGGGAGAGACACAGAGAGGTTATATCCCTTATGTTTTACAGTGCTGCAAAACTGAGCGTAGAAACAGACACCAGGACATGATCGACTATAGAATAGTAATAAAAAGAAAGTTGCCCCAAATAAGGTATTCTTCCAAGACTGGCTTGTGTCCTGTTATATTTTGGGCATTTGTCATATTCTTCTTTAATAAAAAATCAGTGTTACAATAAGTAAAAGCACAATCCTGTTCAATAGAACCTGTCTGTGAATACAGCACTCGGAATGTTTTAAAATGAATTAAGAGTCCCAAAAGCTCAAGGAAAAGACAGGTCCTTTGTTAAACGAGCAAACAAGCAAAAGCAAGACAAAGCAAAACAAGAAACCCAAACCAAAATAAAGAAAAACAAACAAACAAAAAAAAACAAATAAAAAACATTGCCACCACCCCCACCACAGTTAGGAAGAATGTTGAAGGAAATGGGACTTGAAAATTGAATTCATAAATACTTATACTGTAGTCCCTCGTTTATTAGGTATCCAACATATTAGCAACTATTCCACAAAACGCAGAAACATTAGCAGGAGGAGCACTGCTACGAATAATGGATCAGAATTTGTCAGTGCTTCCAATAATACAATTTATACAGTTTATAAGAACAGCCTTTTTGCTCTCATTTACAGTCAGAGCTATTTTAGGTGTGACATGAAGGAGCAGCACTCTGAGTCCCCAGAGGTCTGTTTGCCTCTTGCTGCACTCTACTGCACCACAATTAGCACAACTGTACATAACATCTTGCTAGCTTCTGTCAGAAGAGGCAGAGCTTACATGGAGAAAGAGCAGTCCAGACAGGAGAGACGCAAGAGGGTTTTTTACAGTGGAAGTAAATTTGATTAAAACAGTAAAAAAACAAGAAATGTGAGCTGTCACTTCGGTGTCTAAAGCCAGCCCAAAAGAATGTGTAACTCATTCAAGACAACTGTAACACATAAGCAACCCAGAAATTAAACCAATATATTAATTTGACTTACAGGCCCTTTTTACTGAAGGTAGAAGGCTTTAGCTGAATAGTCTTCCCTTACAAAATACTAAATTTAATCATAGATTCAACATTTTAAACATTTCCATGGGTGAGGTAGGTAGGTTCTTTTTAGAAGTGTGGCTTGCATCTTTTTTGTTGTTGTTTTGTTTGTTATATCAAGACTAAGATATCTAAAATTGTCTTAATTCATATAAATAAAATAAGACAAACACTTACCGATATATCATCACTAAAGTCTATCTCATCCAAATCAAGGTATTCAGGGGCTTCCATTATTCTTCTATGGACATTTTTGGTGATTCAGCATAGTAGTAAAGACCTAAATAAGAAAAGAAAAATAGGCAACCTAATGAAGTCAAAACCACATAGAAATAGATTAATATAGTTACTTGATCATTGAAAGCACGTGAAGTACATAAGCAGGTCTTCAGGAGATCAATTCTCAAAGCAAAAAACAGTTTTTCTCCTGTATTCTGCATATCATGGAATATCTTAAGGATGCTACTTCTTTGCTGCCCAGAACACAGCTCGTTACTCCTGTTTTCCTCTGCTCAGGAAGGCATACAAGAAATGAGAAGCACGTGATGCACAGAAACCAAAATCCTATCACCACTCTATCTCCACTCCTCTGTACGAGCAACAACACAACACAGATGGTTGTTTGCAGGTGGTGATTTATCTGTCCTCATTCTCTATCTGCTCTTCTTCCCAGCAATAACCAAAGCAAAAACAGACGTGTATCTATCTATGTCCACTGATTCTCAGAGATCTTCAATACATCCTCACAGCAAGGGGAAAAAGAAGATAAAATTCTCTTTGCAAAGCAAGAAATTTGGCTATGAAATTCAGTATGTACTTCTGAATCAAGTGGAGCTTAAACAATCAGATCAAAGACAGCAAAACACAACTTTCCAGATCTTAACTAGAGTGAATGCATATGTTATGACTAAAGACATATACAACAGAAGTGAAAGAGGATGCTATTTTAAAAGCTGGTAAAAAAGTGATAATTGTTTTTACAAGATGTGAATAGCTATGTGAGTATTAGGTATTATGAAGGGAGCAAAACCAAACCTTGGTAGTACTTGTACATAACACCTGGAAATGCCTGAAGGAAAGTCCAGTTTACCCATATGACAACTGCCAAGAAATGCATTTGTGAAGAATGACGTGTCATCTGTACAATCCAAATAAAACAATTGCATGAGTGATTTACATGTGGTTAAGACTGTTATAGGATAAGAGTTTTGAAAAAAATCTGTTTCTGCAGGTGTGACACTCATTGGCAGACAAAACTGCAATCACAGATCTCAGCAACACCCCATACAAGTTCATAGTTGATTCTAAGACAGCTGTTGTTGGAAACTAATTGAAAGAACCAAGAATCACATTTGCTGTTTCAAGCTAGAAAAGCTGGAAAATCAAATTTTTCTATCTCACCAAGTTACTGAAACTATTTTTCATTACAGTTTCTTTTTGAAATGGAAATAAACAAAAATACCCCCATGAAAAATCCATAACTGCCTTCTTTACTATATTAGGATATTTCTTCTCCTTTCAGTGTAAGGAAAGAAGTCCTGGAGAGGAAAAAGCAGGGAGGAAGGCAGCATGAAAGAACAACTTCAGCTATTTATTTTTGACTCTCACTGTTGCTACTAGGTAAAGTGGTAGAAAGGAGATAGCTACAAAAATGTAAGAACAGAGGTGACACATTCAAGTCTATGAATTCTTCTCCTTGTAACTGATTTTGCTTTCTTGACATAGATTTTCAATAATTTTTTTAAGGTTTGTGCTTTAGCACAACCTTTTTAGTTTGCATATGAACAACATTACAGTTTGTTTCTAGCATCATCATGACAACCAAGTTCCTTTTGCAAGCATAAGACCACAGGAAAAAAACATTTCTGCACTGTTTGTGTACACTCATAAACAGATAGCAATCACTGTTGCACAGACACAACTTACGCTTGGCCAAATGATACAAAATCCCCACTGTCAACCATTTCACAGTGAACAACTTAAGAGCTGAAGCAATTTCCATGGAGCTCCTAGAATCTCCTCTATGTTGTAGCAGAGCAGAATAAGACAAAGAAATGGGACAAAACAATTAGTATGGATTCCTGTTATAGTAATATGCCCAATGGCATGTATGAAGCATAGAAAAGAATTTGAAGTTTTCCCTGGAATTAGATTTAAAAAAAATCCAGCATGTTTAACCTAAGCAATTAATATTTTTTATAATAATTGATATTAATTATTATAATATATATTTTTTAAATTAGAACTTTTATTCAGGAAAAACAAACAACAAACACCAGCACCACCTTCCCATGCTCAAAAACATAAAATCAAACGCAACTTTGAGAAAAGATCTATATTCCTGACTGCCATATACATCAAGATTCCCAAATGAAAAGATCTCAATTTTTGAACTTTTTTAACCATAATTTCAAGAATCATAGGAGCAAAATATCCAAACAACCGTTTAAAACTGTGCTAATGTAAAGATTGCATTTCACTCAGAAACATACAAGATTCACTATTCCTATCTGCACTCCTGAAACGTTATTTCCACAAAATGTTATCTTCTGTCTTCCTCAAAAGACAAAGACTATGAAGCACAGAAAGGCTGAAGAGAAAGTCAGTAACCAAAACAAAGATACTTTCTCAACGGAAAGCTTCTCTTTCCAGTGATGATGCTCAGTTATGTGTAAAGAAAGGGTAAGAGAGGCACACACTGAGGATTTTCTCCATGTACTGAAACCAGACTTCAGTTTAGAGAAATAAGATTTCCCATGACTATACTTGTTGTCTTATTCAAAAGGTGCACTTTCTGAAACAGAGTAGAGCTACAGTACGTATAATGCAAACCATATGGTAGGGATAGCACTCAGGTTGTGACTATTTTAAGATCTTTGCAATAGCTGAATTTAGCATTCTGCAGAGGTATAAACAAACCAAATGCTATTCACAAGGAGATAATAGGCAATCCGGTCAAATGCAAGGTAAAAATAAATGCAACCAAATTTGCAAATGCTAGCAACAGATGATAAGAGACAAAACACCATCCACAAATACTAAAGAAAGGTGTTTTCATGGTTTCACGAGACGCTGCCATCAAGAGAAGTCATACAGCTAAAAACCACACAGAAATGTGGCAGTAGTAATACTGGCATAATAATATCTTGCATTGCAACAGATACTAAGCGGTGATTATGCTGCAAAATAAAGCAAAACAGAAAAACCACCATCCTTCTCCTTTTCAAACAGCAGCAATTGTCACCGATTTTCCAAATTAGACGATTTCCCCTACTATTGTTCTAAGCTAAGCCTGTTTGTCTGAACCCTTTTCCCATTTCTGAAAAACACTCAATATGAATAGGTAAATGGGGGAAAATGACAAAGAAAGCAAACAGAAAAATTTAAACACACAAAAAAAGCAATTAAATACTAGATCATGGGAACAAATCTGATAATTTCTGCAAGAACTAAAACTCACTCTAGGCTAATGGCATGCATTGCCTGCTGGTGAAATGATGAATGCAGATAAGACTTCATCACTCTCCACAAGTACCTGCAATAAGGTTGCAGTGAGGAGGCTGTTGGTCCTTTTATTGGGTGACAAGTGATAGGACATAAAGAGACAGTCACAAGTTACACCTTAGAGGTTTAGGCTGGCTATTAGAAAGAATTTCTTCATGAAGAGGGTTATCAAGCCGTCCTGCGGGTTGCTTAGGGAAATGGTGAAGTGTCCATCCCTGGAGGTATTTAAGAAACATGTGGATGTGGCATTGAGGGACTCTGTTCAGTGGTGGGACTTAGTATGTCAGGTTGATGGTTGGACTTGGTAATTTTGAAGGACTTTTCCAAGGTAGATGATCCTGTGACTGTAATTTTGAATTTTCTTCTCTCAGTAACGTTTTAAGGCAATAGACCTGCAAAATGTGTATGTCTGTGTAATTGCCTGTTTAGTCTGGTATTTGTACTGTCATTCACATAGGCTTTACTCTGATACTGTAATTCTTCTCCAAAAACAGACAAACAAACAAACAAAAACCCTGATGTTGACATAAAGGATATTTATATTGTGCATTAATTTGAATCACTGATTAGAAGAGTCTGACACATTTCTGTGTTCTTTCATTGCCCAACATTCATGAGAGTTGCAACTAACTTGTGAGTAGCAAGAGTATACTTGGAGGACATATTTTTTAAACAGTAAGGCACCTAAGACCACATTTGTGAATAGTAACTACATCCTGAATTGACACTGTGATGCAGAACTCTCTTTCAGACTACACAGCTATGATAAACAAATCAGTCTATGAACACCTGAACCCCATAAGGTTCTCAAATTCTACAGTACTCCACAATGAAAATTACGGGTTGAAAACACATTCATTGTTATAGGAACCAGAAAATCCTATTTTTTCCCTGTTTATTAGATACAGTGTCCCTTTAACTTATAACAGGTGAATGGAAGAAACTGTAGCAGTCGTGAGATGAATAATCTCTTAAAAAAGTTGCAACTGGCACTAATTTCTTCTGAACTGCGGCCTTTTCCTGAAGCTGGGACAAATCCTACCAGCAGTATGGCTGCTTATTTCAGTGTATATGTACATGGGAAAATAAGGTAGAAGGATATATACCTTTTTGTTGGAATACTGAAATATCAGTCTCACAACACTGCCTAGCCAATTGCATTTATTTCCAGAAAAGTGACTACACTTGTAGTTTGGTTGCATGCCAAGGCTGACAATGTGCTTTATAGATGCAGAAAATTATGTTAATAAAATAGAAATTGTAGTGCTACTATCCACAAGCACAGACTTTTCTATGACTGTATTGTTTACTTAAAAGTAAACATTATAACATTAATGCTAAATTGCTTGCCCAGATTTTAAAGTAAACCTAACCAATCAGTGTTTCTGCTTACTTGACAGTTGCAGATAACTAAATATTTGCTTGCAAAGCCAAGCTGCAGGTCTGCCAAATGCTCTCATTTAGTGTTTTTTTTCCCCTCAGTAAATAGATGCATTCTTAGTTTCTCAATTTATTCTCTGACAACCTCCTAGATCTAGAAGCAGAAATGTCGCCTGTTATAATTTTTTTTGTGAAAACAACAGCACTAACAACAGCAAGAACAACCAAAAAACCACAGAAATTGTGCTATTTGGTCTCAGACACTTCCAATAATTAACATATTTTTGTGATTCTGTGTTTCTGTGATTTTACTAAACATAGCAGCCACTCTTGGTAGGTCCATTAGCCTTTTGCTACAGAAGGGCTCAAGAGTGAAGTGCAGGTTGTCCAAGTGGAGATGGAGGAATTGGGAAAATGGAAATGAAGAAGACCATTCAGTGGTGAGAGATCACCATTTCTTTGCATGATGAGCACACAGTTTATTTATCTTAAATTACAGTGTCTTTCAGAGGTCCTCCTGAGTGATATGGTTGCAGAATTTCACTTCTGAAGGCTGGTAACTAGGAGTCAGAATTGGAAACTAGTTATGAGCAGGTTAGAGTTTTCCTTCTGGCTTCCTTTATTGCTGCACTGAACAGAAATGTAGTTGGTGTGGAGCAAAAACGAAGCTACCGGTGAGTAAAACACTTACTACATATCAATCAATACTGATCATTGTTCCATTCTGTTTTTATCACTAAAACCTCTGCTCATCTCTATTAAACTCCCTACTTCTCACTGTCTACCTTCACTATGCAGCTTGATGAACGCTCCGCTCCTTGTTCAGCGAAGTTTGAGTATATAAAACTAAAGTAAAATGGTTCTGAAAGAACCATTCTTGTTAATTTGAAACTCTAGCATAATTGTCCCTACTTTTCATCCACTTGAGGCTGATTTTTGAGTCATGCAGCTTCTTCATAAGCTTGAACAAAAGTCTCTTGACTGTTTTCAGCAGCAAACATTTCCTTATCTAGCTCTGATTTTTGTCACCCTTGTCCATGAATGCTTTTGATTTTTCCAGACAACAAGGCTGTTTTTGGCTCCTTCACTTCTTTCCTATGTGTCCTTAATTAACAGTGACACCAACTAAAGGAGTCAAAGTCCTTTAGGCAGAGCACTTAAAATCCCGGGCTTTAAGAGAGTCACATGTAATGAAGCAGGGGAATCTGAATAGCTGCCTGGAGAGTAGAATCCTGGATGGAAAGTAACAGAAGCACAAATGAAAAGGAGTTTTTCTATTTGTTTAAATAATTTATAGCATGGAGTCAAATCCAAGAGATAGATTTTAAATTTAGCAGTAGGATGTCTGTGATCTGGTTTCCAACTGTAGTAGCAAGTCATTGTGGGCAAATGACATCCAAAAAGTTAAAAATACTGTTGCAATATTTTGCTTGTGGTAAAGGAAAGCACGCTGGTTTAAAAACTAGTCTTACCATCTGTGGCATGGAGGACACTGGTTATAAATTTCTGTAAGGTCATTAAAGCTCTGATTTTTTTTCTGCAATTTCTGCAGTTGCTCCCACTAACAGAGAGTAAAACACTGGTAAATCAGCACAAATGCACTTTGTATCCATGAACAAATGTAGTAAATTTCACCAAACAGAAGTGTTCTCCTTCTCTCCCAGTTCACCATCTATATTATTTTTTAAAATAGGCACTTGCTGTGGACAATACTGATCACAGAGCTCTGCAGGAAGACTAATTGCTGGGTGTGCACTTTGCTATATGAAAGGGCATCTTTTTTAAAGCTGTTTTCTGTATATCATTTTTCTCCAGTTGCATTCAGAATGTTTCTGTGTCTCATGTGATCTGATTTGCTTTCTTTAACTGAAGTCTTGCTTGATGTGAGAAGATGAAGACTCAGAAAAGAAGCTGCAAAGAAAGAACAGCTGAGAGAATCACACTGTCCATTTTAGATTATAAAGAGTGATCTGCATTGCTCAAATGGTGAAGTTTTTAATAATTTTCATCAACATTAGTGTTCCCACTCCAGAAATGTCCCAATCTTATATGCCCCTGATTGAACTGAGTGAAGATTAGCTTTGGAGCTGTGTTGACCTGTTGGTGTTCTTTTTGACCTATCAGTCAACAGTAATAAAAAAAGTAAGATCAATTTCAAAACCTCTTATAACCAAATAAAAAATAACAACCATACTGACTTCTCTAGTAGTTGTCCTGGACGAATGACAGTAATTTAACGACATCAACAGAATGAAACACAATTACCAATCTGTGATGGGAATAATGCAGTTGCAGCATAGGGCCTGGATGTGAACTCTCAGCCTTTTTCACAGGCTTATGGAAGTACAGAATAGCACAGAAAATAAAAACTGCATAATACCTGTAGGAAAACATAGATATTTCAGAGGAAATGCAAGGACTTCCGTGTTAAACAAGCAAGTTCCTTAAAAGGACATGAAATATAATCTGTTGTACATATGTTCGAGATTTTGTAGAAGAGACTTTGTGAGAAATATTTTCAGAGCCTGCTGGGATATAGTCAAGATTATGGCAATTTCCCATAAGAACATGTGTTTACCAGCTCCAGCTTCCTTTTGAAACTTTTGAAACACTGTAAAGAATTGCTTTCATGAATTTTTTTTTCTTTTTTTTTGTTTTTGAACAAGCAGAACAAACAGGATAACTTGGTCATGAGCAGCACAATGCAAGGAGAAGTACATGCAGCTTGTTCATATAATGGTTATGCCCACAATTATTCAGATGGGTATTCCTGTTTCTGTACATTCTAAAAAGTGTTTAATCACTATTGTCTCTTTTTTTGTTCTTCTGTTGAATATTTCTATCCATAAGAGGGATAGTAAAATGGCAAGTACTGAAAACATGACAATCTTTAAAGAAATGTATATGGAGTTCTAAATCAGTGTTTATCTCTGGCTTGGTTTTAGTTGTCAGTGATGGATACCTGACATTAATAGCATTATGACAGCCAGTGTCTGAAATATGAGGGCTGCTCTGAAAGTAATGCCTCCTATATTATTATGTTGGTATATTGGTCCACAATGTCAGAGGCAGATGTTGAGTTTATGACAGTAGAGTTGAACTTTCCCACCAGTGTCCCATTATATATGTTGGCTGTGAGCACAGTAAGGCAGTGAGTAGAGCACTTCAGCAGTGGTGACAATGACACTGGTCACCTCTGCTGCTACAGAGTTGTATGAGCGTGGCATGCAGGCTCTCCTGCATTGCTGGCAAAAAGGCATTGCTACTGGTAGTGACTATGTTGAAAAACAGCGTTTTGTAGCTGAGAATTTGCTCTATCAAGTTATGTTATCCTGGTTTCTGTATCTATAGCATTAGCATTTTTCAAGGAAATTAATTCAGGAGGCATTGCTTTTGGAGCAACCTACTTCCTTTTATTTCATTTCACACAAATTTACAGGCTAGCAAAATAACAGAAAATAAAGAAGTAATGAAGAAGTAACTGTTAGCAACATCCAGCTGTACTAGTCTGTGTATCTCTTTAGAGATATATTTGGAAGAATCCCATGAATTATGAACCTGAAGAGAAATGGAGTCTAAGACTACTGGTCAGTACACAAGGACTACCTCTAAGTTCAAGTAAAGTCCACTTCAAGTAAGAGTTCAGGCAAAAGTGGCAGGAGACTTAAACTGTGCATGAAGCTCCAGAGTGAACTCTGGATACAAGGTGGAAGCAGGGACAAGTGACCCAGCAGAGCTACAGTCTGATATTGCAGGGTTAGGAAAGCCACAATCAACCTGGAGTTAAATCTCACAGGGATGTGAAAGAGAACAAGAAAGGCTTTCAAAATACATTAACAGCAAAAAGAAATACAGGGAAAATGTGAGGCAGCTGCTGAATGTAGTAAAGTGGTGACAAGTGGCGTGAAAAATGCCACGGCATTGAGTGACTTACTTGTCTCAGTCTTCTCCATTGCAGGAATCCCAGACTAATAAAACCAGAGTAAAATTCTGGAGCAAGGGAGACTTCCCTTTTTGGAGCAGAAATAGGTTAGGAACGAATTAAACACACTGGAAGCACATAAGCCTATGGTGTCTGCTGTTTTGTGCATATTAGTGTTGCATCTCAGTGAATGATCTCAGAGTGAGGCTACTCTCTATTATCTTTAAAAGTTTGCTGCAACTGTGAGAGGTTCCTGAAGATGCGAGGAAAGCAAATGTCATCCATCTTCAGGAAGGGCAAGAAGGAAAATCTCACCAACTACACACGTCAGGTTCACCTCTAGAAATTTGTTGAAGAAAATCATCCTGTTAAGCACTTGCAAAGACATGAAGACCAAGTAAGGGATCGAGAGCAATGAACATGGACTTATGAAGCTACAATATGGAGACTAGCTTGGTGGATGATGGGAGAGCAGTGGATGTTGTTTACTGAGGCTTGATTCTGTCTCACATAACAGAGAATCATGGAATCATAGAGTCGTAGAGTGGCTTGGGTTGGTAGGACCTCAAAGATTAAGTTCCAACCCTCCTGCAAAAGGCAGGACTGCCAGCCACTTAGATCAAGTACTCAATCAGCTCAGGGCCTCATCTAACCTGGCCTTAAACACTTCCAGGGACGGGGCATCCACAATCTCTCTGACAACCTGCTTGAGCACCTCACCACCCTTACAGAGAAAAACTTCCCCTTGACATCCAATCTAAATCTCCCCTCCTTTAGTTTAAAACCATTCCTCCTTGTCCTATCACAATCAACCTATGTAAAAAATTGACTTCCTTCATGTTTATAAACTCCCTTTATACATTGGAAGGCCACAGAGAGGTCTCCCTGCAGCCTTCTTTTCTGACTGAACAAGCTCAGTTCCTTCAGCCTATCTCTGTAGGAGAGGTGCTCTAGCAATCTGATCGTCCTCCTGGCCCTCTTCTGAACCCTCTCCAAAAGCTCCACATCTTTTCTGTGTTGCAGGCCCCAGGCTTGACTGCAGTGTTACAGATGGAGCCTCACATACTCAAAGAAAGCTGATTAAAGGTGAGGACATGAAGGTGGATTCAAAGCTGGCTGGATATCTTGGCCCAGAGTGTTATGGTCAATAGTGCAATCAGTGTGTAGTTGAGGGCAAGTCAGTACTTGCGTATCCCCAGGGCCAGTTAAGCAGATCTGAACAATGGAAGAGAGTGCACTCTAAATTTGCAGATGATAAAATACTGGAAGGAATGGAGGGCACACCAGATGAATGTGCTGTCACTCAAAGGTGCTTGGGCAAACTTGAAGACTGGGCAGGTAAGGAGAGCCCTGAAGTTCACCAAAGGGAAATACAAAGTCTTGAATCTGGGGAGCTATAACCCCATGCGCCAGTGTGCACTGGAAGCTGACTAGCAAACAAACTCTTCAGGGAAGGATCTGAGTCCTTCTGGCCATGAGCTAGAATCACAGAATCACAGAATTGTAGGGGTTGGAAGGGACCTCCAGAGATCATCGAGTCCAACCCCCCTGCCAAAGCAGCCTCCCTACACCAAATCACACAAGTAGGTGTCCAGGCAGGTCTTGAATATCTTCAGAGAAGGAGACTCCACAACCCCCCTGGGTAGCCTGCTCCATTACCCTCACCGTAAAGAAGTTCTTGCGCACATTTATGCAGAACTTCCTATGCTGCACTTTCTGGCCGTTTCCTCTTGTCCTGTTTCCACACACTGCTGAAAAAAGTCTGGCGTCATCATTCTGCCCCCCACACCTCAGATATTTATAGACCTGGATCAGGTCCCCTCTCAGTCTTCTTTTCTCAAGGCTGAACAGTTCACTTAGCCTTTCTTCATAGGGGAAATGCTCCAGGCCCTTCACCATCTTTGTGGTCCTCCTCTGGACTCTTTCCAAGAGATCCCTGTCTTTTTTGTATGGGGAGCCCAGAACTGGACACAGTACTCCAGCTGAGGCCTTACCAGGGCAGAGTAGAGGGGGAGGATCACCTCCCTCGACCTGTTGGCCATGCTCTTTTTAATGCGCCCCAGAATGCCATTGGCCTTTTTGGCCACAAGGCACTGCTGGCTCATGGCCAACTTGTCATCCACCAGGACACCCAGTTCCCTCTCTACAGAGCTCCTCTCCAGCAGGTCATCCCCCAACCTGTACCAGTGCATGCAATTATTCCTCCCTAGATGCAAGACTCCACACTTGGTTTTGTTAAACCTCATCTTGTTTCTTACTGCCCAGCTCTCCAGCCTGTCCAGGTTTTGCTAAATGGTAGCACAGCCTTCAGGTGTGTCAGCCAATCCTCCCAACTTCATATCATCAGCAAACTTGCTGAGGGTGGCCACTATCCCCTCATCAAGGTCATTGATGAAGATATTGAACAAGACCAGACCCAGAACCGACCCCTGAGGAAAACCGCTAGTTAGCAATGTGCCCTTATAGTAAAGAATGCCAGAATTTTAAATTTACAAGATATTTTAAATCAGATTAGTATTTCTCCCATACTAGTACTCTCTACATTGAGCAGAAATGCTTCAGCATTATAGATCCCTCCTCCACAGTTTAAATGTGGAGGGTGGATCAAATGCAAATCATAACTAAAGATAACATGAAGTTAAATATACATTCATAGAACAGTTTAAAGGAAGAAGCAAGAGATTAGTGCCATTTAAAGACCCTTTTTGAACAAGTGAAGGAAATAGCTATCATGCCCAAATACGGTCAGGAGTAATATTCTGCAGCTTAGGTAAACGGAATTAAACTACCAGTGTAAATAAGTTAAGTAGAACTACATGATAATTTCTACACTTGAACAGTTTAATGCCCTTTGATAAAAAAAAAAAAAAATCCAAGATGAATGACCAGCACATTATCTTCTCTCAGGAGTAAGAGTTCTTTTTCTTATGTGGAAAATTACTAAGTAAGGAACATATAAAAATTTTTAGTTAAATGCTTATGGTTCTTGTGTGTGAAGCTTTTAACAACATGTAACAGGGAAAGATGAAAGTATTATCAAAACCATAGCCCTGTGTTTGGCACCTCTGTGAGACCACTGCTTTTCTAACTAGCATGAGCTGGTTGGTGGATAAGTGGCAGAACCAGATCCAGTTCAACTTCTAATACAAAAGTTTGTTAGAAGCTGAAGTAAATGGCACCACCTGCATTTCTTACCATTTGGCTTTGAATTGTATCAAAAGCAGCACCTGCATGTTTTGCTGTAAGGGTGCAGTCTTCAGTACAGCTACTATCCTACTATGTTTTTTCTAGATCACTGCAAACAGTGGCATTATGGAAGTTACAGTAACGGATGTAGTACAGTATAGCATGCAATACTGCTGTGTGTTGTCGTGTGTTTGCTGACTAGTCTTTCCCTCTATCTCTACATGCATGTGCACCTGTCATTTACAGAGGTGAGTTGTTTGATCTGGTTTTGTTCTGCATGTTTGTGAACCTTAAAGACCACAGAAAAAGTTAGCTGGTGGGAAATATATGAAACTACTGCCATATGAGCTTCTTATGATGAAATAAGAATGCTAATATTGCTGTAGGGTATATCATATTAAGAGCTAATAAGTGTACAGCAGTTCAAAGGGAAAAAAAAATAAGCAAATATAGCCAATCAAGCATCTCATTTTTGACAGATCAGTCAACCTTTTATTTATTTTGATCTTTTCATTAGCAATAAGCAGACAGCACATTAGCTTTTCTTCTAGCTTGAGTCACATATCACACAGAATCAGGGTTGGAAGGGACCTCAAGGATCATGAATCTCCAACCCCCATATGCTGTTTCAGTTTTAAAATAACAAATATTGATTTCCAACTCCAGAGGTTTCCCCTTCAAGGTTGATTGAAACAAACATACTCATTTTTCTAGGCCTCATTCCAGAAAGCTCCATTGTGTGCATTCCGGTTTAATGCCGAGAGTCCAGTTTTCTTGCTGCTTCACTCTTGAAAGAAATATAAAACTACAAGGAGGAAAAGACTGTTTTATTATGAGAAATCTGGAGTGATTCTCATTGAACAAATGCCTTTCAAGTTGTGCTCATTACTAACAATTCCTCAGTCAGATCACTAAATAACCTGAATATTGATCACATTGTTGCTAAATTGCTGTTTTCTTTTGGGAATGAGGAAGTGGACTTGCTGTCTTTTAGTATTAAATGTGATGGTTGTTTATTAAAGCACTAAGTGCAGACGTATTTAGAAAAGTAAGAGGGAAGTAATTACCAACAATCAAGTAGATACTCCTTGCCCCAAGTTGGATAAAGTCCTAGTCACACAGCTATTAATGAAAAAGTGGAGTGCAATATTACCAACCTTAGCATGACGTCTTTAAAATAAACTCCCCTAAGACTGCACTGGATGCAAGGCTGGATGACTGTGTGATCTTGAGATCTAGGTAAAAGAGTCTCTTTAAATTGGACCGAAAAAAATACATTTGTTCTCATCTAAAAATCTGCACTGAATATGCACTGTCTTCATTAGGAACAGAGCTGAGCTCAGTATTTGTACCTCTGTAGGACTGCAGGTGGACTGTTCTTGCACATCTGGAATGCAAGGATTTCTAAATCTTAATCTTAAAATTTGTATATTTTAGGGGTTTTTTTTGAAAATCATTGTGCTTTGCTGCATTCCTTCTTCCCGTCCTATCAGTGTAGCTTGAGCAACAATGATAATTGTGCTGATTAAAAGCATGCTTTTACTTCGACTTGCTTTAGAAGTGCCATACTGTTTATAAATCGCTGCTGTGAACTTTTAAACTCAGGAAAACTTCTGAATAAATGTGATAAGGGATAAAGCAGTCCCAGTCTCAGAATTTATTCTTTCACTGAAATAAATTACACCATTTTTCAGCCTCACTGTTAACTTCTCATTTTTTTCTTACAACAAGTTGTTATTTTAAATTCAGCTTTACTCTTTAAAATCTCTTGCTCCTGTTGAGCTTTCCCCTTTATATTTTTATATTTTAAAGTTGACTGGACAGATAATTTCCTTTGCATGATATATTTTTCTTGGCTTACACTGAAGGAAGGAAAGTAAATAGAACAAACTCATACAATAGAGGTTCAGTCAGTGAGAGACAAACCAGACACTGAGCAGGACAAGTAATAGAAAAAAATGTTATTACACATAATTAGAAAAAAAAACTTTGGGAGCCCTAAAAGGTAAGAAAAATTGGTTAATGCTTCAGACTGCATTGTAGTATCACAAATCCTTCTATGACTTAGTAGTGTTAAACATACACTAACCATGTTAGCATGTCATTTTATTTGAATGCATAAAACTGAAGTGATATTTTTCAGAAAACCCTTCATTTGTGATGCAGTATCTCCCTTTACGTTGCTGTCTGTTTGAATATTTACTGATCATATTCAAGTGGCTTTCCCCGTAGAGTTAATGAAGAGAAAGTAAATATGAATGAGAAGCTGGCATGTAAGTTTGCAGATGACACCAAGATGGAAGGGAGTGTTGATCTCCAGAGGGGAGAAGGGCACTAAGGGGGACCTGAACAGACTGGATTGATGTGCCAAGGTTAACTGTATGAGCTTCAGTAAAGCAAAGTGTTAGGTCCTGCATTTTGGTCACAGCAACCCTAGGCAATCCTACAGGCTTGGGGAAGAGTGGCTGGAAAGCTGCCTGATAGAAGGGGACCTGATGGATAGTTGGCTGAACATGAGCCAGCAGTGTGCCCAGGTGGCCAAGAAGGCCAATGGCATCCTGGCCTGTATCAGGAATGGAGTGGTGAGCAAGACTAGGGAAGTCATCCTGCCCCTATATTCAGCGTTAGTGAGGCCTCACCTTCAGTACTGTGTTCAGTTTTGGGCACCTCAGTACAGAAAGGACATGGAGGTGCTGGAGCAGGTCCAAAGGAGGGCAGCAAGGCTGGTGAAGGACTTGGATAATATGCCCTATGAGGAGAGACTGAAGGAACTGGGGCTGTTCAGTCTGAGGAAAAGGAGGCTGTGGGGAGACCTTACTGCTCTCTTCCAATACCTGAAAGGTGCTTACAGTGAGAGTGGGGTTGGTTTCTTCTCACTGGTGACAGGACGAGGGGCAATGGCCTCAAGTTGCACCAGGGTAAGTTTACATTGGATATCAAGAAACACTTCTTTATAGAAAGGGTTGTTAAGCACTGGGATAGGCTTCCCAGGGAGGTGGTTGAGTCACCATCCCTGGATGTGTTTAAAATCTGTTTGGATGCGGTGCTCAGGGACATGATTTAGTGGAAGGCTGTTAGTTAGGGTAGTACGGTTAGGATGTGGTTGGACTCTATGATCTTTAAGGTCTTTTCCAACCTGAGCAATTCTATGATTCAATGATTCTATAACTGGATTATGCTTATGCTGAGCAGCTCTGCCAATTGACCAGGGACAGAAACAGACACAAAGAGATAGACGCTATACCTTTCCAAAAGAACAGTAAGAGACAACATGCAGCTAGACAACATGGAACATATGCAGCAATAAGACAGGTGTGATGGCTGCACAGGCAGTGGTCTTAGCCAAGACAAGATGTGCTAGGACCCTGCTCTGTGCTTGAGCCAGAAAGCCCAACTTTTCTTTATTTCATTCCATAATGCAATTAATCTATTCCCTGATTATGGCAGTGTTCTTAAATGTGCTACAGAGCTTTCCTTAGGTTATGTAAAACAGTAAACATAGTACAAAGATAAATTGATTTCTGGTAGAAGTTCACCATTACAGTGAAATATGAAAATGGCAGAACTAATTTCAGCATTCAGAGAATTTCCTACTGCTGACAAATAATGTGCCTTCCTGAACAGCAGGTTTTAACTCAGTGATAGGCTTTTCACTGCTATGTATTTAACATAATGCAAAATTACACTGTTCTATTTGTTGGATAGAAAAAAAAAAAGAAAAAAAGAAAACCTGCTTTGATACTCTTTGTATTTCTTAATGTCACGGAAAAAAAATCAGATGTTTACCAGATTTCAAGCATTAATTGAAATATATTATCTGCTTATTTCAAATATATAAAGCCTCTCCTTTCCACCAGTGAAGCTTGTTCATCTTGGGTTACTATAGCATCTGATTCTTAGGGAAGGTTAATGTGTTTCTTTCTTTATCTCAAACCTGCAACTATAAAATGTAATATTATCACCCAATGAAAAAGTAACAGTGATGACATTCTGAGTATTGGAGTTTAAGCCTTTAATATTAACTATGGTTAAGGAAACAGTTTTTGCCAACCACTACAGAAGTATTCATATCTGATTTATTTTACATTTGATTGAAAGTTCAAGTAAATCCTCAAATATTTTCATTTAATAATTACAGAATGTAGAAAATAAAATTCCATGTGGCTTTTAGCAGGATTTCTGATTTACAGCTGAAGTAACCATTTAATTGACAGTGAATCATAGAATCATCAAGACTGTAAACGCTCTTCAAGATCACCAAGTCCAGCCATCAACCTGAAGTGGCGCCACGTACCTACCTATCAGATGGGTTTTACAGTCTCTTACAACCCCAGCCTTTCTGCGATTCTCAAGCAGATTCACAGTCTTGTCTAACTTGGTATCATCTGAGAACTTAATGAGGGCACGCACAATGGTCACTGGTCACCCAGGTCACTGATCACAATGTTAAGCATAACTGACCCCAGGACTGAGCCCTGACGAACACCACCGGTGACCAGCTGCCTACTGGACAGGACTCCATTCGTGGTTGCTCTTTGAGCCCAGCCATCCAGACACTTCTTCGAGGGAGGTGATCCTCCCCCTCTACTCTGCCCTGGTAAGGCCTCATCTGGAGTACTGTGTCCAGTTCTGGGCTCCCCAGTACAAAAAAGACAGGGATCTCTTGGAAAGAGTCCAGCGGAGGGCCACAAAGATGGTGAAGGGCCTGGAGCATCTCCCCTATGAAGAAAGGCTAAGTAAACTGGGTCTGTTTAGCCTTGAGAAAAGAAGACTGAGAGGGGACCTGATCCAGGTTTATAAATATCTGAGGTGTGGCGGCCATAGTGGTGAGGCCAGTCTCTTTTCAGTGGTACGTGGAGACAGGACGAGGGGAAACGGACATCAGCTGCAGCATAGGAAGTTTCGCACGAATGTGCGTAAGAACTTCTTCACGGTGAGGGTGACGGAGCACTGGAACAGGCTGCCCAGGGAGGTTGTGGAGTCTCCTTCTCTGGAGATATTCAAGTCTCGCCTGGACGCCTACCTGTGCGACCTGGTGTAGGGAACCTGCTTTGGCAGGGGGGTTGGTCTCGATGATCTCTAGAGGTCCCTTCCAACCCCTACAATTCTGTGATTCTGTGATTCTTCACCCAGTGAACTGCAAACCTACCCAAGCCTTGAGCATCTAGTTTTTCCAGAACACTGCAGAAACACTATCAAAGCTTTGCTGAAGCCCAAATGAAAAGTATTCAGTCTTTCTCTCAAATAGTAGTGGGTTCTCTTTCATAGAAGGAGATCAGGTTAGTCAGGCAGGACCTGCCTTTCATGAACCCATGCTGCCTTCAACTGTTCAACCAACTGTCTTCTATGCGCTCTGTGATCATGCTCAAGATGACCTGCTCTATACCCTTCCCCAGTACCAAGGTCAGAGAGGCAGGTCTATAGGTTGTTCAGCTTTTCAAACTCCCAAACACTAAACGCTATCAGAAGCACAGATGAGACTGAATTCTGCAGCATGAACTTCCACTGCAGATTTGCAGAGATACATGCTGAGCCATGGGAATTGCTGAATTTTCAGATAAAGAAAATACTAAGCTTATAACTTATGGTATTGTTTCAGTAAGAGATCAGTCCTATAAAGCTGTAACTATTAAATCAATAATCCTCTAGTGGACAGATTCAAATGGTGGCAGAGCCCATCACCAAAAATACCCCTTTTTTTTTTTTTTTTTTTTTCAAATAACTTGATTTCCTGCTTATCCACAAGTTAGTTAAAGCTTGTACAAATTCTCTAAAAATGTAGCAGGACCTTTTAAGCAGTTATTTCCACTTTGAGGAAACTAAAGATCCACTTTGAGGATCTAAAGAAGATCTACGTGGTCTTTCAGAATCAGATGGCAGGCCCCATAGGACAGGAAATACATGTTTTTGTATATATACAGAGAACAAAAGTGCACACAACAAGCAATCTTATAGAATATCGTACACTGTCTAATATACTACCAAGCCTAGAATTCAGACTTAAACTGAACGGATTTGCTGCTAAAGCTATTGAGATTTTGCCAGCCTGCAAAACAATACTACCAAATCAAGCAGGTTCAGAAATTGAACTCAGAAGAGGGGAACTGAGACCCTAGAAGTTATGACATACATTCACTTTTTCTGTTCAGAACTTTGAAAAGCTCTCTATAAGAAAGAGGAGGCGCTGCCTATAGTCATGGTTTTACCAGTGACGGACACAACAGTTCTGGCACTGGCTGCATTGGCTTCACATCACCATCTCCTCATAGACAGGGCACCTTATAGGATTCCAAAGGGTGTGAATGTGGGATGCAATGAAGAAGAAGATTATCACTTCCTTAATGTACACTAAATTTAATTTTCAAAGCAAGAAAGAAAATAACATCTCTCTGCAGAATTACGGTGTTACGTACACAATACTGGCAATTTTTTCACTTTCTCAGTGAAAGCAGTTTCCTTCAAAGCCAGTGTGTTATGCTGCCATCCAAGAGAAAAAAAAATGTGATCTACAAATATTTTTAAAAGATTTTGTAAGTATACTAATTTTTCAAGCATACTGCTTGGTTTTGCCATTTAGGGGAAAGGAATTTTTGTGGCTGTTGGTCCTGGTGAAACTTGCATTTTTCATGCTGCAGTTGGAAATCTAAAATACACATAGGGAACACTGCAATACACCATACTTGTGGTTCAAACATCACTTTCTTCCCTGTCACAGTAATCAATCCTAATATATTTTTAAAATCTAAGAAGAAGAAAAACAGTTGTTATTTGTTCATTTTCTCTTGGATCACAAACTCATGTTTCAAGAGCCAAAAGTATAGTAATGGGTTGATAGTGCACTATTTTCTTCTGCAGGTTCTCATAAGGTTGAATTTATGATTAATAACACTGCACAGCCCTTGTAAGCAAAAAAAAAAAAACAACCCTCTGAAACTGTAGGATCTCACTAATAAGTTCTGTTAATGATTCTTTTTTCCTTTGCTTATTGCAATAGTGAAAAAACAATAATGTATAAAGCTAATGGACTAAAACTAAAAAATACAGCCAAACCAAGGGAAAAATTAATGACTTTTCACACCAAGATATGAATAAGAATAAATTATACCAGAAGCACAATCTGGCTTAATTGGTAATAAAACAGAATGTGTGGAATGATGGGAAATCTGCCACTGATGGGTTCTGGAGCCCTGGATGTACAACAACTCGCACTGTAATTGGACAAGTGGTAACACGTTCATTGAATTCTTCTGTGCTTTGAAAACAAGAAATCTTCAAAGAAGTCTTCCAATATGTTCGCTTTGAAAGTCAGTAATTTAATACTAACACTGAGTGTGAGTTAAACTAATGCACACAGATTAGAAGACTTTGTATGGTGAAGCTCTCCCTGGAAAATTATCATTGAGCAGAAATGTTGGGAATTAGCATTTCTCAGTCACTTCAGAAACGTGAAATTTGTCAGAAAAAAAAATCTTAACAAAGCAAGCTTAAAAGATAATCCATCTTTTTTCCTGTACTTCCTGAAGAAAAAAAATTAGGAAAGAAAAAAAGACACTTTCTCCTCCTAACTGTGACTCCTCTGAGAAAAAGACCACATATCTGTGATTACAAGAAAGCCCTGCTGAAAAAGGAATTTGTGACAAGTGGAAATACAGTTGCCGAACTAAGAAAATCAGGTTGAGTGATGATCTGGTGTTGTTTTCCTTGTTGTTTTGTCAGTTAGTTAGTTACTTTTCCATAATTGTCTCTTAAATCAGTAAATTCTGCGGCACAAAGAGATTTTATTTCATGTTACCTATCTGTTCTACTTTAAATATCAGTGGTAATGCAGGAAGTTCATAAATGTGAATACTCAAGAGGTTTACACGCATCACTGAGAACAGTAAAATGAATGACAGTAAAATGAATGGTTACACATCTGCAGTCTGAACTTTGAGATGAATACAAGCAAATCGTGAATGTGCATTTTTCAATTGATTGTGCTCATTATTTTCCATTGACTCATGACTGTTGGCAGAAATGAATAATACATTTTAATATAGCATAGAGGTTCAACAATCAAATCCAAAGATTATGCATGGGTATATATCCATCTTCTGTGCATACATAATGTTAAAGCTATAGGTTGTCATCTGTTTTTAATACTAAAACACCAAATAATTTATAATGCAGAACTGTAAAATATATATAGAACACTGCATCAATCATGTACAAGTACTAGTGCTGTTCAACATTTCTGTAAATCCTCCATTAAACTTAGATTTGAGACTGAACCAAAGACTTATATGCATCAAGTCATGATTGCTTGGAACACTGAAAGAGACATAAAATGCTGCTCTATTTCAGGTCAAGATTACTTGCAGTTCACATCGTTATTTCAAAGAAAACTAGTGACTGAAATACAGCACACTCCACATTAAAGACAGTGCTTATTTCTTCTCCTTAATGCAGGATGCAAACTACTAAATGGCAACTGGGATATCGGCTGACTGGACTCCTAAATTATTTGATGCCATCAGTATTCTCCTAACGTAAGCAAAGAAGCAGCAAAGCCTTACTCAGCCATTTAGTAACACTGTCACATAAGAAGGAATAAATATCTGAATACTAACAGTCTTGCTTTCATTTATGCATTCAGTATCAAGTCCACAATGGACCGTAAACCATTAGTCAAGACAGTGACCTCTTCTATATGTAAAACACACAGAAAAATTAAACTTCAACTATTATATCTTCAGTGGCTGCAAGGAGTGCACAATTCACGTATCACCGAAGATGATTCCATAATAATATAATATCTTACCAGCATAAAGAAGAACTACATTGGAACTTCTGTAGTGTGCTTGTATTTACTTGAGCAAAGCTTTCAAAAATGTTGATTTTTGGGAAAATTAAACATAACACTGAGAAAAGTAGTGGTGACACATTCATTCCCAATCAACTTGAGAAGAAGGGGATCCATGCAAATATGCACAACAAATTGCTCTAACAACAGTTTACTTCAGGTACAATTCTAAAACTACTCTGCCATAGGAATGTTCACAACTTCTGAAGTATTTTGGCAAAAGTATTAAGTATTCAACATCTGTAGAGCTGTTGCAAGTTCCTGAGTTATACAAATAATAAAAAGATGCCTTCTTTTTGGTAGCCTAGTTCTCATGTAAAAATCCTAGTAATAGCATCCACAGGGAACCAGAAACTTGGCCCTAAAGTAAGATGGAGCAGCAAAAGGCTTATTTCAAGCACCACTGCTAACGTAGGCTCCAACTCTTGTGTTAGGATGAAATCAAGCATAGCAGAGCTCACTCTTTCCAAACCATGTGTTGGCTTGGGGGGAGGTGGGGAATTCTCTGTCAACAGTTTTAATGGAGCAGATGTGACTCACTGCACATTCATTTAAAAATCAGAAACTCAGGTCTCTCTTTTTTCCATTGAATCAGTTGCAGCAGCACTGGGGGCAGTAGCACGGGAGCAGCAGTCCTTCAGAAGATGTTTCTGCTGTTAGTAAAATCAGTTAGATTAAATCACACAATCTGACACTGCAGTTTCACAACGTGGAACTCAAACCTTGGCTTTTGTTTGTCTCTCTCGTGCCATGCAACATCCTTACTTGACTCGTCTTCCACAGCTCATATCTTCTGTGATTCATGGATCACAGAAAAAAGTCTGAAATTAACTTAATCAGTACACTATCCCTATAAATGTTCCTATTTTTTTTTCTTTTTGTCACTGAAGAACACACTTCATTTGTAAGTGTTGCCTCAACAAACCAAATAATCTGAGATATCTTTGATCAACATATTTTGAATGCTGACAACATCCGTTAGACCACGTTTGGGTTTTTTGCTTGTTATCTATTGTAAAGATCAGGAAAAGATATTTTTCATTTTCTTATATCTTTCATTTTCTCATTTAAATTCTTTAGCCCAATTCAATAATCATCCATTAGAATTTCAACACCATGTAGTCCTATTGTGGCCCATTCAATTAATTTCAAAAATATCTTGGGAAAATACTAGTGCCAAATGGTACCCTCTTAAGTTTTCAACATTCAAATGCTATATTAAAAATCGTAACTTAGAACTTGCCTCATTGACATTTGCCTGCCAAAATATATATCCTGCATTTAGTCCCATGGTGATTTTTTTTTTTTTTCCCTTCATGTTAGCTTTAATTATAAATTCAAGGGAAAGCTCCTATGCAAGTAACATTCCATTCCAGGGTGACAATGTACAGAGCGTATTCTGCAATGCTGGAATGTATGCGGGGACCTGATGAGCAACCAGCACTACTCACTCTCCCATCTGGCAAATTGGTCAGCCTTGGGCAGGGCACATGGTGCAAAGCATTGCATGTAAGGAGACTGTAGCGACAGGCAGCCCCAAGCTAAGCAATGCAGTCAATACACTGGAAGGAAGGGAAGCCATCCAGAGGACCTGGACAGGCTGGAGAAGTGGGACCATGAAAACCTAATGAAGTTCAACAAGGCCACGTGCAGGGCGCTGTACTTGGATCAGGGAAATCGCAGGTGTTTATACAAGCTGGGGGAAGATCTCCTTGAGAGCAGCCCTGTGGAGAAGGACACAGGGGTTCTGGTGGACGAGAAGCTGGACATGAGCCAGCAGTGTGCGCTTGCAGCCCAGAAGGCTAGCTGTGTTCTGGGCTGCATTAAAAAAGAGGTGGCCAGCAGGGGAGGGAGGTGCTGTCCCCCTCTGCTCAGCTCAAAGGAAAGGTTGAGGGAACTGGGCTCGTTTAGCTTGGAGAATAGAAGACTCGGGGAGACCTCATTGTGGCCTTCCAGTACTTGAAGGGAGCATATAAACAGGAGGGGGAACGGCTGTTTACAACGGTGGATAGTGATAGGACAACAGGGAATGGTTTTAAACTGAGACAGGAGAGATTTAGGTTGGATATTAGGAGGAAGTTTTCACCCAGAGGGTGGTGACGCACTGGAACAGGCTGCCCAAAGAGGCTGTAGATGCCTCATCCCTGGAGACATTCAAGGCCAGGCTGGATGTGGCTCTGGGCAGCCTGGTCTGGTGGCTGGCAACCCTGCACATAGCAGGGGGTTTGAAACTAGATGATCGCTGTGGTCCTTCTCAACCCAAGCCATTCTAGGATTCTATGATGAAAGGAGCAGACTCTGAAGGAAAAAAGCTTTTTCCCCCGAAATTCACTCTCCTCGTTACTTAGAACAATACTTTTTCATTTGAGATTACTCAGTTAACTTCATTAATTTAGTTGCATGTGTGTAATACTATGGGTAAGTGCTTTTAAAGTAAACGAATACTATTAGATAAAATGTAAGCATTTTACTGCAAATAGAGATATCAATTTATGCCACAACTAGCATCAGCATTATTGACATATTTGCAAGTATCTTTATTTTTATTTAAAAAACTGACAAAGGACAAAACCATGATGATTCCAACATTTTACTCCCTAGACAGAGCTTATAATTCTGCTTGCTAAAATTATGAGTTAAATGGCGTGAGCTAATGCAAACTTAAATGTTGTCAAATACAAATTTTGATTTCTAGAAGTTTCAGGGAAATTTCAAAATTCAGAGAAGAACAATCAAATTATTCTTGAGAGCTATCTATGACCCTGAGATCAGAAAGTTTTAAAACTGTCATTCATTTTCAGTTAAATGATCAGAAATAGATGACAGTAGCAGATATATCATTGAAACACAACAGAGCTGTAACAAAAGTAACTCCTAACTACAGAAGCACCGCTGTTATTTTAAGCTCTAATTTTGCAGTGTTGCCTCTAACAGATTCTAAAAATTCTCTGAAAATTAAATTTCAGTTTTGAAATAAAGAAATGTGTCACTGCATCAAAAATTAACATCTTATAAAATGTGTGCTTTTGGGGCATTCCTTTACATATATTTACTACGACACAGAATCTGATAGAATGGTTCCACTTCAGTATTTTCCAAAAAGATGTTTTCTTCATAGAGGGCATAATCAAGGCTACTCAGAAAATCAGGCAATTATTATCATTTCTTCTCCCTCCATTCCTCCTCCAGCATTTTACCAGCCTAAATCTTATTGCATCAATCTGTCCAAGCCCTATACACTCACATCTTCACAGTGGTTTCAAGGATGCTCAGCAGTATTGTTGTACTGTCTTACAGTCATTCAGAATCTCTATTAAAAATGAGAAAGCATTATTAATCACATTTAGAAACTAGATAAGAGACAAAGGGATGCATGGCAAGGCACAGAATAGCATAGCAGAAGGGCTAGGATCAGAAATAGCACATGGGAGTATCTCTGTGTATGTTCCTATCTTCAGACCATATTGATTGCTGCCAGAAATTGGGAGCAGTTCTCACTGCAGTACATTTCTTCTACACAGCGAAAGAAAGAAAGAGATTTAATTTGGGAACCAAATGCTCAAACTTGCAGCCTTTGTGGCCAGTTGCCTCACAATGAATTAGTTTCTTGCTTAGCAACATACAAGACCCCATTACAGAGGCAGGGACATGAGCTGATCAATGTTGCCTTGCCCATATTAATTACAATGACATCTCTTTTTCTTCTGTGCTTCTTACCCCATTATCTATGTGCTTTCCAGATCCATTAGCAAATGAGTTGAGATATCTGTTAAGCATCCTGGCCACCACATAACCTGCCAAAAAGGGGAAGAGTAAGGAAAGCACAAAGTGGCTCTACCCCTTCTTTTTCTAATTTGTGAGCACCTGACTTTGTAATCATCACAACATCTTTGAGCTCTTTAGGTAATGTCCAACAACGGCTGTTTTTTTCCTTAGGAGCACAGAGCCAGCTTTGTGTGCAGAACCCATTCCTGCAGGAGGACTTCTGCAACATCATGCAGGATATCTAAGGTGAGTGAAGAAGGCAAAGTACATCAAGAGCGATGCACTTAAACTCTAGCACCTTCAAACTATGTGTGGGTGCTGTTCAGGAAAGGGCTATATCTTCTTTATAATGCTAGATGATATTAGAAAAAGGTACTGCTATTAACAATTCTGCTAGTCCAGTTTCTTAATATATTTTCTCCTCATTTTATAGTCTGGTAAGTGAAAAAAAATGTTAGAAAACTCGTGTTAATGCTCATGTTATTCTGCCCCATCCAGCATAGCAGTACTGTGCTTCTCTCTCAGGAGAGCATCCAGGACAGCCATAAGACATACTTCCTTTCTTTTTTTGCTTAAGAAAAAATGAAGAATATTGTATTTTACTTCAGTTCAATCATTTAACTGCACAGAAAACAGTTTCTTGGCAGATAAGTAAGCTGTAACATTCTACCAGGTTGAGAAGCTCAGCTTCACCTTATTCTTCTCCAGCATGCCTCATGTCATGGGAACACAGGCCATGTTAAAGTCTATTATGTACTGCTCTTTGTTTGGCACTATTTGCTTTCATGTGAAATATTTTTATGGCACCAAAAAATTTGCATGAAATCATCTTTTTAAGTTCTATCTTCAATTTCCAAGTCAGCTTTTTCTCCTTACTGTACAAAAATTATACAGTAAAAGAAATTGATACTCAGCACAGCTTTTCAGCCTGTATCCCCAGATGCAGATTAGTTTCACTGTTTTCTGACTTTTGTTGGTTGGCTGGTCAGAAGAGAAAGTACATTTGTGAATGAAAACATTAAAATCTAATGTGGAAGTATATTTGTTGCTGGTAAGCTTTGCTTGTATAGCACAGCATCTTAACTGGAAGCACACTTCATTGAGAAGTCTGTGGGGTAACTTAATATGAAATCTGACAAAGCCTAAAGATAACCTTCATTACATGCATTAAATAAATAAAAAAAAATCAGAAACAACTTATCTTAAAAATGCAATGAAGTCAGACAGTTTTCTATACATAGTAACAAATGTGTAGTAGTTGTGTTAGTGTCATCACTGATGTTTTTCCAAGATTTTTCTTTCTGATTTGAAAGAGACTAACAGGAATTTTGCAGTGGAAAATTGCTAGAACTGTCTCCCAACTTCTGATACCCCCTCTATAATTCCATGCAGGGGGAAATTAAATTCCAAAATAAACAACTAAGCACGGTGGAGAAGAAAACTAAACAGTATCAGTACAAAGGGACACATATCTAGATGCAGTGCAGTCACAGATAAGATAGTAGAGAAGCAATGGGCATGAAGTCATGAAGGGATTTCAGCATGTGTAGGAGTATTCTTGGCAGTGTTAATATAGACAGCACAATTAAAAAGAGCAGCTAAGACAGATGAAAGCAGTCTTCAGCATGGCATGACAACCTATCCAGAATGTTTGGATAGTGTACCCTTAAGTCCAGGTTGACAAGTTTTCATATCACTTACAGATTAAAGGTATCACTGACTCACATACATTGGAAAAGTCCTTCAAGATCATTAACTCCAGCTATCATCTTTGGCCTCCTGAATGCCATCACCAAGCCATGTCCATATTCCATCTCTGGAGTACCACCAGAGATGGGAACTCTATCACTGCCCTGGGCCTGTTCCAAGGCTTGATAACCTTCTTGAAGAAACACTCCAAATGTCCAAACTAAGTCTCCCGTGATGCAACTTGAGACCATTTTATCCCTTTTTTCCTTTTTAGCTTTTTATTATTATTTTTTTTTTTTTTTAAGATCTCTTGTAGTCAGTGTCTGGTTTGCTATCATAGAATCAGAGACTCACAGAATGGTCAGGGTTGGAAGGGACCTCAAGGATCATGAATCTCCAATTCTCCTGCCCCCACCACAGGCAGGGCCACCATTTAATACCAGCCCAGGCTGCCCAGGGCCCCATTCAATCTTGCCCTGAACACCTCCAGGGATGGATAGGAAATCCACAGCCTCTCTGGGCAGCCTGTTCCAGCACCTCACCACTCTGATAGTAAAGAACTTCCCCCTGACATCCAAACCTAAATCTTCCCTCCTTCAACTTAAAACCATTTCCCCTTGTCCTGCTGTTATCTACCTTTTCAAAAAGGTTCAGTACAGATGTTAGTGTCTGTAGTACAGATGTGTCCACATGAGCTACATTCATGCTACTCAACTTCAGTGTAGACAAATCTAGAAGAAAAAAAAAAAAAAGCCACTACAGACACGTTCATCTAAAAACTGTGTCTGCAAAAAGAAAAGTTTGAAAGCACAGTGTAAAGCATATGGGACCTGATGAGGAACACATGCTTGAGGGAGCGTCCATTTTACTAAGCTGGATCAGGAGAGCTCACTTCTCTCCCCACACAAACTGCTTTTCCTGAACTCCTGGAGGACACAACATGAAGTTGTAGGTTGACCTTTCCTGTGGGGACTGGCAGATTTAGGCCAGACTAATCGGAAAGTTCAGGTACAACTACTCACCCAGTTTCACTGTGTAACGAAGCAATACAGTTACACTCTACAGGCAGCTGGAGGCAACAGTGTTATGTGTAAATGGCACTCATTCATCTTCATAAAGCACTAATGCCAGAAGGCTAAATCCTAATCTAAGCAGGCACTTTAGTTATCCACTGTTTCAAGGCCAGTTATTTCAGAAGAGCATCAAGACATCAATAACATCTTCATCCACAACTGCTGTTAACAGGAGCAGACTGTAGCACAGCAACCCAGTAGTTGGTCAAGACCTTTACTGTCAGCTCCTCATCCCCTCAAATAGTGGTTTGCTGCACAGGGAGCAAAGATTTGCTATACAAGCACAAAGTGGAGAGGCCTCTCAAGGATGGCTTACAACAGCTTGTCCAGCAAGTGACCAGAAGGTTTTACACACATTCCTAACCTGTATTCTGAATAATGCACTCCAGGGAGATGTTCCATGCATTTTGCTAAATCACAGCCAGCACACAGGTTCAGAACCAAGGCAGCTCTTCAGCATGTTCAGCTGCCTTGAGAGAATAAAGACAAATAAGCTAATTCTGCCTCAGACAATTGCAGTTCTAGCTGGAATCAAAACGGTGAAGCAGGGATTGCATCTGGGCTAATTTACCAAGGGAAGAAGAGAGTGACTGAAGAACAGACAGTTCTGAGCAGAAGGGTAAGAATCCTGTGCTGCTGTCTCTCTGTGGAAACCCTACAGACATCCTCTCCTGTGCTCCCCATGGCAGCTCAGACCTGGGTTCATGAGCCCAACTGAAACTCCAGGCGCTCAGGCAGCACTTCTCACGACATTTCATCTAAGAAATTTTTCTTGAGGTGCTTTAACAGAAAGCATACAGAGACAATACATTATCTCATCTGCAGTGGGAGCATCACAGAAAAGAGCAGGACTGCAGTGTCCATTGCATTGTTTGCTAACATATTTCATCTGCAACATCAAGAGCAACTGTGAGGAGGTGGAAAGAGTTCCACTTCTATCTCTTTTCAGTCTTGGAGTCTGACATCCAAAGTCATGGCATGGAGAAACCTACTCAACAGATATACCTTACCAAAGCTTTTCAAACTGCTGGGCAGCTAAGTCCCTGCTGCATGTACCAGCAGGAAGCTCACAGTGATGAGCAATAACTCCTCTTGTGACTAACCGCTTTGCCACCATCCTTCCTAAGATCTGGACTATTCCATCCAAATAACAGCTACTATTTTATCATAATTAGACCGTAGGTGGTGGTTCTCCTTCTCCTAAGGATATCCCAACATGCCATACACAAATAACTAGTACAAGCACAAATATACAGAGCAATAAAAAACAAACTCAATCTTCTAAAAATTGTGCTATCAAATTGCTGTAATGAAATAGGAGATGAAGATTTTGCAGTATGTATCATATTCAAAAGGGCAGTGAGCAAGTGAATCTTCCTATGTCTGACACACTGCTGTTCCATTAGCAGGCTGCCTCTCTATACATCTGCCACAAGAATGCCCTTTAACATTCTACAGATATGAAGTAAAAACCTTTGATACTGTTGAAGATTGTGGTATTTGAATGATAATATCCCAGTATTTAATATAATTAGTGCACTTACCTTAAGTCTGTCTGAAAGTATAAAAAGAGAGAAAGTCAAATGAGTACTAAGAGGAATAGAGATGTGGGTCAAAGAGAGTGGCATGATCCTTCTGCTGTTCTGGCACTCTCCTTCTACTTAGTGTGCTATATTTCCAATTTTGTTTTGCCTTTTTAAAGTTATTGTTATTTTCAAAATGTTGGACACAGCAATTACAAATATTCAGATGAATCTCTCACCATACTGACAACCATAGCATCACAAACCTGGAGCCAAATCCAAAGCTGTTCTTAGGCGTTTTAAAATGTATGACTGTGACTACAGCCAGATCTAAGAGTGTAGCGTGCAAAAGGCAGAATATTTACAGTTGTACATTACTGAACATGAGATATGAATATGCACGTGTAAATATGCCAGTGGTTACATGTTGTCAGACTGGATTTCCCATTTCTTAAGAAAAATCGCAGTCTCTATGGCCAGATCCTGCAGAAGCACTCACGGATGAACAAGCAGAGCAGTATGACTTCAGATTACAGCTGTAAGCAGAGAGTACACGCAAGGAAGCTATGCAGCATAGGCTGGTTTTTGCTCACAGATGTAAGCACAGATTGCTAAAATGGGGGAGCTGAAGGGAAGTGTAAAGTTCCTGATTATAGCTGCATTTTCAAGGACAAGTTCCAGATTAATATAGTAATAATAAATGCGGAAGAGAGGAAGGAGACGTCATCCAATGCTTAGTATTGAGTTTAAAGGTAAATGAGACAATGTCTTTTTCTCCAATACAAACAAGGGAAAACAATGCCAACATTTCAACTACAAACTGAAAAGGAAATGCTTAGAGCAAACATTACAGAGCTAATATGATGCTTCACTAGCAAAATGTATTTCCACGTTTGACTTGATAATTATTTATAAAGTGCAAGCCAACCACATCCATATTCAGAACAAATTTTTGTAAATGCTTCTTGACTCACATGAAAACAAACCCAATGAAGGATTTTCCCAGCCACCAAATGGTGACAGCTGAATGGCTTTCCTTCTCTTAAATAGCTGCAGGATCTCCATACTTCTGGAACTTGATTTTAGAAGTGGAAATTACAATTCCATCTCAGGCAGGTAAGCAGCAAGTGATATTTCTGCTACAATAATTAATTATTTTTTTTTTCCCATCAGTTAAAAAGTCTCTTGAGATCTTAAATCAATAAGGCATCCTGATGTATACGTTCTATTCTCTTGTTTTCAATGGTTCCATGGTGCACATAATTCCACTGCACAACCACATTTGCATTTAAAGATGAATTCCCTGGTGTTTGCTGAGCACCTGCTCCATGTAAGCCTATCTCCTCTGCCTCCTCTGAGGAGCATATACATCTGCCAGGAAAAAAGCAAGCCCAGACACAATCTTCCCTCATATCCTCCTGCAAACTCTCTGAGGATTGTTCCCTGCAGTTTGGCCATGGCCCTGTTCTGACCATTTTTGAGAAGAAAATCCCTGTGCCCTTCCAAAATCTATTACTTTCCAACATGTTTTTAACAATTTTTTTCCCCCCACATGGCAGCAAAAATATACACTGACAGTATATTTAAAAAAAAAAAAAAAATCACTGTATTTTCTAGGTAATTTACAGGACAGTATTGGTAAACCGGCTCCTTGCAAATACTTGAATCTGAAAATTGGGAAGTTTTCTTTTCCTTACTTGATAATAATTGAGATGGCTTTATAATGTCCCTTCTGCCATGCCACTTTTAAGTGTAGCCAGAAACAGACATAGCTTTACTCTCAACAAATGCATCAAGATTTATTTATTTTAAACAAATTTAAAATCAAACTGTAAATAAAGCTGGAATCAAAATGGAAAGTGTTCCCCTTCTGCCCCCTCCTCCCTCCTGCAGAGCCACAGATGTCTGCTGAAGCTCCTGGCAGCAAGAGAGGCAGACAGCATGGAAACAGCTCTGCTGCACGCCGCCCCATCCTCAGCCAGAGCAGTCAGACAGAGGGGAGGGGAGGCAGCATGCTGCATTCATTGCTCAGCAGCTGCTGGGACTGCTGGTCTTTATGCATGTGCCCATACAGCGTCACTCTGCACCCCATGATGCCACAACCACAACTGCCAGCATCCCTGCCCCACTGCCAGCACGTCACATCTGTGCTGCTCTGTGACAGCTGCACATCCCACGCAGGACTGCTCTCATGTTGGCACCCCAGCACAACATCAGGACAGTGTGATTTGCTCATCTTCATTTCAGAGAGCAGGCAGTAAGGCAGCTGCAGCAGGGCTGCCATGCTTCCCCCTTCCTGGTTCTTCCTGCTATCCACACAGGATGCAGACAGTGCAGGGATGTACTGTGTGAGAAGGTGATCTGTGAGAGGCAACCTCAAGAATGCACAGGAAGAGGAGATAACCCCATCATGCTGCATCCACTGTATGCTACTAGCTCCACATGGGACAAGTGGTAAGGCCAGACAGCGGAAAGGCAGAAGGGCAACGGGACAGGCTGAGTTGCTCTGTTAATACATGCCAAGAGTGATGAGATATTTACAGAACCACAGAATATCCTGAAGTGGAAGGGACCCATAAGGACTACACCGAGTCCCACACCCAGCCCCATACAACAACACCCAGACCCACACTGTGTGTCTGAGTGGTGTCCCAGTGCTCCCTGAGCTGTGGCAGCTTGGGGCTGTGCCCACTGTCCCATTAGGCTGTGCCATACCCACAGCCTTGCCCTCACCTCATGTGCCCTCCCTGACACATTCTCTGAGAGACCAATCAGTCTGGCCTTGCAGTACTTTACTAAGGATAGTAATTGTGAAAAAACACTGCTGCCTTGTAGGATGATAGCTAAATGTGTGTACGTAGGTACTCGGGATGCTGGTTCACAGAATCACAGAATGGCCTAGGTTGGAAGGGACATCAAGGATCATGAAGCGCCAACCCCCCACCACAGGCAAAGCCAGCGACCTCCACATTTAATACTAGACCAGGTTGCCCAGGGCTCCATTCAACCTGGCCGTGAACACCTCCAGGGGTGGAACCTCCATTGGTTCCTCAATAATGAAAAAAATACACAAAAACTTGCCTATCACTTCATCCACAGTATTGGGAGAACTGTTTGCACCTGCAGAAGTGTCACTCAGCCACCCAGTGCAGCTGGTCTGCCTTCCACATGTCTTTGTCAACGCAGAACTGAGTCCCAAAGAATTCAGGTCAAATTTACTCGCTTACCACATCATTTTCTGTCCTTCAAGAAAAAAAAAAAAAGAATGCTGCTGAGGAGAGGAGCTTTTTCTGTCTAATATAATTCACTGTCTTCTCCAAGACCTCCTCACCTGAAAGTCTGCTTATCTCAACAAGCTGCTCTGGCAGGCCAGTCCCTCAGAGCCTCCCCAGATACGGAGGTGGATCTTCACTACCCCTCCTCTGAAAGAAATGTTCCCATTCCACCAGTCTTCTCTACAAGACACAAGTCACATTTCTGTTTGAGCCAACAACACAGATCAAAAACCACAAAGGTCTGGAGACGGACAGATCTGGTTTATGATAATGTTAATGAAATGGTGTGCAGTTTCTGACAGAGCATGCAGACAAAACACTACCTTGTGAAGGATGCTGAAAATGATTATTTTTCACATTAGGTGTGTGGGTGCTATATGCAAAAATTACTGTATAACTTGTGAACTCTCACTGGAACGGTGATACAAGTTGCTTCTTGACAACAGGTCAGGCCAAATTCCAATTGTACTCACATTCAGCCTTTCTCATCAGTTCCCACTGAGGGTCCTTTCAAATCTGCTCTCAACAGCAGGGCTCTTGTTCAGATGCAAAAGCCTCAGGTGTGGCTACAGCATGCCATACCCAAAGCCTCAGCAGCACAAGAAGCCCAGTGGCTTCCTATGCTCACCAAGCAGCATATGAGCTGCCTGCAGCAAATCGTGGACTAAAGATGCCCACGCTGACCAGCAAGGCAATGGGCCTGAATACTCATAGCTCGTTAAAGGCACGTGCAGTACAAGATGTAGCAAGACGACTTGCCTCCATGGTTTCTACAGAGCCACTAGCAGGCTTCAGTTAAGTTTTCTGTTTCTTTGCTTTGTTTCATTTTTTGTCGAGAAGTGGTGCTAACTGATCAATGCGTCTTTAAGCATGTGGCTTCGAGCCAGCAACTGAAATGCTATGAGGTAGCAACACCGACAGCGAAGCCCCCGTCTGTCTGGGAGCTGACTTGTGTGCCGTCCTTCCCGTTTGCTCATAAAACAGCTCGAACAGTCTGCTACAAGAAAGAGGTTTGATCCCGGCTTCGCGCCCTCGGACCGCGGTTGACCCAAGGTGCTGTTTTTCTACCGGAGAACTCTCTACGCGCTTCCTCGCAGCTACAAACGCGTACCTTTTGCTCGGTTTCCCACCCGATTCCGACGCCGGGGCTGCTGCCCGGAGGAAACGCCGGGGCTCGCAGCGCTCGGGCTGCGGAGGCTGCACCGGGAGGCGCCCGCGGTCGAACCCCCGCCCGGGCTGCACGGCGCGGGGCTCCCCGCTGTCTTCCCCGCTTCTCCGCAGCCCCCGTTCCGCACCCCTCCCGCCCGCAGGCCCACAAAGCCGCTCACCTCGCCTCACCCCGCGCCACGCTCCGCTCCGCCGTTCAGCGGCCGCCGCCGGCTGATGGAGCCGGGGAAGGACCCAGGTGCCGCCTCCTCGCGCCGGTGCGGGCTCGGGCCCCGCCCTCGGCCGCTTCCCTTCCTCCGGGGGTGGCCCCGCCGCGGCCCGGCGCTCTCCGCGCTCGCAGCGCCGTTGCGGACAGTCCCGCTGCTGCGTCACAATGCGGTCGCGCCGCGCTCCGCGGGCTCGGCCCCGATGCGAGCGGCGGGGCGGCGATGGTGCGGAATAGCGCCCGGGGGTCTCTCCTTCAACCTACCCCCCACCCTTCCCTTTATTTTCCGCCCCTTCCCCCGTTTTCCCTCCTTTCTCCGCCCTTTTCCCCTCCCATTTCCCTCTTGCTCCCCCCTTTTCTCCCCTTTTTCCCCTTTCCCTTTCCATTTTTGCCCATTTCTTTCCTTTTTACATTATTTTCATTTTTTTCTCTTTTTCTTCTCTTCCCCCGTTCTTCCTCCCTTTTCCCGTTTCCCTTTTTTTTTTCCATTCCATTCCATTTTTCCTTTTTTTCTTTTTTTTTCCCTTTTTTCCATTCTATTTTTTCCCCATTTTCTCTTTTTCTTCCTTTTTCCTTCCTTTCCTCCCTTTTTTTTCTTTAATTTTCCACACTTTTCCCCTTCCTTTCTTCCATCTGTTCCATCTTCCATCTCCCACCGCCCCTCCATTCCCAGCCCCTTTTTCCTTCCTCTCCCCTGCCTCCCCCCTGCCCCTTATCCCCGCTGCCGCTCCGCCCGATGCCGCAGGTGCCGTTTGCCCGCGGCGCTGAAGGGATCTCCGCGGCCGCTCGCTGCCGTTACCCCTAGCCCCACTCCCCGCACATCCTCCTCTCGCACTGCGTTTTTGCAGCGTGTGGGAGAGAAGCCTGAATGAGGTCTGCTATGAATTAACCCGCGTTCTCCAGGCAGGGGCCGCGGGGCAATCTCAGCCCCCCACAGACACCCGTGCTGGCTGATGGCGAGGGGGAAGGGTTTGTTTTGGAGACGTCCCTCACTGCTCCGTCATTTGCTTTTGTGGATGGGCACACATGGACGTGGCACGTTCCACGCTTGCACGTCCATGGAGGTGAAGTAACCATTTGGGGCAGTTGTAATGCATTTGACGAGCTGGTTTGGTACAGGAATGCCGGTCAGCTCTGTGCGATTAAGTGGTTTGGAAGGAATGCAGGTCAGCTGCAGAATATCAAATCCTGCAGCAGTGTGGCCTGCGAGGCGGGGGTGAATGGAAAACCAGAAGGGCCTTATTGTAATTTGGAGGCCATAAATGCCATCCATATGCAAATGCAGCTTTTAGCTAAAGCCTTGCCAAGTACCTTTGTGTGTGTTACATATGAGAGCATCTCAATTAGAGATGATTCTCCTTCTTATCACAGAACCACAGAATTGTGGGGGTTGGAAGGGACCTCTAGACATTGTCATGTCCAACCCCCAGCTAAAGCAGGTTTCCTGCAGCAAGTTGCACAGGTAAGCATCCAGGCAGTTCTTGATTAGCAGAGGCTCTACAACCTCGCTGGGCAGCTTGTTCCTGTACTCTGTAACAGCAATGAAGGAGGTCTTTATGTATCTACTTCTGAGCTCATTGCTGAAAATACCGTTTAAATAAGAAGTACTTATTAGGCTGCATAGCTGTATAAGGATAAATTATAATATACAACTTCAGCTCCTGTATAAGGGTAAATTATAGTATACAACTTCAGCTCCTGTATAAGGGTAAATTATAGTATACAACTTCAGCTCCTGTGAAAAATCAAGATGGATTTTTACTGGCATTTTTGTGGTGCCGTCCTTTCCTTTTTTGAAATGTTTAAAATAAAATGTTCTCTTTATTCTTACTGTCCATGCAAACAGATAGAATCACTGAATTATTTGGGTTGGAAAAGATCTCTAAGATATCTAGTCCAACTGTCCACCTACCACCAGTACTCACCACTAAACCATACCTCTGAGTGCCACATTCATCCTTTTCTTGAACACCTCGAAGGACAGTGACTCCACCACCTCTCTGAGCAGCCCATTCCAGTGGCTGACTGCTCTTTTGGAGAAGAAATTTTTCCTAATATGCAAGCTGAACCTCCCACAATACAACTTCAGAACATAACCTCTCATCCTATTGCTGTTACCTTGGAGCAGAGGACAACCCCCACCTCACTACAGCCTGCTTTCAGGGAGTTGTAGAGAGTGATAAGGTCTCCATTGGCCAGGATGCCATTGGCCTTTTTGGCACACTGCTGGCTCATGTATAACTATGCATCAACCAACATCCCCCAGGTTCATTTCTTCCACACACTCTTCCAGCCACTCTGTTGCAAGCTACAAAATTTTGCTGAAAAAGAAAATTCTTCTCATTGGTTATTCTATTCCCTGAGGGGTAAGATGGATTGGAAATGTGTTGCACACTGTTTTTCCAGCAAGTTTCTACAGGACCATGTCATTGTTTGCTGAACGTTTTTGTATTCCCATATGGTGAAATGAGGCTGGTGTTTGAGCTTATCACATGGGCAAACAGTGATAGAACAAGAGGGAATGTTTTTGAAGTGAAAGAGAGTAGGTTTTGATTACAGATAAGGAAGAAACTCTCCGGTCAGAAGGCAGAGCAACAGCTGTCCAGAGCTGTGGGTGCCCCATCCCTGGAGATGCCCCAGTCTATGGATGGACCCTGTGCAGCCTGAGCTGAAGGGGAGCAGGCAACCCATGGCAGGGGTAGGGCTGGGTGTGCTGTGAGATCCCTTCCAACCCAACCAAGCTGTGATTCAGTGATGATCCTGTGATTCCTTAACTACAAGAGAAAAACATCGGTTTTGAAACTCCTAGAAGTGGTGACATTGAGACAGATGTAGAAGCGTGCTGTTAATAGTGCTACTCATGAAGACAACAATTATTCATCCAAGGCATGGAGCATATAGAGATGTATCCTGCAAAAGCTTGGCTGCTCCAGCACAGGGCCAGGAGACCTGTATGTGTTCAAGGAAAGGTGCAGCAGTCCTGAGATAGGAGTAGACAGGAGGCAGCAGAAGCCTGAGAGGTGAGTCCAGGAATGTGCTCTGCATTGCTGCAACACTAGCTAGAAATCAGTGTTCTGCTGTACAGATAATTTAAACAGTTGGTAATGTGCAAGGGTGTTAGGAGTAGTTCATAGTGAAGGCAGCCTACAGACTTCCAGATGGTGACTCCATCAAGGAACATCACCAATAGTATCATATTGAGTGAAAACTAGCAATTACAGAGTCAGTGTATCTCCTGAAATAGCAAATAGCATTATGTTGGTCAAATGATGACCCAAGATGAGTCACAGCCATTCAAAGCAGTTGCTGTGGCACTTAAATGTTCCCTTAAAAATGAAAAATTCAAATTCAGCATGGAGGTTTAGCAAGAACGAGTACCACTTCTAGAGGAGTTTATCTACTCATCTCAAAAAAAGCGAGCCCAAACCAGATGCTGTTCCTGCCTTCAGATTCTGAGTGGAGAGGTATGGGAATCCAACCACAACAACCCCGCCTCTGGCATTCTAAAATCGCTCTCAGGTTTCCCACTTTCATTTTGTCTTACTCCATTTGAGAAAATGTTTTCAGTCTGAAAACCATGTAAAGACAGAGCAAATAAATGTATGGGACTAATTCTCTTTGAGAGAGTCATGAAAATGTTTCACAAGCCATTAGAAGCTATTGTTTAGCCTGCACTACAACAAACAGAACTACCTATAATATCTCTGACTTGTGAAATCTCCACATCTGAAGAAATCACAAGATGCTGTGCCTGGAATTGCCATTTTTTCTCTCTCTCTCTCTTTTTTTCTTTTTTCTTTTTGCTCTATTCTTGTACTGTTTTCAGTGTTTGTGATGTCTGAACCTGATTTGTTAGCCCACAGCAGAGCTTGCTGCTGTCAATAAATTTCAGAGAGTAAGAGGTTGCCTTGAAAAGAATGCAGATGAGGTCCTCATCCATAAAATGGGAAAAGAGTAAGAAAGCTTGAATACTGTATTGGAAAATGGTTTCAGATTTGTTCCTGGGACTGTGTGTACCAGTGTTCCTGCATTCTCAAGAGGCCACTTAACATCTAGCATGAGAAGGGGGGAGGCACAAGCTTGGGGTTTATCAAATGGTTACTGATTTGATCCGTTCTGTTGGGTGAATCAGATAGATCATTTCACAGCAGGACACCCCACAGATTTAGAAGAATTGTGCAGAAGAACTCCGCATCACACACACGGCTGGAAAGTTAGTATATGGCATTATGGCTCAAAAGGTCAGAGAAAATTATCATTATTTGCTGCTCTAGCTTCTGGCATAAAAGCCCATTATTGTCTGGATGAATTGGAGAACATTTTTCAGACAGAGATCAAACTTCCATCATGATATTCCTTACAACATTATTATAATAGATAATTAGATTCCATGTTAAATTATGTATGCTTTGTCTGCTTTGTCTGGCTTCTCATTTGTCTATTTGAGTTTTCACATTTTGATACTAACTTTAGTTTTATCTTAGCCTCCTTAAAAAAAAGAAGAAGAAAAAAAAGAAGTTCTCCAGTCTCACAGATGTTTTTGGTTGCTGTTTTTTTTTTTTTATCATACATATATCTCCAGTACATTTTTAACCATTGGTTTCTGCATTAGCTTATGGTGCCAGAGCTTACTTGTGGGACTGCTTGGCTGCAGAGTCATATTAGGAGTACTCATATAGCTGGCTGTCCAGAGTTAAACTATGCTTTATGCCTGCTATGTGTGTGTGAACTGCAGTCTCTGATGTGATCTCATTTAAGAAGAAAAATAAGGAAGAAAGAAAAGTAGGAGGAGATATTTCTCTGTATTAGTAGGACATGTAGATGTGGTGTGTTGCCAGTTTAGAGGTAAGATAAAAAGTCAAAAGTTTTGGAGGTTAATGCTGATATACACATATCCTCTTAAATTCAGTGGAGGTATTATGAGTCACTGGAGGAAATCCTGACTGAGCAGCGCATTAAATTGGATTAAGACCAAATGCTATGTTTCGAGTGAGCCTTCAACAAAATCTGTACTGCCATACATGTTTTGCAAGAGCTATCAGTGAATTCTACTCACAGCAGTTCTACAGACTAAGATTTTTTACAGCCATAACCAAGATGCTACTAGAGATTTACTGTTCTGAAAATGTCCTCGTTATTAACACGATTCTGAGAAATTTTAAATTCATAGATATTGTCAGTCTCTTGGCAGAAGGTTCCATCTCCTGAGTTAGGTCAAAGTAAGACATTTGAATAATCAAATGACATGAAAAACATTTTTAGAGAAATCCCGGGAAATCAGCTAATGGCCTGAAAAAAAGGGCAAAGTAAGTCTCCCAGTCTATTTTATAAGGATGTTCTACATGAAAAAGGGGACTGTTTCTTACTAAACTCTCAGGGTTTAGTAAGGTAGTTTAGAGGCAAAAGCCTCTAATTTAGTTTAGAGGCAAAAGCTTCTGATTCAGTTGTTGTCTAAATGCCTACACTGGAGGCTGGTACATCCCTCCTGGAGTGAAGAGTTCTGCAATAAATCCATGTGAAAGTAGCTTCAGGGTCACAGAGACAAGGAGTTTCTTAACAGTTGAAAAGCTGACTCTTTTTTCTTGTCCAAGTGAACCTCAGACACACAGATACGCACATTCCTGTATCTTGTCACAGTGGTAGATAAAAATAGCCATGAAAATGTTAGGTTACCTCAAGGAGGAGTGTACAGTGATCTGCTTTTCTTCTTGTAGAAGCAAGGTTGCTAAGAGTGACTACTCCACCCAGCGACCTAGGCCCAATGTTGTGATACCTTCTTAGACTGTGTTTTAAAATACACCTGAAACTGTCAAAGATACTACTTTTTGTAAAAATAATATCCAATATTGAGAGGGATGATAGCAAATGATCTTGGAAGTTGCACTAAAATAAGGGCATTTCATTTATGAGCTATTTCATTGGCAGAAAGTTATGCACACTTTTATTAGATCTGCTACTATGCCCCAGAAAGCAGCCACTTCCTTTGTAGCACCAAAGAAAAGGCAACCTCATTTTCATAATCAGCCACTGAAGTTTTCAACCTCTTGAGTGGCTGACACAGAAACATAGAATTGTTGTGTTGGAAGGGACCCTTCCACTGGCAACCTATGCCAGTGCCATACCACCCCTGGCAAAAAACAAAAACAAAAAAACAACCAAAACACCTTCTTCCTTATGGCCAATCTAAATCTACCTTCCTTTTGTTTAAAACTGTTTTCCCCTTGTCATGTCACAGCAGATCCTGCTAAAGAGTCTGTCCTCTTCTTTCTTATAACCCCTCTTTAGATACAGAAAGGCTGCCTTTAGATCTTCCTTGAGCCTTCTCTTCTCCAGGCAGAACAGCCCCAACTCTCTCAGCCTGTCCTCGTACGGGAAGTGTTCCATCCCTTGGATTACTTCTCTGGCCCTTCTCTGGATGTGCTCCAACTGGTCCATTTCTCTTCTGTACTGAGGACTCCACATCTAGGTGCAATACTCCAGGTGAGGTCTCACCTTTGCAAAGCACAGAGATAGGATCATCTCTCTCACCTTGCTGGATGCACTGATTTGATGCAGCCCAGGATATGGTTGGCCTTCTGGGCTGTGAGGAAACATTGATGGCTCATGTCCAGCTGCCATCCATCAGTATCCCCAAGTCCTTTTTGGCAGGACTGTGTTCTATTTTTACATCACTGACCTTGTAGCAGGAGTTACTAAGACACTTGGCTTTGTTGAACCTCATGATGTTCTCCTGGGCTCACTGCTTGGCTGTTTAGGTCCCTCGAGCATACTGACCACACCACACAGCTTGGTGTCAACTCCAAACTTGCTGAGAGTACACTCGATCCCACTGCCAGCGTCACTGATGATGACTGTTCCAGTACTGACCCCCCAAGGGACACCACTCATCACTGAGTCTCCATTTGGATACTGAGCCATTGAGCACCAGTCTCTGGATGTGATCTCAGAACCAAGATACTACTGAACAGTACTGCTTACATTAACGAATCATAAAATGGCTTGGCTTGGAAAGGACCTCAGAACTTACCCACAGATTAGACTGCCCAGGGCCCCATCCAACCTGGCCCTAAATACCTCCGAGAATGGGGTACTCACGCTTTTTTGAGCAGCCTGTGCCACGGCCTTACCGCTTTGTGTGTAAAGATTTTCTTCCTTATCTCTAATCTAAACCTGCCATCTTTCAGTTTTAAGCCCTCCTCTCTTGTCCTCTCACTACACCCTGTACAACGAGCCCCTCCCCATCTTTGTTATAGCTCCCCTTTAAGTACTGAAATGCTACTCTAAGGTTTCCCCAGAATCTTCACTTTTCTAGGCTAAACAAGCCCCAGAAATTCCAATTCAAATGATTTATTAATCAAAGCTACACTCTCTAGAATGTGCTAAAACCAACTTTCTGCTTGAGCTTCAATGTGACCTAAGATCTGAAATAATAGTGTGAAAAACATGTGAGAATTGTGCTTTCACTTACCATTATTAGAATTTTAAATCACAGATTTTTAAGCAGTGTTATAAATTCCTGGGGGATGAAGTGAATTATTTTGTGAATCTTAGCCTGGCTACCTGATGACTGTGTAGGGAATGTCTGTCTTTCTCACCCTTGAGTGGAGTAAGAAAGAAGCTTATTTCAGATAATATTTTCCTTTGGCTGTGGTATGGTTTATTTCACTGTTGTTTTCTATCTGAGCTTTAATTATTTATCTGTTATTTACCATCTCTGAAGGCTACCACATAGCTATTTAAAAGACTGTGAAATAAAGAAGAAATTATCAATATTCATTGTCTAGCACTCTGCCAGTGTGACTAAGAAATACTTACTCCTATTTGTTTGCAATAATTCATTTTTAAAAGAATCACAGTTGTAAAGATGTGTTGGATTGTGATACTCTTTGTGTCCTTGATAAGCAGATAAGTGTTGGTGGCAAAACAGACCAAAAAGCTAATTAAGAGACAATATATTGTGTTCTGTGAGGAAGAAAACATATTTTCAAAGCAGAAGTTGAATTGAAGTCTAAAACAACTCCCTCTGAATGCAAAGTAAGGATTCTCCTGACGTGGTGATAAGGAATTTACTTTCTTTCCCTTCCAATACTCAAATATTCAATTATGAATCAGCAATAACACAATTTGTTAAAAATACTTTGAAGTCATCATTTAGTTGTTCATATACCAAATAGGGGTTTTTTTTGCCAAAGAAAACTTTGTTAGTTATTCAAATTAGCATAGCATTAGGCATTCACAAGGCTATGAAAACTCAAAACAGCAGGCTTGTCCCATGAGACCCACAGCCAACATTGTCAATCCATTCTCTATCTTCTGATCATAAAAATAAAACCAGAAATTAAAGAAGAAGGAGAACCAAACCCAATACAGTCCAAATAACAGCTGTTCTAAATTGGCACTGCTTTTTGTAGTCAGGAAGAATGTTGTTGATTTCCACCCATGGAGATTTCAGCTCTGATCTTTCATTTTCTTCCTTCCAATATGTCAATAGGGTTCATAATAGTAGCCAATAATAATTCATCTTGCACAGTATTCAGATTTTATTTCTATTTGTCCTTTCATTATTGTATACTACAATATATTTTTCTCTCCTCTGCAGATGAGTTTCCTTTTCTCCTCCACTTTCTTTTGTGTCTTTTCCCTTGAGCTATTATTGTTATTTGAACTGGCAAAGAAACGGGTTCCAAATTTTTCTCTAGAAGAGAAGAGATTTGTTTTAATCTTTCTTCACAGTATGTTCCACACCCATGGGCCACCATGGAGATACCAACCTCTATGCTGTGTGAGAACTCCATTGTTTGGGATATTTGTTGTTATTTTGGTGTGTCTTGAATAATGAGGACAACTCCAGAATATTTAGCCTGTTGAGAGCCTGAAAAAGCAAGATGTGGAATTACACCTCCTCTCCTTCTTCTACTCTCTTTGCTATACTAGAACAGTACAAACAGGCTTGAAACTTGTCAGTTGACAGGAGACAGTTTCCTAATTTCCAAGGAAGACTTATATTAACATCTAGCTGTTGTCATGCATGCAGTTTAATCTCCCAGTACAGGAACTGGAAGCTGCATAATCAAGCCATGACTGTATTGGGGTGCTCTAACCTGGCAGACGGCTCCTCAAGTGCTGCTAGCAGCTGGTGTAGTTTAGAAATGCTTTTTGATTGCTTTAAATTGTTTGGCAGCTGGCAGGAGACCAACATGAGGATCAAACTATTCAGCTCTCCTCCCCACACACCCCTTTGTGTGATTGCCAAGTTGAAATTGAATGCCTCAGAGAATCTGCAGGAGGAATTTGGAGTTTAAACGAGAAAACTGTTGGATCAGATGTACTGTATCTATACTATCAGAAATTGTACAGGGACAGGCTGTCTCATTGCTCACTGTGTGGGAAACTATTCTGGGCTAGATATGGTAGATTGCAGTAATGAAGCACAAAGGCTCTCAAGTTAATTGATAGAGCCAAATCTCCATCTGCCAAAACAGGCTGTCTCCTGGCCAGCCATGGTAATCAAGGCACTTCAGCTAGCTGTTGCTTTTTGGTTATCTAGTAAGGGTGAAGTATGAAAAGGCCAAGTCCACAAGTGAAGTCTGAGGGCACTTCTTCAAGGATGATATCAGCAAAAGCTAGTTTAAGCAATTGTTCAAACACTGGAGAGATCATGGACACAATTGTAAACTAGCTAGGAAAGTATTTGTGTATTTTAAGGATAAGATAGACAAATGATATTGATTGCTGCCAGGACCTGCATCTCCATTTGAGTCCACCTCAATTAACAAAAGCAGGGAATTTTGATGTCTCAGAAGCACTCAAGATTAAACATCCCGACTGCCTAAAATCTTTTGCCCCACATGCATGACTTCCAACATTTTGAAATTACCTGTTCTGTGCTCTTAAGAGGAGCCTCTTAAAAAGTGATCAGCACCAATGGTCTCCAATGCCTTCAAAAGAAATTTCCTAGGGGACCTTGCCAACAACTTCCTTGGGCAGCATGAACTCTGCTCCTCCCATATCCAAGGCTGAAGCTTTGGTGGCAGATTTCCTCCTGTCACCATAGATTTTAAGCATAGTCACAGAAACCAAGATGACCACCAATGGCCACTTCACCCACAAGAGCCTCTCTCTTTACAAACATCAAATTTAGGAGTGTACTTTTCATGTCTGATCCCTAGTACCTGTACCAAGAAGTTAGAATCAGGGTGTCCCAGACCTGTTTTTATCAGCTATGTGTTGTTTCCAGTTAATATTTGGCAAGTTGAAGTCACCCTTAAGAACATGGAGGACTGATGCAGAGGTATCTCTTCATTCCATAAAGAGTAGTTCATTGGTGTTGTCATCCTGACCTGGTCTACAAAAGGCTCTCAGAATGACATCCACTTTATTTCTTTGTCCTTTCATCCTTACCCAGAGGCTCCAAATTGTGACAATATCAACTGTACAGCCCAGCCCCTACCTCACACACCTCAACAACACCCCTCCCCTCTCTCCTGCCCTCCCTGTTCCTACTGAAGGGCACAGAATTATCTATCGTAATAGCAGACACAGGGCTCTTCCCAACAAGTTTTACTTCTTCCAGTGATGTTGTAGCCCTGTACCTGGGCCAAGACTTCTAACTTCTCTTGCTTACTCCTCATGTTGTGTGCATTGTTGTAGAAATATTTCAAATGTGCTTCAGTGTACCCAGCACCTCGTGAAGCAACTACAGGATCTCACTAACATGCCCTCCATCATATTTTGGTGTACAAACCTATAGCTTATCTCTGGTTTTATCCCTTCTCTCTTTGAATTTAATTTAAAGATGTTTTGATAATCTATCTTTTTCACAAAAATTATCTCCCCCATTCTGAGAAAAGTGCATCCATCATGTCTAATGTTTGGTGGACCATCCCATGATCAAGAAACTCAAAATTCTGCCAGCAGCCCCAACCTATGAACCACACATCGATCAGCTGGATCACCTGCTCTTGGAAAACACTACCTGTGCCCCTGATCCTTTAACTAAGTCCCTGAAGTTCCTTTTGTTGCCCTTCAAATTCTCTTTGCTATCTCATTGCCACTGATTTGAAAAGTCAATAATGGATAATCGTTGATGAAAGACTAAACAAGAGCTGGCAATGTGTGCTTGCAGCCCAGGAGGCCAACTATACTCTGGGTTGCATCAAGAGAAGTGCGACCAGCACGTCGAGGGAGGTGATTCTGCCCCTCTGTTCTCATGATACCCCACCTGGAGTACTGCATCCAGTTCTGGAACCCCCAACAGAAGGGCATGGAGCTGTTGGAGTGAGTCCAGAGGAGGGCCATGAAGATCATCAGAGGGCTGAAGCATCTCCCCTACAAGGACAGGCTGAGAGAGCTAGGGTCCTCCAGCCTGGAGAAGAAAAAGCTCCATTGGGGGCCTTATAGAGGCCTTCCAGGGCCTACAGGAAAGCTGGTGAAGGATTTTCATAAGGGCAGGTACTGGCAGGATGAGCAGAAATGGCTTTAAACTGGAAAAGGGTAGACTTAGACTAGATATTAGAAAGAAATTTTTTACTGTGAAGGTGGCGAGACACTGGAAAAGGTTGCCCATGAGATTGTGGATGCCCCCTCAAGGCCAGGTTGGATGGGGCTGTGAGCAACCTGGGCTATGGAGGTGTCCCTGCCTGTAGCAAGGGGTTTTGGAACTAGGTGACTTTAAAAGTCTCTTCCAATCCAAAGCACTCTTTGATTCTATGATACTGATGAGAGAGATGTACCAGGCTAGTGAGTTTTCCAGTAAAGTATCTTACCTGGGTATGACTCCCTTGAGGATAGGGTCTGGTGTGCACCTCTGATGTGCTCCGTTTTCCTCTGAAGGGAGTCACACTTGATAACCATTCTTTTTTTTTTTTTTTTTTTTTTTATGGAGTTGATCATGATGTGAGGGATAGGCTGACAAAGATGTAAAAAGACAAGAAATCTGTCAGCAGATTCAGAGAAAATAAATCACAGCAGTATTAACTTCAAGAGAAATATCTTAAAGGATTTTTGGATATGGTCTAATTATAAATTGTATGGTAAGAACATGTAATAGCACCCAACTAAGAGTTCAGGTGACAGAGGTATGATGAAGAAATTCTTCCATGTATTCTTTTCATTACTCTTTCTACTGGAAATGCAATATTGTCAGCTGCCCATGTCAGCTCTTTATCAGCCATCTATTCTGACACTGTATTAAAACAGCATATGTACCTGGACTGCGAGGATGGCTTTTCAAAGCCTCATTGACCTAAAGGAAATAGTAAAATATTTCACACAGTTGAATATGGAGTCATTCTGACCCAGCACCCAGATGTGTATCTCAGGCATTATTATCTTCCTTGCCAAATGTTCTCTTGGCTAATTGCTATTTTAGATTAAATATCCCTAATTGGGTGTCTCTCTTCTGTTGTTTTTTTTCTTTTCCTTTTATGTCATTGTCCTATATTGAACACTAACCAGGAATAAACAATAAGGAAAGAATCTCAATCAGAGTATCTTCAGAAATTAAATAAACAAGAAAAAGTAACCCAAATAAAATAAGACAAAATAAAATAATAATAATTCATCTGAATTAAAATCCTGCATATAATTGGATGAGTAATTTTTGCCCAAGTGAAATGAAAACTTACTCATTCCATCCAATTTCTATGATCTATTCATCACTTATCTTCTCTCTTTTTCTACTGTATTTCTTTGCATTTTGATACCTGAATTTATATACTTTTGAGATCTGCATTTCTATGTTTTCACACTATATCTGTCCTGCATTTTCTGCAATGGTCACCATCACAGAAATATGGAAAATGATGAAGAGAATAAATCTTCATCCACATTGCAAGCTGGCTTTAAAACTAATTGTACAAGAGATATATCAAGCATTTGGTGAACAAACTGCAGTGGATGAATATAATTTTTAACATGCTATTTTAGCTATTTAATCAGTAGCAATTAACATCAAATTATTTTATGATAAATATATTTGTTTCTTGGAAAACACTGTTCTTTTTCATCTTTTTCATCATCTCTAAGTTAGAGCTAAATTAAGTTTCCAAAATAAGTAGTCAGGAATATTGAAACTATTATACACATTTTGAACCTCATGATACAGAGAAAAACTGCCCCATATGATGAAGTGAATGGAGATTTAAGGTCATGGTTATAATTAGCTATAGAAAACCTAGTAGTTTTAAGATTCTAAGGAAAGAAGAAGTATGCAAAAATAATGTTGTTTTGTTCTGTTCTCTTCATTTGCAGTTAGAGAATTTTATTTCACTGTTCTTGAACATTTTCATAATTGAAGTTGTTGGAAGACTTTGACAGCGATGAAAAGCTTTTGTTCTTGCCCATTTGTTGTGAATTAAACATACTATGCAGTTCCATGTTCAGTAACGTAAGGACTAATTGAACCTCTCAAGAGAAACCATTAACTTTGAGATAACTGTTGTTTACTTTGTTATTTAGCACAGATGTTCAGAGCAGAGCATGTGCTGTCACTACATCCATTGGTATACTGATGGAGAGAAGACGATCAGTTACACTACATCAAACCTTTTCAGTGTACTGCATCTTTTTGTAAAATGACATACAGGGTTCAAAATGCATTGTGAAAATGTTGCAGACTCCTGTGTAGACTGTCATTTTGTCTCTACCAAAAAGAAAAAGAAGAAACTTCCACTGGCTTCACTGTGGTTGATGTTTTACTTGAAAGATGCCATGGTTCTTTATTGTAGACATCAATTTATTCGCTATTTCAGCTGTGTTTTCTGTCTACATATCCAGTGAGGGAGACCTTTAAAGTTCAGAACTTTTAGAATGACTCGTAACAACTGTGAATACAAGAATACTGCATTTTAAGTAATTCTATACTACTATAATTAAACTGTTCCCATAGATTAAAATGAAACAACCATGTTTGTAGGGACAGATTTGTTGAATTGCAGATTGCAGATTAATTCTGAAGAATCAAATCTCTCATTTTTGCTGAATGAAGTTTCATTCGCAATGCTTTATTTCAGGAAAGCACTTAGGTCTTAGTTTTTTTTTTAGACTCGGATAGGTCATTATGTGATAATACAGAAAAACACAGACAGTGGAAATAGGTGTTTAAAAACAAGGAATAAGTTCATCATCACTACTGTTTTTATTCACATGCTCTTATGTTATTCCTCATTTTCAATATATGTATCACAGCTTATGAACTCACACAACTAACACATATATATACCTATATATGTGCGTTAGTTTAGCCAAAGCAAATCGTTTAAAGCACATAATTTTGTGAAGTCTAGAAGAGATAAAGGAAGGGGTGGGTGCTACTTGAAGAGATTAGTGCTAGGGAAATAAAGACAGACTTTTAGTTATGCAAGTATTAGGGAGCACTGCCATGGTAAGAGTATAAGCTGTGCTAGCAGAGTCTATAATAGGATCAAGCTGGATAAAACTTTCTCCTTATGCATGAAGGAACACTTTCATAAGTCAGTGTTTTTCTGTTATAATCCTTGAAGTCTAATTCATGAAAAGTTCATCATATGAGATTTTCATTCAAAGAGGCTAGCACAGCTGAAAAGCAGGACAGAACTTACCGGCTCAAGTTTCAGCTTGAGTTTTTTTTTTTTAAACAAAATGTTGATGTGAATAAAGGGAAAAAAAAATCTATTTTTTCTGCAATAAATTATGTTTGAACATACAGAGAGCAAACTCAAGTACTCATACTATATGGTAAGCTGAAATATTTGAAGATTCTAATGATTGGTTTTGTGCATTGCACAAATTATTGCTGGAAGTTGTGAGAGATAGAAAAAGGAACACAACTGCCTCTGCCCACCAGTACCCCTCCCAAAACTTTGATACTCCTTACTGCAGTGAGGTGCTGAAATTTGTTTCAAAATGAGATCCCTAAAGTATGAAGTCACATCTAAGTTACTAAAGAGAAGAGACAAATTTATCTGTTTTCACCACATGTTGCAGAAGGCTGAAGAGATAATCAGCCAAAGCCAGCAGGACACAGGCTGACCAGACAGCAAAATGAAGGAAGAGGGATCGAATCAAAAAATGCATTGCAGAAGAACTCAGACCAAGGTTCCACAGTAAAGAGATAAAAAGCATTCACTTTCTATCTGTGTACCTACCTTTGGGATGTGAAATAAGACTAGATGGAGGAATGGGATTTTAACAGGTACATATATTTCCTGTTCTTCCTATCCATCCTATTTATATGCCTGGAACTGGAATGAGCTTCCTCCGGAGCTCAGAGCCTAAAGATCTTTGCTTCCAGAAGTATATGACAACACGTTTTCTTTGTAACTTAATTCCCACCCCTTCCCAGTTAAAACTGCAAATTTTATCCAATATATTTTTCTTCAAAGACTGTAGTGTAACCTCTTTCCTACCCAAGGTGATAAATATTGCCTTTCGTCTCCTCCTGCTGAACAGTCTTCAATATTTACTTGTAACAAACAATCATCTCTGTTTTCCAGGTGTGAATTTCCAGTTAAAAACCCTACTTGAATATGTTCATTGTTCAAGCAGTGCCTAACATTGGATGACTTGTAAGAAGATATTACAGGCAAAAACTTACCTATGAGCTGTGCTCTAAAGACAGCTGTACACATACAACACAGTCTGACATTGAGATATGTGATCAGTTTATTTAGTTTTGCCACACTGTCGTTGTTTTCAGGTGTTTTGTGACTGTCTTTTACATTAAATCAGTCAGAGGGCTAGAGCATTTAAGCAGCAATAGTGAAGCACCAGAAAAAATACAACATATTTTTCCTTTGCTTTTTCTACAGCTGTACTGTATGCTGTCTGATTATGTGGTTACTAGAATCAAAATCATCTATTATACTTCACAGTTGGGAGAGGCATAAAACTAAGAAGCACTGAAATGAAGATTAAATATATAAAAGTATGCAATTAGAAGCTCATTAACTTTCATGAAGATGGGTGTTATTTTCTGTTGTTGTATGTACTGTTGTTTTTGAGAGAACCACTCACTAAACTATTTGTGCCTCGATTAGGCTTTTTAGTGCCATTCCTCTGACCAGAGGTTGGGGTAAAATTTCTTCCTGTTGCTGTGTTGTGTAGCCCACTGCTGCTTCACTGAAACTTTCATCCCCTTCCACCTCTTCTTTAAATACAGATATCTATATCTATCAATCTTAAAATACAGATATCTGTATCTTAGTAATCTTAGTGTGTCTGTGATAGAGTTGTTGCAATTTCTTAAAGTTAAAAATTCCAAATGAAGGACCAAATGAGGATTATATGTCTGAGTTTGACAGCATCTCTGACTGAAAGTTTGTAAGAGGACAATACTTGCACCAGTATCTCTGAATAGCTGAAGATATGTAGCGCTTTAGCATGAGATAATGTTTTCTTTTCAATCAAACTCTCATCAGGTCCTTAGCAGTAGTGTTCAGCCTCCACTACTAAAATCACCACTAAAGTGGTGCAGACCCATTGCCCATCTAGGTTGGGGCACAGAAGCAAGGCTTCCACCTGCATAAGAAGGTAAACCTTTCTAGCTTCTCTTCTAGTAAGAATTTTGAGCATTTTCCACTCCCAGCTGCTATTCTTAGTACACCTCATCGTGACATCTTAGCCCTGTAGAAGACAAAAATTAAAACACTCTTCTAAATGTTGCAGATCAAGCAGTTTTATTTCTATTTTTCTTGTCAAAATGTTTAGCAAAGAAAAAGCATTCTGGAGGACTCAAAGTTTGGATTAATGTCATAATGTCACTTTGTGAATAATGAGAACCAAGGTGCGCAAAGTACTGAAAATCTTAATAGGAATTTATTCAGCTAGTACCTACCTCCTCCTAAAACAGCCATCCTGAAATCATCTCTTTCATAATTTGGGACTAGCAATAAGAATTCTGATACAATTCTTGAAACTGAAACTCTTAAATGATGATTTCTTCACATGGCATTGCCCCATCAGCTTAGTTTTCTGTCACAGCCATAAAGTTTAATCTCAGGAGTTCAGATTCAGAATATGTCATTGCTGAAGTAAGTGGGTAAATGTGTGCAATGGAGAACAGCATTTTCTAAATATATTCTGGAAAGAACAGTTGGCCGTACCCTCTCACTCCTTTTCTTTAAACTGCTCAGTTAAATACAGAAACCAATTTTGTATAACAGTGATCTAATGAAACGTTACCAGAGGAAGTGGACATTTTGGAATAAATTTTCTTAGGTTCTACATGACTTTTGATTTAAAAGAACCCCAAGAAGGCTTCACTTCTTAATGCTTGCTGTGCTACTGAAAACGTCAATTACTTAAAAAAAAAAATACTTGATCTGACTTGGAAATATTCTAATTTAATCCAACTAGCAACAAAACAGAGAAGACAGAATTTCCAGTTTTGCTCTTTAAACACTGTATTGAGGGCTGGTACTCTGGTCATAGGTGATGGCTAGATTTCAGACTCAACGTAAGTCAGTACATTTAGCAGGCTGTGAAAGGAAAGGATGCTGTTCACAACGAGATAGTTTCTGAGAAAGCCTTTTTGCTTGTCAAAAAACAAAGGGGAGGCAGGGGAAACTATGACCCACTGCTTTGCCTGCCTGTGTACAATCTAAATTCAGTCTATAAGAAGGAATGAAATAGTCAGCATTTCAGGAGCTTACCAAATAGATTACTAGTGCCATGTCTATTTGTAATTATAGGTCAGTTCTTAATGCCATTGTAAACCACACATTCCAGGGCTTTGCAAGCACTAAGCAGCATATTTTACTCTCTTTGGGTAAAAGAAGCTGCAACTGGCAACAATAAAAGAAACACAAGCTAAGACCCTTCTTCCTTGCTATGAAATGGCACTTTTCACTACTGTCCCAGCACACAAGCCGTGTTTACTTACATACCATCCAAACCTAAGTTATTTCTTGTGATAGTGTCAGTTACATTATGGAAAATTCAGTGACAGACTATATACCACAGCAGCACAGTGACAGCTATCTCATGCTATTATGTCTGGAGAGTCTGATAATATTATCACAGGCAATGCCTCATAAAATTCAACAACTGTAACAGCTCCACGGACCCAGAGAAGCTGCAGGCAGGATAAAGGACTTTGCTTCCAGGGGACGTAACTAATTGTTGAGTATTTTGAGTTGGTTTTCTTTCTCTCTTTTGTTTCTTTGCTTCTTTGTTTGTAACTGTAAGTCTAGGTCTTTGGGCATACGCACCTTATAACATCACACTGTAGCCAAGATACTTTAAATATGAGTCATTATGTTTATTGCATGTGGTATTTCTACTGTGCCTGCTTACACCAAGATAAGTTAAAATAGCTTTTACTTCCTTTCTATGGCAGACACTACATAACTGCATTGCTATTATTTCCTGTATTTCAGTGCCTCTGACCTAGCACAGACCAGAAATCCCTCTGTGCTGCTGCCACAGGGACTGATGCATGAGTCAAACGGAAAGGGCAAGAAGAGTAGCAGGGGAAGTGGACAGGGTGGACATGGCAGCAGCAGTTACTGCCCTCAGGAGCACTAGGCTGTCTGAGCCCGAGCTCCCTAGTCCCATAAAATTAGACAGGGAGAAGTTGGCCCAGCCTTCCCTGGTTCCATCTTTGGTTATATGTTTATTAAAGGAAAACCCCTAGGTTTTCTGCTGCATTTGCAGACAAGCAAAATCAGAAGGAAAAATAAAAACCAGAGTACTTCTCCATATTTTGTTCCCTCTCTTTCCAAGGCTCACTGTGTCTTCCCAGCATAGTCTGTGGACTACTGCTGATAGGAAAAATTCTGGAGATATGGTCAGTGGTTGCAGTGTCACAGAGCGGCACTTTCTGAGTGAATAGCAAGCACCATGCTTGTCCCTCAGACATGGAATAAGCCATACTGAGGTAGGTGACAAGTTCAGCTTGACGCTATTCAGGCAGAGAATGTATTTGCAATTGGGTCTTCCATTTCAGAAGAGACTAACTAAAAATCAAGCTCATCTCCTCCTAAAAGAGACTGTTGACATCGTATGAATGCTTAATGCACAAAGAAGGCTGCAAAAGCTGTTTGCACTGGTCGATGCCTTGACAGTCTCTTGAGATAAAGCACCTGTATCTTCCAAAACTCTTCAGTTCTTTATAGCAAATGGAAAACTTTAAAATAGGGCAGTTAGCAAGCCCTGTTCCAGCCCTCCGAGGTGCTGCTTGGCATGGTGGGATGCATCAGAGGCAGGTGACTGTTTCCATCCCATTAGGCAGAGGAAGGGACTAAGACTGGTGATGCCCTGCCTTGGAGAGTTCACTGATAACATAGTTGTCAAGAAAAAAGGATGCTGTTCACTAGCCTGATGTATATTTCCTACTTTATTATTTCTCTGATTGTGATCTAAAATGGAAATCTATTGTTTCCACCAAGTATGTATTTGTTTGTTTGTTTGTTTGACTGATTTCATTCACAGACACTGAAATACTAAACTTAGCACAGGAAGGGGTTTCACTTGCGTTTTTTTTTTTTAATTTTTTCAAGTAGGTTCAAAATATATTCATTTTTTATTTATTTCATCTATTTATTTTCGCCCCCACCCACTCCACCCATTCCTCCCTCCCCCTGGCCATGTTGATATGGAGTCTTGGCTGATCATTTTGAACTCCTAAAGGTCAGACTTCTAAGTAAGCTACATGAGCTTTAGAGCTATGCTGCATCTGGACATCAAGAGAAAGGAGCTGCAGGATGGATCTTACTGTCTTTTTATATTGTTTTATGCAGTAAGTCTGATTCTGCTTACACAAAAATGCTGTTGTAATGCCAGTGGAGAACACTAGCTGGAGAAAGATAAGAGCATGTGTTTTGCAGCTTAAGTTGGCAGTAATGGCAGAAATTAGTCACAGTTACAAAACTCTGTTTTCCTTTAATATGAAGAGAACGCTTCAGTTTTGACAAACTACTGTAGGTGTACGACACTGCATATAAAGGAAAGGGCTGGCATGACATGTGCTGTGCTAATGTTAGCTCAAGGGTTGGTGTCTGAACACAGAGAGCAAGCTGCAGAAGGAAGGTCTTAATGGGCAAGTCCAAATCAGAGAGGAACAGCTAAGAGGAAGGAATCAGGGTGGTTGAACAGAGAAATCAGGTACTTTCCTTAGAATGTCAGTATTCTTATTTTTGTGGTTGCTGTTTCTACTAAAAAAGATGCTGTTTGGTTTGCCCACTTCACTGAAGAGGAGTACCAGTGTCATTATTCTTTGGAAACAAGTATGCTTTGGATAAACACTCTAGGACAGCATAAACACTATGAGCATAAAAGGAAAAGAATTCTCATTATTTCCAAGTTTCTTTATGCGCTTGTAATTAGGAATAGAAGAAAGCCTAATATAAAGATGAAATCAGAACTGAGTTCTGCAGCTGCCATGAGTCACACAGGGCATCAGCATACTGACAAAGCTCTGAGGCGATTTTTATCAGCACTTCTTTTTTTTTTTTTGCTTTTGAAAAATATTTCTCTTGAAGCTTCAAATTGTACCACAAAGCTTTAACAGAGACCAGTATTTTACATTTATTTCACACAGCAGTCACTCATCTGTGATTTATTATGAAGAACTTTAGGGATTGTAGGTGTGCAGTATCACCAGAGTTTTTTCATTCCTCAGCTGTGAAGAAGAGAAAACTAACATACATGAACTATGTTAAGCAATAAGGAAAGGAAAATTGACCAAGGATACTGAAAAATCTCCTGCATAACATGCCAGAGAATAATTAATCTAACTCATATTCTTCTAGCAAAGAAAAGGCATGAAATTCTGATTTGATTTGGAAAGAAGAGGTGAACTGATGCTATTAGGTTTCAGATTTGTAGCTTAAAGGAAGAAATTGTTAACCTAAACAAAAACTTTTGCATCAAAATAGTCCTTTAAACTAAATAAATCTGTCTTTTAGAGGCAAAGATAACAAAAGCAATTTCCAAAATATTAGTTGTAATGATACAGACCCATTGGAAAATGGAGAAATACCCCGGTTGTGTTGTTTTGCAGATCTAAGGAGTTGCTTCACTTAAGTATTTACTGCTAACTTTTCATAACTTTTTTGTGATGAGGCAAGATTGTGTTGCAACTCCATTGCGAAAGAAGAAAATAATGGTTTTACTAGAAAACAAGGAGTTGTTAGAGAATTTACTAGAATTTACTAGAAACGGGGAGTGTTTGAATGCTCACAGAATAATCAGCTAATATGGAACAAACAACTCAGCTAGAGAACAACATCCCTGGAAAATGCCCCACTGGCTTTTGGCTCTGAACAATCAATCACAGTATTTTTATTCGCTTCTACGTCCAGGATTTTCGCTTTGGTTATTTAATACAAAAGTTGACTTACACAAAAGCACAACTGACTGAAAGTTAAAATTCAAGGTCTGAAGAATAGAAAAGGTCACTTGAAAGACCAGGTTGGATGGGGCCTGGGCACCCTGGGCTAGTATTAGATATGGAGGTTGGTGGCCCTGCATCCGTCAGGGGAGTTGGAGCTGATGATCCTTGGGGTCCCTTCCAACCCAAGCCATTCCATGATTCTATGAAAGACTCCAGAAAGTGGATGGGTTTTGTTTTTTTATGCTTTGTGACTAACAACAGCACTGTGCACGGAACATCTGCAACTCCCTGGCTAATAGTGAAGCAGCATTGCTGGGAGGGCTCAGTAACAGCACCTCATGTGGAAGCTGGGGACCATGTTTCTGTGGTGTTATGTGACACATTGGTGATAGAGTGGAGGTGCAGGAGTGTCCCAAACAACCATAACTCACTCTCAGAAAACAAACATTTGTTTGCTATAGAGCTTTTATCCTTGCTTTAAACTACAGTACCCTTTTCCAGTGACAGCATGTATTTAGTATTCTAACAGGACAAACATAAAGTGCAGTTCATATTGTAAAAATTAATCCACTGGGGAATTATAATCTTTTGGCTACCCACACCTTGCAGCTTGCCAGGTTCACCCAGTCCTTGTTTTTTGATAAAACCCATTCTTGTGGTGTTTCCTGACACAATATATCAGCTTTTACAGATTGGTGATGTTGCACCCATAATTGTGAGCAAATTTCATACTCCATGAAGAGGAAGTAAATTAAGTATATAATAATCAGCCTTACAGATGCTGAAACAAAATCCTGCCACATGTATTTAATCTCCTTAGCTGATTTCTGAAGCAATCTTCTGTTCATTCCCGTTTGTCTAACAGAGACAGGTATACAAACACACAGAGGAACACATCCAAAGTCGTGTTGTGTATACTGCTTACTTTAAGGGGTGTATCTATTCAGACTGCAAACTGGATGTTTTTTTCTTTCAATATTTCAATAACTATGTAATAATTGATTAATAAAAATATACATTTCAGGGCAAAAAATCTATGACTGTAAAAGTCATCAGACATGACCATAAATAATACTTCTGTGTATCCGAAGGTATTTCATTTGAAGATTTCTGTATATTCTGCAGACATAATATGGGTGAGTGCTGCATAGTTCTCTACACTTTGCTGAGAACTGCTATCCCTAGAACATTTCACAGATACATAGCCTGAAGAGCTCGTGGTATGGAGAAAGCTAAGAGGCAAGTGTTAGGCAGAAGCTACTGGTAATTCAGTATTCTAAATTCTCAGTTTCCTTATCAGTTGATCCTTTGCAAAATATTTAACCGGTGAATAGTTGCAAAGCTCCAGCACTGCCCACTATACTTGTGGATGTATACTTTGTTCAGGACCTCCATTAACTGAGTTAATCAGTGATGGTCATTGCAACTTCAGGGGTTTTGTTCTCAACAGGAATTTTCCAGTGCTTAGGTCACATATTGTCAAGTCTGGTGGAGGAAGAGGATACATTTTATTTTAAAATATTTATAAATTCTTTTGGAATCACTTAAATTTTATAGCCCTTCCTTTTATCTCCAGGTCAGAAACTTGACCTGAAGGCACTTTTTCAGTGGTGGGTCATGACAAGAGCACAAGGAGAGAGTCTGCCTGCTGGCAGAGCCCAGCTAATGCCTGTGGTGAGAGGAAACCCAACTGAAGATGACATACTGGCTTTAGCATCTGGGAAAGCTGACACAGCAGGTCAATGAGTAAGAAAAGCATAACCTCCCTGGAGAGCGCTCTTTCTTGTAGTCAGGTGCCAGCCGTTCCCTCCACTGGTGGCAGCTCTCAGAATGCAGTTGTTACTGCACTCCTTCTACCAGCAGTTTCAGCTGCTCCTCCTGGCACCTTCTGACACTGGTGAGGAGTGGAAGATACAATAGCCACCTTTCCACTACCTAGAAGGTTCTTCTCCAAAGCCAGGTTCATATTCTGCTCAGCTTTGCTAGAAGTTTGCACCTATATTCTGCAAGCACCATCTGTGGGACACTGTGAAAGCTCTTCCCTGTCTTTGTGCACACCATGGGCACCACATCCTCTGTTCCTCTCTTCTGTAAGGAAATGAAGAAGAGACTGGGAAAGCTGCCTCTTGGCTTTGAAAGTATTTCACCACCCTTTAATGCTCATCTGGGGGTTCACTACAGGTTTTGAGAGGTAAACTGTGTAGCCAGGATAAACATGAACCATCACAGAGCTTTGGTAGGATGCAAACATTTTCTTTTGTTTGGCATTACTGTGCAAGATGTGCTGTGTTTCCAATAGAAACTGAGAACATGCAGAAGCAAATATCAGGTGCACACAGGAAATGGTGGAAATACGGCCAACTTTGATTCTGTCCAGTTGCCTCATTTCTTTAAAAGAACCATGTGTGATTTTGTACTGGCTTATATCAAAATGCAGTGTGTCACATCTGATATTAACAGTAGTTTATGTACTGAAAAAGGATGAGGTGAATTCAGGGTCAGGAGGATATTGTAAAAGTTATTCCTTCTGTTCCCTGTAATCCTGCATGTATATGTGGGGAATAGTCCAATTTCTTCTTACACTTGTGGATTCTCACACTGAGCCACATCTAAGTTGGTGCTGAGCGCCTGCAGACATTTACAGGTGCCAAACAGCTTCCCCCAGCCTATTTCTGCTCCATATTAATTAGATGAGCTGAAACCTTAGAACAAAGTCTTCGTTCCCAGCCCCAGCTTTTGCAGTGCCCCAGTCTGGACTTGAACTCTGTGGCTCATTTGAATTTGACCATTATTTCCTTCTTTGTTACAAACTGTTCATAGAGACTGTGACTTTTGCAGATCTAGTAAGTCAGATGTTTGCGGAGAAAGAGCATGCAATACGACGTTGCACCACCTGCACAGGAAAGGCAGCCTGATGGTTATATAATTGACCATTATCCCGAAGGTGGCTGTGGTCTTCTGCCTATGACAGAATACATGGCTGCAGCCAAAGTCTGGTTTCAGTTACACCACTGAAAGAAAAAGTAATTTCAGTGTATTCTCTGATGTGAGAACAAGATTCAGGCTTCAGTCTCTCTCTCTCTCTCTCTTTTTCTTTCATTTTGCAAATACGATCTTCCACCAGATTTCTGGTCCGTAGAAATTCCAAGTCTGTGGTAGAGCATGCACAGTGCTTACGCATAAACTTTCCCCATATAGATTTGGCAGTGTTTAAAATATGTCAGCTGACACTTGAGGCAAGCTAATACAGACATGGTTAGGTAGACAGATAGATAGATAAAAGGAAACAGAAGGGAGGAAAGACTCACCTCTCTGCCTGCATTACTAGTATTTCTGTCGTAGTTGTTTTTGTTTTGTTGTTTATTTTCCAGTAGACGTTTTTTAAACAAATATAACTTTGCAGGACACCAAGAAATTTCAGCCTCTGATGAGCATGTCTTAGATTTCCTCTCCTAAGGAAGAATAACCAGTAAATTCTGTCTTTCTGTGGTAGACTTGGGAAGCCCAGTCCCCACCCATTCTCTTCTTATGGTTCCTAGGCAATCTGCTGCAGGCTGTGGCAGGAGACAGCTGCCTCCATAGGTAGCTGTGGGGCCTGGCACATGATGGAGGCTGTGCTGAGTTTGCTGCAGAATGAGGTAGCCTGGCTGTGGTGTGGTAAGGGCTGTTCTGGGCAGGGGAAGCTGCCACAAAGCAAGTGAGCTCCTTGATGCAGGCTGTGGGTGGTATGCAGCAGGGGGGGATGATATGGAAAAGCACTGGAAGCTGCTAACAGTTCCCATGCTCTGCAGGTACCTTCCAAATGTGCTCTTGCTCGCACATCTCCCACCTCGTCCTTGCCTGGGTTGAAGAAAGTTAACAGCAAAGCTGCACTATCACTCAGGCAAAGCCTGCCTGGCATCTGGGGGCCCATGCAATGGCAGAGAGCTGCGCTAAAAGAGTTGTCTGTGTCCACGCTTGCTGGGTGGCCATGAGCCTGGGTTGTTTTCATCAAATCCAGATGGTGGAGGGCGAGAGTCCTGGTGCTTTCCTCCCACGTGGGCTGCATCTGAAGGGAGGCCCTGGGGCCAGGGAGCCACAGCTCATGAAGAGCACACCATAACAAAGTGTTGGCCTGCTGGACTGCAATCTAATCCCATGAGTGGCTGTCTGGCAGGATGACACAAAAAGATGCTCTTTTCTGCCAGTGAGAGAGCCTCCCCTCTTGTCACAGCCAGCATGAGCAACCTGCTAACCTGCTCAGGCTCCTGATGCTGGGAGACCTGTCAATCTGAAAACAGGAGCCCTCTCCTGGCCTCTTGCAACAGCTTGGACAAAAAGCAGATAGTGATCTCCTCTGCACTAGGCCTATGTCTTGGACTGGGACAGACTTGTCTTGTTCTGTTTTGTTTTTGAGAAGAGCAAAACAGGAAATAAATTGGAAACAAATAAACCAAATGAATTTAAAACAACTAGAGGGTAAGTACTGTACCAGACAGCTAAGGAACAAAGGCTGAGAAAACTGCAGTGCAGCATGTGAGATTTTTGGTTTGTGTCCTCTGAATGGTTCTCTCATCATGTAAGGATATCTCCCGGCTTCTGTTGCGCATGGTGGGTTTGGAAATTGTTGGAGGATTTCTTCCAACATTGAGAGACAAGGGCACCTGGTACTCAGCAATGATGTCTAGAGTGAGCCAATCTCTCATTCGTACATGGTCTACCTGCATCTGACTTATTCTGGAAATGGTCTTGCAACATGTAATATAAATTTTTAAGCAGTTCCTCAGGGCTCAAATGGCAGTAAAGGGATTGTCCTGGCAGAAGCTAAAAACCCAAATAATACCTGTTTTTTAAGTACTTGGAGATGGGAAAGTGAGAGAGAAGTGCAAAGTATTACAGTTACTAGTGTCTGTCTGTTATTAGTGTCTCTCTTAGAGTACATGCAGAGTTCCCAGAGGCTCTCTAGCACTTTTTGTTCTTAATTTCCCCCTGGGAAACTCTCCAGTTATTTAGTACCCAAAGCCTGGAAGAAAACTCAATGTCCACTAGGCTCACTTTCTCACTGTATTTCTCTAAGCATTTACAGATACTCAGGCCTGTTAACAAAAGTTAATCTTCCTTAAATATACTCTTTGCAAAGTACACTTTTTTTTTTTCCCCCATGCTCTTCATTTGAGTGTGTTTAGAAGTAAAACATTCTGCTCAGTATAAATTTATGTATGAAAGTAATTGGCAATCAGTTAACATTCAGGAGAGTTGACCTAAAGGTTATACTGAGCTTTTGAACAAGGTTGATTAATCAAAGATAGAGCAAAACTTTTGAAACTCTAACCATAGGATAAGAATATTTATTTCATGTGACTCATAAGTTAGACCTGCTTAGAACAGCAGTTCAGGAGAAATCTCTGATCAGAGCTTGCTCTGTCAACTTTCAGAAAGCCACTCAAAAAGAAAGAGAATATCTGAGCTGTGTTTCTAGATGTAATTTACTCTCAGCAGCTGCAAGATCATCTGTTCAATCTGAGATGAATGTAATAATACTTGGTAAATCCCAAAGACACAAGAAGGATCCAGAGGTGGAAAGAATGCCAGACTCTACACATGGAATTTGCATTATTTAGATTAAAATCACTTACAGTGTTGAGTCTTATTTTCCATGCAACCTAAAGCTATAAATGACTAAGTGCTATTGGATGACAAGAGGTTAATGATTTCAAATTACGAGAAGTGCTTATATTGCCACCTGCTGGGCTACATTGACTCACAAGCAGACAGGGCAGATCAGACGATTTCTTTCCCAAATGTGCACAACAGTTTTTCAAATGTCTCTTGCAGATACGGAGTGGTCAGTCATTTCAAGTTGAATGAACAGACAGTGACACAGGAAAAAAAAAAAACCACAAAAACGTATGTTAATGCCTCCAGCAGATAACTTCTCCCGTTTTATACTTAGGCCAATACTCAAGCACTATGTGTTATTGTGAGATGACTCCAGTTCCAAAATATAACTCTCTTGATATTGTAATATCGTTTAGTAAGGTTTTTATGCAAAACAGCTCATCTAGAAGGGGATGCATTTACTGTAATACAGGCAGTCGCCAATATTAGTTATAAGTCTGTAGCAAAACAAAATGCCTTCCAAACACCATTTCTGTGTTGTGTGTCTGACCCTTCATAAGCCTCGAGGTTTAGAAAAATCATGAAAGTGGAATCTGGTAGGAAACTGCTGCATATGCAGCTCTGTCATTAAAATATATATGCTGTAGTTGCAATATTATTTCTTCCACAGGCGTAGCATTTGCAAAACAAGTGAAATTAAATTGGAGGAGGCAATTTCTTTGAGTAATGTTTGAACCTCAAATTTCTTTGGATGAAGAAAAATGTAAGATGAGAGAAGATATACACATGGAGCAAAAGTTGTAGAAGTGGTTCAGTCCTCTATTTTTATCATGTACTGTTCTTGCTGCCTTTACAATTATGCTACTGAATATGGACATATAGACAACTTCCCAGATATAGTAAAATGTTGTTTTCACTTTCTTGCTTTGTTTCCCCCAGCCTCAGTATTTATAAATACTTATCCAAGTTTTCTGGAAAAACACATAATTGAAAAAAAATGTTTCACAGTTAAGATGTATTTTTTCAGTTTTCAAAAAGTTCTGGCTTGCTATTGATCCCAACCATAAGGTAGTGCACAATGAGAAATGCTACAAGAATTGGGATACCTGAGATATTTTTTGGAGCTTAGAACCTGATCTCAGCACCACTGAGGTTATTTGGAGACAAAATGGGCCTTCAAATAGAGTATGTTAGCCTATTTGGACTATGATGTTTCAACAGGCTTCTTTCAGTGTCACGGTATGATAAATTAAAAGTAGTTGAACATTTAAATGCAGTGCTTCAGTCTGGAGCAGAGCCACACTGTAGATCAGCTTCAATTACAGCCTTTACTTTCAGAAAGTCACAAACTTCCTGGCTGGACCAAGCTGAACTAATCAGAAACATCTGTATGACCACAGAGTAGAAAACAGTGGGTATGTCCTGGAACTCTGTTCTCAATGACTGCCATCTTTTTCCTGCTGCACTCTGTATTTCTGATAAACATAGAGACCACCGCTCTCAGTGTCAGTTGAGATGTCTTTTCGTAATAGTTTTCAACAATGAGAAGAGTAAAGCTTCAATAATCTATCATGAGGATTTTGTTAATGAAAATTGTCGCTAAATGTCTCTGCAAGAGCTAGTCCATTTCAGGATGGAACTGCAGCTTTTAGAAGCCAAATGAATAGTGATTTCTTGCAGTTGTTGTGAATTCATTATCTGTATCATCAGCATAATTATATTGCCCATAATTTTCTATGCCATTTTCTTTAAATGAATGAAACTACTTGATAAAAAGTACATTTGCTAAGACACTGTGAAAGTCTATCCCAGAAGTGAGCCTGCTAAGTAAAACTACCACCTTTGGTGTTGCAGTCAAGTTTCAAGCATGAAAATAACTGTCGGACTCAAATGTTGGATGATACAGACAGATGGAGGCTATAAACTGGACTAAGGAATCTCTCAAGAAAAAGGAAAAACAAAACTAGACAGAATAAGGGCTGTGTTGTCTTAAAGTTTAGTTTCAGAAAACTCTGAGTTGATCTTTCCCTGGGGCTGGATTGCGAGAACTGTTATAAAGGTGCACCAGCTAATGAGAAGAGCCTTTTCTCCCTCAGCTTTTTGGGCTTCTGTGAAGTCCCCCAGACTTGTCTGAAATTTGCACTCTGGAGATGGATATTAGCACTAGATCTGGTCCAGAGTTGCTGGTCAGAGACCTCAGGAAATAACATTACCAACTCCCACTCTCTGAGTGCAGTTTTCATTTTGAGTAGCAAATTCTACCAATGTTTGAGAGGATCACACTCAGGAATAAATGAGACTATAGCTCTAGTAAGACTCCAGAAATCTCTTTTTAGCTCAAGTAAGAAACTTACAAGCATCCATAACATGTGTGCTCTTAATGTGAACTTCACAGGATAGAAGATCCCTTCGTTCTTCACTGGTAGGGATCCTACACTACAGTTTGGCTTAACGGATCATAAACACGTGGCAGACACTAGAGAACCTAATGATACTTTCCATTGACTATTTCAGAAGAGCTGAGTTAAGCTGGCACAGGTATCCTCCCTTGTCTTTTTTAAAATGTAAATTCTGCTAAACTAGATATGCTACCAGGTATCTCCAGTAGCAAATCAGTGAAGAATTTGGTAGCCAGTCCCCTGTGCTACCTGAATGGGATAAACTTGTAATATAGACACACAGCATATCAAGGTTAAGTACATGGAATTGGAATCCTGTGACTTTATGTGCTCTTGGTGCTAAGTGGTAGAGCACAGCAGAAAGGAAGGAACTACATGGGAGCTGTGGTGACTTTTTACAGTATTTTCACATTAATCTGTGCCTGGACTGCTCCAGGCACTTTGTTTCTGTTTTGTTAGCAGTCTGCCCAGATTGCACACTGGAAAACTACTAAGATGTGGCACTGCAGTCTATGCTCTTATCTTGCTCCTGAAATACCTTGCCTGCCTCCTATATGCTAACATGCCCAGCACTTGCACAAAGAGTAAGAAGGCAGAAGAGATCTTGGAAACCCGGTTTTATCAAAAGGTGCATCTGGAGGTGTTCCTCCTTTACATCCTTCCAGCCTTTAAACGAGCCATAAGTTGAGAGTAGCTACCACTGAAATATTAACTACCTCATTCAAACACATCATTGGGTACTTTTATTGTATTTTTCAGATTTTTACAATTTTTTTTCTCCTCAAAACTATGTCCAATATTATGTTTCATCATAATCTGTAAGAATCTTCAACTCCAATGTTACATAGACTGCTTTGTAATACAAGGTTGGCTTGAGTTCACTTATTTATTTATTTTTAAAAACTCCATGATTAGTTTGTAAAAAACATGCCATAGATAACCCCACAGCAAATCTCAATAAACTGTTCCGATGTGTGAAATTTCTGTCTGATTTCTTATTTCTGATTTTGCCTAGCATCAAATTTCTGCCCTTACAGTTTGTTAAATCTTTTCTTCTTTAAAGACAGGTTTTTAATTTGGATATGTACCAGTCATCAGTGAGGAACTTCTTAATCTTTTCTTTGAAAAGTTAAGCAGTATAAGCTCCTCTCACTTATCAAGTAGATTTTCTAGTCATAAGACTAGAAGTCCATGATTCCCTTCTCAACCTTTTGCAGATTATAACATTTTTTTTTTTTTGAACTGCAGATACCAGAAGTTTTCTTTTTCTAAGATAGATTTAGGATGAATCCCTAACCCTTGCAATGCTCTAGTGTCAGTAATTCTGCGTATCTCAGTGGACTGAAGACCGAATCAATACAATATCCAGGTACAGCATTCTGTCCTCAGAATGTCCCTGTTCCAAACATTTATAAATCTAAATAGGCAAGACAAATGCAGCATGAGTCAAAACGAATGACAGTAGTTGTCTCTAAGTATCAGACCACAACCATAATTACAATTTTAAAAATCTTAGTTTGTCTTTGAAGTACGTAACTAAAGACAGGCAGTACGTTTATGTTCAAAGAAAAGGTAGAGGCCAGAGAAAATAGCTGGAAGAGAAGCAGAAGAAGTATATGAAAGTTTTTGGAGAGGATAAAGTGAAGCTCAGGTTAGAGACTCAGACAGGAGTTAATAGGATTGGAACAAATACACTGTTTGCACTGATGAGTGAATATCCAGACTGAAAAACATCCCCACCTTCTGTCACTCCTGGCTGCAGAACTTCCTCAGGCATCTTTTGTGAGGGTTTTCCAAGCTGGTAACTCCTGCTTCCTAGTGCAGCCTGCACACCAACTGGATCCCTTTCTTTCACAACCCTACTGTTTTATTAAGTGTGGCATGTCTCCAGTTACAGCAAACTCAGTTGAAGCCAATTTGGTTGATATAAAATAAAAATGCAGAATTCAGTACACTCTATCCCAGTGAGAAAGGAGCAAAACTATCCACCTGGGCAGGCAGGATCCCTGAAGAAAACACTGATTCAGATGAGAGCTTTCTTTGATTTCATTGTGTACCAAACAGCTAGATATAGCCCAACTGGATAATAAAAATATACATAATTCTCAGTAGTGCAATACTGTTGTTAAGCAAACAAAAAATCACGAAGGGTTTCATATCATCACAGAAACCTCCAGGGAATAATTTGGTTTAGGGACATAGACATCAATATCTGATCAACCCCTTGCTTTCCAGGGCTCATCCTATTCTCACCTGGCCTGTGACTGTGACTGTGACCCACTGTCTTCAGTGAGCGCAGTATCAAATTTTATGTTTACAAAGCCTTCACTAAATTGTAAGCCTACACATTTCTAGTGGATAGGACAGCTGAATGCCTGTCTACACAGTGCCATATTTTTCATGTCTATTTTATCTAGAGAGACCTAACAGATCTGAGAGTATTCACATTCTATGCTACACTTCAAATAGAAACTGACATTGCATTTACAGGCTTTCTGTTCCTCAGAATGCAGTCTGATAAGTACTGAAGTCTTTAAAAAAATGGCAGTATGAAGCCTTCTTGTGGAAGCCTGCTATGCAGTTTTTCCTACTACTCTTCAATATGTGAGATTTGTATAGTAATTAAAGGACTGAAATATTCTCAATTTGCTAAACTATACCACTTCACATATAGTCCTTATCTGCAGCTACGGCTTCATTCACTAATATCCCATTTTTGAAGTAAGTCTGTAGCTAGCCTTATTTAAATTTCTAAGATCTTCAGGACTGCTCTTCTAAAATGTCTGTTTCTTTAATGTGAATAGTAGATTCAACAGATTGAATGAAAACAATTAGAGATTATGTTTGCAGTCTAATAGAGGACATTCATTTGTTTAATGCCACTGAACTTTTCTTGTCAACTCAGGTTCTGACTTTCTGTACATTTTGCCCAGGAACAGTTTCAGCTGCTGTCAGCACATTTGTAGCAAACTAGATGGAATGTCATTGTTTTTGAAGTACAGGAAAACATTTTTCAGCTCTTAAAATGTAGTGTGCCAGTACAAAACATGGGTTTGAGCTGAGAATCACTGTGAGCCAACTGGATGAGATAAGATTAAGTGACAAATTACTGAAGTATAGAAACAAAGGAGGCAAAGTAGCTCAGTTGCTCATTTCCTGTTCCTCTTCTGCAAAAAAATAATCTGAATGATAAATTCCAAGCAGTAACAAACAAGGCTTGTAAGATCACACTTAAACTCTGCTAAGCGCAAACCATAAAAACATTGCCAGTGCTTTACCCAGTGAACAAATCTTGCCACAGAATTCACCATCACCATCAGCATAAACTAAGGTCAAGACCAGTAAGCATATCAGAAAAGCTTATGAAAGAGTAACCTGGGAGTGAGAGTGATGATGGTACTTCTGTAGTATTTGAAGTGGATGATATGCTCTCTACTGTCAGTGCTTTCTGTATCCTTGTGTATTTTGAAAATCACTACATCAGTAATGTGAATGCCATGAGAGAAGGGGGTGTCAGAACCTCTGAGTTCTCTGTGAAAGCTGCTGCCTCCTGCTGAGTTTGTACACGCTCTTGTCTCACCAACAGCCTTCAAAGTGCAATAGTGTCTTGCATCTGTGAGTGGTAAGGCTTCCTGTTTCACAGATACCATGCTAAATTCAGACCTCTGCTGCAATAACTTACAGACAAAAGCAGTTCTCACTTTGCCAAGTTGAATGACATGGAAATTGTACTTCAAGCTTAAGATAAAAGCTCTTGTGCAGGGCTATTTCTGGGCAAGATACACAACATCAAAAGTATGAAGACAATCTTTTTTCACATTCTAATAGTAAGGAGGAACGCCATTAAGTTAAAAGAGGAAGGATTTAGGTGAGATGTTAGAAAGGAATTCTTACTCAGAGGGCAGTGAGGCCCTGGCACAGGCTGCCCAGAGATCTGTGGGTGTATACCATTCCTGGAAGTGTTCAAAGCCAGGTTGGATGGGCTGTGGTGAGTGGCAAACATGGCCATGGCATGGGGGTTAGAATGCGATAAGTCTTTAAGGTCTTTTCCAATCGAAGCCACTTTGTGATTCTATAATATGGCAATTTGTGAGTGTTTATAATCATTCTTGTCAGGCAGATTTTATTTCTTTTTGGGATCATAATCCTGAAAAGGAAAAATAGATAGGAGGAAAAATTAAAATGAAATATGGAAGAAATGTTCTGGGTAAAGTTCTGACAGAACTAAAGTCAGCAGGACCCTGAGTCCAACTTTCAGAATGGTACAAGGACTCTGTCAGCTCAATCCTTCTGAAAAGCTGGGATAAATATTTAACACTAAAGATTTTACTCACTACACAAAGGATGTTTATTTCATTTAAAACCGCTTCTGCTCTTGAAATAGCTGTAATGAAGCCTTATGACTCAGTGAGGCAAATGTGGCCAATAAGAATCATGTCTGAAAAATGAGGGATCTGAGATATGGAAGAGGGGAAAAAAAGTGAGACTGCATTACACTTATAATCCTCCAACTATCAAGCCACTCATCAATGGGCCAGCACCTGTTATGAATTACAACAGATTCCACATTCTTGCAATTTATATTGCCTGCCAAAGCTCCCCATATGCAAATCACAAACCATTGCCCCTGTTTATCCCCCTGGTCATATGCATGGTCCCAACCTAAAAGTTGAAGGATAGTAGTGGTTACTCCACTGGTGACTCTCCTCGCATTGGAGACGCTCACTGGGACAGATCTGCAGAGTTTACACAGCTTTGTGCTGTAAAGCAGAAATTGAACCTTTTAACTTCTGAAAAACAATACCATTCTCATTCTGAAGATGAAAGGCTTCTGATGTGCCATTGATTGTTTTGGAAATTACTTCCACCAAAGAATGCTGTCTGAATGAACAGTCTACCAGAGCTGGAGCCAGGAATGTTCCTCTAATAACTAAACAATGGTATCACTCCTCATTTCACTTACAACAGAAATCACAGAGCTTGATGTCTCAGAAAAGAAAAGAATCTGGTACATATATTTCATTTTGTGTGTATGAGGACATTCACTAAACTGCTCTGTGTAAATACAACAGTAGATGCAAATACTCTGGGAAAATTCACACAGTGCAGAATAGACATCTCCAGGGTTTTACGTCTGAAGGTGAAAGCACACATCAGATACAGAAAGCCCCTTCTGCTGCTTAACAGCTTGTACTGGATTTTGTCATATCTTCTGAATAACCTCACTGTCTATTTAATAAAACACTTCAAACTCAAATAACAATAAATAGTGCTCTCTGCTGTGCCTTGCTAAGAGTTAGTATTGCTTCCTTCATGTGTTTAATCTACTCATTGATGTGTTTTGATACTGATTCTGCTATGTAACATAGAATTTTTAAAAATGACACAATCAAACACCTCTGCTAGTGCTTTCCTCTGTAACACACACCCATACTGACACTCTGTTATGATTACATTTGCCACAGAGGGCAGATAATAAGACACACTGTACTTGTGTAGACTTGACAGAAGAATATGTTTTATTAGGCTTGTGACAAAGATATGCTCCTCTAACATATCATTTTTGGCAGGTTGCATAATAAAGAGAGCATAAATCACACTGGGTATCATTCTTGGGCAAGAAGTGTTCCAAGAAGAGATTATTTTGAGGTGTTTTCTGAAAACAGCCAGGCTCTGCTTCCTCCCCATAGATATATCCCTTTGTAAGGGAATGTCTATATGTGACAGTCAGCAGCTTCATACACTGTACTGAACCATAAGGCTAATGGTACATTGGGTGCTGAGTGGATTTAAGCTCTGTTTGGAGTCAATGAACCATCTCGTATCCGGTGATGGATTGGGGGGATTGGGGGGTGGGGTAGGGAGACAACCTAAACCCAACAAACAAAGCACAAACGACAACAACAAAGATGCTACTTGGATTCTCTCATTAGCCCAATTCATTTGAAGGTCCTTACTCTGACCTGAAAAGACTGATGGAAGGAAAGGCAAATCATTGTAGAAAAACTGTTTTCCTGACCAACATTACTTTGGCTTTGGTTCCATTGAGATTCCTCTTCTCATCAAAACACTCATTTCCTAAAAGTCTTTTGAAGTCTCAGTTTCCGACGCAATAGGTGACTGCACTCAAGTCATGTAGATAAATGTACCTGCTGACAAGGAAACAGACACTAAACCATCTCTCCCTGTCTCACAGACCTGCTGAAAAGCAAGACCACAAGACAGGTACCTCTGAGATACTCTTGGGAATCTCTGCAGTGAAAAATCTCATTTCTTTCTGTCCCTTGCTGAATACCAAAACATGACACATAAGTTAGGAAGCATATACACCAGGCACAAGTTCTTTCAAAGACACAGATATCTAAATATGAAAGGCTGTGAAAGGAGTGGGACTGCAGGGCATGTTACATTAGGTCAAGGGAGATGAGAGCAGCAAAATGAATCAGAAACAAACGGAGAATTCTTCATTTGGGTTCTCCCAGACCCATCAAAGCAGAGGACCATAGAATCATAGAATCATAGAATCACAGAATGGACTGGGTTGAAAAGGACTAGAACGATCATCTAGTTTCAACCCCCTGCTATATGCAGGGTCACCAGCCACCAGACCAGGCTGCCCAGGGCCACATCCAGCCTGGCCTTGAATGCCTGCAGGGATGGGGCATCCACAACCTCCTTGGGCAACCTGTTCCAGTGCCTCACCACCCTCTGGGTGAAAACCTTCCTCCTAATATCCAACCTAAATCTCCTAAATCAGGATCAGAAGAGAGAATATGATACTTAGCATTGCTTTCAAGCTTTCTCTTGTCATCCCTCTCAAACTGTGTTTTCAAAGTGGTGCTACATGAAATTCTGAAATGAGGCAAAAATATTTGCTACTGTTGGGCTAAATATCAGCATATTTGAACTTTACCCTGCAGTAAAGGCTGTTGTTTTTACTCTGGAGACTTTTGGACCATGTGATTTGACTATGCACTGCAGTTTTCATGCCCATGGCTTTCCAGTTGGATTTAATTTCTCTTGCCACTTATATGAAAAGCACACACATGTGTATTCATGCACACACACACATGTACAAGTGTGTGTGAGCGTGTGTGTATGTAAGCATGCTCCATTCACTTCATGCCGCAGGTTTCAGTTTACAGCACTTTGGGTGTATGATCAGTCTGCCTGGAAGGAAAGTACGCCCACAAACATCACATGGAACTAGCTGGTTCTGGGCTCTGATCCAGGCAGCCTATTTTAAAGAATCAAGATCATAGAAACCTTTGGCTGGAAAATTAAGAAAAGAAAGTATTAGTTTTCATTCTGGAGACCCACATTCAACTCTTTATGGAAAATATTTTCAGGAAATACCTGTTGACTGAGTCTTTCAGTTTAACCAAACCATATTGCTTCTGCAAATGAAAAGGAAAGAAATGAAAGAAAAGAAAGAAGAGAGTAAAAAATATATTAAAAAGACCCTGTTTTTGTCCCAGGGGTTGAATTAAATTAACTTCAAACTAAATCATTCTGTGTTGTATGAGACTACAGAGAAAACATCATGCTGTGTGTTATGATATGCATTCTCAACTAATTATTAACATCTTTGCATGCATACTATTATCAGCAAATTTCACTTTTTGGCTTTTATTCAAGTCCTGCTTAATAAGCATATGTTGTCTGACTATGGGAATGGGAGGGAGCACATTATACTTCACAGAATATGCTCTTTGTACTGCTCTGGACAAGAAGTCCATTTTTCTCCCTGTGAAGTCTATGCAAGTTTTGCCAATAACAGAAATAAAGCTCGGGTGAGTCTAAAAGTCTACAGACAAAACCTACAGCTCCTTAAAGCCACAGCTTCCAATGAGCTCTTAGCAGTAATGTATCTATTCTCACCTAGACACTAATCCAGTTTTCCCCTCAGTTACTTTCCACTGCTGGAAGAGCAACCGCTTTGAAAGCTCAGGAGTATTCTTTAAATCCTCACGCCAGATGTATTTGAGTATAAAAAATATCGTGTTCACTTTCACATAGAAATGGCTTTGCACATTTGTGCTGTGTCAAATGCATTTCCAAAAAGGCCAGGTAGGTTGCTCAGTACCTGAATTTAGTTCTTAAAAGTCTTCATTTGAAGCTTGGAAAGAAAAAATCTGCATGGCTTGATTTGAAGATGTATTTTCTTCATCCTTTCCAAAAGGTATATATACCTGACAATACAGAAAAAGGCTGAAAAAAGTGCTTTTGTCTTTGATATGTAAGCAGCAGACCATTTTAAAAAGAAAAGGGTTTGTGCATTTAAAAATATTTCATGGTTTCTGTCATTGGCACATGATAGAGCTCTTCATTAAAGGCTCATACAGTTTTAATATGATTCAAATCCAATGGTTCACATAACCACAATAAGCCTTAGATCTTTTAGTATGCCTGTTCCTAATGTTCTTTTTGTTAGAAGAGCAACCAAATAGTGTTTCTTTTCTTGGCTGAGACAAATATCCCCTTTGCTCGCAGGAAATTAATGTGTATTTTCTGTACTTTGGAAAGTTTATTGAATATAAAAAAAGAGAGAGAGAAAGAGACGACATTCTCCTTGCAAGCATGTGTTAGGCGTTCCACAAACAAAACACTATGTAATCAGGGCAGCGGTTGTCTTCCCGTGACACTTGAATTTTCAGAAAAAAAATTTATGTAAGTTATAAAAAGTTTTATGTAAGCAGTTAAGATTTTTGAGATTATTTTTTTGAACGCTGCCTGTTCCATTCAACAACAAGGGTAACTCCTCCTCCTCAAGTTGAGAAACTGCGAGACATGCGGTACGTGTATGTGGTCTGAAGGTCAGTTATAGCATTTACCAGATGATTGAGAGTAAGTCTTACGGAAAAAGAGCAACACAGACTACTTTCTCGAGGCCAGAAGCATGAGGCAACCGCAGGGGGAACATTTTTAGCTTAAACTACAGAACGGATCAGACTTGCATCAGCAGGCATTTAGGGACAGATGCTGGAAGCAGATCAGAGCCCCCTGGGGAAATGTGGGCACACAGCACCTTGCGGGAGATGCGCGGCGCCTGATGTGACTCATTGCATAAATGAGACAATCTTCTGATTCATATCTGGGAGCCTTCTGCTGGATTGTTCTCTCAAAGAGTGGTTGTCTTTCTGATTCTGCTCCATCAAAATAAGAACAGCGTATTCGAAATAACCTGAGTTGTCTTTTTGCATCCTCCTCTTCAGACGGAATTCTCATTTTCTCCATCTTTTTTTACTACACAAAATGTGTGTAATTAAAAAAAAAAAAAGCCTAAAAACAAAAAGAACAAATGCAATCAGAATGTCTTTCAAACCTATCTTTTACTGCAGATTTAACTCTACTGTTTGGCATCTGTTAACCAAGCCTTGATTTGATACTACGTGATCTGCAATTATTGCTGTTTTATTCAGCTGGTCAGGGTCCTCGCTGGTCCCATTCTCTTCTGTATGTGTCTTCTAGAGACATATTTTTTCATCCTACTGTAAACTGATCTAGTGTATGACTTTTTCCCAATGAGCTGTAGAATTTGTCTATTTTTCCAGACATTAAGGGAAACTATGGGAAATTACAGAGAACAAAAAGTGGGTGAATTAACTGCCTGTGAGCAAGTGGTCGAAACTTGGCACAAAGTATCTCAGAACAGCTGGCAGGTCCAGGGAAGGCATCCAGCTGAAATAAAATAACTGTAGCTGGGAATAGAGAAATCTGGGGAGCAACTTCCAGGCAAAGCACAGCTCATATTTCCTTTTGGTTCCACTGCGAGCACCTCAGTGAACACCTCTGGGACATGTGTGGGAGCCAGCTCTACCAGGTGCTGGGGACTGTCTATTTCGTTTATTTGAAGAAGTGGGATCTAGGCATCTTAAAGAACAGAAATCAATGCACAAACATACATAATCAGCACAAAATGAAAGCTCATCTTATACTGCAAATAATTTTTCCCATTATGTTTATACTGTAGTATACCACAAAGTAATCACCTAAGGCCTGAAAATAAGAGAGGACCAAGGCCATTCTTTGAATACTCATTGTAGACAATACTACTTTTTCACCTATACATGTATTTTAACAAAACTCTGAAAACATAGCGTATATCTTGTTTCACCACAGAATTCTTATTTTCAAAATCAATTGTGGTCTAGCACTGGGTAAGTGCTAGTGCTGGGCCTGTATTAAAACTAACAGTATAGGTGTAAAACCAACTGAGATATCAATCCCAATGCTGCCTGAGGGGTATTTTGTTTTAATGTCTGTACATTTCAAATATGCACGTTATTTTTAGATGACTTTCCTCATTTTGAAATGTATGTTTTGAACGTTAAAAATACTCAAAAATTAATGATGAAGCGCTAGGATAACATATTTGTATTCTGGTTCGGAACATACTGACACAGGGACCATGCTGGGATGCAGCACAAAAGAAAGAATAGGATACTTAAAAGAAAGCTTAAAACAAGCTGTGTTGACTGCCTTCCCTTCAGACTAGATGTGGGAAAGGAGTACTTGCTAATTGATAAGAATGTGCTTAAAATTCTTTTTTGTTTTCTCCCACTTCCTTCCACTGGATTTGTGTTTGATGTGTACCTTACCTTGTCTGGAACTGGTTTCAGGCTTTCTGGACTCAGGACCTTTTCAACATCTTTACCAAGTGCTTGAGTAGCATGTCATTCTCTTGATACCATTTTTTTTCAGCATTGTGGCTCATGGATACTGATACAGATTTTGTTCCATACTCACAGCCATGTACGTAACAAACCACAATTGGTGGCCATCTTACCATCTTGTCTGCAAACAAGGAAGAATAAACATTGTTTTCAGCAGTAATTTTGAAGCAGAACAATTCTGAATGAAAATAAACATGCAGGTTAAAAAACTGTTTCATACACGTGAACTCAGAGTGAATGTATCTGAGATTGTGGATGCCCCATCCCTGCAGGCATTCAAGGCCAGGCTGGATGTGGCTCTGGGCAGCCTGGTCTGGTGGTTGGCGACCCTGCACATTGCAGGGGGTTTGAAACCAAATGATTGTGGTCCTTTTCAACCCAGGCCATTCTGTGATTCTATGATTCTATGATTCATTGTATTCGGATTCAGTCTTGAATGGGGTATGGCCCCGTAAACTGTCCATTTGGAACAGGTGGGGTCCTTCTGCAAATACTGGGCTGAAAATTCATGTGTGTCCCCAGTTCATACGTAGCTGTACCAAGTCTAGTTTTTTTTTACTTCATATAATCACAGTCACGGAAATGCTGACCCTTTTCCAGAAACAAGCCCTCTGCTTGCTCAGGTTGCTGCAGCAAGCTGATCGTTTTGGAGACCAGAGCCTATTTTTAATCTACTAATCTAGTAGATGGCAAGCAGTATCAGGATGTTGCTCAGCTGAACTGCTGATACGTGTGTCCTGTTGCAGAAAAACCCCAGCATGCATTGTGCCCAGCCTGGACAGTATGAGTATCTGCTCAAAAAGGACTCTATAATGCTGAATGACTACCGCTCATCAGCTAGCTGGTGGCATTTTTGGCCTTGGGGGTTTAAAACCGATCCAGAATATTTCAGGACTGGGAGAAGAATCTCTTGCTTGTTTATCCCAAAGACCTAAGTGCTAGTTCGCTGGTGACTTCAGAGAGGGCAGAGCTGGATTCCAAGCCAGTCCCTGATTCTGCACTGCAGACCTCCTTTTGTTTGTCAGGAAAAAAATATCAGTGAGAAAAAAATCCCTCAACCCTAACACCACAAATACACATTGGAAGCTTGAAAAATATATAATTACTGTGGCACTGCAGATTATGGAGTCAGTTGTGTCTGTAGGCACATTCTGCTCTAGGCGTGGTGTCAGCACCAGCCCTTTACAAGGAGCAGCAAGAATCAAGAGCACGTTGCAGAGGCAGCATGTTGAGGCATAGTAAAGGTTCCTGAAATTGTCACAGTTTCCTTTACTTTTGAATGCATAATACCAGTAAGAGCATTACCTACACCCTGTGCTAAAGGCAGAGGGAGACAGTGCCAGACCAAGCAAAGAAGGCCTTTCTTACTCAAACAAGGGAGGTGGGGATTTCATTTTTTCCTCTGCTGCTGTGTAAGACAAAGCATAACCTATTCCAGTATTTATGACTCCCCCAGTCAGCACATCAGCGTATTCAAGAAATTCTGGGCAGCTCTTCTTGTGTTTATGCTACAGTCTGAAAATCTCATTAGAGAATAATCTGCATCTTTCTTTCCTGTAACACGCATGTAAACTCAATTACATGAAGAAATACTACTCTACAAAGTGTATTTCTGCTGTGAAAAGTCAGATTTTGTCTGCAAGGTTTGAAATATAACTTACTCAAAGGCTGTCATTCTGAGTACATTTTCATCTAAACAACTTTCAAATGCAATTTCCTTAGACATATTTGATAAGAAGATTATTTAATATAAATACATTGCCTTCTCTTGCTTTTCAACTGTTGTTTAAAGAATGCCATTTAACTTTTCATTATCAATTTTCAACAACAGGTCTTCTGTTTGGAGAAAAGACTCTGGCTCTCTATTGAGTCTTCTGAAAAGAGTGCATACTTCACTGTAAGCTCCTGAGATCTTTAGATGAAGACATTATGGAATAAGCTCTTGGGGTAAGAGAGCTCTTTTCAGTGTGAATATTTGTTATGAGTATGCTTATAACATTTAAAAAATATTTTTCCAAAGAATGCTAAGTATAAGAACACATTTTCCTTTCTAGTTTCCATTAGCTACATTCCTGCTATTCGGTAAAATAGATGATTTACTGGATGCAAACTGGGAAAGATCAATTTGATTTACATTCAGTTTCTAGGGATAATTTTCATAGTTCCAGAATGGTAAAAATGAGTATTAGTCCAAGAATGGAAACCAAACTTGCTTAGCCTGCACTGTGAGAGTCCTTTCCACTGTATAAGGCATCATAATAAAAAAAAAATGCATCTCTTCAAATTGAATTAAAGATTTCAGAGAATCATAGAATTGCTTAGGTTTGAGGGGACCTTAAAGATCACATACTTTCAACCCTGCCGCTATGAGCAGGGTTGCCTTCCACCAGCTCAGACTGCCCAGGATCCCATCCAACCTGACCCTGAATGCCTCCAGGCATGGAGCATCCACAGCTTATCTGGGCAACTTCATCCAGCACCTTATCATGCCCCGAGTACAAAATTTCCTCCTAATATCTAACATAAATCTCCTTTCTTTTATTTTATATCCATTTCCCCTGGTCCTGACACTATTAGACTGCCTAAAAAATTGTTTTCCCTCCTGCTTACTAGATCCTCTCAAGTACTGGAAGGCCACAATGAGGTCTCCCGAGAGCCTTATCTTTTCCAGACTGAACAAATCCATTTTCTTCAGCCTTTTTCAATTGCAGAGGTGCTCAGCCCTCTGATCTTTGTGGCTCCCCTCTGGGCCTGCTCCAACTGTTCCACATCCTTCTTGTGTCGGGGTCCCCAGGCCTGAATGCAGTGCTCCATATGGAACCTCACAGGGCAGATCAGAGGGGGACAGTCCCTTCTCTGTCCTGCTGCCACCCTCTGTTGATGCAGATCAGGATACAGCTGGCCATTTGGGCTGCAAGCATACACTGCTGGCTCACGCCCAGCTTTCTGCGCACCAGCAGCCCAAGTCCTTCTCTGCAGGGCTGCTCTCACGGACTTCTTTTCCCAGTCTGTTCTCATATCTGAAATGGCTTTGACCTAAGTGCAGCACTTTGCACTTGGCCTTGTTGAACTTCATTATGTTACCATGAGCCCACTTTCTGAGCCTATCCAAGTCTCCCTGGATGACGTCCCTTCTTTTATTGTACTGACTGTAGCACTCAGCATGGTGTCATCAGCAAAGTTGCTGACGGTGCACTCAATCCCTGTCTACATTGTTGATTAGGATGTTGAAGAGAACTGGTCCCACAATAGAGGACTGGAGGACGCCACTCATGACCAAGCTCCACCTGGACATAAGGTCCTCTGGCTATGGTCATCTAACCAATTCTTTATCCACTAAAAGGACCAACCTGTAAATCCATATTGCTCCAATTTAGTGATAAGGATTTGGTGTGAGATGAAGTCAAAAACCTTAACAAATCTAGGTTTAGTTACATATAGAAATCTTTATCTGCAAATATAAAGATGGTAAGCTATATAAGAAAACCTGAAGAAGAATATGTTTACATTTTGTAGTAATTGTTCTTTCATTGCTTGGCTGTGGAATCCTAGCTATGATATGCCTTATTTGGAGCTGTTACAGCTGATCACATTTATCCTTCATTTCTTTTTCTCTGTGTGTGCCTATCCCAAATGTCACATCTGGAGGCCTGCTGTTTGAAACAAAGCTATTTTTAGAATCATCACAGTTTTCCAACCCAAACTACTCTGGCTGGGCTGTCTGCTCCCTGCATTGTTTTTCCCTTTTAGAAAGGGTAGCAGGAAAGGCCTGCTCCTGAGGCAATGTGTTATTATAAAAATACTTACAAACACCTAACAGTGTAGTTACGCTTTCCTCTGGTGCCACGTTATTTTTCCCTTCTGTTTCACGACTGCTAAGTATGTCTGTGTTACCACGAATGAAGTCATTTAACTCAGAGACTACAAAGATGTGTGTTTTCTATAGACCTGACATTACTTGAGGTTAGCCCCAGGCTGCTGTTATGGTGTTATATGAGGTCAAAACCTCCCTTACTGAACAAAGCTTTTAATTTCTTCTTAAGCACACTCAATAGGACTGACTTCCAAACTCGTCTCCATAAATATTTGTCATCCAGGAATATAAGCCACCCCCCATTTCTTATTTAATTATCCACATACTTCAATGGGAGAACAGGAGGCCTCCTATTCTAGTCAGAGTCTTCATCACAGGTTTGAATTGTCCAAGGAAAAAGATTGGCGTAAACACATAGCAACAGCCTGTATGAAAGCAGCCTTTTCCACAGACTTCTCTCTGAAAAGCAAGAGGCACTGTGCACCAGGGGCATAGGCAACTCAGGAGCAGCTCTTCAGATCATCCAGCAGAGCATTTCACAGCCTTTGGGAGTGCATTCTGCTCTGTAACAACTGCAGACAAATGTCAGCACTGGTCATATGCTAAGTTTTAAATTTACCCTGAATGGTAAGGTAATTGTACCTGAGGATGCAGGTTAGTAAATTTTTGTCCCAAGGGAATCATTAGAATACCCCATTTCACTCCTGACATGCTACCTTTCGAAAATTAATCAGCGTAATGAACATGGCATTGGTGTAAAGACAATAAGGCAGGAACTGTGATCACTAGCAATGATGATATGCAGTAATTTTCATTAAAAAGAAATCCTTCTCTGGACATTCTCATCTACTTTCTGGGTTTGGCAATATATTTGCCTGAGAAGATTCTTAAAATTGCCAGATCTGAGGCAAAGTCTATCAGTGACATCCAACCTTCCTTATAAATTACATGGCACCAGAGTGATTTTTCATGTGACGTGGTGACTAGATGACTTTGTGTTAGGAGAAGATAAGAAAACAACTTTTTGTTGTTACACGGGTTTTCAAGACTAATGTGTTAAAAAGCTGTATATGAAGGGACACTTATTTTTAGGTAGTCAATGCAATAAGAATAAGACAGCAGATGGCAGCACCAGATATGAGTGACACATCTGTTAGAATTTTAGGATCAACATTATCACCATTTGTTGTCTGAAATACTGGAAAACATATACCCACAGAAGTCATTAATACTCACACTGGCAGTAGCAAACATTTTGGTCTATGAAAAAATAAGAGAACACATTTTGTTCTACCACAAATCTGAGTTTCAGTAGTTCCAGACATCACTTCAGTTGTCTAAAGTGTCACAGCAGAGTCCAGATTATATGCAAGAAATGGGATCTCTGGCCGACGTGATTCTTGAAACTCAATTAGGCATGGACTGTTGTTTCTTTTACACAGTCAGACATAAAAAACTCAGACATGTTTATGCATTCTCAATCAGAGGATAGTTAATGGAAGAGAATGCTTAAGGAGGCTGCTGAGTGACCAACACAAAAATGAACAAGAATTTGTCAGTAGCCATGTTGATTTGGTTGATCCTGCACTTGCTAAGGGAAAGAGAGTTCCCGGATAATGTCACATAGACAGAAATGCCTGTGGTTGGAAAGTAAAGATACTGCTTGCATGTGTTACCACCAAATCACTCTGCTCTTTATTTTTAAAAAGAGGAAAATCCAGCTATTATCAGGTTACATTTCATCACAGAGATAAGACAGTAGCATTAAAGCTCTTAAATATATTTATATTTGTTGGGTGTATTTTGTTTGTTTTTTTGTTTTTAATTTTTTCTTCCCTTTGATGTTTATTAAATCAGGACTTTTTATAGATGCTTAAATAATTCACTGCCACTTTGACTAGGTCTCTTAAATGAAATATGGACTCCCCCAGATGTTTGTTTTTCTCCTCAGAAAAGCTTTCAAAGTCTCTCCATAGACTTCCTGTAGGTCCTTCTTTCATGTGGGACCAGAACACTGCAAGAATTAAAATCTGGAAAGCAGGGTTGGAAGCTATAAACATTCATTAAGCAGGAGTAACTGATGCAGTTCCAATCAGGACCACAGTAGATTGCCATCTCATTCCACTGGTAGTATACTTTAACAGAATTAATAAGCAACTAGATAGCTGGCAATGTGAGCAGTATAGAACCATTTGCAGGAAAACGAGGAAGACTGTAGAGGAGACTCATATCTTTTCTCTGCTCATAGTGTATCTCTAGTCCTTCCATGAGCATAGTGTTTTTTGACGTTCTTTGCTGTATTGACATCTGAAAAATTTCAACTGGAGTTGGACACCCTCATCCATGGAGCTAAGATCAAAGGAAAAGAGGTTTTCTTTATCTTCTTCTTAGAAGTAGTTTTCCCACCTGCCATCGTAGGATGTTTCTTTCATTCTTTCCATACTCATCTCTGCTTTTAAAGTGTGTTTCTGTAGATAAGGACAGCTCAAAAAATAATAATAATATAAAGGATCACAAGGAGATAAAATCTCATTTCTCTTCTTGAAAGTTGTTGCTAAAAGTGAATTCCTTCAATCAATTACAAGCTGCAGCCTAGTTAGTTTACAGTGCAATTTAAAAATGAACTGATTAGATCTAAATTAGGAAAACTGCTGTTCACACACCAGGAAGAGCAGACTGGAATGCATTTCATTCTGGTTTTGCAGAACTCACAGAAGTAAGAAGTGGTAATAATGTTGTTGTTCAATAAGTCAGCAGATGTGACGGTGAATCCTCACAGGGAGCAGATGCATTGTGCAAGAGGGCAATGTTTCATGGGGTCATTCGCAGTGCCAAACCACACGCTGAAATTTGTTTTTGTATGCCGCTATAACTATGGACATTTTCCCTTGTACAACCACTACTCCCTTTTTTAAACATGCAAAACTGTGTTTGATGGACAGAACTCTGCTTCACACTCATGCCTTTCACTGTACAATCACCTTTAGGGCAAGGTGATTGGTTCTTCAGCATATGGTACTATGCATTGTCACACAATGAGAACATCTCCTTTCCTACAGCTGCAGATGAACCTGTGTGGCACACTGCACCCAGTGTGGGTTATATAAAACTGGCTGACAAGAGGAATGAGGAGTGGACATGTGCTATTATCTATCAATCAGCAGCCTTAAATAAGTAAGATAAGAATCCCTCACATTGTCTTTGTGATTATACTTGCTATCATCTCAATTTCTTCAGTTTTATTTCGCAGCTAGATGCTAAATAAATGAATAAATGATGTTAAACAATGAAAATTCACGTTCAACTTTCAAAATAACTTCAAAAGAACTTTCCATAGGATATATGCACTATGTATATGATGCAGCTAAATCCCATTCTCAAAAGTGATATAGGCTATCAGGAGTCCAAGCCCCACTGAGGAAAAAAGCATTCAGCCATCTATTTTAGACACCAGGACTACACTTAGACATCTGTCTTTTTTAAAAACTCCTGGCCAAAGGACAGCTTGTGCAGAAACAAATGCAGAAAAAAAACATGCCACTTTCCAAAAGTTTGGATTCTGGAATCAAATTCAGTGGAAATAAATGTGCGGTCTTCTTTATTTTGTTGTTACACTCTGAGTTGCTGCCTTTGAACATGCAGTCCTCTGTAAACCAGTGTTCCAAGCCAAAGTTAAGAATAATGGTAAAAAATGAAATTCACTGTATTGCTTACAGGATAATGAGGCATTGTATTCCGCATTAAATATATACAATGACCTAATATCTGCTAAAGCATGTAACATTCAAAGCTTGCCTAAGCTGCTGAACAGAGTCTTCTAATAAGCTGCAGCACAGCACATGAAGGTCTCCTTCAGGAACATAATTCCCAGAGGAGCAGAGAGTATTCTCTTTCAACAGAAAAATTAAAAGAAATAGGAATAAGTAATTTTCTTAATTCAAACAATATTCCCCTTTTTTGTTAGTAGCTATTCAGCAGAGAAACATTTGCACAGAGACAAGAGATTCCTCTGAAATAAACTGGTTATAAAATCTCTCCTGAAGCATCAAGATGCACCCACATGCTTTCAAACAGCTTGTGTTTAGCGATTTACCTTGCTTAATGGTGCAGCCCCTCTCTTTCATCGCCAGGTCTTAGATGGATCTTCTCTTTCTTAGCAGCACCCAGAGCTTAGACCTTTACCGTATTTACTGGGGTTAGAACTTGGCAACCTCACAACACTGGTAGCTCCCCAGGTGCGGAATAAGACAAGTCTGGGAGGAAAGTCCAGCCACTGTTCCCACAGGGCAGAAGCTGGGCTTCAGCACTGTGACAAAGTTGCCTTATTTTCAACTGTAAAACTAAAGGAACCACCAGGAAGGACCTCAGGTCTCCTGGGCTCTGGTCTTTTGAACGTCTTGGTATTGAGATGTCTTGATTATTTGCAATATCCACTTCTCTAGGCACTGGGGTTCATGTATAGAAATAGTCTGTGATCCAAATTCTCTGACACAGATGTAGCATATCTTGAAAAAAGGACTTCTTGGTGGTATGATTGGTTAATTCAGTAGCATTCAAGACATTGCCTGCTATGATACTATTGCAGTGCCTGTGGTCCAGCTTCAAGATGTACTACTACTGGCAAAATTAGGGGAAGATCTGATATATTAGAAGGTACAATCTGCTCTAAAAGCAAAATGGTAGACACCAGCAGGGGCATCTCCAGCACTTAGCAGAGTGTTACTAATTTTGTTCAGATTTTTTTTCTTGACATTTATTTCCATGAAGAGTACAACACTGGTAGGAGGTAAAGAATATGTCATATGAGAGGGAGCTGGATGTTTGTTTAGTCTCAAAATGACAGCTAAACATATTTCAGTTCTTCACTTCACTACCTGTCACTATACACAGACAACTCTGTCCGAAGTTCTAAATGAACTTTAAAATTCATTTCTCATAGAGATCATTTTTGGGTATGATCCTTCTTTGATCAGAGGGTGGTGAGACACAGAAAAAGGTTGCTCTGAGCAGTTGTGGGTCATTCATCCCTGAAGATGCCCAAGGAGAGGATGGAAGGGGTCCTGGGCAGCATGATCTGGTGGGAGGACAACCAGCACACAGTGTGGGGGTTGGAACTTGGTGGGCTTTAAGTTCTCTTCCAACCCAGGCCATTCTGTGATTGTATAATTGTATTATTCTATGTCTCTATGATCAGAAAACAGAATTCAGATTGTGAGCATGTTAATATAAGGGTTATTGTCCTATTGCAAGAATACAAAATAACTGCCGGACTAACTTCAGTCACAAATAAGTGATTGCATGGACAGATTACTGCCAAGGTCACCACTGTCAATTCTTTCTATAACAGAAGAAACAGGTGATTGTTGCATATTGTGTGAGCAAGGATAGGGTCAAGGCATAATGGTCTGGGATTGCATCTCTCAGTTTCACTTAAGAATCCCCTTGCTTTCATAGATCAGGAGCACAAGACAATCTATTAAATGCACTCTAAGCAAACTGCTGTGCATATGATCTATAATCACGTGTATTCTAAGCAAACAGTATTAGCCTATGACTAATCAGTATTCCAGGGTTGGGGGGGAAGTAAATTAGAGTAGGTGGGGTACATTAGGTTGGGTAAGGTTATACAAATTCCAGGGAAGGTAAACTAGGGCAGGAAAGGTGATATGACCTGTCTTGTCAACATTTCCTTTGTGGGATGGGGTCCAAGGGAAGGAGGGCTTGCAAGCTGGAGGTCTCAGGCTGAAAGGAACTGTGAAAGCTGTCCTCCAGCATCCTGACTTTATACTCCTTTTACATGTGGTTTGCCATGGTGGGTGGGATGAACTGTTACAAGGTATGCAAACCAAGACATAACCGTGGATATGAAAAACTTGCAGAAAAATAGAGAAGCTTCCATTTGTTCCTTAAGAACCTCGTTTTCAATTCCTAAAAACTTGAAGGATTGTTCTAGGTTAGTCATCACGCAGTTTTATGGCCTCCACGCTTTTGCCAAAGGCAACACTTCCACATTTCCTTGACAACATCTGGTCATAGCTCAGGCCCCCGACATGAGTACCAGGCCACACATTGTTAGGCATGGGTAAGGTGAGGGTAGTGACAGAGACATAGCTACAGCCTTATGCTGCTTGGCCAGGAGCAGTTCTTGTTATCCACCATACCAGGCTACCCAGAGCCACATCCAGCCTGGCCATGAATACCTCTAGGGATGGGGCATCTACAACTTCCTTGGGCAACCTGTTCCAGTGTGTCACCACTCTCCAAGTAAAAAACCTCCTCCTAATATCTAACCTAAACCTCCCCAGTCTCAGAAGGTCTACTTTTCTGATCTTAACTTTACAGAATCACTTCATACCATAAATTACTGCTGCAAAATTTTGCCACTTTCAACCAGATAGCTCATGTTGTTCAGTTAGGTGAGTGGTCGAGGTATATGAAGTTTGGATTTGCAAACTAGCAGAGGCTATTAAAGGCTTTTCAAAGGCTGGGAGTGTTTCCAAGGAGGGTGGCCTGTGCATGAATCCAAGTTGGAAATTAGCCAAGCTGTTTAGGAGGATGAAGGCAATGGAGAGACAGGGAGACATTAATGGGTCACAAAGGCAGGGGAGATAAGGGTTATTGGCGGGTCACAGGAAAGCAGCATCAGAAAGTTCAGCTACATTCCTGGGAACTTCAGAACTTTGCAAGACTACACTCACAACTACGTGTTCTATTTATTGATTTATCTCAGAATTCTATTTTCTTCTACCTGAGAGGATTCTTAAAGGAACAATAGGCATTTGTTTAACTGCCAAGTGAAGAACTTTCTCTATTACTATTAACAATGAATCAGTTAATAAAAGATGCTATAAAGATCCTATTAACAATATACCCTATTGTTGGATTTTCAAGCTTGCTATTGTAAATACTTCATAACGAAATTATGCTTCCTTGTGGGGATTACACCATTTGGTCTACATTTATTCCTGTCAAGTTGACCATTATTATTTGGAAAATTGCTATAAATTCAGTGTGAATGAATGAAAAATGAAAAGGCATGGAAGCAGCTCAGATGATCTTTTTTCAAGCTCAGTAATAAAGATGTGGAAGTAAAACAGAATTGGGATTTAAATTTCCTTTTCAAAACACATAACTGGGTTACTTTTTCTTTCTAAAAATACTGTAGCATTATTTAAGAAAGTGGGAAGGTGCAGTTGATCATTACATATACTATTTGGAAAACATTAATCTCCTCTGCAGTTCCACTGAGTACAATATCTAACAAAATACCTCATGAACTGAAATGACAGTGTTTTCAAGTAAGGGATGAGTTGAATTTACTTAAAAGTAACTGAAATGCAACAGCTAGTTCAAAATCAGGCTGAGAGCTTCACTCAGAGTGATAAGAGTGCAGATAGTTCAATACATCTCTTTTCTTCTTGTGCTTCCTGTTCTTAAGCTTCTCCTAATCAGAAATCACAGTAATAGCACTATTATCCAGTCTTTCGCAATGCTGCCTTTTCTTAGCTGTCATGTGTGATTTAACTTACACGGGTAAATGGAAACTTTTTCCCTGAAATGGCCTTCTTTATGTCTTCTTTCACATCAGTGTTGGAACTTGGAAGCAAAGTTGACACATACGTTTCCTATTTCCTGTACGCAGCCTGTTCCTGAAGAGTAACCCACTCTGTTTTTCATCTCTCTTGATTCTTTCATGTAAACAATTCCTCAAAACCCATTATAAGGTCGTTTTATAAGCCTGGATTCTTTGACTGAACAAAACATACTTGTGCTAGCTAGGGGATTAAATTGGCTGTTTCCAATGAATCCTCAACACTACTGCTTTTGACTTAACTAGAATTCCACATTGAGACCTCCCAGATGAAAAGTAGAGTTAACCTTGTGCAAGAACATATTGTATGTAGCCTCCTGCTGCCAGAACATAAACGTGCTTATTCGGTGGACAAAATATAGAAACAGGTGTGATAACAGGGGGAACCCGCTCATGTATAGTTTGCAAATGTGGTTGATATGGCTTCTCCACTTGCAGTTGTATCAGACTGTAAACTCCATTTAAACTATACAGCTGGCTTACTGTCACTGTTCCCCTCTCCCAGTACAGATGCAAAAAAGATAAAGCATTGCACCAGATACACAGAACTAAAAACAAAGGACATGGAGCTTTCAAGTTCATACATTTCAAAGAAATAATCCCCTGGATATGCTTGACTCCCTGTAAATGCAGAGCCAAACTTTCATGTTTTTGTGTTTTCAGGAAGGGGGATCATAAGCAAGCAATATAAATACTGGGAAAAACTGATTCCTTTACTATTTTTAAAACAGTGCTTCGTAAAGCTCTGAAAAGGATTTATAGGATTTATTTGCTTGAGGTGGCAGTGGCTTACATCCAGGATTTTCTTTGGAGAGGTCATCTGTAACTGCAGAGTACTTACACATTTAGGTCAGGGTTATGAGAACATCTGTGTGGGCTGCTCTGCCTGAGGAAGTGTATGACAAGTCAGAGATGAGTCACATTAAGGAGGAAACACATGACCCCAAAATGGTGGCATCCAAGTATTATGGCCTAGTGGAAGTCCAGCTGTTGATCAGCCTGCCAGTGTGATAAAAGAACAAACCAATGATAATGGATAATCCAGAATCTTGGATTCAAGAGTTTCTGAATGTGTAACACTCTATCAAAAATACACTTCACTTTGGGGCAGTTTTTTCTTTGTTGGCCTACACAACTGTGCTTGATCTTGTCTAGTCACGCTGCCTGTTCCTACCTCAGTGTTTGACATCGTAAACCTTCTGTTTGCAATTTCTCATTTGTTGTTAAAAGTAAATCATCTTATTAAAGGTGATTTATGGCATTTGGATTTAATTTACAACTATTCGAAAAGAAAATTTATTTCATTTTTAATACCTGAATTTACTGCTACAGAAATTAAAAACATCACAAATGGCTTTAAAAGAGAAAAAACAAGAAATAGCATTGTCCTGTGAGAGTACCCAGAGATACCGCTTTCTCAGTCTGGACTAGACTATATAAAAAAACAGTGGAGAGCAAGACTAAGAGGACAAAGGGTGGAGATGGACAGAGATGAAGTAATCTGCTTAACATAACACAGAAAGTCAAGGAGTAGATAAATAGAGATTTTTAAATACCTCAACAATAAATTGATTTGGCTACAGGGTTTTCTAATATAGGTCTATTCATCTTAAGTACTTCAGGTCAGTCTTTTCTTCTTTTTCTCCTATTTACTAGATTTTTATTATATTTACACATAAAAGAGGCATCAGAAAAGAACCAAACTGACATCTTTTGTTAAGCACAAAAATCCTTGCTTAAGGCTCTGTTTCCATGTAACATGCTTCCTGTGAGGCATCCCATTATTCTTTAAGGGAAATAAAATTGAATTAAATGAACATCTTAAGCTGTGCTAATTGTTGTTTTGTATGGTTCAATTATAAATCATTTTAGAAATTTGCTAAAATACATGTTAGGAAAACTTCTGCTCCAATAAGCTTGCTCAGTCATCTTTATCCAAAAAAAAGGCAGAGGATTCTACAGCTTTCTTTATTCGAATAAAGGGAGAGTCCACTGGGGCATAACCTTGTGGGGTCTTTGAAAGTACTGGGGTAAACAGCCCCACTCTTATTGCTGTACTTTGATGCTAGTGAGCCCTTCCTCCTTTCCCCACTGGTTGAGATACTCTGGGTTCACATTCTTCTCAATTTGCCTATCAGCAATCCCCCAGTAGCTACCCCGCTTCATTTCCTTTGTTTACACATCTTTTGTAATATGGGTTCAGAATTTGTTGTTTTGCCCAACTAGAACTATCTCTGTATCCTCTTTGTTCTGCCCAGCAGACAGAGCTACACGCAGGTGCTAAGCCAGCATCTCCTGCCACATTCCTGCAAGATCTTCACAAATTTTATTTTGCAAGAACAGTTTATCCTTGTTTTCCCTTCAATAGTCAAAGATAACTTGGACAAAAGTATTGGATAATTTGCAGTGCCTTTCTGTTGGATATGTATTTTGCTGAAAGATGAAAGGAAAAAAACATTCTTACACTTTTAACAATCTTTTTAGCAAATTAATCATATATTAAAGCCTCCTCCTTTTTCCAGCTCAGCATAGAATTTTGTTCAAGTTCCTGGAAGAGTCTCTTCCAATTAGTCCAGGTGACAGCATCATTGGACAGCGAAAGGGCAACAGATGTCATCTACCTGAACTCCTGTATCATAGCCTTTGACAAGGACTTTCACCATGTCCTTCTCTCTAAATGGGAAAGGTGTGGATTTGAAGAAAAGATTGTTCGATGGATTAGGAATTGGTTGGCTGGCCGCAGCCAAAGGGTTGTAATCAATGGTTCTGTGTCAAGGTGGAGGCCAGTCACAAGCAGTGTCCCTCAGGGGTTGGTGTTGGGACTGGTGCTCTTCAACATCTTTATCAATGACAGACAATGGCATCGAGTGCACCTTCAGCAAGTTTGCAGATGGCACCAAGTTGAGCGGTGCAGTCAATACACTGGAAGGAAGAGAAGCCATCCAGAGGGACTTGGACAGGCTGGAAAAGTGGGCCCATAAAAACCTAATGAGGTTCATTAAGGTCAAGTGCAGGGTGCTGCACTTGGTTTGGGGCAATCCCAGGGATTATACAAACTGGGAGATCTCCTTGAGAGCAGCTTCGCAGAGAAGGACTTGGGGGTTCTGGTGGATGAGAAGCTGATGTGAAGTCATTATGACTCCTGCTAGTTGAAATACACACATACACATACTGGACATGAACCAGCAGTATGTGCTTGCAGACCAGAAGGCCAACTGTGTTCTGGGCTGCATTAAAAAAGGGGTGGCCAGCAGAGGAGGGAGGTGATTGTCCCCCTCTATTCAGCTCCTGTGAGACCATATCTGGAGTCTTTCCAGTACAAGATGGATGTGGAGCTGTTGGAGAAGTTCCAGAGGATGGCCACTAAGATGATCAGAGGGCTAGAGCACCTCTCCTATGAACAAAGGTTGAGGGAACTGGGCTTGTTTAGCTTGGAGAATAGAAGACTCTGGGGAGACCTCATTGTGGCCTTCCAGTACTTGAAGGGAGCATGTAAACAGGAGGGGGAATGGCTGTTTACGTGGGCTGATAATGATAGGACAAGGGAGAATGGTTTTAAGCTGAGACAGGAGAAGTTTAGGCTGGATATTAGGAGGAAATTTTCTACTCAAAGGGTGGTGACACACTGCAACAGGTTGCCCAAGGTGGTTGTGGATGCCCCATCCCTGGAGGAGTTCAAGGCCAGGCTGGATGTGGCTCTGGGCAGCCTGGTCTGGTGATTGGTAACCCTACACATAGCAGGGGGGTTGAAACCAGATGATCATTGTGGTCCTTTCCAACCTAGACTACTCTATGATTCTATGATTCTAATCTTTTCCTTCAGTCAAGCAAAAATACTAACCTCTTATTTGAATAAGCCTTTATAAAGATCACTGAGAGTTTGGTGATACATAGTTTTCTATGTCAGGTTGCTTTTTCATGTCACAGATGAGCATAGCCCATGTTTTTATGCTCCCCTCTGTCATGAAAATAATTTGAAACCTTTGAACATACAGTTTTTGGAGCGTACCTCTACTTCTGGCAGCTTCAAGACGCTCTTAGTCTTTAAATTATAACATTACAGCAGCCTGATTTAAACACCTTATGAGTAATGCACACTCGGAAATATCCAGCTATGAAGATTGTTCCATCAGAGGATCAGCTGCACATACAGCTGTACCCTTTCCCCAGTACATCATCAGCAAAGGCTGGCGATGACATCTTTGTTAAACGTGATTGTGCTCAGCTTAGAGACAAAGCAAGAGTGCCCAATGCCAAAAGTTAACAGATTAAAAAAAATAAACAAAAGTACCACTGTTTCCAGATGCATACAAACAGGTTAGAACTAATTGGAAACAATCTTTTCTTCCATAGTTATAAGCATTTAGAGAAAATGCTTTTCTTTTTTTTTTTCAAAAATATACTAGTATAAGTTTCAGGAAAATAAAACAGAAATTAGGAGCACATGTATGTGTATGTTGCAGAGGTTCATTAGAACATGATAGAAAGGTATAATCTTGAAACTTCAATTTGACTCACAGAAATAGCTACTTAAGGTGTTGGTCAACAAGTCAACTAAGTTGACAATCTAGTTAAGAGTTTTCGTTATTTTCCTCAGATCTGTTAAAGTGCTTGCATCTTTATTTGCATCTGATTCATTTCCTACTCAAAACTTCATGGATCAAACCAAAATTCACTGATGTCAATAGCAGTCATCACATACTTGGCATTTTAGATGACTCTACATCTAAATATGCTGTAATTAGTCTTTTTTTTTTTTTAATTTACTTTATTTAATTTAAGAATTCACTTTTATTAATGTATTGCAAGATAAAGCTGGAGACTGGTTCTAAAGACCAGGTGTAGTTCTTCTGCACTACAATGTCCTTTTCTGCCCAAAAGTAAGGGAGAATTACTTTGATTTTACAGAAAATATAAACTGATGTGAAGTCATTATGACTCCTGCTAGCTGAAATACACACATACACATACATAATATGGAAAGATTTATTTATTTTTTTTTTTTTTTCAAAAAAATGTAGCACATCATTAATTTCAAAACTCCAATTTCTGGACCAATGCCAGCAATGCCATTGTCTCTCAGATTTCTTCCATGCTCTAAAACAAAGGTTCTTGCTTTGCAGAAGCAAAGACATACTTTACTTAGTGTTGCACCGTAACTGTGCAGGGTGAACATTACCTTAGTTTTAATCAAGTACAATTATTTAATGCACTCAGCTCACTTTTTATGTTAATAATAATACCCTGCCTGCACATTTACTCTTGTTCATAAATGAGAGGGTAGAAATGTAACAGAATAGGCATATTTCCAGCCTGGGTGACACTGAAGATACCAAGTATCACTATCTCAGTCAAAAACTGAGTTGCAATAGACCTGCGAAATTAAGCACCATGCAACCTGTAGAGAGCATCTCAGATATCCATAAAGTAATGAATAGGCCGCACATTTACCCTATCTACAACACAGGACTGCAAGAGCTAGCAGACATAGAAGCAAGTAAGTTTATACCATGTGAAACAAGCTATGTGCACCTCCAAGATTGTGTCTTCGTTCAATGTCTCTGTTTCTGGGACTATTGTGTGCAGAATGTGGTTGACTTCTAATGATTTGGATAAAGAATGTGCCTGCACAGCAGGTAGTTTGAGAGAGAATTCCAGGAAAGAAGGCTGATCTTATAGTGGGGAAAAAAAAAGATAGATAAATGCTAAATAGGGTATCAGTTTTTTTGAGCCAAAAAGAGCAGCTGGGCATTTTACCATGTACAACCTGACACAAGTCACAGGAAACCAGAGGAATGACAATGTCCATGTGCTGAGACCCTGACACTAGAAATTTAAAGTTATTCATGGCAGGAAATGCACTTATCTGGCCTCAGAGGAGAAAGATTTGTCTTTGTTCATCAGCCCTTCTGCTTGCTTACAGCCAGGCCCTCGAGATTCCAAAGGAGGCTGGCTGCTTGCTACCAAGCATTGCATGTGGAGAAGAGAGGATGCAGGACAAAGCCACTCAGCCCCAGGCTCTGCAAGGTGCAGCTCAGGCCCCTCACTGCTACCAGCACTCGAGCTTCACAAGGAGATCAGGGTACTGATAGAGTATGCAGTTCACTCACACATAACTCCTGAAGGGAAATCACAATGTCTCCAAGCCTTGCTGCCCTTCTACCTGCCCACCACATGAGGTTTGCAATCTGATCCAGTGCTTGGAAACCCAGCAATACCAACACATCAACAACATTTTCCCCTATGTTATCTTCCTCCAAGGAATGCTCAAAACTCCCAGGTTTCTCAAGAACTGAGCTTCTTTGATGTTACCTTTTGGTTCAGTTTAGGGAGGTGGAACAGCAGAGTTAGTTGCATGCACAATGAGAACATCATCCCCCTCTCTTCTGTACATTTAGCTTTTTTACCCCCATTTTACTTTTTCAGCAGCTCCTCTTGGGGGTCATACTGGGGACAGGGCCATATGATGGTAACTACTGCCTTAAAGTGCCATGGCCACAACTAAACACAGATACCCCCCAGCCTCTCCAGGCACACACTGGCCATTCTTTTGCCACAGGAAGGAGAGAGAAACCCATGTGCAGGCTGGATCAGCAAAAATGGGCCTGAGCAGAGGCTGTTGCCCCAGCACCGGCCTTCACTTCCCCATTCCCAGCTGGGGAAACCTTGACTGATTAGATTTTGAGACAAAATGTGTCTTTTTCTGCCAGGCAAGCAGTGGAAATGGTGAAGAAAAAAAAGTCAGTTTGATCAGCTCTGTAAGTTCTTCCTTGGCTCTGCATCCCTCACCAGGGACATATCTCTCAAAACCTGTCATTGCAGGAAAGGAGTCAAAGGGCCTCATTTCACAGCCCAGGGAATAGAGAAGAAAAAAGTACTATGAGCTCTAACTCCTACATAAGCACTGTTTGCTTTCAAAAATGCAGTTTTTGGTGAAATCGTTTCCACATTTTTCCATATCTAACTTTTGCAAGCTTCATATTGTCAATGAAAATTCATTTGATGGAAAAAAATAAACAATTATGATGGAGTCACACCCCATGCTCCAACGCATTCTGCTGGCAGTGCAAGTGCTTTTTGCATTCTGCCCCTTTCTGCACAAGAAACTTCAGCTGTCAGTTGTTGAAAACCTGACAATGAACAGGAGGCATGGTTTGTTAGCAGTGTCATATATTGCTAAGAAACAGGAATCTGTTGCATACAAATTCTTGAATGAGTTTCACATTGAAACTGCTGGTGTGGAAGATTTGCTGTTAGACAAGCAAACCACTCAAATGGGTTTTTTAAATGACACTTCATTTGACCAACTTCTTTGACAGTTTTATCAAATTCTCTGAATTATATTAAATCCCAAGATAGCCATGCAAAAGTAAAATTACAAGACTTTCAGAGAACTAAAACCAGATTGCCTGCAAGACTCATGCAAGATGAGGAGATGCTCCAAGATAGCACCACAACTTCACCAAGGGCAGATTGTGCCTGTCCAATCTGGTTGCTTTCTATGATGAAGTGATGACATTGCTGTACAAAGGAGAGGCAACTGGTAGCTGTCTGGTCTTATGCAAGGCCTTTGACATGGTCCCACAACACATCCTTGTCTCTGAATTGGAAAGATGAAGTCTGGACTATTCAGAATTGGTTGGAACTATGCATCCAGAGTGTTGTGATCTCTGTCCAGTTGAGGCTGGTGGTGAGTGGTGCCCTCCAGGGGTCTGTTGTGGGACGAATGTTCTTCAGCATCTTTATGAACAAGATAAACGATGAGATCAAGAACACCCTCAGCAGGTTTGCTTATAATACCAAGCTGGGTGGTGCAGTCAATTCACTAGAAGAAAGAATGCCATCCAGAGAGATCTGGACTTGAAAAGTGGGCCCTTCAGAACCTAATGAAGTTCAACAAGGAAAAGTGCAAGGTGATGCACTTGGGTTGAGACAATTACAGACATGTGTACGGACTGAGAGAAGAATTCTTTGAAAGCAGCCCTGCAGAGAAGGACTTGGGCTGGTGGTGGGTCACAAGATGAGCATGAGACGGCCAGCTGTATCCTGGGCTGCATCAACAGGGGGATGGCAGCAGGGCAGGAAGGAGACTGTCCCCTGCTGCTCTGCCCTCATGAGGCTCCATGTCAGGTACTGAATCCAGAACTGGAGCCTCCTGCACAAGGAGGAAGGGGAGCCCAGTGCTGCAGGGGTCCAGAGGCCATGAAGATGTTCAGAGCGTGGGAACACTTCTGCTGTGAGGACAGTACTTCATAAACAGGAGGGGGACTGACTTTTTACATGTGAAATTAGCAAAAGAACAAGGGGTAATGTCTTTAAACTAAAAGAAGGAAGATTTAGGATAGATATTAGTAGGAAACATTTCACCCAGAGAGTGGTGAGTTCCTGACACAGACTGCCTACATAAGCTGTGTGTGCCTCATCCCTGGAGGCATTCAAGGCCTGATTGGATGGGACCCTGGCCAGCCCAATCTGCTGGGTGACAACCAGCCCACAGCAGTAGGTTGGAACTGGATGGACTTTAAGTTCCCTTCCAATCTAAACCTTTCTATGATTCTATGATTCCATGATTCTATGATTTCAACAAGTTATACTGCAAAACAGTAGGAGAAAGGTGATAATAGGTCACGCCTTCAAGCACTGTAATATCAGCATCCTGAGCAATTAATTCAGCCCTATTCTATGGTAAAAGGATTTTATGGGATGATAGAATGCAGTAATATCAGAGAATCATTTTTTATCCTTTTTTCACAAGATGCCAGAAAAAATAAGTGGGGAAAAAAAAATTGTTTCACCTCTAACACTGATTCTGTAACCCAAGTCTTTAAGCTTCAAGTTGCATGAGGTTTACAAGCACATGAGGACTGACTATGACATGTTGTTATTATTACACACCAGCAGGCAGTTCAGCTCCATCACACTGTCCTCTCACTCCTCCCCCCCATTCAAAAAAGGGGAGAAAATATGATGACAAAGAAAAAACCAACAGTTGTGGACTGAGATAAGGACAGGGATATTGCTCACACCATTACTTTTATGGGTAAAACAGATTTAGCACATGAAGATTTATATAATTTATTGCCAATTACTAACAGACCAGAGCAGTGAGAACTAAGGAATGGTGCTCACAGCTCTGGCAGTGTCGGCTCTGTTTTGGAGCAGCTGGTGCTGGCTCTGGTCTGACATGGGGCAGCACTGCCTCTGCTCACAGAACTCCCTGCAGCACCCCTGTTACCAAACCCTGACACATAAACTCAGCACATAAATAAATATGTGTTTTTCATCACAAAGGGATAAGCAGTATTGGTGCTTTTATCATTTTTATTTAAGTAGCTTCCAGGGGAAATGGCAGGATCTGCATTTGAAAATATCAGTGTTATTAGTCACTACAATTGCTTGGAGGCTGATATAAACACAATTTCATATAGATATGAATTCTAGCACATCTGTGATGTTCAGTTGTATGGCTAGACTGGCTCTGTCTCACAGCTAAGGCTGTTTTGTTTGTTTGTTTTTACTTAAAAAACAATATAGATACAATCTACTACAATGCAATTTACCCAGAATGGAAAATGGAAAGCAACGCTCTTCCATTTGTCTGAGTGATAGAATTGAGAACTGAAAAGATTAATTCAAAAAGTGGTGACCTGATGCTCACTGTTAGAGCTGATCAAAGAATTTCTGTTACAGAGCAAATTCACAATAATTGCTATTAATCCTTTCTGAAAAAAATCACGTTCTGAATTAAAATCTGAAATTTCAGTACAGAAGATGTTCCAGGCATTTTAACAATCAAAATATTCAATCAGAATAGTATGAAAACAGCTTAATTTGAATAAGATTGAAGTCTTGGCTGAGTCTACATATGCTTTATAAAACTTGAAAGCTCATTTCCAACAGGAAATGCTGAAGTAGTTAAAACATTTTTCAGAAGTTTTACTGAAGTTAAAACAGATCAACAAATACATAGCACTTTATTTCTTGAGCTGGTCATGACATTCCTGTTGCGCCATATGATGACAACAATCAAAACAGTCTTGTTATTGAAGTCTCATTTGGTAATTGGCTTGAAATTCTTTGTCTAAACTGATAAACATTAATTTGGTTACAAGTATTTTAACCAGTGTGAGTGACAGACACCAGCATCACTTAGAGTTACTTCTCTCTCTAGCTGATTGAACTTAAGTTTTGTTACATAGGTTTGCTAAATGATTGACATTCAAGTTACTCACTGGCAGAAACCATGTAAATGTCAGTGCTCTGATTACTGCCAATTATTTTGTATATTTCTATTGAAAATTATGAGATTAATGGCACACTTAAATAAGAAATAACTTCAATTAAGTGACTACATATATTCTGGGAATGATAACTATACTTGAATAGCACTAAAGAGCTGAAATACAAGAAATAGTGAGATTAAGATTCTCTTTGCTTCATAGCCCTAATAGAAAAAATACAATAAGGAATAAAGGTGTACTTACATCTTTATATTATAAAGATATAAGATATATCTTTATATCTATCTCTCTCTCTATATAAACATTTATATTCACTTAATGCCTTCAGAAGGCATACAAATATTTGTACCCATTCTGAGATTTTAGGAGGAACTCATATTAGTACTAGACAGAAAAAACTGTTGTTTCTATGTCAGCTGCTCAGGTATCAGTTCATATCAATCATAGAATCTATTATCAATCACATATCTATTCTTATAAAAAAAAAAAAAGCAAAATTACTTTCAGATAATTAGGAAAGAGGAACAAAGTAAATGATAGCTGAATTTAAAATTCCCTAAAAATTATATATATATATGTAGTTTGCTCCAAAAGGAATGACTCTTATTTATTTCCATGCAAACTACAACAGATACAAAGAGCACAATAACACTGACAGAAAGAATTCTCTGTGACAAAACACTACTTTTCAACACAGTCACCACCATCAGCTGTGTGTTTTCAGTAGCAATGAACAAGAGCCTGAATGGAACACTCATACAAATATGCACTGTTGCTGCCATCAGTGCTGAAATGCATCACTTCACATTGACTGCTCAGCCTCCATAAACATTCAGCAAATCTCAGTGAATATCAGTGGAGGCCATCTTTTCTCCATGGAAGAATTCAGTTCCACACCTTTGTTTCATCTGCACCTCCATGTCACATGCCATTCTGTCAGACTGCCCCTCTGCTGCCATCTGTCCCACAGCAACAACATGGAATGGAATATTAGTGGGAAGGTTCAGTCCCTCCTGCCATACCACCAATATCCACCTCTGATATCATGGCCCAACATCATAAAATAGGAGGCATTACTTTCAGAGTGACCTATGTATATATAAATTCTCATCAAGGTGATCATATTTTAGATTGCAAAAATAATCAACAAACTAGCTTGATCCATGAATTAGTTAACTATGGGTATAAAGCATGGTATATTTTTATATAAATGCATTTGCTCTAGCAACTTATTAAATATTGGTGACAGTGTTTCAGATAAATTCCATCTGGCATGGTATATATGTATGCACATATGCTTCTAAACATTTACCTACTCTAAAAACAAAAATGGACAAGCTTGGAAAATGTTTTCAGTCTTATCATTTTCCGTACATATGGTATTTAAACATTTAAGCTGCACGAATCAGAGCTGCACAAGTATGGCTATATTCCTTCTTTATATTAGGCATGGGTATGATATAGCCTGTTACTGAATCTGACTTTTATCTTTTTTTTCTTTTCTTTTGTCATTTCAACACATCATCATTAATCTTTGCTGACTGGATAAAAGCCAAAAATAAACCCAAAAAAACTCACACTGAAATTACTTTCACTTGAGGAATAAAAGTAGCCATAGAAAACTGATTTCTAGTGTCAACCTTGAGCCAGAACCAATCACACAGCGGACAAAACACTCCCTAAAACATGTTTTATTATAAGAAAAAGTTTAAATTTAATGTACACATGCAATTAGTGAGAATTTATATGGAAAATAATGTGGTCCAGTTATTATTTTTCCATATTTGCTAATCCATAATAATGACAGTGGTTTAATATCTTCCAGAGAGTGTATCCTGAAACAACATGAAGGGTCACAGCGAAGACATGAGAAAATATAAGAAATAATACAGAAGTTTATCATAGGATATCCATGTATCTGAGAATTTCCCAAAGAGTCTGGGACAAAAATCAGTGAAATATTCATAAGTAAGCTATGCAGAGACAGACCTAATATAATTACTTTGTGCATACTTTTGTAATCATCATTCCAGCTAATAACTGATCTATTTCTGTTGCCCTATTTTGCTTCTTGCAAAAGTCTGAGTGGAATCCTATCTGAATGTCAACTTGGAAAAAAACAGAAAAACAATAAACAAAATATGAAATGTTATGCCTTAAAAAGCATCTTGAATGGGGTGAAGGGAAGAACTGTCAATTTCTAAGACTTCCTTATTTTTTTGTTTTTTATACCTCATTTATTTTTGTCGTTGATAAATGATAAATGATGGAATTCCATTTCATTATTCATTTTTCACTTTTTTAATTCACTTTTCTGAAAGTTTAGAAATGCTTGCTATATGGTTTTCCCATTACCAATGTTTCTTTTTTGTTGTGCTGCAAAATAATAATTGATTCACTGAATACTTTCTTGTTACAACATGCCATGATAACTGAAGATTTAACAACCACACTATTCAGCCTAAGAAATCAATCTGTGTTAAAGATAACTCACTTGTTGAGAAGGCATTAACTAGAAGTCTGATACATATATGTTTTGGTCATTGCCTTCATAAGTACCATCCTTTTTCTTTGCTCCATAAATTAGCTCACAAACACCCCAACAAATCATAACTTGGAAGCATTTAAAAGGATGTCAGAACAGATTTACCCTCTGGGTCAAGGAACTTTTCTTTCCTGAGAAAGGGAAAGGTTACGCTGAGGCTGAGGGAATCGTGTTCCATGTTTTCATTACCATTTCTAATGGACAGCAAGAAGACAGAAAAGGTTATTTTGCAGTTAAAAACACCATCCAAACATCTACAACCAGATTTCCCTTTGAAGCTGGAAGTCTTCCCAGTGAGATGGATACGGCCACAGCTGAAGCAACAGTAATTTTTCATGGCAGTGAAATACTGCCACACATTCCAATGCTGGACAACTCTGAGCAAATTACACAGTGTTAATGACATTTCACTGGGCAACCACCTGAAAACACCTACAACATTTTTCCCTAAAAACTTCATTACCTCACTGTTACACTCCTACAGCACCTCTGATATCTCCGTATACTGTCATCAAATCATTTCTCAATAACACAATTTCGTAGGGGAAATGTCAGATCATTTGAATTAGCACAATTAGCAAGAGAATGAGAAGTTCTGAAGTTGAATTTCAAAACTACAAAAAGAAATAAGGGTGTGGAAATGGTTCTAGTGTTTGGCTAGAAAAAGAATAGACCCAGGGTTTACAAGAAGCAATGGAAGAATAAACCACTGTATGAAGCCCATGAGATGATGAACTTCCTAGGAAAAAAACCTGCATGAAGAAGAATTTTAGTTAAGTCATTAAATTTCTCTCTCCTGGCAGGAAGAGCCAAAACCATTAGTTACGAGGGACATCTACACATAGCTGTTTCCTGGCAATGAACGTCCACTACTTTAACCTTTAGCCTCAAGTTATATACTGCTCACTCCACCACAAAGGAGGCAATTTTCTGCAGTTTGCCCTGGATACTCCTCTTGGTTTATGCTCCCTCTCCAGGGCTGCTGTTGCAGTACATGGTAACCACATCTCTTGGCCTGCCTTCGCAGAAGGCATCCCAACTCATCACTCCTCACACACCAGAGCTCTCTGCTGTGAGTTTCCCCCGCAGGCTGCCAAGAACATCAGATGAATTGGATTTGCAGAAATCAGAACTTCTCAGCCTCCAGCTCACGGCAGTTCAGAGCTCCTCTGTGTAGCCTATATATTTCTTCCAGCTCCTTTGGACTGGCTGATTCATGCCTTACTGCAGCCTCATGCAGTCTGTCTTTTCTCGTTATGTCCCACATAGGCAGCCACTGTTGCCAAAAGCTGTCCCAAGAGCTGGAATAACCTTGTGTCCAGCTATTGCTGTGGTGAGAAAATAGGAACAGAGCTGTCCTTGAGCCTGTGCCCCTTACCTGCTAGCATGATGACACAGAGGCAAAGTGGAACAGGAGGGCCCAGCTACATGTAACATATCTGTGAATGAGACTATTTGCTTGAGAACAGATGTCACCCTTACAGCCTTGACAGATGTCCTTCCTTTTGCACATCTGTAACACCTAGAACGTGTCCTTAACCTCACAAGTATCTCTCACATCAAGAAGTTAATAGGTAATGAGGGACTGCAATCAAGCAAAAAATGCTCAGCAAAGCAAAACAAAACAAAGAGATGTAAGCTGTGTAAACTTGAGGTAAATGTAAAGCCAATAGATTTAACACAGCAAGGAAAATACTACCATAGAACAAAGTGTTAAATGATACATTTAATTCATCATTACCTCAGATCTTCGGATCAAACCTATCTGACTTTGGAAAAGACAAGCTTTAGGCTTGCTGCAAAATTAGCTGGATAAAATTCTGTGGCCCATGCTACACAGTAGGTCAAACTAACAATCTGTTGATCCTTCTGGCTCTGAATTCTATGAGTCATGTAATTCTTCCTAAGTGGCCCTCTCAGGGACTTAAGCTTCAGTGACTTAAATCCTCTACTATTTTCAGTTACAAATCAAAGATTTTTTAAAATAGCAGCCTCTCATTTCCAGTTTCTTCACAGTGTGCTCCCCAAACCAATAAAAAAGCTACAAGTAATTCCCTATATTTCACCTTTTTCCATCAATTAATTGCACTGGAAATTAAATAAGCCATGAATATTGTCAGTTAGAAGGAATGATTTTCAATTCTTCCTTGAAAGTCACATTTAAGCATTATTACCAATTTCATTTCAGATGAAATGTCAAGAATTGTGCTTAGACATGGGATCTAAAAATCTCTCTGTACTCAACCAATCTGTGAAGATCCCCAAGTCTTTAAATAGGTCTGTAACACTTGAAGGCCCACAATATGCATGGGATCAGAGGAATTAAGTAAAACATCTGCTAAGGCCCTTCCTGAGAACACTGAAGTATATTCTCAAAGAGACAAAATGAACTCTTGGTCTATGCAGACTGCAGACTCTTTGCAAGGCCAGCAGCCTCTTTGCATGAATTGAGACTGGTCCTCCACCACTGTCACATCCATCACTCTGTATTTCTTCTATCTGCTCCCTCTTTCTTTTCCATGTTGGAATCTTTTCTTGTCTCATACTTTTCCTATATCATTTTTTCCTTTATAGTTGTTACATCCTCCAAACTCTTGACTTCTCCAGTGCCAACTATCTTCTGCTTTCCCAGTCACCAGTTTTCAGCGTGCTTTCCATTTTGTCTTCTTTGGCCAGTTATATTGACTGAATGCATTCTGTCATGAACACTTCTGTAACTTCACTCTCCTTTCTCAGGTACATATCTATTTCAGTTGTACATTCACTGTTCCCCAGCATCTATAGTAACCATCCATCTCTGTCAGGGATACTCTCTGCTTCTAGATGCCCATTTTCTCCAGGCACAAACCCGTTTACTATTCAACTTATGTGAGTAATTTGTAACTGGAAATAGCCTGTTGAATTCCTAATTCACCCACACAAAAAAACTGATCCAGGTCTTGAGCATTTCTGCTACTTCATCCCAAGCTCTATCTCACATGTTTTTGCACCCCATTCTTGTTTGTTTCTTTTGGCAGGACGGTAACTCAATAACTACTTTCCCTCTGTAGGATCAGACTCACCAGTTTCTGAGTTTCTCAGCCTCTTTCATTTCAGGATATTTACTGTTGTCTCCTCAGGGACTCCATAGTCATCTTCTAGGTTTTTGCTGGCCTCTCTAAGTATCACTAAGGCACACAACTTCTCAGCTATTTTCCACCCTTTTCTGCTGTATCTCTTTCCTTGTTACAGCCCAAAGAGAAGAACTAAAGAACGTAACAGACCTGACTGAACAGAGAGAGGGAAGCCGCAAAGAGAGGAGTTGAGAGCAATAGCAGAATGTCACTGAGAAGGTGGGGGCCAAGGAGATACTACAAAAGAAACGAGGTCTGCAAGGGAAAAGTGGCCACAAAAGTCTTCTGAAATTCAAAGAGCTCCTTCCATGTAGGAGAGAAAGATCTAGTAGTTTTCTTGTTAGAAGTGCATTTAAAGTCATAAAAATGGAAGATGATTCAGTTAATCTTTTACTCATTCTCTCCTGTGAAGTTTATCCCTTCTCACTACCTTGCATATGTATGCATTTTCCCTTCCTACATTTGTCTCAGCCCTTTGTCTGCGTGTTAGACTAGGCAATTCACATTCCCTAAGCTCAGAGGATTTCCTCAGCCCTTCCAAGTCCTGCATGATGCAAGCATGCCAGACAGGCATTCAACCCTTGAATGTACTCGTGTGGCCTCTTGTTTTCCCCTTGTGTGTCTCTGAAGGGTTACAAAAATAAGAAGCCAAACAAATTCATGCCAGCAGTAATTCCAGCCCCACCCTGCAGAATGGGCAGACACCACATGACTCAAGGAACAGCCAAATTTCATGATTACGTTTAAATAAATATTGACAGTTGAGAAGACTGCTCTGTTTCTCTCAGTTTTTCTCTGCCCTCATGCTCCCTCACTGCAGGAGGCTATCAGCACGTTGGCTGGATTGGCTGTGGCATGACACTGGGAGACTTCGTTCCATAGGAACAAAAAGTTCCTTTAAAAACATGGAAATTCTAACATAAAAAAAAGCAATATTAGTAAGCAGGTTTTCAGCCAGCACCACAATGCTTAATGATTTTGAGGGTTAAGAAAAGGCACGGATGAGATGGGAAGAAACAATTGTTTTTCCAAATCTTTTAAGTTCAGGGTTTGCCAGGACCTGCAGGAGGGAGATACATGGTGGTGATTTTAATAACAAAAAATTAAGGGTTTAGAACCATTTAGCCATTAGAAGAGCAGAAATTTTGGTACCTACACTGGATAGGAAAGAGGAGATACTGCCTCTAAATAAAACCTTTGACTTATATGACATATTCAGGAAAAATGCAAGACTATAGCTCCTTCTGAGAGCTATGAATACGTTTACTTGGCTATTTTATTTTTGCTGTTCACAGTGTCCTGTGATTTTATTGCATGATGCTATCAATATAGATTAAAGAGGACATATCAGATCAGATTGTTTTTAAAGAATGTTGTATTGTCGAATAATTTAGAAAAGTTTATTCTACACCACTAGAAGATTCAGCTGAAAGGTTTGCAAGCCATGCCTCCTCGATTTTATTATTTTTATGGCAAATACTTCATTTCTTTATTTTGTTTTATTATGTTACTAAAGACACTTTCAGTGTAACACAGACCTCATTGTAACTCATTACTATTACTTCATTTTGAAATTGCTTGCATTACAAAGAACAAAAATGTTAACCTTGTAATAGGAAGCTATCAACTGTAAAAAGATTATGACTCATATTTTCAACATAACTGTTTTTTTAGAGGTAGCAATAGGTCTTGTGTTCTTCTTGGATGGGCATCAGTTAGCCTTAAAGTATCATCATGAAAACTTATAAATCTATAACTAAATCAGGGAAGTTATCTGACTGTTTAAGGAAATGTAGTATTTTGGCACCTTGGACTATACACTCCAGACAGATTACTTTTATCTTCCTTTCATGTCTTTTTTTTTTTTTTTCTTTTTAAGCTTCTCACCATCTCCCATCATTGTCTCAGCTCTCTTTGAGTTCTCTTTGAGCAAGAGTAGCCAGCAGCAGACTCTTGCAGCTTTGCTTTTAAGATACTTGAGGAGGTTGAAAAAGGTGAAAAGAGAGCAATAACATTTTATCCAAGTTTCATGGGCAATACAGTAGTTTGAATCCCACATTTTTGTTGCAGGTGACAAAACAGCAAGTCCCAAAAAAACAAATAGCATGAGCAGAACAGGTTTCCATATGTTCCTCATACAATTGTGATTTTTGGACCTATATAGCTGGTTAACCAAAGAGACAAAGAAGAGACAGAGCAGCTGGCTCTGCAAGAACCTACCTTGGCTTCTTGAGTTATCATCTTGGGGAAGAATTCAAAAGTGGCAGTTTTTGCACAGATTATATCCTAGGTTTGAACTAGGATTATCCTAATGGAGAGCCAGGCTTGTGACCACACCGTACATGCTGAACCACCACTGCAGAACTCTCTGAAGGTGAGTCCAAGGGGCTTTTCTTTGCCAGCAGGAGGCCAACGCATTTAACGTGTTTGTGCTTATGCCATATCACATGTGATCTGGCTCCTACTGTGCTGCAGTGTATGCTGGGTTCCTAGAAAGCTTACAAGCTCTGCCTGTTGCAATGTGGAGCATTTAGAGGGCCACTTAGGTTGGGCACTGTGTCTGAATGAGCAAGTCCTCCTCCAGTTTGTAATGTTGGGGGGTACACTGTAGAGATACTCCCAAGTCTGGCCAGTCTTGTGAGAAATGATTCCATGGTTTCTCCCAATTCTTGCATCATCCATGTTTTTCTATTACTGGGAAAATGTTTGCTTCCTTCCATCAAATAATGGAGAATTGATCATAATTATTTTTGGCTGGTGCAGCTAAGAGCTATTTTAACATGTTATAACACAGAATAGCCTCATGCCAGCATAGAGGTTCCTCTGTTTGGAAGAAAATGTTGTTACTAAAGGTCAAAGAGGTTAGAAACCCCATTGGTAATCCTTTCAGTTTGACACAGAGTCAGACCACCGCTACATGCTTGTCACAACATTGTCCTAACCACTGGGGCAAAGCAAGTCCCGACAGGGCCTCTATCTATTCACATTTATCTACTTTGCTCAAAACACATTAACAGCTACTGAGACAGAAGAACTTTCTGACCTGGTGATGATGAGAATAACTGGCTTATGGAACAAGGTAGCAACAGGCAAAGGGACTGAGAGCAGATCCACATAAACCTGGTGAGCAAGGAGCTGAGCTCTTTTTTGCTTCACAGAGTTCAAGTTGCAACTTGCGTAGGACATCAGATCTGCACTGTCCATGTCAGTGAATTCTCCAGACACTTCACCTACTGATAAAAAGCACTGCCACCAGTACCCATTTCTCAAAAGTGGCTGAAATGCCTGCCAATTGAAAGATTATGTGCCTACTTTAGAAAATCACTAGATGTAGTTTGATCTGAGCAGTATATCCATTTTTTACTTATTTTGTTTAATAGAAGGTAGAGACATCAATTATTCACAGTATAATCAATGTTTAAGTCACATTTCCTGAGCAGATCTCATTTGTTCTCAGAGGAATATTCCTATCACTCTTTTCTGAATCTTGCTTATAATACCTTCTGCAATAATTTCTTCTGCTGCACAAGCCTCTATTTTTGTTATGCATTATAATAAACAGAAACTACTTTAGATAATTTTGTGAACAAAGGCAAAAAAAGCATCTTCTTTCAGTCTAGCCACAAGACCAGGGTTAGGTGCTCTGGAACAGTTTTGTTATAAAACAATGTTACAAAAAATGTGAAACCTTCTATGCTGGCATAAAATAAGACCTTAAGAAATTGAAATGCCAGATTAGAGAGCTGGAATGTGCATGCACTGATGAATGGGAAGGGAGAAAGGAGAACAGCACACATTCCTACTCCAGAAGGAAAAACCTGATTGTGACTCAGACAGGAGAACTTTTCCAAGAACAGTTCATCCTAGTGAAACTAAGATACTCAGATATTGCTGCCAAGGTCATTGACACTTCTGTTTATCTGATTCTTAAAGGAAAATTACGAAGTTAAATACTGTGGGTCATATTCTCTGTGGGGCAAGCTGCTGCATCTCTAGTATAGATCCTGCAGGCACTCAATATGGTCAATGGGTTAACCTTATTTCTTAGGAGTCATTATGGTTGCTTGTTTTGTTGCTTTCTTTGTTTTTGTTTTTGTATGTTTCTGGTAAAATATTTTATTTTTGTTTTACCTCCAGTTTTCATAACATTTCACAGTTGATTTCTGAAAGTTAGTCTGTTTCACAGTCTGTTTTTTACAAATTTAATGTTATAATTGCATAGTTAGAATTGTGAAATACAGACAAGAAAACTTTCTTGAAACTGAAAACAGTGTAATGAAAGTGCTGTTCTACCATCGAAAGCAATACTGGACCATACCTTCTGTCACCTTCTATTGCCTACTTCCTTCAATTCACAATCAACTCTTGATAAATGACTATCTTTTTCCCCTTTTTCTGTACCCATTGAGATACAGCAATTGCATAAAGCCTATAGACAAAATCTAGCATTTGAGAATGGTTGACTTCACATAATGTGTAAACACCCTACAGAATAAGCTGCACAAAACCATCCTCATTGCTTTTATGAAGGGTAGCTCTTTGTTGAAGGCAAGCATGTGACAAAAACCTCTTACTCTAGTTACTGATTGTTATCTCAGTGATGACTTTCCTTCTTAGTTAAAAAGACAGAAGATTTAGCTGTAGGATACAGTCAGGGTTGAACTCTCTCTGATTGCCTTCTTCCTGGAAAAGCAGGCCAGTAAGGGGTGGTAGAAATGTAGTCCCATATTTCATAGCATGTGGCCAGACCACAAGCGTTTTTTATTTGTTGCCTACAGCAAGCTAATGGCCCAGACTCAGCAAAGAGACCCAGGATCAAGCTAATGACTTTTTCAATAAAAGCAGAGACCCTTACAGATTCAGATGGCTGGGGCACTAAGGAGAATATTAGCTTTAATGAGAATTCTTTGTTCATACCTTTGGTCTTTAATGCTGACCTGTAAGCTTGACATGTGTATTTTTCTCCTTGTTATGACCAGGGCATATAGGGATTTATTTTTATTTTTATTTTTTTAACCGGCAGTTGAATTGATAGCAAAATATTAAATGTTTATCAATAAGGAGTAACCTGTGCAGTTTTCTTGATGCATCATCTGCTTGATATAGGCTGTTTTCAGATGGCAAACTGATGCATCATGGGGAAACAACACATATGTGGTGCAACTACAGAAAGATTTCTTTACAGTTCTGATCAATATTGCTAAAAGATCAAAATCCACAGCATAAAATTGATTATATCCAGTCTCTTTGAGTCACTTATCATCCAAAATAAAGAACGATTGCACTCAGCAGTAATGCTCCAGTGGAAATCTTTTCTGTAGGCTGTCATTGCCACATCATCTTCTCATCAACAACAGCATCCAGTTCTCCTCAGCCACATAAAGGCAGTCAGACAGAAGCCACTGTCCTGTTATGCCCGACCTTACCATTGCTTAATAAAACATTTTCCTGTTGTGGAAAATATTTGACTATTCAAAGTTCAAGCTGAGACTCTAGCAGTCCCTTCAAGTAGCCTCACTGGGAAATACAGCTCAAAGGAAAAGTGTACTGAATGCTTAACAATGAACATATTTAGAAAATGGTAACTAATCACATGGGAAATCACATATTCCAGCACAAAACACCTTTTAATAGGTGTTACAAAACACCTATTAAAACAAAATGTTGAATATTATGAGGGAGACTTCCTTTATGACTGAATGTTCTTCATTACAGAGTTACACATTGGACACACACAAGAGACAAACTTTATCAGACAGCTGTTTATGCAAACAGAATGTGCCTGAAAGCACTCAATAGTATCTTCTTCAGTCTTACTAGGAGACCATGTCCACTAAGCAGTAAATTTTTGCTGTTGCTCTGAGAGACTGCTTTCTGCAAATTTTATTATATTTCCTTCCCTCCTGGTATTGATTTATAATAAAAGGAAAATATCTTTCCCTTTTTAGTGCATTTTACAAAATTACACCAGTACCCACCTACTTTAAGCAATTTCTAACAACATCCTCATTCAGCTGGGTAAACAAAAAATTTGTACATATATTTCAATAAACATTTATTAATTTGGTGGCATATTAAGGCAACATCTCTTGCCAAAACCAATCAGTATTCAGATGAAAAACGAATTAAGATTTTAACCTAAGATCTAGGTTCAGAATATCTATCATAACAAAAATTAAGAAAAACATTTGCCTTGGATTGGACTCGATGATCTTTGGAGGTTCCTTCCAACTTCTACAATTCTGTGATTCTGTGATTCTGTCATTCCCATATAATGAGCATGAAGATAGGGCATTAGTATGAACATAGGTTAATTGACTTATGCAGAAGCCTTAAAGGCAATGTAACTCTGAAATGATGTATACTGATAGAGCAGAAAGATGAAAGACAAGTGGTATGATTTATTTCAGTGTGCTCTCTTTTTCAATGGATTAAACCTAGGTAGCACCAGTCAATGAACAGATTTTCTGATTGCACAGAACAAGTAGAAACACAGCCCAGAGCCCAAGAGCCCACTGACAGAAAGAAGTTGAGGACATGAACCTGTAGTACTCATAGAATGAAGCTTTGAACACATACTCAAGGATATTTCTTTTTTAATTAAAAACATAAAAGCTTTAAAAAAAAAAAAGCTTAACATGAACCGTTGTTCTTTCTTTGGTGCTTTAAGTAGATTTTATTTAAAGGTGTACCAGATTTTGACTGAGCTTATTCAACATTATGCAAACTCACAGACTGAGCAGGCTGACTAAAACCTGATGTTAGTCCAGACTTGGTAAAGTATTGCTGGCAAGCCAAGGGAGGGGATCCTTCTCTGCTTAACACTGGTGAAGCCACACTGAAGAACTGTGTCCAGTTCTGGACTTCCTAGTACATTCAAAGGTATTAAAAAGAGTCCAAGAGAAGGGCCATGAAGATAGTGAAGGGACTGTGGCACCTCTCCTGTGTGGATAGACTGAGCGGGACTGTTCAACTGGAGAAGTGGAGGCTCAGAGAGATCTCATCAATGTGTACAAATACCCACAGTGAGGGTGCAGGGAGGACAGAGACAGGCTCTTTTCAGGGATGGGACGAGAGACAGTGGGCACAAAGGGGATCACAGGAGGTTCCCTCTGAACACCATGCAATACTTGAAGTATTTACTAAACTTGAGTGTTTCTTTATGTCAAGGTTTCATTTTTCCCCCATGGGCTATGTTAAGCTATCAGAAAGAGTGGTGACTGTGTAACTCCATCACAGGAATGTGGCACAGGAGCTCCAGATCTTGTTCCTGTATGGTACTCCTGTATGATATTACAGTGAAGGACAGTTTCTCTTCTAATGACAACTGAGGCCTCAGTACGCCACCAGAACAAAGTAAAATGTTGTGGTGGAATAGTGTTAGCAAACAGCCAAACTCCTGCCTAGCTGCTCATTCCCCTTGCTCAATAGAACCAGGAGAGAAAATAGGTTGAGAAAAGTCATGGGTTGAGGTTCAGACAGGCAGGGAGGTTGCTTATCAGTTGCTGCCATCAGCAAAGCAGACTAGGAAAAAGTTTGTTTCACTGCCAATTAAAATAGCTTTGTATATGAGAAACAAAGATGATCATTAAATCTACCTACCCCCTTTTCCAGGCCCAAATTAACTTCTCCACTCCTGAATTAGCAGTCTATTACTGAGGGATAGAGGGTGGGGGCTTGCAGTCAGTGCTCAGGGCTTTCTCTCTACTCTTCGTTTTCCGGGTGCTTTTCCCATGCTCCAGCATGGGCCCTCCAAGGTCTGCAGGGAATATCTGCTCCACCATGAACCACTTCCTCTTCCTTCTTTAACTTTGGTGTCACTTCTGATGGTTATCATTTCTTTAGTTCCCTCCTTCTCTTTCTCTGGAATTTATTTTATCGTTTCTTAAACACATTTTCCCCCCAAGTGTCCTCAGCTTGGATGCTGGGAGCAGTCATGCCCTGCAGTGGGACCATTGCAATTTGCTGTGTCCAGCATGGGGCAGCCTCAGCTATCCTCACAGAGCCTGGCAGACCCTGCCTGTGCACAGTCACCCAGCACCAGTGTGTACTGTCATATTTCTTAGTACCACAGAGTGCTATTTTTTCTGCTTCCCTTGTGCTGTGACATTAGACACTGCAGAATGACAACAAGCTGTTTCTGAATGGGCTATAAAGCAACATCAGTTTGCCAGGGAAAAGCCCAGTTGGACTCGGTGATCTTAGGTCCCTTCCAACTTGGGATGTTCTGTAATGCTGTGATTCTGTGATAAAAGCATGCATTGGTGCCAAGTCAGTAAGGCTGGCCCTGAGATGAGCTGCATGCCACTTACCTGTCACTGTGTGTGTAAAAGATCACTCCATTACTCTGCAGCAGTGTGAAAGTGGAAGAAAATGCAGAATTAAAATAAAAGAGATTAGAAGAGCTGTACTGCTTTTCAGACGGAAGGCAATTTGTAGTACCCAGACTTGTCTGAAAAAAGCAATCTGTCGGGGACAGTGATAGTTAAAGCTACTGATTCAATCTGTGTTATAACTCATCACAGAAAAATCAGCATCTGTTTGACATTACACCTATAACAAGTGTTATAAAGAGAGGAATTCTGAGGGCAGTTATGGAAACTGCAGACTTTGAAACAAGTCCTGAGCTCTGGGGACTAGTAATCCTTCCTGTAGTAGTCCCTTAAGCCTTCATGGCCAGGGCTTTGCATGAAGTATAAGCACTAAAGTGCAGAGTGTTATGTGGGCAAGGAAACATAAAAATCTGCTATTAGGAAACTTGTGGAAGTTAAAAACTATGATGCAAACACCCATCATGGCTGCACTGGATCCTGAATGACAAGGAAATATACAGAGGAATGTTTTCACATCTAATTGTTTTTTTGAAGCATTCATGTTTTCACAAAACAAGGTTTCCAGCCCTCATTTATTTGATTCAGTAAGATGTTTATTTTTGCTAGCTTCCTTTTTGTTGCCTCTTCAAAACTCGGTCATTTCTCAAAACAGGATGAGAGTAAAAGTTAGCAGTAGGAGGAAATGAGAAAAAAGATGTTTTTTAAAGAGGGAAAGAGAATATTTTTAGTCAATACATTTCAAAAGTTGTACTGCCCTGAAGAAGAAACCTGTCTGGCAGTTTCCTGCTGACCCATAATTTGTATTGAGTCATTTGATGTGTATATGAACTAAAACTTCTCCCACTTTTAGTACTTACTAGCATACAAAAAAAGATGCCGTAGAGCAAATACAAACTGTGTCCATTCATTTTTAGAGAGTGCCTGTCAGAACAAGGGCAGACTAGCTAAGCAGAGTCTATTCTGCCATAGACAACCCACGACACTCAGTTGTTGAATTGCTGTCCATTGTATTAAGAATTTGTTCACTTTCCTTAGATATAATGTGAATATTACATATGACTGAGCAACTATATTTAACGAAAACTCATTTCAGTTGTGGCAGATTTCATGAGAAATTTGCCCAGATATAAACGACATTACTTCCATAGTGGGATGAAACTAAACCATGACAGCTATGGTACTACAGGACTCTGTGGCCCTGATTTTCTTGCTTCATGTGGCTTTCTGGAGAGCTTCCCAATCCCATCCTCCTGGATCTATCTAAAATAGGTATGTTTTGCATCACAAATAACATCTCAACTTTACTTCCAGTATTAAGCTTACTAGAACAGAAATGATACTTGATAATGTTTTTCCCCTCTAAATTTGAGTAGTCAAGAAAGCTGGTACTTTAGTTAGTAGTCTAGAAGATCAGGGTGATCAGCTTCATTGTCAAAATGAATGATACAAAACAAAAGAACAGTCATGTCCTTCTGGTTGGGTGTCTTAGTTTCACTTGGGATGGAATTGTTTTCTTTAAAGCATCAGGCATGATGCTATGTTTTTGAGAAAAGACATAGGAGAAAAAAGAGTGTTGATAACGCTCTGATGTTTTAATTGCTGCTAAGCAGTATTGTACAGAGCCAAGATAGTTCACAATGAAGGGCCCAAGGGGTGGAGACATTAGGGCAACTGACTCTAACTGGGCAAAGGCATATTTCATGCCATATGACATTATGCTGAAGGAGTTTTTAAGGTGATGAGAGTTCATTCCTTTCCAGTTGCTCAAAGGGCTAGGTGGGAATCAGGGGAAGTGGTGAGCAGATATTCGTGCATCACTCGCTGTATACATTCATATATACACATATACATACAGTGTTATACATATATGTGTGTGTGTGTATATATATATAACTGTTGCTCTTTTCTCTATCCTTATTAAATAGCTTTATCTTAACCCATGAGTTCTACCTTTTTTTCCAATTCTCTCCTCCACCTCACTGGGAAAGGGTGAAGTGAGTGAATGCCTCTGTGGTACTGAACCTCCTGCTGGGTTAAACCATGACTGTATGTATACATATAAAATCATTTTTTTAGCTACAAGTGACCTAAACAGTGAATCTGAGTGCACCCTCAGAAAGTCAGCGGGCAGCACTAAGCTGAGTGGTGCAACTGATACAGCGGAAGGAAGGGATTCCATCCAATGGCATCAAAGATTACCAGACTCATTCTCCTAATAGCAATATATATGATCCTCAATTGTCATGAAGATTACATGACTTTTAATGTGGCTTTTAAATGTAGTAACCACTCAGCTTTGCAGTGCTTCTTGCTCAAGGATATACAATGAATATTTTTTATTTTACAGGAGAACATATTCTACGTAATTTTTTTCACCTACGAATATGGTGTACATATGAAGGGGAATTTACATGGGTGTAGTTTTTACCCTTATTATAACTAGTATCTTCTGCCAAGGCTAACATCCTTTCTTTCCTGATTATTTCTAGATACAGTATGTTAATGTAACATTCTGTACCTTGAGTAAAACAGCACTTCCTGCTTTTGTGCTGGATGCCTGGGCTAGCTTGCAGTGAGTCAAAATAAAACTGTCACCCAGTGAGCTGTTATTACTACCATATAGTACAGTCCTGAAAGCAGTGCTTTCAAAGAGTCAGAGCCATGAGGTCTGACAGTATGTGATTTAACTAGATTACGTTTAAGATATTGCTTCTCACCTCTTTTTTCACCTATTTTCTCTAAGTTTGTTTTCCTTCTACTTTGCCTCTTATCCAAAAAGAGAAGGGGCAGAGGATTACCTTCTGGAAGAATAAATGGCATGAAAAAAGACAAGTTAGCTTATAAAATGTATACACAGTATAGACAGAATGAGAAATAGATGTGAAACCACACAAAGTAATTGCATGGAGAATTCAAGAGGGGTTCACTGAAGAGTGTTGTCGTTTTTTTACAGATTAAGACTAAACCCTGACCCTTGGTAGAAAACAGAGAGGTTTGCTAAAGAAGAGAAGTGATGCCTACCTTTCTAAGAGTTTATCATAAAACATCATCTCTCTTCAAAAGCTATGAAATTTTGCATGGATTTTTGTATAAATGACCCATTACAAACATCATGTGCAGATAGAGATAGAATCATCTAACTATATGTATGTCTGGAACATCTTATTTTCAGTTTAAACCACGTGAATTTCTCACATAGAAGGTGTAAACATTTACATACCTTATATATTCTCTGCTTGATGCATAGTCTAACCTCTTTTATCATCTGGCTGAAGACCTACCTGTCATACCATACCACACCCATCAACTAGTCCATGTGACTTTGTATACTAACAATAGCTTTCTTTCTCTTGCTGTAAGGACAACCAGAAACCCTACCTCCTTTTAGTACCACCATGTTATATGAAAGCCTAATGGCACTCGTCATGGGATGGCCAGATTCCAGGATGTGGACTCTTCCACTAAGACCTACCAGAATGTCTGCTAAATCTGGCAGATGGATTATTTTGAGAGCGCTATGAAGTTTAAGGAAGTTATTTCAGACAAATTCTTTAGTCTAAACATTCAGTTTAAGTCTTATCCCATTGCAAGTTAAAGACTTGTGTTATGCCTGGGAGGTCCCTGAACCACTACATTCCTCCTGGACAATTTGGGATCTGAATAGAATTATCTTCAAATGGAGAAGATTAATAAATAACATAGGCTATGGATAAGTAGAGTTCCAAGAATGTTCTGGCACACTGACTTTCAGGACAACACTGTATCTGTTTGTAAGAATATAAGGATCTGTAAGGTCCAAAGCCTTGCTTAAGTCCTTGTAGACCTTCATGTACTTGTTCTAACACATGAAGTAAATGGGGATTAGGTTAAAAAAAGAAAAATATATATATATACACACATGGATTCAGATTGTGCATTAGAAAATTCAGGGACTTGCATTCAAAGCAAGAAAATCTGAGATGTTCCTGTACTATCAGAAGGGGAGAAGGCCTCAGGTTTTTTCCTTGGTTCTCTGGGCCTGTCTACAACTTCGGCTGCTCTGAAATACAGTACAACCAGAAGCCTTTACAGCATGTGTGTTGCATTGCTGCCTATGAATTACACCTTCATATTTACTCTTTCTATAGTCCTTATGGCTAGGTCAGATAGTAGCTTTGTAGATTAAACTAATAATTGTTTTTATGTTTTCTACATATACACATGTGTATGTTTGAACACACACACACACACACAATACATATGTGCATAAAACAGCCAGATTATAGTATCTGTTTGCAGTACATGTGGAGTACTGGAGTACTGCTCACTGGTGGAACAATGAACATCCCCTTCCCCTTAATGGGAAAAAAAGGCGCCATACATTTCATGAACACCCCTGCCTATAACAATCTGTTATCTGATGACAGCTTCCTTTTGGTGCAAGTGTCTAAAGCAAGATTTTACCAAAAACAATTTTTAAACCCAATGGATAAATGCCTGGAAGCCTGAATGTCCATGTGAAAAACAGTGCAACAGCAAAAGGGACAGACAGAGCTCAGAATTCACCAGCTCTGACTTCAGTACTGCCTCATATCTTGTTTCCAGTACATGGATGAGAAACAATTTGCACCATCAGGAAAATAGTGCTCAGGACTGATATAATGCATTGGAAAAGGGAAAAAAAAAAAAAAAAAAAGCTGTGTCAGGGCATTGCATAATATAAGGACAATCCATTTCAGACATTGGAAACCCCAAAATTACCAGATGAAACCAGGAGAGGGCAATGAGCACACAGAATACTGGTAGATAGAAAGGTCCAAGTATCTGAATGGTATGGTATTTTCCTCTTTTGAATACTTACTTGCCCTATCACCCATCATCACCTATGAAAAAGTTGCATTTCTGAGGTTAAGTATCATCACACTACACATGAGAGGCCTACGGATCTCTGAGAACAAAGCAAAGTTTCCACATCAATCTTCTAAAATATAAAACAATTCAGAATTGCTGCTGAGAGTTTCCTCATAGGCTAAATGGAAGAATGTGTTTAACTGGACAAATTCCCAGAATTAATGCCACAGAAATTTGCATTGGGGGGGGGGGGGGGGGGGGGGGGAAAGGAACAACAATCAGCATTTAGAAGTGGAAAAACCATTACAAAGATCTGTTCTAAGAAATTGCTTTCACAATAATCTTCACATGAATACACTCCGAGTTGATTCTTTCCCAAAGCATACTGTTTTTAAGAAGTTTATTTATTGCATTTTGATCTTTTCAGAATGTTTAACATTTGGTGACTCTGGGGAAAAATCTGTCTGTTCATTAACAAAATGAGGACAGTTTTTGTTAGGTTTTCCCAGAAAGAAAGCCTGTTGCTATATGTGTTGCTGTTAGATCCACTGCAGACATAAACAACAATAAATTGTCCTATTGGATTGAAACATGTAATTTTCTTAGTTTTCTTTAACAGGATACTCGCTCTAAAAAGACATGGTAACTTCTAACTTCAAAAATGCATAGTATTTTTTTTTTTTAAAGCTGCTTTGGCTGAAATAAAAATAACCTTTTCCAAAAGCAAATGAATAAGGTACGTCATTATTCTCAGGTGTAAACAAGTGCAGGGGTTTAGACTGGAGATTTTTATAGCTGAAGTGGAAATACCTTCCAATAGAAAAATTCTTCAGAAGCTAGAGTCCTGATTTTTTTTTTTTTTTTTAATTTTTCAACCTTTTAATAATCTAAGTGGTATGTGTTGGATTCTGTTTTTGTCCTAAAGGTATTGGTTTAACATTTTATAATATAATATTTGAAGTCCTGAGGAATTCAGAATACTTTCAGTATCCGTGGGAGCAAACAAACACACATTGCCTGCATACCTAATTGTCCAGTGGTTTACCATGGTGAGAAATGTACTGCCACATTTTATGGCTTAACCTCGGTGCTTAGTTTTTCATGGGTTCAAATGAGTTGAGTTTGTTTTTCTCAAGGATATCACTACCTCACACTTAATGTATGTAATTTTTTCGTTGTTTGGAACATCTCTGTGAAATAACGTATTTAAATATAGTTAGGAAAGCGTGATTTCATGCAGTATGAATAAAACTACCACACTTTTGTTCTTCTATTTTTTATAAAAGTATTATCAGCATGCTGCCACAGGGAGGAGGATGCTCAGTGGGGCAACACAGGATGCTGAGAGATTGAGACAGGGCTGGATGTGTTTAGCACTTGGAAATTCTCCCTTACCTCCCAGCCTCTTTTAATGCCTAGGAGAGCAACCTAGCCTGCAGATACCAGATACATTTTCCTTGAGGCATTTCACACTGTGGCAAAAATAGCGAATTGTGAAGCAGGACTGAATACGTGGAGCTTTGTGTTTCCCTGTTCCAGGCTCTTTTTTTTAAAGCGGTGCTTCTGCCCAGCGTGCCCTTACATTGGAATGCAGACCCTGAATCAGTAAAACAAGGCAGAAACTTTAAGAAAGAACAACTCCACTGCTGTGATAATGTGACCTGAATAAATAAATTTAGAGTGGTTAAGAAATAAAATTTTTTAGGCTGTGTAGTAATATTTCCACTCTCAATGTTTAGAAAGCAAAAACCTGTAACAAAAGGGAAAATGAAGCAACCTGTTTGGTCACCCTAGCAGAAGAAGTGTTCAGACTGTCATTGTCAGGTGCTTATATATGAGATATCCTGATCTAGGAAACGGTTCTGGGTGTCTGTCTCTCTGATGGCCCCCAGCTGACACTCACCAGTGTCTGTCTTAGTCTCACAGAATCCTACAATGGCCTGGATTGAAAAGAACCATAATGATCATCTGGTCTCAACCCCCCTGCTATGTGCAGGGTCACCAACCACCAGACCAGGCTGCCCAGAGCCACATCCAGCCTGGCCTTGAATGCCTGCAGTGATAGGGCATCCAACAACCTCCTTGAGCAACCTGTTCCAGTGCGTCACCACCCTCTGGGTGAAAAACTTCCTCCTAAGCTTCACTCCATCATTTGAAATAAAGACTGCATGCACAAGAGGCATCACATCCAGCCTCTCTACAACAAAGTGCTCCTTTCTCACTGGGAGCAAACCAATGAAGGATGAGAAAAGTAACTCCAAAATAATGGTAGAGATCCTTTTTAAAAAGAGCTGCAGAGCTGCACAACCCTGCCAGTCCGTCATGAACGAAGGGAACTTTCAAAGGTGTGAACAGAGACAGGGAACAGAATGTTGCTTTAATTTTTTTTTTGTCTTTTCCAGTTACCAGTTTTTATGCTTAAAACATGCTCATGTTTGTGTGGCAGGTATGCTTTTGTTTGTGGATGCTCTCTTGAAGACAACTACCTCAACAGAAGCGTTCAATACATAAAACACACAGTTATGTTTTGTTTTGAGGGGAAAAGAAAAAACTCCTTGACTTTGGGATGTGGTATGTTCTCTATCATTTGAAATCTTTAATTCAAGACAGTCTTTCTAAAAAAGCTATCTTAGCTCAGCTACTAATTATAATCTTTATGCAGAAATTACTAGGTGAAATTCTATGGGCTGTATTATACAGAAGATTAGACTATATATGTCTTCCTGGCTTTGAAATTTTGCAAATCCAAATTCCAATCCAAATTCTAACACATATAATCTTCCATATAGCTTTCCCAGCAGGTTTCTACAAAAACCTCCAGGGAAAGCTATTTCACTTACTTCCTATCCAACACTGCTCAGTAAAAACGCTGCAACTGAGATGACATGCTCCATGAAGTGCAACGAACAGCAGTGGATGAGCTTTCCATAATGTGCTTTAGAATCTTCTATGATGCAATGCAAACTATACTTGTTATTACTGCATCTTTAGGAAATAGTAACCTTTAAGAACAGGAAAGTACCATTGTAAAGACATGTGGCAGTGAAGACAGCATGAGAAAGACAACATCTTCCCCTTGCTAATCAGCTCAGGCATTTTACATTGTGCTCTGCTTCTACTTCCCACATCAGTAAAATTTAAAATGTAATTGCTCAGTGTTCTACAGTGGTAGAGTGGTGTTGGAAATCATTCCAATTTTAATATAAAATATAATGCAAAGTGTGAGTTACAATAAAAAGTATGAAATATACAGTACCTAGAGGAACTTTTACTTTAAAAAAAATACATCACAGGACGTGCACAAACATGTTAAAAGCTCCACTATCATGTGCAAAGTTCTGTCTTAATGTAACTCTGCTGATTTCCATGGGAGTAATTTGCTACAATTGAGTGTTGTCCATAAAAATTTAAACAGGAATCCAGACACTCTGAGTCTCCTGCATGTCTGTGAGGGGAATGCCTGCTTCTAGCGCCAGACATTCAGTAAGTTTCATCCTCCTTAAGTAGCACCATTTCTCCTTACACTTGCCAAAACTTCTCCAGGTTCTCTCTTCCTACAGTCTCCTCCAATGACACGATTCCTAGGGAAGCCTAGGGAAGTTCTCATGAACTCTGCTCTTTATGCCTTGAGAGATCCAAGATAATGTTGCCACATCAAGAACTTTTTATTCCTTACTGATTTTCTGGCTTCCTCAACAAAGCTTGATTCCAGTAGAGCAGTCCAATGACCTTTTCATTAGAAAAAGAACATCTTGGGGATGGTATGCCTTCATACCCTAGGAAGGGTAGAAGCGTAGCTCCTTTCTACAGCTACCCTGTTGCTAATTTCCCCTACAAAAAAGTAAGGATGGGGCCCAGAAATATAAAATTTCCTAAAGTTTAGGATTGTATTTGTTTATGGTGGTCTGTGTGTTTGTTTAGATCTTTGTACAGAACTTGGCTACACATGGAAATTGTATTTAGATACAATGAAATTTTGTTAAATGAGAAAAAGTAAAGAAGGAAAGTAGCACAGTGAAACTTTACTAGATGAAAAACTGTAGTTTCAGCTGTAGGTTTACTGGTAGGACAAGTAAGAGGTTTAATTGTTTCCATTTGTTCCGTTCTCATGTCTTTATGTCCCATGCCACCACACAGATAATTCATACAAAGCCGGTCACTGTGAAACCACAGCTGTAGATTGGTGACTCCAAAGATATAGAGAAGTCATGTGCTCAGTAGTGAAGTGTTGTCTCTGTTCTCTCTCTCACCCCATCTCCTATCCCCATGTAGACCTTCAGGGCAATATTACCCCATCACCTGACCTGAGTATACCACAGGGGACAATGTAATTCAGTGTGGAGCTGGTGAAGGTGTTCTCCTTACAGAAATGAAAGGAATTACCAATTTTCCACTAAAGTTTTCAACTGAAATTGAACTGTGAACTGAAAGCATTAAAATATAATTCTCTGAAAATGTACGTCCATGGATGGTTTGATTAAATGACACCACATGTTGAGATAATTTAAAATACTTCAAACTGGCATATATGTAGTGCAGTTTAAATCAATTGCTGTTAGGCTTCAAAATAGGTAAAAATAAATCCCACTAAAAAACAATTTGGCATGCTATGACAATTTTTGTGCTTTCTCTCAGAGGCTGTTCTTCAGTTTGCTCACAGTGAAGAGAATACAGGATTTCCCAACTTTCATATCAACACATTAAAGCTGAAAAAGCACTATGCACCTCTTTTCAATGACTCGTAATTGATAAATAGTACAGTCATTACCCTGATATACCTTCAACATCTTTTTATAAGCAAAACTGTATGAGTTAATGTTTTATTTCTTCAATCATCTCAGCAATGTAAAGACCCAAAGTGAAAT